>NC_056687.1:20002500-20668750 GCF_018350215.1 Panthera leo | reverse complement strand
TAATGTTATTTTTTTCAGCCATTAAACACACCTTATTGACAGTGAGTAAAAATAGTGAAAGGCTGTGATATGTTAATTAGCAATATAATGGTGCAAAGAAAGTGGTTAAGAAAGAGCTAAGGAAGTAGTAAGTTTCATGTGCTCTCAGGATATCACATCACTGTTTCCTTTAGTGTTAGTTTGGATAATGCAAACTGCTGGAAAAAGCAGACCTAACAACTCATAATGCTGAAACCCAAAGGAAGTTAATTTCTCACTCTCCTGTTTAAGTTAGATTTTCCTGGTTCATGAGTGAATTATCTCCACGATCCAGGGAAGTAGATTTTTCCATCTTGTACTTTTCCATCACTTTCAGCCTTTTGTTGACTGGATCTTGCTAGAGGAAAGAATGAGAGATGTTCTGCAGTGGCCATTTTAAACAGGTCGGTGATAACATATTCTTCCCTGGCTGGATAGAGCTCAATTACCGCCCTGCTCTTGGTATCCTGTTGGGGAGGGGGGTGGGGGTGGGAGGGACATCCATTTTACAAAAAAATTCACATAACAATAACATGAAGGACTTTGATTCACATTTCATTGGCTAGCACTCAATCATGTGGCCAAATCTAAGTTCAAAGAAGACCGGGAAATATAGGCTAGGTATATACCTCAGAAGAAGAGAAGATGGATTATTTTTACTGAATACTAGCAATTTCTATTGCATAGGGACTAGAGGACTACAAGAATGACTACTTAACTCTGTAACTCTTTCTAAACATGTACTTGCAATTTTTGTTTTTAAGGTTTAAATTTGCTCTGGAGTGAAATTCTAAGATAAAAGATAAGCTCATCACTTCTATGTTTGATGATTTTAAATGTACACATTTAATCAGTGTAGATTGGATTCAAGTAACTTGTCTTGCCTGTAAATTTGGGTAATTGCATGGGGACAGATTCTTTCCTTGTTTTATTTTCAGATATACTCATCTATTTATATGTAATAGTGTTAAGAGCTACAGTTAAAAAGGGAGAATAAAAATAAATTTCTTTCTACCTCTTTAGAAAACTTGTTTTTATGTACTTATTGCTTCTGAAAACTTGAATATTATTTTAACAATATTCAAAGCCAATCTACAATCTATTTCAGTTTTGTTACTTCTTCCAGTTCAGCGACATTTGTCATGCGTCTACTAAATGTCAGACATGGTGCTATATGTTGATAATATAATGATAAAGCACAGATTTTTTTTTTCTTTGCCCTACACAATGTTTACATTCTTGTGTGGTAAAATGATAGCTATCAGTTGAATGCTTGTTAAATTTTCACTTACTCTTCAAAAGTAGGGTAGATGTTATTACCTCCATCTTATAAACAAAGTCCTTTAAACTCAGAGAGAAACAACTTGTCCATGATTTGGGGATTTAGAAAAGTAAATATGGAACAAAACGCTAACGTCATTATTGACACCCTTCCAATCTCTTCATATCACATATGGCAGTTATATTTTTCGTATTTAACTAACATTGCGTCATAAGATGATCTGTTCTGGCAATTTCAATGGAACGTAAGTATATTTCAAAAATTTAGGTTTCTGTATTTAACTTCAAACCATCTCCTATTCTCATTTTCAAATAAATTATGTTTTATTCTAGGTATCTCCCCTCCATTTTCTAATGAAACTATTTTCCTCAACTGTAGCTTTTTAAATTTCTTTTTTGTTCAAGGTGGAGAGATTATTTGCTATTTTTTTTAAACAATGAATAAACAGTGCCATCTTCTGTTGATGTTTTATTCAACAATTGGGAATAAAGAATTGAAAGATCGGGTTAATATAGATCAGCAAAAAGAAGCAAATAATTTGGAGATTTTATGATCTTGGCATAATGTATTACATCTTTGAACACTTGCAAAAAGGCTAATTATTTGAATGGCCTCTTGGGGCAAAGACATATTTAAAACAGTTCTGCGTGATTAATTATCCAAGACCTTTGAATATCCATTCAAACAATAGAGGGAAGGGAGGAGGGAGACAAGTGGCAGTGACAGAAACAGGTGGCAAGTGTTTGTAACAATTTGGTGTTAGCAGTGTTATAGAAATAAAAATTAATAATTTTTTTCTGTTTTTATGCCATTAGGCAACCCCCCTTTGATTGTGAAAAATCCTCTAATTACTTATTTGCCAGAAGATGGAAAATAGGAATGTTTTGTTTTTAAATTTTTTTTTAACGTTTATTATTTTTGAGAGAGAGAGACAGAGAGACAGAGAGCACGCAGGGAAGGGGCAGAGAGAGGGAGACATAGGATTGGAAGCAGGATCCAGGCTCTGAGCTGTCAGCACAAAGCCCCCGACGCAGGGCTTGAACTTACAGACAGCGAGATCTTGACCTGAGCTATAGTCGGCCACCCAACCGACCCAGCTACACGGGCTCCCCCGGAAAGTTTTTTTAAATAAGCTTTTAAGATCCAATGTTAATGAATATTTGTTTATCTGCATGTGGTTCATAGATTTCAAACTTAAGACATAAGAAGTAAGTCACATAAGTACAAATTATTTTTATTGATTAGCTAAGAAAACATATTTTTTAAACATCTTGATATTTGGAAAATATATATATTCAAGTCCAATCAGTTCATCCATTGGAGCTTACTCAAAGAAAACAAAACAAACAAAATTTACCACCCACTCCCCAACAAATGAAGCCTATATATCTGGCCATAATTGTATGACAACATTTGAGTCACTTTTAAAACATTTTAAAAATAAAATATCTGGATGAGATTTAAGTTTTATGACTGGTAACATTGTCACTAAAGCATCAGCATTTATATTTTAAACCTAGGCCAGTAATTTTTCTTCTAAGGAATTTGAAGTAGTTAAAGGTAAGTCAATGAGAATTAGTGAATTGAAGTTTTCTTATCCATTACTCCAAAAGAATAAAAGCAGGAACATAGATTAAAGGCAGCTTCATTCCATGCTTCAAAAAATCTTGACTCTTGTCAAGCAAGGTTGCTTGCTATATATGATCACACGTTGTGTATTCAGAGACAAATCACTGGCAGAAACAGGTTAAAACGTGTGGGTGAAATTCAAAGCAACAATATGTGACCAGCACCCTTCACATACTTTAGAGGAAGAATGACCCTTTGTTTTTTGGCTAAATTATTTACAAGGCACTTTTTGCATGATTCTATGTCTTTAAGAGTTATTCTAATGCGTTAAGGTGGGTTTTGTTATATCCATCCTCTCCTAGATTAATATCCATTCTACTGATGAATCTCTCTAAAGGTTTCCCAAATTCCGCAAACACATTTTCACTTGAACTGTTGATTTTGTGTGATATTAGAGCAATCAGTGCTGGACAGAGATGATTGGAGTTGTATGAAATTAACAAGTGAAAAGTACTATGCCTCCGGGAGTGCTGGATATTTGGGATCCGAAAGGTCACTAGGTTTGAAGAAAGAATCTTCTATTTTTGAGCGCTTCATGTGGGGGTCCTCAGTCTGTTTTTAATGTGTGCTAATACCCATGCTCCATTCCCTGTTATCTAAGGGTATTATATGTTGATTTGAAAACATGAATCACACTTAGAAAACCGTCGATTTCATATTTGTATTGTTCCACTCAGGAAAACAGCAGTGTACAAAAAGGTTTACTGTGACTAAGAATATCAGACTTAGGGAGATTGGAAAATAGGTATCTGCCATCATGTGTACAAATTTTTTAAGCTAAATGCTCTATTTAACCTTATAAAATAGAAAATTTTGTCAGTCAAAAATAGTCACATATTGGCAATTTCAAATGATTCAAGTAAATTAACGGAAGGAGAAATCACTCTAGAGACTTTACCAAAAACAGTTCAATGTACAATTAGGAGATTTGAGAAAAATAGAGTAGATTAATGAAATAAAACATAAGAATAATTTATAAGAGCCAGGAGTAATCGTTTATGCAAGAAAACTTCAAACTAAATTTGGGTATTGCTGGAGGTCAGGGATAGGGGAATACTCCAGACATGGAGACGTCATAAATATCTTCTATAGAAAGTTTATACATTTTATATCAGGAAGCCAATGTGTGGCCAAGGCTCTATCAGTCCCTGATGACCTTAATATATACCTGTATGGTAAAAAAAAAAAAAAAAAAAAAAAAAAAAATGTAAAATAAGATGGTATATATCTCCAGAAAAAAAACTTCACAAGTAATAATTTAGTAATATCAGATTAACATAAAACATGGAGGTAAAATTCCAAACACTAGTGTACTGTCTTAAAAATCTAAATGATTCAACAATTTAATAAGACATTTTTAAATTTTATTTTTTTAAGTTTTTTTTTTTTTTTTTTGAGAGAGATAGACAGAGTGCATGCAGAGGAGGGGCAGAGAGAGAGAGAAGGAGAGAGAATCTCTCCAGTGCTGCCAGTGAAGAGCCCAGTGTGGGGCTTGAACTCACAACCACGAGATCATGACCCGAGCTGAGATCAAGAGCTGGATGCTTAACTGATTGAGCCACCCAGGCACCCCTGATACGGGGTATTTGATAGAAAGAATTTGGTGTCACGTTAGTGATTCATGCTGTACAGAGAATTTTTACATTTGCAAACAATAATTAAAGTGGAGGTAAGCTATGCATTTAGTGAGGATAATTTATAGGATCTGTTCTTTGAGTGTAAAGGAATCATACTGGAAAAGCTTTTTTCCTACACTGATTTGGGAAAGTATAGACATCCTAACTGGTACAGAAAATAATTTGGGATCAGGAATGATACATGAATAAAGAATAATTAGAATCATAAAAATAATTCAAATCATTGATAAGTAAAGTGGATTAATATATTTAAAATAACAAAGAGTAAGATTTACAGAAATTAGCATTTCAATTTTCCAAGAGCTTCTCAGAGATTTGAAGTTTTCTAGGCAGTATAAAAATTTTTAAACTTATGTTATGAAAATCATTAAAAAGCTATTTTTATTGTTGTGAGTTTGTGACCCAAAGGGATGTCTTGATCACATCTTGCAGCTTTAGAAAATAACACTGATATCAGCTTGATGGATGGCATGATCTCTGATGGCAGAAGCAATTTCAGTGGCCCAATCAAGAAATTATGAATACGTGTCCCGATAATGTTACAATCAATGGAGTGGAAGTAATGGATACAAGTGACATAAAAGAATATTTTTTAGACTTGGCCATGTGTTATACAAGGGAAGAATTGGAGATGATGCTGAGATTTCTAATTGGGATGATCGAGCAGGTGGTGATACTGTTAACCTAGAGAAAGGAAAGGAAAGGAAAAGCCGTGTATTAGTTTCCTATTACCATGGTAACAAACCGCATATACTCTGTGTTTTAAAACAGCACAATTTATTATCATATAGTTCTGAAAGTAAGATGTCCAAAAGGGGTTTTAATCTCCGGGTTAAAATCAAGGTGTTGGTAAGACTTCATTCTTTCTGGAGGCTCTGGGGGAGAATCCATTTCCTTGCCTTTTTCAGCTTCTAGAGTCGGTCTATATTCCTTGGCTGCCATAATCACTTTCCGTCTTCAAAGCCTCCAATGGCAGATAGAGTCTTTCTCATGATGCTATTTCTCTAATTCTGATTCCTGTGTCCCCTTCCTTCACCATTTAAGGACTCCTCTGATTACACTGGCTTAGTCCAGACAGTCCAGAAAAATCTATTTTAAGTAAAACTGATTAGCAATCTTAATTACTTTTGCAAAATTAATATTTCCTTGGGATACAACATGGCATATCCAGAAGTCCTGGGGATTAGGATGTGGACATTTTTGTCAAAGGCATCTATTTTTTCTGCTTACTGCAGTCAAGTTATACTGCAGCCAATGAAGGGTAGCAAAAGAGAAAGATAAGCTTTCAATCATACTGAATCCAAGATTCTGGCTCTATATCCAGATATAAATATCTAAGAAGCAATAGGAAATTTGGATAGACTCATTATTAGAAATTTCTCCAAACTCTTGCCCATGTATAAATAATGCTACGATCAACACAGTACACATTTATCAGTGCATGGCCAGGTCAGAAGTCTAGCACTGTGTGGTTTTGTTTTCTGCACAGGGTATCATGAGATTAAAATCAAAGTATCAGCTAGACTGAATTATCATTTGTTGTCTAGGTGGGAAAATGTGCATCCAAGCCAGGTATTGATGGCAGAACCCAGCTCCTGGCAACTATAGGACTGTGTTTCCCCATTCCCATGCTTGCTACAAACTGAGTGCTGTGCTCAGCTCCTAGAGGCCACTCACACCTGGCCACGTGGTCACCTTCATCTTTAAGTCAGCAACAGCATGTTGAATCCTTTTACTGCTTTGAATCTCTTTTCTTCTGCAACCAGCAGGAAAAAATTATATTATTTTTCATCGTATTTCTTTAATAATTATGGTTACTTTTCTTCATTTTATTTTTTCATCATGATAAATGTACTCTTTAATCTCCTCTATCTCCTCTTCTCCTCATCCCCCTACCACCTCCCCTTTCAAAACCACCATTTTGTTCTCTACAGTTAAGAGACTATTTTGGGGCCTCCAGGTGTCTCAGTCAGCTAAGCGTCTGACTCTTGATTTCAGCTCAGGTCATGCTTTCATGGTTCTTGAGTTTGAGCCCTGCTTTGAGCTCTGAGATGACAGCATAGGACCTGCTTGGGATTCTCTCTTTCCTTCTCTCTGCCCCTTCCCTGCTCATGTTGTCTCTCTCTCTCTCTCAAAATAAATAAAACTTTGAAAAAAGAGACTGCTTGTTGGTTTGCCTCTCTCTCTCTCTCTTTTTGTCCCTTCGATCATTTGTTTTATTTCTTAAATTCCACATACGAGTGAAATCATATGGTATTTATCTTTCTTCGACTGACTTATTCCACTAAGCCTTATACTTTCTCTTTCTATCCATGTTGTTGCAAATGACAAGATTTCATTCTTTTTTATGGCTGAATAATACACACACACATATATATATAATATACATATACATATATATGTGGGATACAGATAGATCTGGATCTAGATAGATATATACCCACACACACCCCACATCTTCTTTATCCATTCATGTATTGATGGACATTTGGACTGCTTCCATAGTTTGGTCATTGTAAATAATGCTGCAATAAATACATGGGTGCAAGTATCCCTTTGAATTAATGTTTTTGTATTTTTTTGAGTAAATACTCATTAGTACAAATCCCGTATCATAGGTAATTTTATTTATTTATTTATTTATTTATTTATTTATTTTAGGGATGTATGTACTGTTTTCTATAGTAGCTACACCAATTTGCATTGTACTGATGAAACAAATTGAAGACAATGCAAGGAAAGGGAAAGATACACCACACTCATGGGCTGTAGGAACAAGTACTGTTAAAATGTCTATACTACCCTAAGAAATCTTGCATTCCCATAATGCATACTGATAATGAAGGAGCATATATGAAATTAAGGAAACAGTACCATTGATAATTGAATCAAGATAATAATATATCTAAGAAGAAATGTAACCAAAGAGGTGAAAGACCTATACTCTGAAAACTAGAAAACTCTATGATTTTAAAGCCTAGAGTTACAACAGACTCACTTGGGCCATAATGCCAACAGAACTATATAATGTTCTGTAAATGGTAAATGTACATTAATCAAGTAAACTTCATTAGGTTTAGAGTTCAAAAGATCATACAGCTGTGTACAGGGGAGAAGTGGACATATTAGAGATCACTTAGAACTCTGCCTACCTCACTGGCCATTATCATTGTTCCCCCCTTCTTGTCTTATAACTCTTTCTAATCTTTGGACCTAAAATCATAATTCTTCTCTTCACTTTGACCCATGGCTTTCTCCCCTACGACAACATTGGTATCTTCCTTCTAACTCTATCAACCACATCTGTGAGCAAGACCTCCTCTTGCCTTTCATTGGTCCCCCAAGTTCCACAGAATACTTGGCCAACTCTCTCCCTCTCTTCCAGGACATGGACGGATAACATGCTGCAGATAGAAGCTTTGGGTTAGAGCCCCAAATTTGGTGTTTTTCGTACAGTGTTATTGGGAGTTTTAATTAAAAGCGAGGGGATGTGGCACCTGGATGGCTCAGTTGGGAGAGCATCTGACACTTGATTTAGGCTCTGGTCATGATCCCAGGGTTGTAGGATGGACCTCTACATCTAACCCTGTGTCAAGCCCCACAAGGGGCTCCACGCTGAGTGTGGAACCTGCTTAAGATTTTCTCTCTCTCTCTCTAAAAATACCATAAAAATGGCCATAAAAATACCATTAAAAAATGCCATAAAAAATGGCAACATAAGAAATAACAACAAGGGAATGAAAGAGATCTGAGGTTTTTTATTGGACCGTGTATGGAGAAAAAAGGGAAAGGAAAGGAGGCAGGATCGAGAGCAGCAGTGAAGGGAGGAAAGAGAAGCAGATATAACAAACAGCAAAAATTAGTTTAGGTTAAAATTCTTATATTGGCTATAGAATTTTCTTTCCTGACACTAAAACATAAAATAAAAAATAAAATCTAAATACACATGTATCTGTTAGTGCAGTAAAATACTGACACTCTCCTTGGAGAGATTACTGTCGTGTTTTCAGAGTTAGATTACTTGGAGAGAATTACTCAACAAGGCATTTCCCAAAAGGGGACAAAGGTGAGTGGGACAAGGCAGAAGCATTTGTTCTGAGAAAGATGATGGTTATCAGTGTGCAGATTATTTAGAGTTTCATAGAAACGTCAGTCACATAGAGACCAATAAGGAGATGGAAATGAGTAAATGAGTGACATAGGGCTGAACAAAAATGAATGAAGTCTACTTTCTATTCCCCATGACAGAAACTTGCCAAGAGGTGAGAATAATTTTTTTTTTTAATTTTTATTTATTTATTTATTTATTTATTTATTTATTTATTTATTTTAGGAATGCAGACAGCCCATTTTTTTTCCTTAATGAGAGTTTGTCAGTCAGGCTGAATAACAGTTTTAATTAGCCATCCCCTACCCCCCACCCCCCACACACAAATACAAATAATGTGGACTATACAGTGACCTTTAGGTATTCACGAATGAGAGACTTCTGGGTTTTCTGTTATGTGCATATTTAGTAGAATTGTGCTAGTCCAAAATAAATGGTAAGTGCAAAAATGCCTTTGCTGATTTAGGTGAGGAAAAACGCAAATGATATGAATAAGAACAAATAACTTAAAAATGTTAATCAATTAGACTTTTTAAAAAACTTAAATGTTTAGTTTTGTAAATGGCATAAACCTGATGATTGATATATAGTTATTGGTTTCGTTGTATTTGTGAAAAGAGTCTGGTTATTTCATTCTATCATTTGCGACCTGGAAAACAGTAGAGACAAATAATGAGAAAATGGAAAGAAACTTAGTGTCTTGTTGAAACAAAAGCCAAGTTCAATTTTCTGCTGACACTACAACACTTTTATGTCACAGGTGAACAGCCCTGTACTTGGGCAGCTTTATTATTTAATGGATTTGGGGAAGGAAAGGGGACTTGTGTGGCTTTGTTATGAGATAAGCAAATAAGAGGCAATGATGAGAAAGAGAGATTTGATTATATGGGTCATAAAAGTGTTCATTACCACCCTCCCACATTTGTATAAATGTGTCTCACTTTCCAGAGGGACTGCCTAAATACAAGAGTGGCTCTTCAGGAACAAGGAGGGTTTTATTACTCAGGCAGAAGCCCCATAAAGGCCGCCATGAGATTTGCTTGGGTCTATTAGGAAGGGGCCCTCATCACAGAAGGTCTGCAAAACCCCGTATAAGGTGCCCGAGGGAGCTTGAGGAGACAACTTACTCCTTATAATATCTCTGAAAAGGAGATTTTCAGAATCCTGGAAGAGGAAACGTATACTGTTTAAATAGCTTTTAATGAACTGCAAGTATCCGTGAGTTCTTTCCGAGTGGGGTAGGAAGGGGCTGTGTGAGCCACAGAGGGATTTGGGCTCCATGACAACTTCCTGGGGCGATCGCTTTGCTCTGCTATTGGAATTATTTTCCAAAGTAAAGGATCGTTTTTTAAATCTCCATGGGGGAGTGGGTCTTTCCTCACTCACCAAGAAATAGCATTAGTTAGAGTTACAGGAGCTTATTTATAGTGTTTATGTGCAGCCATGTATGTTAAATATATATATATATATATATATATATATATATATATATATATACACATATATACACATATACACATTAGTTGCTCTGTGAGCTGTGACTTGACAAAGCTCCAGGGGTCTTAGCTTTACATTTGCAGCAGTATTTTGAGCAGAGGAAAGAAACAAAGTAAGGCCAGTTATCTTGTTCTATTACATATTATTCTATAGCCCCTAAACCTGATTCACTTGCTATCAACTGTATTGAAAGAAAGGACTGCTTCAAAAAGAGAAATCTTGTAGGCATCGACTGATGGGATAAAGAAGTCGTACAAAAACTAGTAGCCATGATTGTGTTGTCTCTAGTAGAGAAAACTGTGGCTTTGGATAACATCAATATACAATTTTTCTTTCATTTTGGTTTCAGTCAGACCCTACCCCATCAACCCAAAAGCGAAGAGTTTTCACAGCGAGCTTTGGTACCATATTGACCTCTGGCTGTTCCTACTGGGGCACATGTGTTGTGCATTCACAAAGCTACCAACCAGTTTTGCTTAGGAGATTGACCTTTGCTTGTGATGAAAACCCTCGAAAGCATGTCGAAAACAAAAAGGATTTTTTTTCTTACTTTCTGAGGAAAATAAGCAGATCATCTGAAGCCTTCATCTGTGATCCCATGACGCCATTCTGATGGAGCAGGACCCAGCTACGATCATGGCCTAGGGTTAAAATCACACGTTACCAATGTAAGAGGAAAATCGCAATCCTTTATTTATGAATTGTCCCTTCTCATATGAGCCACATTTAAGATAGTGTGGACTTTTAATTTATAAATGTATCATGTTTGCCTTACTCTTGATTTTAAAATTTTCTATAAGTTATGAAAATCCATAGTGTGCTCCTCTTTGATAATCAAAGTGTTTTGAAATTCTGGAATTAGGTGCAGACAAAATTTTTGCCAGCATTGGAAGCGTTGAAATTTCTACAAAATGAAATTAAAACATGTGCTCTTACAGAGTTTTTTAAGGAAAGAAATACACATTCTGACTTTCATATCATACTGCCACCTGCAATAAATTAGTCTTTAGGTAGTAAAGTAAGAAAAATATTTTGCTTCAAATAGAAAAATAATAAAGAGTTTACCTAGCATGTTAGAAATTAAAGGCTACAATCATAAGAAATAAATTGCTTTGACTTTAAGATTTCAAAACTAAATATGTGCTATGGTCAACTTTGACATTTTTGGAGATGCTAAAAACAGGAGCAGGTTTACCGGGTGTTCACTGTAGGCATCGGTGTTAATTTGAGTCGTTTTAGAAGCAGATGTTAAATGTGTAAGGTTTTTACTAGGGAAATAACTGCAAAAGAAAATAAGGAAAGACTCTGGGAAGTTGAGAGATCAAACCCCAAGTCTGATATGCAAGTGAAGCAAGCCTGAATCCAAGTAAAGAAGAGAAGAGAAGCAACTCAGGAAGAGACATCCTAGCCTGTCATGCAGGCTAATGTGCATTTGGTATATATGGTAAAAAGTTTTGAGCTGAGGTCAGCTGACAATGGAATCCCATGTTTCTCAGGGAAGGGTCTGCCTTAGTTTCCCTGCCACATTCAGTTATCAACAAGGAGCAACCAATGGGAAAAATGTCTTGGCACACATCGCAGGGATGAATTTCCAAGCAAAGCCGCTAAGGTCCTATGTTGATTAGGTTTCCTGTAGCCAAGGGTTTGAGAAGCTCATTCTCATCGGCTGTCAGGAAACTATTCTAGGTGTGTGTGGAAAACCAAGAGTCAAAAACAGAATGTGTTGCCTTTCTACGGAAACCTACAATCAACTTTGAAATCTGCTTTGATGTTTCCCATATCAAAAATATAAATAAATCAAAATCTTTTTTGAGATGTCGTTCTGAGCAATTACCTGCCTATTGCTCTCCTCTCCTTCCAAAGTGTATCCCTGTAGGACTGCTGACAATATTGGCTCTATCTTTGGCCCTCCATTTTGTTCATGTTCGCTTGATGACCCCCACTGGGGCTATGTGTTCTGAACCTCTTGGAAATTAATACACATACTTTAGAAATGCCCATTAAGGTTAGGTATGTTTTGGCCTCCCATGAATCTGTTAGCAAGAGCATAGTCTTTCCCCTTCCTGATGCACAAGTGGTGCCATGAGATCAAATTAAAGGATAGCTGTCAATTAAGTGCATGCCAAACCCTTTGAGGTGCATGTGAAAAACATTGATCTCATTAAATTGCCGTTTTGTGTGTCCTCTTGCTCTATGAAATCTGTGGACCGAAGTCCAGACTCTGCAGAGAATAACTTCGCAGCTGTTGTGCCTCCTTCTCTGCCTGATCCCCCCTGTCAGTACATTACCCTGGATAAAACACTGTGCAAATTGTATGGAGTCACTCCCTTTATTTTCTGGTGTCAAAATGCCTTTTCAGTTGGGGGAATACTCTACCGTCCACTGCCCCACTTTCTAGCAACCCCACATTCCAATGTTTATGCCAAGAAATACATCTTCCCCTCTTCGCTATCAGTGAAAACAGAATATTTCCTAAATCTTGGCATGGTTTTTGGCCCAGTAAGAAAAAGACAGATGGAGTAGACATTTTCAGACTCCCTCTTCTTCTACTGGTCTACATTCTTTTAAAGGAAGTGGTATGTTGGATTGCTTATAGCTCGGCTGCTTTAATTGAATAGCAAAGAGTTCTGACCTCTGTAAGTGGGAAAAAGGAAGGGGTTAGCATGAGGATCTCACTCTCTATATGATCTCACTGCTTTACATGTGTGGAATTTCTGTAAATCAAATGTCTGTAAGTTGCAAACACAAGAAGCCTTACGTCACCGTGTGCTTTTTGTCTACACTTTCATCCTCCCTCTATTGATTCACGCTTTCTACAGTACAGATTATGCTACATAGAACATTGTGTTTCCGTGGGTGGGGAGGGGTTGGGAATGGGTATTGGAGAACACTGCAGAATTGTGTGTCTTCACATTACTGAATATCCAGCAGATCAGTGAGAAAGCAGTGGACAGAGGCTGGGAAAAGTCAGAGTAGGGAAGGAATGACACAAAGGAAAAAAAAGTATCCATTTTCAAGGAAAAGTCCCGAAATAGACATTGAAACATTTGAATTCTAATCTATCTTGAATATGTATTAGCTGTGTGGTGGTAAACAACAACAACAAAAATCTAGCTAATGCTTGCGTTGAATAAATCAGAAAAATAATTGTAACAAGTACTTGTAAAATCTTTGAAAACCGTAACCCCTATACAGACTAAACAAATGTATTATACATTATCGCATGGCAATAAATATTTACACATATTTCTATTGTTCACAAATTTATATTCCCATGATCTGTACAACTTAATTATTTGGTCACTGATATAAATGCTTTCATCTGAGTAAACTCATTCCCCATACATATTACAGAAGCACAGCTCTAACATAAATGATCAGTTCATGTAACAAACAGATTTGTTTCAGGTAGACTTAGAATCAAGGTGAAAATAATGCTGCCATGACTCTGCTTCCTTTTCTCCAGTCAGCATATCTACGCTTCTCTTTTCGTATATATTTTTTTCATTTTTCCGGCAGAAAGACAATTGCCTAACCAAGAAGGATAACTCCTGGAAATCATACCCTATTTATTTGTTATTTTATATATAAAATAATACTTACGGCTAATGATCCAAAAGGAAAATAGTACTCCCCATCGTTCTCAGAAAGAACCTTCACAGGATAATTCTCACTGGTCAACCTGAGTCTTAGTGCTTGTTTTTGAATCATCCTTCCAATAGGGATGCCCTGTCATAATTGGCCTGGTTTAAATGCTCAACTTTGTTGCCATGTGGAACATAATATAAAAAATGGCCTTTCTGCAGGGCCACAATTGAGAGAAATTTCAAAGAACCAGTGAAAAAGACTTGAGGGGTCTGTAGCTTAATTTGAATTGCTGGCATAAGGAAATAAATACCAATCTATTATATTTATAGTGTTGGAATTAGAAGAAGAAAATTGGAGACTGGTTTTGTTAGACAAAATTCTGACAGCTAGAAACCTGTGCACACACTGGGGCTCTGGGAGAAAAGCGAATGGAAAGGAACTGGAAAAGACTTCAGGCATAAGAGGACACTAATGTGCCTTACATTGAAATCGTGACTTTACCTTCAGTATCACTTCATATCTAATGTTTCCCTGAAAATGTGATTATGAATTAGGGATTCTATAACATCCAATCTACCTTACCCAGTTTGGGCAGTTCCACTCCTCCAGGTCAAGTGGTCTATTCCTTTTTTCTTTTAAGTTTATTGATTTATTGGGGCGCCTGGGTGGCGCAGTCGGTTAAGCGTCCGACTTCAGCTCAGGTCACGATCTCGCGGTCCGTGAGTTCGAGCCCCGCATGGGGCTCTGTGCTGACAGCTCAGAGCCTGGAGCCTATTTCAGATTCTGTGTCTCCCTCTCTCTCTGCCCCTCCCCCGTTCATGCTCTGTCTCTCTCTGTCTCAAAAATAAATAAACGTTAAAAAAAAAAAAAAGTTTATTGATTTATTTATTTTATCCTGGGGTGGGGAGGGGCAGAGAGAGAGGGAGAGAGAGAGAGAATCCCAAGCAGGCTCTACGCTGTCAGTACAGAACCCGAGGTGGAGCTTGATTTCACGAATCATGAGATCATGACTTGAACCAAAATCAAGTGTTGGATGCTTCACCGACTGAGCCACCCAGTCGCCCATCAGGTGATATATTTCTTATCAAATTCTACTCCTATGTGGGACCATTTAAACAGGAACAGAAAAATCAAGAAGAAACTCCATGTCCTATCTCTCCTACTGTTTCTCCCTATAGTTTCCAAAATATTTTTCTTTTAAGTATATAATATGTTTAAAATGGCATGGGATTTTTCAATGATCAGTTTTCTTGAAAACTTTTTTTTTATGTAAGCCAATAAAAATAATGACTACTCCTAGTGCTTTCTAAAGCGTGATGGTAGGTAGAACTGCTTTCTTTTGACAAAGTCTTATATTTTGTCCCTTCTTTTCCCTGAATAGCTTCGTGTTCATTTCTTACAGTGATGAATGTACTGTATACCTTAAGGCAGTTTTAACTGTAATCAAGGAGGTGGGAGTGATCCACGCAGGAAATTACAGTAAATTTTAAGTACATGTTGGTCCTTACAGCGTGCTCACTCATCTACTCAGGGAAGTAACTACTCATTTTGTTGTATTTTTGAAATTTGTTCTTTTAAAGTGACTAAATTATAATAATCTTCTACACATTTCCTTTATAATGTACTCATTACCTTAGCTGGAAATGAAATACTTAAAGACCCCAGTCTCACAAGAGTCATACATTCTAAATGTAAGTAATTATCGAAGTTTGAAATAGAAATACTTCATCTATTTACCATTTCATTTTCTGATTAAGTACTGGAGATTTTGAGTAGTGCCGGACTGCAGGGGAAAAAAAATCCTTTACTAAATTAAAAAAAAGTTCTTTTTAGCTTTCTTTTTTCTGAGATTCCGGATTTTTCTTTGAGGGAGGAAGAAGAAAAGTTTAATGTTAGGGCAGAGTGGCACCAATCTTTATTTGAATTTGCTGTCAAAGATAGTCCAAGACGTTAACAAATTGGAAAATGAATTACATGATTTTAGTTAGGTGTATGTTGAAGAAAGGATGGATGAACGAATCGATGGATGAATGAGGCAAACCATCTGTCTTGCTGCCCAGGGTTCTTTCAGCTATTCTACATGAGGCTGTTTGTGCCCTTTTAATCAAACGGCAGGCATTGAGACTCTCTCACTCCAGACCCTCTACCCCTCCACCTCTGACCCAGCTCTCCTCTTTCTCAACATGTGGACTCTGCATGTCTCCTTCTGGCCTGCTTCTCAAGAAAGCAAAAATGACAGATCTTGGAGGCTTTCATATGGGAGTTTGATGTCCTTAAGTTTTAGTTTTACCTAAGGAAGGTGTCTGATTCATTGGATTTGTTTATAAATTCCATTAAGCTGCTGAACACCAAAGAAATTCATGAATCTTTACCATGACTAATGTAATTAACATGTAAATATACAAATTTCAGTTGTTTGTGCCATGTGTATAAAAGGTGGGTATAAATAATCCAAACTGGAGACAAAAGCAAAATTTGAACTATTTTATAATCTCGTCACTTTCCAGAAGATCTATTTTTTATTATAACCTTCCTGGGGTAATTTGTCACATAGAATGTTTCCTGCTGACCTGCTTTTTAAGAAGGTGGACCGATTTTGAACAAATGAAGTGTTAGCTAAAGAGCACAAAATATTCTTTATATTTAATTTTTAATATTTCGTCCTTTTTGCTTCAGATATAAATCAATATAAATAAAGGATGATTTTAACAATATTAAATTCAAAGGTTATAGTAGAAAATCGTCAGGGGATACGTAATGGCGCATAAACAGTATTAAAGCCAGTTTATGATCTAACTGATGTTATACAGCTATAGAATAGTCCACATTGTATGAAACGTTATAAAACAATACAGAGTCTACATATAGGTATGATGCCAGAAAAAAGCTATATCGATATGAAGGACAAACTTGAGTAAGTTGACTACTTACGATTGTGCCTCATCATATCATCATCATAAGCAGCAGCACAGCACAGTTATGCTGAACTCACTACATACAGCATTGCATTTCATTTAATACTCTCAATAACTCTTTGACTTATTTATAATTACATTCTAAATATAAGAAAATGAGAATCAGAGAGATCAGGTAACTTATCTCAAGACACACAGCTAGAAAATGGCATCCAACAGGAATTGACTACAGGTTTCTCTTCTTCTAGATCTCTTGCTATCATCTCCTGCTATGCATCCTACAACTTCTCCCAGGCACTCACCTGAGAGCCAAGATATTTACTTGATTTTGCCGCCATATTTCACATAACCTTGTTTTTTCCCTTGCACAGATGGCCTCCATGGAAATTCTCCAACACCCACTTCTACAGTCAAATGTTTTCTTCAATTGTGTATGAAATGGAGGTACAGTATTCCTCACTGTCAACTTAGCTGAAACTAAGATTCTTGGCACATAAGTTTTACTTCTTCTATGTTCTCAGAGTGTTATCCTTGCCACGTCATAAATAATTTTTTTATCTCTTACCTTTGGCAAATTATCATCACTGAAATCCAACATGTTGGAAAATTTAGAAATAAAATACTGCCTGAGACTTTGAGATATGGAAGCCAGTTAGATTTGCCCTACACAGTACTCATTCTCTAAGGGCCCTGCCATTTCCAGATCACTTAGATCCTGATACTAAAATATATGAACTTAAAGAGAGGCAAAATCAGGAAAAAAAAAAAAAAAAACCTGGTTCGAGATGTACAAAGGACAAATCTCATTAGAAGGATTTACAATCCAATTATATAAGTTCTAAGAGACTGGGCAAATTATTGAGGCTATTCATATTATTTTACTAGAGCAGAATTTCACTGTATTGAATAAAAGAATTATTACCTAGACCTTGAAAGAACTGTTACCGATCTTTGTTCTAATATAATTTGATTTACTTATAAAGTATTTCCTAAAGCTAGTGACAATTGTCACGGTTTGTAATAATAATGTTTCCCTTTTTTTCTTTAAATTCAAATCTTAGACTAGATCTTTGAACAAATATAAGTGGGATTAGTGTTGATATTATTGCTGGTTGAGGATAACATACATTTTTATTTTTAATTGTATTAATGATTAACATTTTCTAAATATTATTTTATAACTATTTCTTTATATAATTTTGTTCTGGTTAAAACCTATATAAGGTAGGAAATAAAATGGAGAAAGCAAGATGGGAAAAAAAAAAAAACTTCGCAGATCACAAACAGTGTTTTTCATTTTAAACTTCAAAGTTTCTCTTGCATTTGAACTAACAGTTCTCCTCTTTAGCAAGAATAAAGGAGGTGGAGGAGTTGATGAGGGAGCAGAGTTAAATCTTTTAAGAACCTGTGTAGACATGTCTCTTGAGAAATTAAAGAATATTATATATGGAAATGCTTCACTGCTAATTAAAACTGCTGCGCAGTTCTGAAATAAAGCTTAGATAAGGTGTCTGAAACTCTGATTTCTATTCTCAGTCAAATTCTGACTCACTATGCAAATTTGGGGATTTTCCTTAATCCCTTCTTATGATTCCTTTCTCTAATTTCACCAGCAAA
This sequence comes from Panthera leo, assembly GCF_018350215.1. NCBI lineage: Eukaryota > Metazoa > Chordata > Mammalia > Carnivora > Felidae > Panthera > Panthera leo. The sequence continues at coordinate 20,650,459 of NC_056687.1, read as the reverse complement.
GAATTACCTCTCTTAATTATATATATTTTTAATAGAAATGACGATCAGTTTCATATGCACCCTGATTCATTCATTCAAACATGTCTTTATTAAGTGCCCATGAGCTACCAGTTGTTCTAAGTGCTAGCATACAGCAATGAGCATGAGAGTCAAGATCTCCATTCTGAGGGAAACTTATAGGGAGGCAGGTAGACAAATAATAAATGAGCAAAAACATAAATGAATCTGATAATTTGAGGTTGTGATAGGGATTGGAAAGAATTCAGCGTTCTGAAACAGAATGATAGGGAATTGTTGCATTTCATTGTTAGGGAAGGTTTTTCTGAGAAGTCGACGGCTAAGAAAAGACATGAATTTTAGAAAGCAGTGTTCTCAATGGAGGACAAGGCCAAACAAAGGAGGAAGTTAGAGGTAAGCTTAGAACGTTCAAGAAACATATCCCTGTCACTTCAAGCTTGGTTAACAAAAATTCCCATGCATGATCCTCTGTGTCTTTCTCTAGTTCAGATATGTAAGCAATAAAAACTTTGAAGGTTGCCTGTTGAAATTGGTGGAACCAGAACTTCAAAAGAGTTGACCTATTTAGGGGCACCTGGGTGGCTCAGTTGGTTAAGCATCTGACCTCGGCTAAGTTCATGATCTCACGGTTCGTGATTCAAGCCCCTGTTGGGCTCTGTGCTGACAGCTCAGAGCCTGGAGCCTGCTTCAGATTCCATGTCTCCCTCTCTCTACCCTTCCCCTGCCCACGCTCTGACTCTGTCTCTCTCCCAAAATTAATAAATTAAAAACTATATTTGACCTATTTAATCACCATTAAAAGTGAGCTACAAGACAACCAGCAAGATTAGCTTCAGATTTCATGTGAACAAAAACAAATGTTTATTTCACACCATTGCAAGTTGGAGATGTATCTACCTGTAATATGAGCCAGAATTACCTAAATAATACAGTTGAGAACCCGGCTTTTGTTTTAAGTGCCGTTAGGATGTGCTAACAGATTTCAAGCAGGGACAGTCATGTGATTTTATTTATGCCCCTAAACTACTACTCTGTCTGGTTTGGAGAATGATTTGTGAAGGACCAAGGGCAAGAAACCAGTTAGGAGCAGAATAATCAGAAGTTGATGGTGGCTTGGACTAAGGTGGTGGTCATAGAGATGCAGGAAAGTGAACATATTGCAGATATATTTGAAGACCTGGAAGACAGACAGGATGTGGAGGTGAAGTACTGAGAGTACAAAAGGATCTCCTGACTCTAAGTTTTATGATTTGAGCAATGAGACAAATGTCAGTATTACTTTATGAATGGAAAGACGGTAAGCAGAATAATCCAGTCAAAACTTATTATTGGAGGGACTTTTGTGACATCTGTGGTCAGAGCGTCAGAGCAGATCAACCCATCTCCGTATTGTGCTTCCCCCATAGATGTTTCTGTGAACTCTGTGGTTTGGGTGGGGGATAAGGAGACAATCGGTGAGAGAAAAACTACTAACGGTTAGGTGAAATGAAACCTAAGGTTTTCTTATTTTAGGAAATATAGTAAGATTCAAAAATACCTGTATACACTGCCTTTAAAATGGACAATAGGTAATTAAAAAGCATAATTGTTTCAGAAATGACTAAAAAGTAAATACTGGTTAATACTTAGGCGTAAGTCTCAATTCTAGTTCCAAATTGTGAACTCCACTAGTTATCCTTAACCTCCTTTATTTGCCCATAAATAGAACAGAATATAACAAATATGTTTTTCTCAATAAGCTTATTATTATATATAATATCATCAAAATAAAATCCAAGAAAAAGCACTACGCAAATTATAAACCACTATAAAATTGTTGGTTAACATTTCTATGACTAACCCTTCCAAAATAAATTCAGGTGGTCAGGGTAAATTCCAACTTTAAGAACAACATAATGTCATATTTTGCTAAAATGATATTTTGTCCATGAAGAAGTTGTGTGGAAAACAGAATACATGAAAAAAGAGTATAAACACAGCACTAATTTCTAAAGACATTTCTCAAATGCACTCCCTTGGAAGTGGAAATCCCAAAATTAATATATTTTGGAATGTTGGAAAGGTTGAAGAAGATAGTTAATTCTATGCCTAGTTACCAGTTTTTCCAAAAAGCAATTCATAGCTTACAATTCAATCTGAAGAATATATATAAACCTAAAGTAGGAAAAATAAAAGACAAAGCATTCAACCTATTTTGAAACTACCAGGCGGAAAACTTACCCTTCATTTAATTTTCAAAAAATGCCTAACACTATTGACATCACTAGCATTGTGAATAGTGACACATGCTGGGCATGAACAATTTAAAAACTAATTTTTCTCACTGTCTGGTAAAGACAGAGTCAAACATACACAGTTAGGAAAATGAATGTAGTTGTTGTGACAGAACAATGTCAGACTGGAATTTAAAACCGATTTCAAAATGCTACGTTTGTATGCTGCAGAAATGTCTCTTTTGGAAAAAGTTTTTTGTTTTTTGGTTTTTTTGGTTTTGTTTTCAGAAAAAGTCAGAATTTTACAGTTCGATTTCAAGGCATATTTTATATATCTCAAAGTTCAACTCTGGAGAGTATATCTGCCAGAGAGTGAAGAGAAATGAACAAAAGCAAACAAAACAAAATAACTGACCCGTCATAGTATCTAAAATGGCCCTTAAAGCCGTGTCCTGAAATTAGCATCATGGAGTAATCCTCTATCCTTGAGTGTGGGCTGGATCTAGTGACTCTCTGCTAATGAATAAAATACATCAAAAATACCTGTCATTTCCAAGATTAGATTACAAAAATAGTCTTCACTTCTCTCTCTCTCCTCCCCTGCCTCCAAGAGAAGCAAATTGTGACACTGTGAGAGGCCCTTAGGAGAGCCCATGGGGCAAAGAATGGATGTCTCCCTTCGGCCACCAATCAACACGGATCTGAGAGGAGCCAGCAGAAAGTGAGTGAGCTCAGAAACACACCCCCCTCTTGCTGAGCCTGGAGATGGCTGCATTCCTTCTTCCACCCCTTGAATGTAGCCTTCAGAGAGATCTTGAATCACAGGCACTCAGCAGAACTTCATCTGGGATCCTGACTCGCAGGGACCCATAGAAATCATGAACAATTGTTGTTTTCAGCCATTATGTTTTGAAGTAATTTATCACCTTCTGATAGATAACTAATACTGGCCTTTACAGATAAAATTTGGGGGAAATATTTAACACCATGCTGCTTTACTTAAAACTCTCTATTGTAAAATTTTATTTTTTTTCACTTTGTTCACAAAAACATGCCTCAGAAACGTCATATGTACATATAAAGTCTATTTTATACCATTAGATTTTTCTCTTCATCAGAATATGAAAACTAAAGCAAATACTTTGTCCCCGCCCCCCCCCCCCAAAAAAAAGTCTTATTGTTACACTAGAGAAAAGTTGGTGAGCAACCAGCGGTAATATTCCGCAATTACAGTCATCCTTTTAAGATTTTTAAGTTACTTTTCAGGAGGAATTTTTTCCAAACCTTTCAGCTTCACACTACATAAGGGTGTGAACGTAAGACAGTTTCTGAAACTAAAGCATCCACATGTGAGTGTTAACAGAGCTTTAAAATGTAAAGGGGAAAAGTTGTAACTGTCGATCATGGCAGCAGTGTGATGTCCTTGCAAACTGTAAAGCAGCTTTCTGATCTAAATTTAGGGAAGCTGGCTGCGGATCCCCTGTTAAATGAGGATTTGAGAAAACAATTGTTCTAGCCACGCATCTGAGCCGGGATAGTGTTGGCAAGATTACCTTCCAAGCAAAGCTTTCAAAAACAGAGGAGGGAACAAAAAGTTCCTGACGTTTGTACCAGTCAGAGATAAAGTGTTACAAACAAGTGACTCCAAATAATTATTTTGAAGTGACTCAGGGATGAATTTTAGATGTCTGCTAATAAAAGGAAACACTGATTTTCCTCTATATTTTTTAGGGAGTAGCCCTTCCATCTGGCTTATTTCCATGAACCAAGACCTAGAAGAATGTTCTAATGTAAACCCTGGTGTGAGATAAGATTTTAAAAACGTTTGTTTGTGACAACTTCAGTTGTTTAATGTGAGAGGCTGAAGGATAGCCATTTAGCCCGCATTCACTGTTTCCCCTTCCATAGCTATTCTTGTCCTTTCTCTGTATATACATATTTACATAAAATAAACTTTTATGAGAAGATGAGTAAGTTAAGAGGTAGGGGTTAACTTTACCTCTTGGCTATTTGGAAAGATGAAAGTATGTTTAATAAGAGAACCACAGCTCTGTCCCCATCAAACACATGATAAATATGGTTTTTAACACAAAGAGGGTTCTTATTTAATAAATTGTGGTGCAATAACTGGGTAAGTACTGAGAAGTGGAACTTAACTAACAAGCAGTTAAGAAAACACTCCATTCAGACAGCATCATTTTGAGACTTGTCTTTGCAACTTGCTGGTTCTCAGTCTTTAGGGAAATCATTTAAGCTCTTTTCATGTTAGTTATCTCTTCCGTAAAATGAAGATGAAAACACCAGCCATCCAAAAAAGTTGGTAAAGATATTTTATCATGTTAATGTATATAACACATTTAGAAGAGAGGTTGGTTCCTACTAAGTTCTCAACCAATTTTAAATATTAAGAGTTTTAACAGAATAAATTTAGAACACAAATACATATAAATGGTTTTATAATATTCTTTAAAAAATTAATGCTTATTTTTATTTTTGACAGAGAGAGAGAGAGAGAGAGAGAGAGAGAGAGAGACGGGGGGGGGAGGGGCAGAGAGAGAGGGAGACACAGAATCCGAAGCAGATTCCAGGCTCCGAGCCGTCAGCGCAGGGCTGGATGTGAGTTTCCAACCCACGAACCGTGAGATCATGGCCCCAGTGGAAGTTGGACGGCCAACCGTCAGGGCCACCCAGGCACCCCTATGATATTCTAAAAGAAAATGCAAAGTTTTATGTTGTTTCAAGATGAATGCACTGGATAACTATTGCTACATATCAAACCTAAACACTTAGTGGTGTAAAATATAAGTTATTCATCATCACTCATGTGTCTTCAGGTTATGGTTAGTGCTTCAACTTTTCTAGGCTCAACTTTGAGCAGCTGCAGGGGTCCTGGGAGTCAGCAGTGAAAGGTCAGACACAGCAAGCCTGTTTCTGCTCCACATATCTGTCATCTTCCTCAGGGAACCATCACACTAGTCCATTCCCATGGCAATGTCAGAGGCAAAACTGAGTAAGGAAAATCCTGAAAGATGTCCTAAGTCTTAGGCATGACACAGGCACTTTCTTTAGTTCTCCTGAAATCTTTTGGTTATCACAGGTCACATGCCTGACCATGAAACACAGGGTAGGGAAATAAAATCTGCCGTGTTGGTGGGAAAGACTGCAAAGTCACATAGCCAAGGTGGGAGTACAGGGAAGAGTATATGATTGGGGCCAAAAATGCATCTATCTGTTCACAAGAGAAAAGTCCTTGCAAGGACATTACGAAGTAAAGAGTAATATGAACTCTATGTCCGAGCATAAAAAAGGCAAGCAAAATTAAGGCAAACAATAAAATTAAATTCTTTATTGCCAAAGTCAAATAAGGTTGAGATATTTCAATATAAAAAGATAAGAAAATCCAATGGAAAACATGAAAATGGAGAGGAAAACATGGAGAAGCAGACACTCATAGATAATTCTAGATGGGGCCTAACTAGGTAAAATTTTCTTGTGGTCATTCTTTCACTGTAATTCAAAAGTCACTGAAATTATTTACATTATGCCTATTATTCCTACAACAAATCATATTCTAAAACTCTTGTCTAGGGGGGTATCACAGATGCACGCATACATTGATGTATAATATCACAAATCAAAATAAAATTCACAATATTAAAACATCTTGAAAACAGGTATTATTTTAAATAGGCTCTAATGAAATATATATCACAAGTAACCAAATAAATAGTCACGTTGTAGAAGTAAAAAGTTCTTCACAATGTTTTGTTAAGTTGACATTTTTCAAAGTAAGTCAAAATTAAATAGATATTAAATATAAAAACTACTCTTGGATAGTCATAATACACACTAGTCCATTAAAGACTCTGAAAAGCGATGCAGTGGGGAAAAAAAAGCAAAACACAACTTCCTGAGGATATTTGACATCATAATCACCAAATTAGCTCAATAACATCTATTAACATCTGATGAATTACAGCTCAATATAATATACTTTTTAGAATCATTATGCTAAATTTACCAAAAGAAAGTGGTAAAAAAAATCATAAGTAGAATTATACATGATCAAGATGACAATTTTTAACCATATAAAACTGAATTTAAAAATTCAGAAAGAATATTATTTTTGTACACTGTAATGTGCATATTTAAAATACATAATACTGTACTATCATATATAATTGTGTGTGTGTGAGTCTATGGAGAGAGTTTAAGAGAAAGAGAGAGAAGGAAAGAGAGATAGGTAAGTGTATAGGTAGAGAAGCTTTGTGCGGAAGTAAAAATTTATATTCTGGAGTTGAACAACTCAAACTCAGCCCATCACTAAATGGCAATCACCTTTTTTTTAATTAAGAGTTTTTAGGTTTTTTAAAATATATATATTATACAATGAATGTGCACTTATATGATCAGAAAGTGATAATTATAGAAGTAAATATTTTTGGTACATTTATATTTCTAAATGGAATTTATAAAAAAAAAAAATATGACCCTGAAAAACAATGTTAGCAGTTACTAAAATGCAAACTATCCTATGAATTTGTAAAAGTAAAAATAATAATAAAAAAGATCCTCTTGAACAATTCTTATTTAGAGATATAGTTCTTAAGTAGAACCCTTTATCTCATCTTTATAAAAGTGTTCTTGAATGTTTTTAAAACCCTGTCTTTAGATTTCTTTAACATTATTGTTAGTTCTCTAATTTATCCAGTGGTGACGGTCTCCAATTCTCCCAAATTACTCCTCAATAGTAGTCAAGAGTTTGAGTTTGCGTTGTATATTTTTCACGGGTAGAGCATTTAAAATGCAATCTTCTGAGGTTTATTCTATGTGGAAAAAAATAAGCAACAGAAATTTTGTAGGAATTCATGCAAATAGAGAAAATGAGGACGTTAGCCAGCTTTATTAAACACATCAAGCATTCAGGACTTTCTTGATGTTCTTATACTCCCATGCGATGTAACTCCATAGGCGTTTCATAAAGCTTTACCTGGACAAAACGGTGTAGACAAGGCCAGTAGCCAGAGTTGTGATGCGGAGCTCAGTGAAGCCAAACGTGAGACAGAAGTGAAAGATTGAAAGCTTGGGACGCACTGTGCTGAGTGGGCAGATGTGTTTTTTTTCTTGTTTTGCTGCTTTTCAACTCAACAAGGCTTACTCTGGAATAACTTAACGTGGCAAATCGATATAGAGAGCCAACATTTTACTTTTATGTTTGAATTTTATATCTGAGATTATTCCTATATTCACTGAAAGCATTCGCATGTCAACTGTGGTCAACACCGCCAACAGCTCTTGAAGGGGAGTGAATCTCTCACTTTTAAGTTGTAGACACAAGAAGTGGCCGACTGCAGTGTTTATTCCCTAATGCTTCAGGGATAAGAATAAATACTTTGGGATGTAAACCACAGCGAAGCTATTTCCTCAGTAAGGAGGGTGTGTGAAGCCAGTTTTGTGAACAGATGAGGACTTGGCCCCTGGCTCCTGAGTGAAGAGAGGAAATGGAGGAAAACAATGGCTGTAGGCAGGACAGAAGCTACGCGTTACCCACATCGGAAGCTGACTTCGCACTAATTGCAGGAGAACAGCTTGAGACTCAGAAAGCTTGCACCAGTATGCATCTTAGCACCTGGAAGACCAGAGAGCCAACTGAATTGCTCCCAAAACCCGGAAGATATGAGCTGAAGAGTCACGGAGTTGGCATGGTCAGCAAGACAAGAGGATCTCTTATTTCTGGGAAAATGCTGAACCGCGAAATTAGATATTTAAGATTATTTTTTTGTAGGACTTGTAGTTTACACATCCAATCTACAGATTTATATCCTTATTAATTTTTCTCCTGATAACTTTGGGGGTCTACAGGAGTAAGGAGCATTTCAATGCCCAATGAAGATTTTCTAAGATGTGGTTATTGTGACTACAGCTAAGGGGGGTGTCTGTGTTTCTCAATAAGCTATCCGTAGACTGTCAATGCCATGTTTTAATGGTTGTATTCTTTTTTTTAATGTTTATTTATTTTTGAGAGAGATAGAGAGAGAGCAAGAGCAGACAGAGCATGAGTGGGGGAGGAACAGAGAGAGGGAGACACAGAATCTGAAGCAGGCCCCGGTCTCTGAGCTGTTAGCACAGAGCCCGACATGGGGCTCAATCTCAGGAACCTCGAGATCATGACCTGAGCTGAAGTCGGGTGCTTAACTGACTGAGCCACCCAGGAGCCCCTTAGTGGTTCTATTCTTAGTGGAGATAATTACCTCCCAGTATTTCTCTCTCCCTTTGATTTATCTGGAATCTGGCTTACTTTAAAAAATATATATCATTTTTTCAGTCTCCCCTCATTTTATTTTATTTATTTTTAAAATTTTATTTTCTTTTATTTTTTTTAAATTTACATCCAAGTTAGCATATAGTGCAACAATGATTTCAGGAGTAAATTCCTTAAAAATATATCATTTTAATTTCATTAGCTATGCTAGGTAAAGTGTGGTGGTCACTTTCAAGACAAAAGATTTCTACCACTTATAATATTCAAGAGTCTTTACACATACAGAGGTGGCATATTTTCCTAATTGTTATTAAATTCATTTTTTCTGGCAGAAGTGAACTTAAAATAAGGGAAATATTTATTCATTCACTTTCCTTGCTCTGCTATAACATCCATCTCTCTTTAATGATACTTCAATGTGTCCAATAAGGTCAAGATAGTCAGAAACCATGTGTGGCTGCTTCTAAATTTATTCGTGAAGGCACCACAAGAATAACACTTAACCAGGATGTTTTTGTTAGCCTCCTGCCATGTCTTGAATTTCTCTTCCTACCCTGCTGTAAATTGCTCATCCCTGAACTTCATTCCATAACTCTATCAAGCACTGTCATGACTAATTTGTGTTCATTGCTTTGGATTTACCGTGATGTTGAGTGTTATTCATCCTGGCTTGTAGAAGCTTAACCCTTTTTGGCTTCTTGCTTCTGCACCTGGCCAGTATTGCTACTGGAAAGCCTCTTGGCTGGACATTACTTACCAAGTGAATCTCTTTGTCTTGCCCAAGTTCTGAAACGTTGGCCTCCTGACTATATCGAGCTTTCGTTCAGTCTTATACTTTAGCCGAGACAAGCACTTGTTATGAGAAAAATCAGTTTAACCAACCAGGGTTCTATTCTTTCATCGCTCTGATTGTACCATAGATATAGAATCCCTACTTAAAGTGCTAATTATTGCATATGGGATTATAGATTCGAGTAGTCCAAATGGACCTTATCGTTCCCCCAAGTTCAATTGTTTTCTTCCAGAGAGCTGGAGGTGTTAAGCTACTTGTTTCCAGTCATACAATTTTATACTACTAAAGGCTTGTATAAAAAGCAAGACGTGTGATTTCAATCTAATTCTATTTTTTCTAGAATTATTCCTTCGAAGTAATATGCTCATTTACTTTGATAGCCACATTCATTTTCCCAAGTGACGAATATTAACTTTAGACACACAGGTATTTCTTATGTAGAGAGTTGTTCAGTGAAGTCGTCCTTCTGACTTACAAATATATGTGTAACTATCAATCTAATCATTTTCACAGTCTCCCAAGTATTTCTGTGCCTGTGACACGAGTGGGGGGTGGGGGTGGGCACAGCCTTAAGCAAAAACAAGAAACTCACAAGGATAACTCCTCTGCTCTCTGATTACTTTTGTGTGCCCAGTTTCTTTTTTTTTTCTCTAAGCAATTCCTTTTAATAAAACTATTTGGGGGCAAAATAATGTATCTACTGGTCTCAATCATGCACATATTGAGAAGTGAAATAAAAGCAACTTCTGACAGCTGTCACATCAGAGACAGGATCTAGCTTATGTTGAACATAAGCAATATCATAGAGTAATGTATGACAAAGCCACTATGTGTTGGTGACCATCAAGACAAAAGACCACAATTATATCTGAGTAAGAAACCACACACACACACACACACACACACACACACACACACACACACGTCTAAACCACAAAAGTGACCAAATATCCCCCTCTCGTGGCCAAAATGAGGAATTGCTCTTTATTTACCATTTGGAGCTTTAACTTAACTCCTTTTAATACTTCTTTCCTCCTAGATAAAAGTTAAGACGCAAGATCACATAATTGCTTCCATTTTCTCACAGCATCAAAGGCAGAATAAAACTTCACTTCTCTTTAATCTCCCCAAAATTTCCTACTTCATGCACAAATCATATAATAACACCCTCCCAACATCACTTACTGAGATGCCCCATGATACACTAAGGTATGGGTTCTTCCTCAGCGAAGAGTCAATAACCCAACTTTGACACTACAGGTATATTCAAAGTGTATTTGAAGAAGGGCAGTGGTGTTCCTACAGAGAAATTCAAAAAGTTATGTCTGCAAGAGTTATTTTGTATTTAAAACCATACTTTTGCAATGAACTTTTTTCCCCCAAATCTGAGAGAAGATTCTCTCAGAATAAAAGAAGTTGTGATAAAAAAAAACCATTCAATATCCCTGAAATGAATCATATTAGGTATTATCCCACAGAACCTACCATATTTAGTCCAGGGTCCTGTCATAACCAGCACTTCTGTAAGTAGACCCTGCATAAGAAAGACTAGATTGTCAAGAAATCCATATTGCCAATAATGGTGATTTATTTCTATTTTACTAATAGTTATCAGTTACCTGTTAAGCACGAGGATCTACAGCAGATTGGATTCTGAAATAACAGACGTTGAGAAGAGATACTTGTTAGGGATCCACACTTGTAAAAGGAAGAAGCAAGTAAGATGGGTCAGAAAAAGAAATTAAACCATGTTGCAGGATGACAAAGTCTTGGCCAATTGGTGGATATCTCTGGATCCAATATTATCCATTAGAGTGTCCTTCATTGGCCCCACATGCTCATCATTTATACTCCAACTCTCAGTCACTAGATACAGGATGCTCTTTGAGCCACGCGTCACTTCAGACAAGATGACTGACTGTAGCATTAACACACAAATACATTTAAAAGTTACATTAGTTTTAGGGGCACCCGGGTGGCTCAGTTGATTAAGCACCTGACTCTTGATCTCGGCTCAGGTCATGATCTTGTGGTTCATGAGTTCGAGCCCCACGTTGGGCTCTGTGCTGACAACGTGGAGCCTGCTTGGGATTCTGTCTCTCTCTCTCTCTCTCTGCCCCTTCCCTGCTCATGTGCGCTCTCTCTTTCTCTCTCTCTCAAAATAAATAAATAAACATAAAATATAAATAAATGATAATTACATTCCTTTTACCTATTTCTTCAGCAATGTCTATTTTATGTTGTAGGGATTTCTCCATCTTTCCCTGCAGAACTTCAATACTCTGTTAGCTAATTACCTGGTTCTCCACTCACTTTTATTTATTTCAAGACAGACATTGCTGATTCGTTAATTCCTTTCTTTGTCATTCTTAATCCCATTATGATTAAGCATCTCTCAAATTTATGGGCAATTTTCATTCTGTTTTGTTGTTTCAGAATTAAATTGTCCTGGGTATTAAAATCCATGAGACAAATAATCAAAAGTAAGAGAATAGGAATCCTCGGATGTCACCAACAAGGAAATAAGCAAATAAAATGTGTGACAGAATTTTAACATTTACAAAGAACGAGGAAACTTTATATCAGAATTTGCATAAGTATCTCAATGACCTGTCACTGGCTTTTTTTCAAGAGATTATATTATTTATTCATAGTATATGGCAAAAAGAAATCTTTTGCCATCTTTTTTAAAAACTACAAACATAAATACATCAACACACTCGTCACAGATAATGTGCCTACAGCCAGTGGGAGTATGGTTATAAACTAGTTGTTTAGGGTGGATGAAGAGAAGAGAAAAGTGTGGTTGGGGGTCAAGTGGTCCAAGAGAGAAGAGAAATGGGAAAAGAATTTGGGGTGACACGGACGTATTTAGTGAGCTCTGACTAGAGACTTGACATTGTACTTGGCATTTTATAGGTTATTTATTTTCTTCAGCAGAATTGAAATATACATAATATACAAAAAAATTTGCACATATTCGATATACACATTTTGATGAGTTTGGACACATGCATCCATCCATGATACCATCTCATAATCAAGGTAATAAACATATCCATCACTTCCAAAAGATTTTTTGTGTTCCGTTGCTTGTGCGCACGTCTGTGTGTGTGTATGTGTGGTAAGGACACAACATGAGATTTATAAGTTTTTAAGTGCACAACACCGTATTGTGAACCAAAGGCACCATGTTGCACAGCAGATCTCTAGAACTTATTCATCTTGCATAACTGTAGCTTTATACCCATTGAACAACTCCCCGATTCCCCGTCCCTGTCTCCCTGGCATCCACCATTCTACTTAATGCTTCTTTGAGTTTGACTATTGTAGACATCTCGTATAAGTGGAATCGTGCAGTATTTATCCTTCTGTGTTTTTCTCTTTTAACTTACCATTCGTGTTACAAAGGGTGATATTTCCTTTTTTTTCCAAGACTAAATAATATTTCATTGTATGGATACACTGCATCTACTTTTATCAGTTCACCTGTTGATGGGCATTTGGATTGTTACTATATCTTGGCTTTGTGCATAATGCTGCAATAAACATGGGAGTGTGGATATGTCTTTGAGATTCTGATTTCAGTTCTTTTGGCTATATACCCAGGAGGAGGATTGCTGTATCATATGGTAGTTCTAATTTTAACTTAAAAAAAATGTTTATTTACTTTTGAGACACAGAGAAAGCACGTGTGTGTGAGTGAGTAGGGGAAGCTAGGTAGAGAGAGGGGGGGACACAGGATCTGAAGCAAAACTGTGCTGACAGCAGAGAACCCAATGAGGGGCTCAAACTCATGAACCATGGGGTCACCTGAGTCACACAGGCACCACATTAACTTCTTAAAGAAACTCGTAGTGGCTGTATGTACTATTTTACATTCCCACCTAGAGTTTACAAGGGGTGCAATTTCTCTACATTTTCAGCCATGCTTGATACCTTTTGTTAGACAATAACCATTCTAACAGCTATTCCTATTTAGGATATCAGACCCCTAATGAGTTGATATCTCATTGTCCTGTTGCTGACTAGTGACGGTGAGCAGTTTTCATATACTTGTTAACCATTTGTATGTGTTCTTTACAGAAATGTCTATTCAAATTTTTTACCCATGTATTCATTGGGTTATTGATTTATTTATTTAGCTATTAAGTTATGGGAGCTACTTATATATTTTGGAAATTAGCCCCTTATATTAACCCGTACATGTGATTTACCAATATTTTCTCGCACTTTGTTGTTTGCCTTTTAATTCTGTTGACTGTTTCCTTTGCTCTGCAGAAGTTTTTGAGCTGGATATAGTTCCACCTGTCTTGGTTTGCTTTTGTTGCTTATACTTTTTGGAATCATATAGATGAAATCATTCCTAAGGTCAATGTCATGAAGTCTTATCTCTATTGAAACTGCTAAATAGACTCATAAAAAGAGAAAAGTCAAGTAAATAAAATTAGAAATGAAACAGTAGACATTACAATCAATGCCACAGAAATACAAAGGATCATAAGAAACTACTATGAACAATTATACACCAACAAATTGAATCATCTGGAAAAAATGGATGAATTGTTAGAAACATGCATCCTACCAAGACTGAATTATGAATAAATAGAAAATCTGAACAAACCAATTACTAATAAGGCAACTGAATCAGTAATCAAAACCTCCCAAAAAAGGCTCAGCACTGGATAGGATATATCATTTAATTTTCAAGTATAAATTTATTAAGTAAATGTTATTATTTGTATTTTACCGATGAATAAGATAAATGTTAGAGAGGCTAAATAACACAGAGCCTGTATACCACAACTACAGATAACCTGACTCTAAAAACATACTCTTTCCACTGCCTTGTTGATTCCAAAGCTGACTACGGGGTTATATTCTGCCTAACTGATTGAATTTCAACGTTACATTTTCAAATTTTTAAATATTTAAAGGACGTATTGATAGTACCTCATCACTACATTAGATCAGATTCATCTTTTCTTTCTCTGAGCTACTTTTTTTTTGCTTTTTTAATTTTTTTTATCTTTCTCTCTTTTTTTAATATGAAATTTATTGTCAAATTGGTTTCCATACAGCACCCAGCACTCATCCCAAAAGTTGCCCTCCTCAATACCCATCACCCACCCTCCCCACCCTCCCTCTCTGAGCTTCTTTTTTAAAAAAATTCCTTATAAGTTGTCCATTCCCCATTGCTGTTTCCTTGTACTCATTCTCCATCAAACTCTTCTTCACATCTATGGAGCTAGCTGCCTCTCGAACCATTACTTCAAATTCTTTAAAAATTCATTCTGACAATATGTGTCTTACAAATAACTCTAATTCAATGTGTACAAGTTTGTGCTCATAAACACTCCAACCACATCAGTGTTTTCTCGATACCTGTTTGTGTGTCTGCCCAACACCTCATTCTTCTGAAATCTGAAACCAGATGAGGATTTGGGCCCTTGACCCTTTTCTTTTTTTAGGCAAGTATTTAGTATCAAAAAATATATATATCTAAAATACCTGTTAGATTTTAAAACATCCATTAGTTACCATGCCTACGAACATCATCAAGATTTACCTATTATTATATCTTGAAAAGATTATTGAAAAAACAATCTGTCTTTTTCTAGTCACTCTTTATCTAATCTATTCTACCCAATAAGTCCAGGTTGGTCCGGTTAAATACATAATCTGTAAGTAGGGTATGACTGCATAAAAACCATCTGGGATTCTTTGTTTAATGATAATTCCAAATCTTGTACCCTGGCATAAAGACATTCTAGTATTATTTATGATATTCCTTAGACCCAGAATGCTATGCTTTCTCCACTAACAACCATTGTTTCCCATCTTCCCACATGCAATTGAAACCCTGCTTCATTAGCTCTGTCTCATCTAGCCAAGGATGATTTGTTTTATTCTGCTTTTAAAAAGAACTTTGTTTATACATTTCTTAATTATTTATCCAATGCTTCCTTAGAGAATGGATGTTGGTTTCTACATTGTTATACACTTATGGGCAGGCATAACACCATTCTTCACTCTTGCTTGGTCAGCCTCCCTGAAATGGATTTTCCCTACATCTTATCATTAACACTAATTGCCTTGTATTATGTTAGATGCACTAGAAACAGCCTAGAAAAGTGATGTATTGAGGAAATAATTTTAGATAAAAAAAGAGTTAGATTTAGGGGAAAAATAGTAAGTGTGGATATTTGCTCAGCTAAAGATTAGATTCCATCTCATCTTATAGGGAGCTCTGGAGTACAAATCACAACATAAAATTCTTCCCACTGTACGGCAAGGAAAAGAAACTTTGGTAATTTCTGTCAGTTCATCATTGGCCTGAAGCTCCCTCCCACTCCCGGGACCAAAAATGTGGAATCCCCTAGATGAGTCAATTTTTGTTGGAGTGTAGGTGGTTTCCAGACAAGATGGCTGCTGTGCATCATTTGCAGCTAGGGTGTGTGTGTATTAACCGGGTGAGGTGATATGGCCAGGGCAGTAAAACTGTCTACTCCAATATCTTTCTTACACCATTCAAGTCAACCTTCTTCTCTCATTAAGTTTCAACTTTTTTCTTTTATTAAGTTTACTTCATTCAGGCTCTGTTTCTTCAAGATTTTATTTAATCACAATTTCTGGGAAAACTTATAAGAACAGAGTTAGTGAGACAAAGTAAATTCCCTTCTGCTGCATTTGATATGGAATTTGTAAATTCCCCTCTCTCCTCCACTACTCATTCTAGATTACCCTCCTCTTGGCTAGCAGTTCTTCTGGAATGAGGGCTTCAAAGTGCTTGAGTGGCAGGCATAGATTGACGTTTAATGGAAATCCTACTGTGTCCCCTGGTAGAACTGTTTCCCTATGACAACCAAAACTTGAGATCCACAGAACCTAAAATTATTAGAACAAGAAGCACAAATACTCCAAAAGGATCATTGAAAATGATGATGAATCAAACACTTCTGCAGCTACCCTTTGCTTTCCAGAACTATGTATTCTACCTCTTGGAGAACTGGCATGATGTAATGATCACTTTTTAAGGCGTTATCTGCAAGTATTACAAAAGTGTCTTCAACATATAATTTCATTTTTAGTCAGGCTGGAAGTTTGTAGATAAGCTCAAAAAAGATAACTCCACTCCTCGAATAACTCAGGCCAAATACAATCATCTTTGACTTCTGAATTCTATCACACACTCCATTCATTTAATCATGATATCCATTTTGTTTTGCATTCAAAATATGTTGAGAACGATTACTTCTCACAGCTTCCATTGTTAGCAACATAATCCAAGTAACAATAACCCTTCACTTCCAAGCCATAAAACTGAGTCTTCTTTATTTTGTTCTTGCCCCACCTCCAACCACACTCCTGATAACGGATTTGATCCTTTGTAAAACAGACTGGTCCATACCACTCTTCTGTTCAAACCCTAACAATGGCTCTCCGTCTTACTCAGAATAGAATCCAAAATTTCCTATGAAAATCTACAAGTCATACTTTGTATCCAAACAACTTGCATTTCAGTCACAGATGTGCATCTTATTATTTGTATGGAATTAGCAAGCTAATAGAATTATTCATGTCCCAGTGTAGTATCGAGAATGATATGAGTTGGTGTATATAATATACTGATAGCAGTACCTGGTGTTAAAATAACACCAAATGAAGGTTATCTAATATTTGTGTTGTTTCTGTTTTTATTATTGCTGGTGTTGTCATCCCTGTTATTTTTTTTTACTGATTGTTAAAATAATATTTTTCATGTCATATAATCCTCAAAAGCATATATAATGGCTATGTAATATTCCTATTACATGGCATTTTTTTTTTCTTTCGTCTACTCACTTAATCACTTACTTATATCTAGGTATTACAGCAACTTCTTGGTCTCACTTTGGTGAAAAGAAGTTTAGGTGAGACAGAAAACAATAACATCACTCAAGAAACACATGCATAAAATATATGAATGAATATGTCTTATTATTTTCCCTGACAATCCTACCATAATATATGCTTTGTCTCTCTGACATCAGGCCTGAATACTTTAATTATTAAAATAGTAAATGTTATAAGATATTAAAATATTCTGATGAGAGACTTCTCTAAATATGGGGAAAACTATGGAGAGAGTCTTATCCTTTCCTTTCTTTCATGGAATATGCTGGGCTTAAGGAAAGAATTGTATCCAAAGAGAGGTTAAATGTTAATTCCTTCTATTATAACTTTTCCATGTGTCAAGGTGCTATGTGAAGAAGTAATGTTGCTGTCCAATCACTTCTAACTACCAGCAGTCATGATTATAGAGTAAATTGCATGAAGCTCTCAAGACAATAGAATCATATATATATATATATATATATATATATATATATATATATATGAAAAATAACAATATCTTCTGTTCTGATTAGCTCATGTCATGGAAACATAAAGAGTGGATATATCCCAGAATGAAATTTCAGGAAGTCATAATAAAATGAACACATATTTATTATTAATTATTTAAACTAAAATCTTGAAATATGTTGCTTTTTAAATAATTTTTTTTTTTAAACGTTTATTTATTTTTGAGACAGAGAGAGACAGAGCATGAACGGGGGAGGGTCAGAGAGAGAGAGGGAGACACAGAATCAGAAACAAGCTCCAGGCTCTGAGTTGTCCGCACAAAGCCCGACGCGGGGCTCGAACTCACGATCCGTGAGATCATGACCTGAGCCGAAGTCGGACGCTTAACCGACTGAGCCACCCAGGCGCCCCAATAATTTTGTTTCTTAACTCAATGTCTATCTGATTTTCTTTAGTATCAGAGAAAACTTAAATTATTCTATTTTCATCACCACCTTTCTCTCCAACCGGAGTTTACCTCTATGGCCTGTGGCCACTGGAAAATATTTATCTTGTTAAATGATGTATTTCAGACATGTAGCTGCAGAAATTAAAAAAAAAAAAAACAATATCAAAAAGGTATAAAATACTCTGTTTTAATTTCATAATTCGATCAAAAACTTTTACTAGTTTTCATCTGTGCTCAAAGATGTTTTTGAGCTTCCATCCCTTACTGAAACTAAAAAGTTGGGGGAATGTGTTTTCTATATGTCCAAGGGCATCATGTTATATTTATTTTCTATACAAAATTTTCTTAAAAACGTATATTTGTTAACATATATAACATAAATTACACATCCCTTGAAAAGCAAGGAATTGGAGTCAAAAAGAAGATAGATCTGTTTATTCTCTTGACTTATGCAAGAGACTTGCTCTTGACTTCTTCTGAACCTTGAGAAAAGAGTGTCATATTATAAGTCAATTAAGCTGAAATATCTCTTCTTCAGAAAACAAGGTATATATAAGATTAATAACTGTCCAGAGCACAATCTCTCAAGACTCATTTTTGTCTCATTCTTGGTATTTTTGATCTCCCATGTCACAGTCTCTAACTGGCCTGAAAACTGGAGTTGGCTAACTTACATTTTACCATCATAAGAAAAAAAGGTTGGTATCCACGAAGCTCTGCCTTCCATTTGTACCTAATCTCCAGGGAGACCCCACATGCGCACGTGCGCGCGCGCGCACGCACACACACACACACACACACACACACACACACACACACTCTTTTTGTTTGTTTGTCTTTTTAACCCAAAACATAGTCTCTGGGAAACTCTTTCAAACGAATATTCTCCATCACATCTCTACCAACATACATATTGTAGATTTTCTTCTTTTTTACTCTGATGACATAAAAATATTTTATTAATTTTTGCTCAGGATAAAAGATTATTTGAGCCCCACTCCCATGAGACTGAGAGAAGAATTCTATTTTTTTTTTTATTTTTTTTTTAACGTTTATTTTTGAGACAGAGAGAGACAGAGCATGAACGGGGGAGGGGCAGAGAGAGAGGGAGACACAGAATCGGAAGCAGGCTCCAGGCTCTGAGCCATCAGCCCAGAGCCCGACGCAGGGCTCAAACTCACGGACCGCGAGATCGTGACCTGAGCTGAAGTCGGACGCTTAACCGACTGCGCCACCCAGGCGCCCCGAATTCTATTTTTTTTTAAATGTCCTACTATTACTCCTTAAGGAAATGACAGACTTCTTAGCAATGGGTACAAGCTGGGCTCCATGGTTCATGAAGAGTAAATCTTTCCCCACTCAGTTCTGATGTGAAAAATGGAATTAAAGTGAAGGAAATTGTCAGAAGAACAGCAAAGAGAAGGACAATTTTAGTTTCATGTGTATGTGAAATTTAAAAATATAGGTTACCATTTCTCCATTAAATAAACTATCTCTGGAGTAACTGGATAGATATTCTTTTCCTGATTCTTCCTTGCTCTTTGGATCTCACCCACTAAGCACTATTTTTTTTTTCCTGTTACATTTCAGGAATTAACTTAAAACTTTAATTCAAGCTTTAGCTGACACATCGTGCATATGTTATTTTAACAGAATTTTTAAAAGTTCTATTTTCAAGGAGTAAAGAGTAGTATAAAAGTTCTGAAAACATCTTAAACATCAAGAGGCCCTTGGAAACCTAAGGACTCAAGCCAATAAAAGAAGTATGGATTTTAAAACTAAGAGCCATCAAACTCTCTGAAGTGGCATCACATTATGATTTTTAAATCTGTGATATATTTAATAGGCAAACTTTATTCTCTTTCGAGTTGTAATATTTAAAAAATGCTAAATTCATAAGCAGAAAAGTATCAGGATATGAAGAAATGTGTTACATCAAAGCATATTAAGGCACATCACATCTTTAAAGGAAGGCTGAAAACTCAAAAATATGCTTATTCCATAATTTAAATTAAAAGTGGCTATGACAAGCATGGATTCTTCTATCACCTTAGTAATTTCTTGGCAATTCTCCCAGATATATATTTATATAGATGACTGTCTTCATTTTGCTCATATTTTTCATTACATAAATTATTTTAAGCTATTAATTTTCCATTATGCATGAATATGGTTCACTAGATATGCTGAGGTGTCAATACATTATCTACTTCTGAGGAAAATATAATATGTCACTGACTTTTGTGAAGAGACTTTAAGTATGAATGCTTTATGGGCCCTTACATATATACACTACAAAGTGGTAATATCACTCACAGCCTTGCATTCAACTTCACGATAATCTGGGCAAACCACATTTGTAGTCTTACCCTATGTGGATTTTTTTTTAAATGTTTATTGTTGAGAGAGAGGAAGAGAAAGAGACAGAGCATGAGCAGGGGAGAGGCAGAGAGAGAAAGGGAAACAGAATCTGAAGCAGGCTTGAGTTGTCAGCACAGAGCCCAACGTGGGAACGGAACTAAAGAATGGTGAGATCATGACCTGAGCCAGAGTCGGACCCTTAACTGACTGAGCCACCAGGTGCCCCTGCCCTATGTTGATCTTATCCACATAGTCAATGCTCTAAGCCAGTTGGATCCTTGTTCTTCCCTGTCTTCTGCAGTTTCTATCCTTCTGGACTTTTTTTTTTTTTTTTTTTTAATCTGCCATTGTCAACACTTTTGGTCTCAGAGAACAAATACCCTCTTACAAATCACTGAGGATCCCTCAAAGACTTTATGTAGGATGAACTTATTAGCACCAGGAGAGAAATTAAAACTTTTAATTGTTATTTTTATTAATACTTTGAAACATGTTGAATGTATTACATTTTTGCATATTTTACATTTATGAAAATAACTATATTTTCTAAAGTAAAAAAATAGTGGGCAGAGGAGCATAATTTTACATTTTTGCAAGTCTCTTTAATGTTTAGTTTTATGGAACACAGTTGAATACTAACATCTGCTTCTGTATTCAGTCTATTGTAATATGTTTACGTGAAAACATACAACAAAAACCAGGTATCACACAGGAAAGTATTAGAGAAACCAGTGTGTTAAAAATGTTTTTAGATAATTGTGAATATTCTTCCCTGATACTACACCAAAACTTTGCCTTTTATAATGTGAATTTGTGAAATCAAATATTGATTTTTTTGTTTACTGTTATATTACAATCTATTGATTTGTCCTATACTTTGAATGAGTTTTTTACCCATTCATAATTTTGTTTTCAACATGCACTGGTCATTTGGAGAATATTGGCTCACTAAACTATGACGTTCATATCAATGTTGGAATAATTTTTTTATAAGTACCTAAAAGATGGGTGCCTGTGTGACTCAGACGGTTAAGCATCCGTCTCCTGATTAGGGCTCAGGTCGTGATCTCAGTTTGTGAGTTCAAGCCCCCATGGCTCTCTGCAGTGACAGTGCGGAACTTGCTTAGGATTGTCTCTCTCTACCCCTCCCACCTCGTCTCTCTCAAAATAAAAAAAATAACCTTAAAAAAATAATACCTAAAGACCCACATTCATTAGTATTATCACAAATTTTATAAAAATTTAGTGTTGAGAAGCTGTCAAACTCTGAGTGGCAGATATGTTTCCCCAAAATCTAATTTTGCTTGAAAACATGAATTTTCTTATTTGCAAAAAGTAGCGTCCATTTTCTTTGAAGTAACAGTGAATATCCGATATTAGTGAGCCTCCGAAATCAGCCTTTTACCACTTTTTTCTCTATTCTCACTCTTGAAGTATTATTGCCTTAGTCTCGTAATTTTAAATGCCATAAACATACTGATAGTTTTTAACTGCTTATTTCCAGATCATCACATTCATTTTTGAGAAAATACACGACAGTTACCTAGACCGTAGTTTACGTGTCTTTCTTCCAAACAAGAATGGCACTTCTTAAAAAACAAAAAAAGTCTCCCGTTCACTTCACCACTCAAATGATCACATAAGTTGTTTCATTCTGGAAAAAGAAAAATAACTTTATTGTGCAATGGAATTGCTTTATATGTACTTCCCACTTTGTCAAACAAAATATTAAAAAGGTATATAATTAGGGCTAGAGATAGAGATTCAATACTATATATATATATATATATATATATATATATATATAATATTTAACAGTCTTATTTAGGTCATTTTTAACGTTTTTTTTGTTTTTGTTTTTGCTGAGCTTTATTTTTAACCGTGTGGCAATGGAGAATACTGTGTCAATGGATACCATTAAGTGCCACTGCATGGATTTCTGCTATGCCACTGATTGCTTTACCCACTCTGCTCTTTCACCGTTATTTCAAATATTAGCACAGTGAAAAACAGCATTATAGCAGCTGCGAATTATTATGAAATATTTTTACTTTGCAAAGTCCTTGGAAGCATTTTGAGCATCACACTGGGTTCTATGGAACATGCTAGGAGAATCACTGATATTTCTGCTTCGAAGTCCCTTGCACCTCATCTCTTTCTAATCCAAGTTCTCATTTAAACATTTTAGCAAAGTTAAAATACTACTCTCACTGTGAAATCTTTCCAGATATCTCAAGTTAATAGCGATGTCTTTTGTATCAGAATGCATATTTTATACTGTTCTCCAGAAACAAGAAAATCAAATGAAAAGATATGTTCCCTATCCTTAATGATGTCACCTTATATTAGGGGAGATTGACTTATGAAACAGTAACTTACAACTAAATGTGTTGTATGGAAACATAGATATACAAAGCATACTAATGTAGCATGGAGGTATCGTTTGGAGGGTGCCAATCATAAAGCCAAAAATTCCTGTTCAAAGTAAGTAATGTTTGGAGAGTGCCGGAAGATGGCGGCGTAGGAGGATGCGGGGCTCACAGCGCGTCCTGCCGATCACTTAGATTCCACCTACACTTGCCTAAAGAACCCAGAAAACCGCCAGAGGATTAGCAGAAGGGAGTCTCCGGAGTCAAGCGCAGACGAGAGGCCCACGGAAGAGGGTAGGAAGGGCGGCGAGGCGGTGCGCGCTCCACGGACTGGCGGGAGGGAGCCGGGGCGGAGGGGCGGCTCGCCAGCCAAGCAGAGCCCCCGAGTCTGGCTGGCAAAAGCGGAGGGGCCGGACAGACTGTGTTCCGACAGCAAGCGCGACTTAGCGTCCGGGAGGTCATAAGTTAACAGCTCTGCTCGGAAAGCGGGAAGGCTGGAGGACAAAGGGAGGGAGAGCTGCTGAGCCCCCGGACGGCAGAGCTCAGCTTGGCGGGGAACAAAGGCGCCAGCGCCATCCCCCCCGCCCATCCCCCAGCCAAAATCCCAAAGGGAACCAGTTCCTGCCAGAGAACTTGCTCGCTCCGCGCAAACACCCAACTCTGTGCTTCTGCGGAGCCAAACCTCAGGCAGCGGATCTGACTCCCCCCCGCTGCCACAGGGCTCCTCCTGAAGTGGATCACCTAAGGAGAAGCGAGCTAAGCCTGCCCCTCCAGCCCCCGTGCACCTTGCCTACCCACCCCAGCTAATACGCCAGATCCCCAGCAACACAAGCCTGGCAGTGTGCAAGTAGCCCAGACGGGACACGCCACCCCACAGTGAATCCCGCCCCTAGGAGAGGGGAAGAGAAGGCACACACCAGTCTGACTGTGGCCCCAGCGGTGGGCTGGGGGCAGACATCGGGTCGGACTGCGGCCCCGCCCACTAACTCCAGTTATACACCACAGCACAGGGGAAGTGCACTGCAGGTCCCCACCACGCCAGGGACTCTCCAAAATGACCAAACGGAAGAATTCCCCTCAGAAGAATCTCCAGGAAATAACAACAGCTAACGAACTGATCAAAAAGGATTTAAATAATATAACAGAAAGTGAATTTAGAATAATAGTCATAAAATTAATCGCAGGGCTTGAAAACAGTATACAGGACAGCAGAGAATCTCTTGCCACAAAGATCGAGGGACTAAGGAACAGTCACGAGGAGTTGAAAAACGCTTTAAACGAATTGCAAAACAAAATGGAATCCACGATGGCTCGGCTTGAAGAGGCAGAGGAGAGAATAGGTGAACTAGAAGATAAAGTTATGGAGAAAGAGGAAGCTGAAAGAAAGAGAGATAAAAAAATCCAGGAGTATGAGGGGAAAATTAGAGAACTAAGTGATACACTAAAAAAAAATAATATACGCATAATTGGTATCCCAGAGGAGGAAGAGAGAGGGAAGGGTGCTGAAGGGGTACTTGAACAAATTATAGCTGAGAACTTCCCTGAACTGGGGAAGGAAAAAGGCATTGAAATCCAAGAGGCACAGAGAACTCCCTTCAGACGTAACTTGAATCGACCTTCTGCACGACATATCATAGTGAAACTGGCAAAATACAAGGATAAAGAGAAAATTCTGAAAGCAGCAAGGGATAAACGTGCCCTCACATATAAAGGGAGACCTATAAGACTCGTGACTGATCTCTCCTTTGAAACTTGGCAGGCCAGAAAGGCTTGGCACGATATCTACAGTGTGCTAAACAGAAAAAATATGCAGCCGAGAATCCTTTATCCAGCAAGTCTGTCATTTAGAATAGAAGGAGAGATAAAGGTCTTCCCAAACAAACAAAAACTGAAGGAATTTGTCACCACGAAACCAGCCCTACAAGAGATCCTAAGGGGGATCCTGTGAGACAAAGTACCAGAGACATCACTACAAGCATAAAACATACAGACATCACAATGACTCTAAACCCATATCTTTCTATAATAACACTGAATGTAAATGGATTAAATGCGCCAACTAAAAGACATAGGGTATCAGAATGGATAAAAAAACAAGACCCATCTATTTGCTGTCTACAAGAGACTCATTTTAGATCTGAGGACACCTTTAGATTGAGAGTGAGGGGATGGAGAACTATTTATCATGCTCCTGGAAGCCAAAAGAAAGCTGGAGTAGCCATACTTATATCAGACAAACTAGACTTTAAATTAAAGGCTGTAACAAGAGATGAAGAAGGGCATTATATAATAATCACAGGGTCTATCCACCAGGAAGAGCTAACTATTATAAATGTCTATGCGCCAAATACCCGAGCCCCCAGATATATAAAACAATTACTCATAAACATAAGCAACCTTATTGATAAGAATGTGGTCATTGCAGGGGACTTTAACACCCCACTTACAGAAATGGATAGATCATCTAGACACACAGTCAATAAAGAAACAAGGGCCCTGAATGATACATTGGATCAGATGGACTTGACAGATATATTTAGAACTCTGCATCCCAAAGCAACAGAATATACTTTCTTCTCGAGTGCACATGGAACATTCTCCAAGATAGATCATATACTGGGTCACAAAACAGCCCTTCATAAGTTTACAAGAATTGAAATTATACCATGCATACTTTCAGACCACAATGCTATGAAGCTTGAAATCAACCACAGGAAAAAGTCTGGAAAACCTCCAAAAGCATGGAGGTTAAAGAACACCCTACTAACGAATGAGTGGGTCAACCAGGCAATTAGAGAAGAAATTAAAACATATATGGAAACAAACGAAAATGAAAATACAACAATCCAAACGCTCTGGGATGCAGCGAAGGCAGTCCTGAGAGGAAAATACATTGCAATCCAGGCCTATCTCAAGAAACAAGAAAAATTCCAAATACAAAATCTAACAGCACACCTAAAGGAAATAGAAGCAGAACAGCAAAGGCAGCCTAAACCCAGCAGAAGAAGAGAAATAATAAAGATCAGAGCAGAAATAAACAATATAGAATCTAAAAAAACTGTAGAGCAGATCAACGAAACCAAGAGTTGGTTTTTTGAAAAAATAAACAAAATTGACAAACCTCTAGCCAGGCTTCTCAAAAAGAAAAGGGAGATGACCCAAATAGATAAAATCATGAATGAAAATGGAATGATTACAACCAATCCCTCAGAGATACAAACAATTATCAGGGAATACTATGAAAAATTATATGCCAGCAAATTGGACAACCTGGAAGAAATGGACAAATTTCTAAACACCCACACTCTTCCAAAACTCAATCAGGAGGAAATAGAAAGCTTGAACAGACCCATAACCAGCGAAGAAATTGAATCGGTTATCAAAAATCTCCCAACAAATAAGAGTCCAGGACCAGATGGCTTCCCAGGGGAGTTCTACCAGACATTTAAAGCAGAGATAATACCTATCCTTCTCAAGCTATTCCAAGAAATAGAAAGGGAAGGAAAACTTCCAGACTCATTCTATGAAGCCAGTATTACTTTGATTCCTAAACCAGACAGAGACCCAGTAAAAAAAGAGAACTACAGGCCAATATCCCTGATGAATATGGATGCAAAAATTCTTAATAAGATACTTGCAAATCGAATTCAACAGCATATAAAAAGAATTATTCACCATGATCAAGTGGGATTCATTCCTGGGATGCAGGGCTGGTTCAACATTCGCAAATCGATCAACGTGATACATCACATTAACAAAAAAAAAGAGAAGAACCATATGATCCTGTCAATCGATGCAGAAAAGGCCTTTGACAAAATCCAGCACCCTTTCTTAATAAAAACCCTTGAGAAAGTCGGGATAGAAGGAACATACTTAAAGATCATAAAGGCCATTTATGAAAAGCCCACAGCTAACATCATCCTCAACGGGGAAAAACTGAGAGCTTTTTCCCTGAGATCAGGAACACGACAGGGATGCCCACTGTCACCGCTGCTGTTTAATATAGTGCTGGAAGTTCTAGCATCAGCAATCAGACAACAAAAGGAAATCAAAGGCATCAAAATTGGCAAAGATGAAGTCAAGCTTTCGCTTTTTGCAGATGACATGATATTATACATGGAAAATCCGATAGACTCCACCAAAAGTCTGCTAGAACTGATACATGAATTCAGCAAAGTTGCAGGATACAAAATCAATGTGCAGAAATCAGTTGCATTCTTATACACTAACAATGAAGCAACAGAAAGACAAATGAAGAAACTGATCCCATTCACAATTGCACCAAGAAGCATAAAATACCTAGGAATAAATCTAACCAAAGATGTAAAAGATCTGTATGCTGAAAACTATAGAAAGCTTATGCAGGTAATTGAAGAAGATATAAAGAAATGGAAAGACATTCCCTGCTCATGGATTGGAAGAATAAATATTGTCAAAATGTCAATACTACCCAAAGCTATCTACACATTCAATGCAATCCCAATCAAAATTGCACCAGCATTCTTCTCAAAACTAGAACAAGCAATCCTAAAATTCATATGGAACCACAAAAGGCCCCGAATAGCCAAAGTAATTTTGAAGAAGAAGACCAAAGCAGGAGGCATCACAATCCCAGACTTTAGCCTCTACTACAAAGCTGTCATCATCAAGACAGCATGGTATTGGCATAAAAACAGACACATAGACCAATGGAATAGAATAGAAACCCCAGAACTAGACCCACAAACGTATGGCCAACTCATCTTTGACAAAGCAGGAAAGAACATCCAATGGAAAAAAGACAGTCTCTTTAACAAATGGTGCTGGGAGAACTGGACAGCAACATGCAGAAGGTTGAAACTAGACCACTTTCTCACACCATTCACAAAAATAAACTCAAAATGGATAAAGGACCTGAATGTGAGACAGGAAACCATCAAAACCTTAGAGGAGAAAGCAGGAAAAGACCTCTCTGACCTCAGCCGTAGCAATCTCTTACTCGGCACATCCCCAAAGGCAAGGGAATTAAAAGCAAAAGTGAATTACTGGGACCTTATGAAGATAAAAAGCTTCTGCACAGCAAAGGAAACAACCAACAAAACTAAAAGGCAACCAACGGAATGGGAAAAGATATTTGCAAATGACACATTGGACAAAGGGCTAGTATCCAAAATCTATAAAGAGCTCATCAAACTCCACACCCGAAAAACAAATAACCCAGTGAAGAAATGGGCAGAAAACATGAATAGACACTTCTCTAAAGAAGACATCCGGATGGCCAACAGGCACATGAAAAGATGTTCAACGTCGCTCCTTATCAGGGAAATACAAATCAAAACCACACTCAGATACCACCTCACGCCAGTCAGAGTGGCCAAAATGAAGAAATCAGGAGACTATAGATGCTGGAGAGGATGTGGAGAAACAGGAACCCTCTTGCACTGTTGGTGGGAATGCAAATTGGTGCAGCCGCTCTGGAAAGCAGTGTGGAGGTTCCTCAGAAAATTAAAAATAGACCTACCCTATGACCCAGCAATAGCACTGCTAGGAATTTATCCAAGGGATACAGGAGTACTGATGCATAGGGGCACCTGTACCCCAATGTTTATAGCGGCACTCTCAACAATAGCCAAATTATGGAAAGAGCCTAAATGTCCATCAACTGATGAATGGATAAAGAAATTGTGGTTTATATACACAATGGAATACTACGTGGCAATGAGAAAAAATGAAATATGGCCTTTTGTAGCAACATGGATGGAACTGGAGAGTGTGATGCTAAGTGAAATAAGCCATACAGAGAAAGACAGATACCATATGGTTTCACTCTTATGTGGATCCTGAGAAACATAACAGAAACCCATGGGGGAGGGGAAGGAAAAAAAAAAAAAAAAAAGAGGTTAGAGTGGGAGAGAGCCAAAGCATTAGAGACTGTTAAAAACTGAGAACAAACTGAGGGTTGATGGGGGGTGGGAGGGAGGGCAGGGTGGGTGATGGGTATTGAGGAGGGCACCTTTTGGGATGAGCACTGGGTGTTGTATGGAAACCAATTTGACAGTAAATTTCATATATTAAAAAATAAAAAAATAAAAAAAAAAAAAAAAAAAAAAAAAAAAAAAAAAAAAAAAAAAAAAAAAAAAAAAAAAAAAACAAAGTAAGTAATGTTTGAAACAAAGGGGAGTGTGGTGCACAGAAGGGGGGCCATACACATTAAAGAGAACATACAAAGCTACAGAAGCAAAAATACCAGTAATATATCACAGGTTTAGTATAAGATGTGATCGACATGGCAGGTTGGGACAATTCCTATCGGAGCATAACATTTCAGAAATAAGTAGAAGTCACTGAGGAAGGGATAGGTGAATTTAGTGATTCAAAACCATTGATTGTACTTCTTAAAACATTTCAAATATGAGGATAAAAATTTAATATTCACCAATCATTACAAAACTCACTACTGAGTAATGGATTCCGAGCAGTGGCATGTGACCATAGAACATTTGAGCCTCTATTCATTCCCTGTGTTGCGATAAACAGCGAGGGCTGAGGGTATTATTTGATTTCTGGTGAGGTGGGGCATAGTATCTGAACATTGCAACTAATTGCAAACTAATATTTGTGTAAAATCTATGCCTATGCTTAACCGTTCCACCCATTTTGCTAAGATGCCAATGAAGAATCATTTTTGTTTAGTTTTTTGTTCATTTTGTTGGTTGGTTGGGTATAAGCGTTTGGACTTTCCAGAACTTTGAAGATGATGGAATATCTTGAAAAAAAAAAAAAAGAAAAGAAAAAAGAAAAAAAAAGCTCTCATTTAAGGAAATGTAACTTAATGTTCATCTCCTTCTTAGTTTTTTGCTATATACAATAAAACCTTGGATTGTGAGTAACTTGTTCTGTGAGGGTCCCACAAGACAAAGCAAACATTTTGAATAAATTTTAACTTGGTAAATGAGCGCTGTCTGCAATACAAATAGTACATGACACTAAACGTTACGTGATCACAGCTGAGCCAATGATTCTTGAAATTCGCTTTGGTATACAAATGCTTTGGATTACAAGCATGTTTCTGAACAAATTACACTCGCAAACCAAGGTTTTACTCTATAATCTTCTATTTTGTGTTTTGCATAATATATCAGAGTAATGCAACTACTTTTATCATCTTTGGGTTGTGCAAGACTCCATAGCACATTATCGTATCCACAAAATTAAATACCTGATGTTAGTTTTTCCAAACTGCTTTCTCTTAGATTTTTGGCTTTGTCCATCTCATAAGTAGAACATAATCTCCAAAACCTATGAGAGACCTCATTTGACACTAACTTCGACCTAACAGTAACTATATTGTATATTCTTATTGAAAAGGAAAATGTTATTGAATGTCTTTGTGTAAAATTATATTTTACCTTTTAAAAACTATATTATGCAAGTGCTACACAGAAAAGCTCCGTAATTAAGAATCTTAAGAAAATTATCACAATTTTATAGTGTGACATTACTTTTATATATTTTATCAAAGTAACATTCCTTACATTTAATTTTGAATATTCGCAAATAGTTACATCAGTGAATTTCATATGGCATCCAATGCCTACTTTTTGATAAGAAAAAGTATATTTATTAATATTTTTAAACACCTAAATCATATATTTTGCTAAATGTTGTTTAATTTATTCCTTATGAACCTAAACGTGGAAGGAGAGGTGTTAACGTTTTCTTTTTCTGATGATTTAATGTAACTTTTTTTTAGATGAGGTACATTGTGGTAAAAAGGCATAACCAGCAAATTCCTTGACTTCTTTAAATATTACTTATTTTAATATTGTGTTTCGTGGTTCTAACTTATGTTACTTAAATGTCTTCACAACTAGTTTGCCAGGGAGCATATCTTTGACATAATACTTATAGAGCCCACCCATCAATCAAGGCAAAAACCTTGGCTCTCTCTATATGTTGGTGTATGTAGTTGATTTCTCCTTGATCCCAACCATCAAGACTTTCCTCAGGGCTCATGTATCTATTCAAGGATACTGATTTCCTGTCCTCACGCTGGAAAGTACCCTATTAATGTCAAACTAGCTACTCACTACATACTTAAGATATATGCCCTGGGACTATCAGTTCACTATAAGGATATTAGATGAAAAAAAAATCATATCAAAGAATACGAAGAAAATATATCAATATATATGCTTAACTAGTTACCATGTTTGGCTATTACATTTAGTTAATTACATTCTGAAAGACTGAATAAAAATGGAAACATGATAGATTATGTACTTCTCACTATCTGATAAAAGGAGCTTATACTAATTATTTAAGGAAGCTCATTTTTCCTGGTACAAAATGATAAAGACAATACATCAACCTAATGGACAGATTACTATTCAACTGCATTATTAATACACACTGTGATGGCTCTTTTAAGGGGATCTATCATATGGAAATTAAACTATGGGGAGAAAAGGTCATATCACAGTAGGTTAGTTACTAAAATCTTAGCCCATTTGGGAACACAAAACAGCCTTAATGGTTTAAGAAAGCTCACTTTGCAAGTGGTTATTTAACAACAACAAAAAAAATTAATTTGATGTTGGAGAAAAAAGTGCAATGCATAAAATAGCCGCCTTCGAGAGTGTAATCAAAATTCTCGGCAACAATTTCTAGTCTTTCATTAGTTTTTTAGACAAATTGCAACCTTAGTTTACTGGACCCTCATCATTTTTTTTTCAAAATTTAATTCAAGAAACATTTATAAGCGTTAACTAGATTCACAAGATACTTTTCTAAGACCTGAGGACACAGAGTTTACGCACTGTGCATTTTTATCAAAATTATGAAGCTGGTCTTGGGTTGCTCTGTGCGATGACACTCCCACTGCAGTGAATCTGTCATTTTTTGCCAAAAGTAGTTTCTGTTGAAAGACTCACTGTGCAGTATAATAGCCAAGTGGGGGATTTAAAAATATATTTCATTTATCAAAAAGGTAGTGAGTGCTTTCAATACATGTAGACACAGCCTGGGAGATGAAGCTGTGCTGTATATTTCTTCCTTTCTTTATTTTATTTCCGAGGAAGAAGTATATTCATTAAAATGCCAATTTGACATTCCAAATGTGACATTTGCTACCGACTTCCCATACCTGTTCTCTTCCCTGCATTCAAGTATATATGAGATGTATCAAAATGAACTTTTCTAAACTCCAGGCATCGTCTCATCAGTATTTTCCCAGTGCTCAGGTGCACAGCTCAGTACATTACTCATCGCTCGGTTTGAAGAATCACTTCATCTAAACTAGTTGTTTCAGTGCATTGACATCAGTCATCCTTAGTCCCCTGAAGACTACATTGGGAAGAAACAATAAAATGGAGGCTCTAAACCTCCTTTCTTTCATATTTGTATTTTGAGAGTGGGGAGATCACTTGATTCCACATGTTCTATTTGAAACATCATAGAGGAAATGTCATATGAAAATACGTGTTTCTGATCAGCACCGGCTGAATCCACACTCCCATGAATTTCCTGCCACGGCCCCGAGTGTCTTTTCATCATGCAGCCAGTTTGTTCTAATTCCCTTTTAGTACAGCTCTTAAAAGCATGGATCTATCATTTGGAGCTGAGCGACATGAAGATTCACCATGTTCTGGGCAATCAGATCTTGGTAACGTTGCTGCATTTCCTGAACTGGAGGCCAATAAGTGATCTGTAAGTGACTTTGACATGGTTGACTGGCTTGAACTCACATAGAAGTGTGCCTCTCTCCTATAATTGATGCTACTCTTACATTTCAAATTGTCAGTCTGAACACATGCATTTGGTAGAGATAATGAAGTTGGTCTCTAGGGTTGGATTTTGATGATATTCCACCAAAATGCCTGGGTTAGATAGAATGACTTATTTTTTTTTAATTGCACATGAAGAATATATACCAAATAATAGTAGGCAGAGAAAAACCCTCCCCTGACTACCAAGAAAAAAAAAATTACCTGAGTGACCTCCCAAGAAGAAAGTTTCTTTTAATGTTATCATTTTAATCTAATTCTGTTGATCTGAGCTTTGCACATACAGATGTCTAATATGTCAGTTCATTTAACTGCCCAAATGTCTTTAGAAATGAAATTTTCTCTCATCATTACCAAATCTGGAAAAAAAGTGCCTTTAATAATTCAAATTCACACATTCATTGTAAAATATTTATCAATTGCTACTATATGGCAGGAACAGTGCTTCTTCTCTTCTAGGTATTCAAAGGTAAATTAGATGAGTTTCCTAGAACTTAAGTTCTGCAGTCTGGCAGAAGAGATAGACATATAAACCAATGAAAAAAAGCTATCTGCTCTAAAACAAATGTATACATTAGGAAGATGTCAAAGCACACAAAAAGTATTCCTTGTACCTCAGAATGCATGGAGGCCATCCCAGAGGAAGAAACATGAGCTTAGCATGAATTATTTCTTTATCTACTCATTTGTAATGGAAGTTATTATCCAATTCAGTTTTAATTTTCCTTTGTCAATTACACATCTTTGTAATATTCTATTTCCGAGGAAGAACCTTGAGGATTATTTTCCTCCAGGTGAAAAAAGAAAAGTGGTCTGACTCAACATATGTGCCATTGGTCAGCTTTGAATTTTAAAAAAGACATTGTTGATCTTTGCAGCAAGATGGCAGGGTTGAAAACCAAGTTTTATGTGTTTGGAGGAGGAGAGGGAGATTTACTTAAGCTAATATGTCAACAGCAAGCTCAAGAAACTAGATAATAATGTTACTATATACCCAGGAGAGAAAGATGAAGATGGAGGGTAAGGGTAGAAATGTTGTGAAACATCCTGGTCCCATATACCCCTCCACCCACAGCCACACTTGGGACTGAGCTTCAAGAGGGAACTTATTTGAAACATACAGGAAGGTGTGTGTAGGAAGCTGGGTCAAAGATGGAAGGGAAGGATCAGCTGGATTCATGCCTTATGGGGATTAAAAAGAAAGCTGCCGGATTCTAATGTGCAGATGAGACACAGTATAAAGATAGAGCAGATACTGTTGGAGATAGATAGAGGGGCCTCAGGAAGTAGCTTGGGTTCCCTGAGGTTTTCAGAAAACCTGAAGGTATCTGAGTATTCAAATGATGATTTTTAAGAAGATGTAAATTCTCAGAGGCCTGGGATCATGAAAAAGTTGACATAATGAACAAAGCCATCACACTTCAGAGCAAACAGCTGAGACCACAGGCTTCAGATGTGGGAGCAAATTTATCAGCTTACAAGGCCATTTAGACAAACTCTACATCATCTAGTACAAGAAATACATCAGCCAGCCACTCCACTGAGAATGAGAAGAAACCAAGGTCACCTTTATAGTCCAGAAGGTCCCCTCTCCTAAAGTGTCAATAAAGTCTCAGACTCTTTACACACCTAGTCACCATTGTAGGAAGGAGATGGTAAAATGTAACGTGTATGAATGAAGACGATGAGTAATTTGAAAAACCTTATTCACACCAGCCCTGATAGGGTATTGGACACAAACGTGTTGAGGACTTATTCTTTAAAAATGATTGAAGGGCCAAGATGGCGGACCAACATGGAAGTTTTCTGCTTTTTTTGTCCCTGGAATGCAGCTAAATCAACACCAAATCATCTTGCACACCTAGAAAATTGGTCTAAGAGTTAACACAAAAATCTGCATAACTTAAGCCACAGGACTTGGCAGATATGGGGCACAGAGAGGTGAACTGAGGTAGAGAGAAGCTGCAGATGATAGGGTGCTGTTTTTGCTTGTGAAGACAGGATGGAGATAGGGGAGAGTACGGGAAAAACCCTACCCTCAAAAGCAGCTGGAGAGAAAGAGAAAGTGGACACGCCCGCAAGAAACTGAACAAAAAAGGGAGAAAGGGGGAAGGAGAGGGTATAAATACCACTAGGACTCTATAAACAGGGGAAGAACAGAGTCTGAAACTCCACAACTCGATACTTGGCAGAGCTCTGTTGGGAAAGGCAAACTCCAGGAGCAGACAGCGAGGTCTGAGGGGTTCTCAGGCAACACAGGGAGAAGCTGTTCCCCTGCTGAGAGGACATTTGGTAGAGACTGTGTGGCCTCTTCATGGGCCAAGGCTCCAGTGGACTCCTGAGAACAGCCATGTTTGCTGCTGTTGGAACAATGACATCAGGGGGCAGTGAAGCCTGGACCAGATTTGTCTTGCAATTTACCATGATCCCTGAAATCCTGCTGTTCCACAATTGCGTGAACTTTTTTCAGGGGCAGGCTGGCACTCAGCTGCAATCCCTGAGCATCTGCAGAAGCATGGTCGTGTGAACTTTCCTGGGGGATGGCTGGCACCTGGCCATTGCTCATCTAGGCCCTTCCCCAGAGGGTTGGACTGGGTCAAAGCTGTAGGGCCCTCAGAAGTGAGGGGTTTGGAAACACAGTCTCATCTGAGATAAAATTTGGGAGGAAGGTGCTACCTGGCAGGCTGACAGCTTGGTTGGGGACAGCATAGAAGCAGGGAGTGGACGGAAGCCAGAGAGAAAGGAAGGTGTTTAATTGTCAGTGGGTGAGAGCACAGAGTTCTGATGCTAGACATTGGGTAGCTGGTGGAGCCATTTTCACCACTCATGCATGTGAATGTACGCCTACATGCAGTAAGCTACTGCAATCCACCCCAGTAACCTAAGCAGTGCCATCAAGTGGAGAACAGAGCCATTATACCAAGCCCTGTCCAACTGTGCCAACCACACTCTAAAGGAACACCACAAGTCTCTCTGCCTGCTTAGTTTATGGACTATAAAGTGCTTCATAACTTGACTTCTAGGGGAAACTGGATGTAACTTCAATCGTGCTTCATTCTGTTTGCTGGCCCATCTATTCATTTTTTTTCTTTTTCTTTTTTTATTCTTGAATACAGAAAGAGATGAAAATATTTTTATTTCTTGTTTTTATAAAAAAATGTTTTTATTTAAATTTTTTCTACTATATTTTTATAATCTTTTAATTATATTTTACTTTCATTTCATTTTATTATATTTTATTGTAATCTTTTTTAAATTTTCAAATGTTTTCTTCCTTTTTTTCCTTCTTTTCACTTCTCTTCTTTTATCTTCTTTTCTTTTGTTTTCTTTCTCTTTTCTTTTCTTTTCTTTCCCTATATTTTCTAGTCTACCAAAGTTTCAACAAGCAGACCAAAACACACTTAGGATTTGACATCTTTTATTGGATTTTTTGTGTTGTTTTTAATTTTTTTAATTTTTTAATTTTTAATTTTTATTTTATTAATTCTTTTTCTTCCTCCAAAACGATGAAATGGAGGAATTCACCCCCAAAGAAAGAACAGGAAGAAATGACAGCCAGGGACTTAACACAGATACAAGCAAGATGCCTAAACCAGAATTTAGAATTGCCATAATAATAACACTTGCTAGGGTTGAAAAAAGCATAGAATCCCTTTCTGCAGAGATAAAATAAGTAAAGTCTAGTCAGGATGAAATTAAAAATGCTATAACTGAGATGCATCTCGTATGGATGCCATGGCGGCAAGGATGCATGAAGTAGAGTGCCAAATCTGGGATATAGAGGACAAACTTACGGAGAATAATGAAGCATAAAAAAAGAGGGAAACTAAGGCAAAACAGCACAATACAAGAATTAGAGAACTCAGTGACTCATTAAAAAGGAATAACATCCAAATTGCAGGAGACCCAGAAGATGAAGAGAGAGAAAAAGGCGTAGAAGGTTTGTGTAAGCAAATCATAGTGGAAAACGTTCCTAACCTGGGGAAAGACACAGACATCAAAATCCAGGAAGCAAAGAGAACTCCCATGAGATTCAACAAAAACTGACCATCAATAAGACATATCATAGTCAAATTCACAAAATACACAGACAAG
Organism: Panthera leo; assembly: GCF_018350215.1. Lineage (NCBI taxonomy): Eukaryota > Metazoa > Chordata > Mammalia > Carnivora > Felidae > Panthera > Panthera leo. The sequence goes on along the minus strand of NC_056687.1, from coordinate 20,613,790 downwards.
GAAAGAACCATAAAAGCAGAAAAAAGAAAAAAGTCCATGACCTACAAAGGAAGACAGACATATCAGGTTCACAACAGACCTATCTACAGAAACTTGGCAGGCCAGAAAGGAGTGGCAGGATATATTCAATTTGCTGAATTGGAAAAATATGCAGCCAAGTATTCTTTATCCAGCAAGGCTATCATTCAAAATAGAAGAAGAGATAGTTTCCCACAAAAACAAAAACTAAAGGAGTTCATGACCTCTAACCCAGCCCTGCAAGAAATTTTAACGGAGACTCTCTGAGGGGAGAAAAGACAAAATAAAACAAAAAAAAAAAAAAAAAGACCCAAAGCAACAAAGACTAGAAAGGACAAGAGAATGTTACCAGAAAATTCAACTCTATGGGAAACACAATGGCAATAAATTCATATCTTTCAGTACTCACTCTAAATGTCAATGGACTAAACGCCCCAATCAAAAGGCATAGTGGAACAGAATGGGTAAGAAAACAAGATCCATCTATGTGTTGTTTACAAGAGACCCATTTTAGACCTAAGGTCACTTTCAGATTGAAAGTAAGGGGATGGAGAACCATCTATCATGCTAATGGTTGCCAAAAGAAAGCTGGAGTAGCCATACTTATATCAGACAATTTAGATTTTAAAATAAGGACTATAACAAGAGATGAAGAAGGATGTTATATCATAATTTAGGGGTCTATCCACCAAAAAGACCTAACAATTGTAAACATTTATCCCGCAAAGGTGGAAGAACCCAAATATATAAATCAGTTAATCACAAACACAAAGAAACTCATTGACAATAATACTATAATAGTAGGGGACTTCAACACCCCACTTACAACAATGGACAGATAATCTAAGCAAAAAATCAACAAGAAAAAAATGGCTTTGTATGACACACTGGACCAGATGGACTTAACAGATATACTCAGAACATTTCATCCTAAAGCAGCAGAATACACATTCTTCTTGCATGCACATAGAACACTCTCCAGAATAGATCACACACTGGGACACAAATCAGCCTTTAACAAGTACAAAAAGGTCGAGATCACACCGTGCAAATTTTCAGACCACAGCACTATGAAACTAGAAATTAACCAAAAGGAAAACACTCAGGAAGACAACAAATACTTGGAGACTACAGAACATCCTACTAAAGAATGAATGGGCTAACCACAAAGTTAAAGAGGAAATTAAAAAGTACATGGGAGCCAATGAAAATGATAACACCACAGGTCAAAACCTCTGGGATGCAGCAAAGGAGGTCATAAGAGGAAAGTATATAGCAATCCAGGCCTTCCTAAAGGAGGAAGAAAGTTCTCAGATACACAACTTAACCTTACACCTTAACAGAGCTGGAAAAAGAACAGCAAATAAAACCCAAAAAGAGCAGAAGATGGGAAATAATAAAGATTAGAGCAGAAATCAATGCTATCAAAACAAAACAAAAGACAAAAAAAAAAAAAAAACCACACACAGTAGAACAGACCAATGAAATCAGGAGCTGATTCTTTGAAAAAATTAACAAAATTGATAAACCTTGAGGCAGTCTGATCAACAATAAAATGGAAAGGATCCAAATAAATAAAAACAAGAAGGAAAGAGGAGAGATCACAACCAACATAGTAGAAATACAAACAATAATAAAAAAATATTATGAGCAATTATATCCCAATTAATTGGGCAATCTGGATGAAATGGACAAATTCCTAGAAACATTTAAACTATCAAAACTGAAACAAGAAGAAATAGAAAACTTGAGCAAACTCATAACCAGGAAAGAAGAAAATTAGTCATCAAAAATCTCCCAAAAAGCAAGAGTCCAGGACCAGTTGGGTTTTCAGGAGAATTCTACCAAACATTTAAAAAGGAGTTAACACCTATTTTTTGAAGCTGTTCCAAAAAGCTAGAAATGGGAAGAAAACTGCCAAACTCATTCTCTGAAGCCAGCGTTACCTTGATTCCAAAACCAGACAAAGATCCCACTAAAAAGGAGAACTAAAGATGAAGTTCCCTGATGAACATGGAGACAAAAATCCTCAACAACATACTAGCCAATGGATCCAACAATACATTAAAAGAATTATTCACCATGACCAAGAGGGATTTATAGCTGGGATACAGGGCTCGTTCAATATTCACAAAACAATCAATGTGATACACCACATCAATAAAAGAAAGGACAAGAAACTCATAATCCTCTCAATACATGCAGAGAAAGCATTTGACAAAATACAGCATCCTTTCTTTTTATTCTATTTTTTGCAATGTCTATCATTTATTTTTGAGACAGAGAGAGAGAGAGAGAGAGAGAGAGGGTGTGAGCAGGGGAGGGGCAGAGAGAGAGAGATACACAGAATCCAAAGCAGCTCCAGGCTCTGAGCTGTCAGCACAGAGCCTGATGTGGGGCTTGAACTCACAAGCTGTGCCATCATGACCTGAGTTGACCTTTAACCGACTGAGCCACCCAGGTGCCCCCAGCATCCTTTCTTGATAAAAACCTTCAAGAAAGTAGGGATAGAAGGATCATACCTCAAGATCATAAAAGCCATATGTTAAAAGCCTACTGCTAATTTCATCCTCAATGGGAGAAACTGAGAGCTTTCCCCCTAAGGTTAGGAACATGACAGGAATGTCCACTCTCTCCACTGTTTTTCAACACAGTATTTGGAAGTCCTAGCCTCAGCAGTCAGACAAAACAAAGGAATAAAAGTCATCCAAATTCGCAAGGAGGAAGTCAAGCTTTCACTTTTCGCAGATGACATGATATTCCATATGGAAAACCCAAAGGATTCCACCAAAAAACTTCTAGAACTGATATGTGAATTCAGCAAAGTAACAGGATATAAAATCAATACACAGAAATTGTTACATTTCCATACACCAATAATGAAGGAACAGAAAGGGACATCAAGGAATCGATCCCATTTACAATTGCACCAAAACCATAAAATACCTAGGAATAAACCTAACCAAAGAGGTGAAAAAAATCTATACACTAAAAACTATAGAAATCTTATGAAAGAAATTGAAGAAGACACAAAAATGGGGAAAATATTCCATACTCACGGACTGGAAAAACAAATACAGCTAAAATGTCAATACTACCCGAAGAAATCTACATATTCAATGCAATCCCTATCAAAATAACACCAGCATTCTTCACAGAGCTAGAAAAATCCTAAAATTTGTGTGGAACTAGAAAAGACCCCAAATAGCCAAAGCAATCCTGAAAAAGAAAACCAAAGCTGGAGGCATCACAATCCCGGACTTCAAGCTTCATTACAAAGCTGTAATGATCAAGACAGCATGGTACTGGCACAAAAACAGACCCTTAGATCAATAGAACAGAATAGAGTATCCAGAACTGGACCCACAAATACATGGCCAACTAATCTTTGACAAAGCAGGAAAGAATATCCAATGGAATAAAGACAGTCTCTTCAGCAAGTGGTGCTGGGAAAATTGGACAGTGACATGCAAAAAAAATGAACCTGGACAACTTCCTTACACTGTACACAAAAATAATCCAAAATGGATGAAAGACTTAAACATAAGACAGGAAGCCATAAAAATCCTAGAGGAGAAAGGAGCCAACAACCTCTTTGACCTTGGCCACACCAACTTCTTACTCAACACATCTCCGGAGGCAAGGGAAACAAAAGCAAAATGAACTATTAAGACCTCATCAAGATGAAAACTTCTGCACAGTGAAGGAATCCATCAGCAAAACTAAAAGGTAACCAATGGAATGGGAGAAGACATTTGCAAATGAAATATCAGATAAAGGGTTAGTATCCAAAATCTATAAAGAACTTATCACACTCAACACCCCCCTAAAAAAACAACAAATAATTCAGTGAAGAAATGGGCAAAAGATATGAATAGACACTTTTCCAAAGAAGACATCTAGATGGCTAACAGACACACATGAAAAAATGCTCAACATCAGTCATCATCAGGGAAATACAAATCAAAACCACAATGAGCTACCATCTCACACTGGTCAGATGGCTAAAATTAACAACTCAGGCAACCACAGATGTTGGCGAGGATGCGGAGAAAGAGGATCTCTTTTGCACTGCTGGTGAGAATGCAAACTGGTGCAGCCACTCTGAAAACAGTATGGAGGTTCCTCAAAAAAGTTAAAAATACTACTACCCTGGGGCCCAGGAATTGCATTAATAGGTATTTATCCAAGGGATACAAGTGCACTGTGCCAAAGGGGCACATGCACCCCACTGTGTAGAGCAGTGCTATCAACAATAGCCAAAGTATGGAAAGAGCCCAAATGTCCATCAACAGATAGAACAATGGATAAAAAAGATGTATATGTATATACATACACACACACACACACACACACACATATATATATATATACACACACACACACACACATATATATATATACACGTATATACATATACGTGTATATATATATACATGCATATATACACATGTATATATATACATCCACAATATAGTATCATTCAGCAATCAAAAAGAACGAAATCTTGCCATTTGCAACCATGTGCATGGAACTAGAGGGTATTATGGTAAGCAAAATCAGTAAGTCGGAGAAAGACAAATATCATATGACATCACTCATATGTGGAATTTAAGTTACAAAACAGATAAACGTAAGGGAAGGGAAGCACAAATAATATAAAAACAGGGAGGGGGACAAAACATGAGAAACTCTTAAATATAGGGAGGAAACTGAAGGAGGAGTTGTGGGAGGGGGGATGGACTAAGTGGGTAAGGAGTATTAAGGAAGACACCTGTTGAGATAAAAACTGGGTGGTGTACATAAGGGATGAATCACAGGAATCTAGTCCTGCTACATGCTAACTAACTGGGATGTAAGTTAAAACATATAGAAATTAAATAATTTAGAAATATAAAAAAATAATTGAGAAATTCTTCAAATGCAGGCTTACGTCTCCCGTGAGCCAGTGGAATAGTAACTCTTAAGGGAAACCGGGGCAGACATAAGAAATAAAGAAGCCACACTATTTTACTGATTTGAGCATGGTGTGAACGAATCTGTGATATCACCTTACCTGTGTTAGATACAGACAGTCACAGTTCTCGCAACTACATATACAATTGATGGACAAAATAAATAAAGTGCCATTTCTCAGGGATCTCATATTGAAGGAAGAAATGTAGACAATGCAATAAATATATTAAAATAAATTTTGAGACCTCATACTGGAAGGAGAGTGTCTTATGTAAGAACCTAGGTGGGACAGCTAACAAAATCCTTTGGGTAGGAAGTGACTAGGAAAGACTCCCGGTAAAATTCATTTCTGAGAGTTGTGGAGGATGAGACAAGACGTCATCAGTCAGACTGGCTTCACGATTGTGAGTATATGTAGATTGCTTGTCTCATGCATAATCATTGCATGGCATTAACCCTGTCTAGAAATGCTCTCAGGCATAGTCAGGATCCTGAGCCATCTCTCCAGATTATGCAGTGTTCCTTCATTTATCAGAACAGTGACTAGATGAAAGCAGGTCGGACACATGGGACTGAACTGTCTAATTTATTATTCTGTCACAGAGGAAGATGTCAGCTAGCTAGGTTTTCCATGCTATGACAGAGGGTTCTCTCCTTGGACCTGTCCAGTTCAATGTGTTCATCAATAATCACAAGGAAGATGTAAAGGACACGTTACTCAATCCATGGCAAGCATAAGGCTGAAGGGATAGTGAATACAGTAAGAGATAGAGTTAAGATCCAAAGGGTTTTAATAGCCTCAAGCCATTTTATAGCCATAAGTAGTTCCTGAACTTTGATCCCCAAACATACAACTGTACAAGTATAAACATTACAAGATACATTTTTATCCATAACATATGTCAGAAAAGAATAAGAACAGAAATAGAAGTTTAAGATTCAATCAATAGTATACACAAGGGAAACCGACAATGTGACTCTTGTCAGATTAATTTAATGGAATATTGTAGGCATTGTTAATAGAAATATGATATCAATAAAAAGTCAAATACTATATAATTTCACTCATGTGGAATTTAAGAAACAAATGAACATAGAAAAAGGGACTGAAAGACCTATTTTATTTTTACTTTAAAAAAATAATTTCAGTTAGTTAATACAGTGTTATATTAGTTTCAGGTGTACAATATAATGGTTCAACAGAGGAAAGGTGGGTGGGGGGATCAGCGAAATATATAAAGAGGATTGAGAGCATACTTATCTTGATAAGCATTGAGAAATATATAGAATTGTGGAGTTAATTTGTGCACCTAAAACTAATATAACACTATATGTTAACTAAAGTGGGATGAAAATTTAAAAAATAATAATAAAAGAAAAAGAAGAAATATAATATCTGCACGAAAGGAATCAAAAACCCTTTATGTACTCTATTTTTTCAGATGACATTTGGAATACTGGGTGGGTCTGAGCAGTATAATTCATTTATACAAATTATAAATTATCTGTTCAGTCAACAAATATTTTATGGATTACTTACAACATGTAAATCATTGTTGCATTAATTCAGGATAGTTTCTTGGCCTTTAGGAAAACAAATTAATAGTCTTTGTTGATATATATATTCAGAGAAACTCAGCTAGATTGGACTGGTAGCAGAAAATTTCGTCAGAGGACGAAGTCCATAAAATACCAGTATGTATGTAATTTGTTAATAATTTGGTATGTAATTTGGAAATAAGGCAGAACTTTGTGAGATTAACACAGTGAAGAACAATAGAAAGGACTTAAAGGTGTAAGCACTGGACTAGCTTATTTTTAAAAATTACTCTTTGGGCATCTGGGTGACTCAGTCAGTTAAGCATCCAACTCTTGGTTTTGGCTCAGGTCATGATCTCAAGGCCCCACATTGGGCTCTGCGCTGGCAGTGTTCTTCATGGAAAATTCTTTCTAATAGACCCATTTTCTTTGGCATTTGAAAACTCATTCATTAGAGCATTGAATACACTCCCTTTTCTTATTTGCCCTCAGTTCTGAATTGACTAGTGGGGTTTGACTTTAATGCTGTGAGAGGAAGGCTCAAAGAAAATCTATCAATGAACTTCTCTGAGAACTATGCAAAATATAAAAATCCAACAAATTCCAAAGGTTCAGCTTACTTTTTTCAAAGATGGGAAAACATTACCTGGGAGCCGAAATAAAGTGTGTAGAAGTATATTTCAAACTCAAATTAAAACGCCTCTAAAGAGAAGGAATATAACATGGCGAGTTTTGATCAGTCTCTTTTTAGGCCTTCCCATTCTTTCTTTTCCAGCCATGGGGCTAGGGAAACACGAGGTAAGCAGTACCTTTACACTCTGGAAGGCATTCGCCACTCCCCATGTCCCATTATGAATCTGCAGACAATTTCACCAACTGTGTATTCTTTTTTTTTTTTTTTCCAACAGACATTCTTAAGTTCCTATAATGAGCTAACCCTTGCCTAGGTATTGGGAATACAAAGACGAATACAATGGTCCTTGCCTTTAAATATTTCACAGATTAGTATTCAGAGGAGTAAACAAGTATGACATCAATTCTGTAGCATGAGTGAGGAGACAAGGTAAGAGATCTTGGAAGAGCACCTAACATAGTTTGAAGGATGAGCCAGAACTGTTTCCTGGAGGATGGGATGTGACTCGAATCCTGGAGCTGTAGGAGAAATCCAGGAGGAACAGGTGCAGTAAGTCCCTGTTAATAATCCAGAAACTACGAAGTCACAGATGCAAAGGAGATGATTAAATACTATGTCTCTGCATATTGATCCCAGACTCATAAAGGTCATCTCAACTAAATCAAGATTGACTCTACAGACCAAAATATAGCCAATGTTACAAGTGGAAGGCAAGCAGCAAAGGTGCAAAGAAAGGAATAATGCTTGTGCTGGAAATAATTCACTGGTGTTTTCTGGTTTGGGTGTTTGTTGTTGTTGTTGTTGTTGGTGGTGGTGGTGGTGGTTTTTGTTTTTGGTATTGTTGTTGTGGATTTTTGCATGATTTAATACTCAGAACAGTTTTTCAAAATGCCCAGGATTAGTGAGTGCAGGATGATCTATATACCCCTTATAAAATGTGCTCAAATTTTTCATAATCAGGTGTGCCTGGGCGACTCAGTCGGTTAAGTCTTGCACTTTTGCTTTTGGCTCAGGTCATGATCTCACAGTTTTGTGGGTTTGAGCCCAGCTCAAAGCCTGCTTGGGATTCTCTCTCTCTCCCTCTTTCTCTGCCCCTCTTTCTCTGCTCCTCTCCCCGCCTGTGGTGTCTCTGTCTCTCTCAAAATAAATAAGCTTATGTTTTTTTCCATAATGCAAACGAAGAGGAAATAATGACAGCATTTATCCTTCTATAAAAGAGCAATATAGCCCATACTAATACCTCATTTTTCAACTACCCGTGTTGTTTCTGCCTTTTCCTTTTTATTTATGTAGAAAGAAATGCAGAGACTGCAGAAGTGAGGTAAGAAAACCTTGTTAAACTTTTTCAACAATCCCTGTTCTAATGTTCAAAGCAATTACTTTTGCTGTCAGCAGGAATCAAATTTACTACCATCAGAGAGCGCAAAGAGTCAAATGTATTGCTAAGAATTACAACATAAGCTGCATGCAAATAACCCCGTAAGTTCTAAGGGCTTGTCTTCCCCTATTTGTACAGCTGAGACTTCAGTCATAAGTTGTTGAGTCTTCTTTGTTTTTAATTCCCGAGAAGCCGGAGTAGAATTTTCCCATCAATTTCAGTGAAAAACAGAAGTCTGCTAATGCCTACCATCTTGAGGGGAAATATTATGGGTGTGCTTTTACAACAAGAAATATTTCTTTCTAAACAAATCACATAGTAAGAACATTGTGCTAAGAAAAATAATGGAAACTACACAAACATAATCTTCTTTTTCAGAGAAGTATTTGGACTTGACCCTCACAGGGAAGCTTGAGTATAAACTTTAGTTTACAGCTCTCAAAGGACATGCAGACCTTTCAGTGAAAACTCTCGACATTGTACACAGCTTTTCCCAGTAGGCAACTATTATATAATCCTGAAACAATGAGCTTGACCCCCCTCCTATTACAGTCATATCTATAACTGTAACCAGTTGTCCCCAACCCCAAAGTTTTACCCATGTCAAAGCTCAGCCATCCTTTCACAGTCAATATTGATAAGTCATACATGCACACAGTTCAGTAAGTAAAGTAATTCAATAGTTATTTAAAAACAGTCAACAATCCTCTAATCTATACCCACCCCTTCCTCCCTGCTGCCCAGGGAGGTTAATTTTTAGAGCAGATTCTTCTTATACTTATAAATATCTTGTCAAGAAAATGGAATCCACTCTCTGTACTCCAGAGGCATATTTTGATACAGGGAATCAGACGCTTGCAAAATTGTGAAGCTTGCATAATTATTAGCCTGGGGATCAACAGTTTGGAAAGTGGTCCCAGAGTATTTATCCTGAAAAATGGAAGTAAGTACTCTTCAAAGGCTATTCTTAAAGCTACTACAATTTGCAAGCACCTCTGGAAACTTTCCATCTGATTACTTCGATCTACAGTAGTAGGACTAGTGATTTCCTAGTATCTCACTAGAAAGCTGGTACCCTTCAATGGTGCCATGAGATTAAGCCCTCTACATTTTCTTTATACGAGTATATGAGAGAAAATTCTAGAAAATGTAGTTCTAGGATTCTTCTGTGAAAACACAGACCACAGAATGCATTTGTGAATATTTAAAAGAAACGTGTTTATAAATGTTTCTATTCTTTTATATCTTCTTTCCTGAAGCTGATAATTGCTACTTCTCAAAAGTTGCTTAAATTTCTGTAATTATCATATGTAGAGTTCTTAAACACCTCTCAGTACTGTTTTCTACACGCTCAAATGCATCAGGTACCTTACCACTTCTAATTCTTAATCATCGAAAGTCCTGCTGACTCCCTGATGATCCAATTTGGAATAATTGCTCTCCCAGCCTGCTGGGAGGCTTTCTTTCCGTCTTCTCTCAGTCTGGATTCCCCATCTCCTTCTAGATCCCACCTTCCACTGTGTTCCTTCATTTTGACGATGCAGAAGCTTTACTAGTTTTTTGAGCAAGAGTATGGGAGAGGTTGGCTTTCAATTCCTTGCATATCTTGAAATGCCCTTCATCTCCCTGACTTTTGATTCCCAGTGTGGCTCCATGCAGACCTTCAGGCTAGAAATCACTTCCCACAGGAATCTGAGTGTGTTGGTCTATTGTATTTAAGCTCTTGACATTACCTCTTAGAAGGCACATGCGTTTGCTTTTTATCATTCTTTTGTGTGATGTTTTAGTTGTTAGCATTGTTTTGTTTAGTTTGTATTGTCCCTTGAAGAATTTAGGATTTCTTCCTTATCCTAGTATTTCATAATTTTTCACAGCTACACTTTGATGTGTATTTTGAAATATTTAACAATGGTTAGGGGAGGAGTATATTGATCATGCTGGTAATCTCTTTAGCCATTGCAATCTGTAAACCATGTCCTTTAATTTAGGAATATGTTCTTATTCTATTCTCTTTGATGATTTTCCCTACCTTATTTTTTTTTCTCTTCCTGGAACTGTGAATAATCTACGAATGAGTCTCCTGATATAATCATTTAATATTTTAGCTTATTTCTTTTATTAACCTTTTTATATTTTGGTTCTTATTTCCTATGGATTTCAGCAACTTTACTTTTTCTTATTTCTAATGCCAAAGCTATTTTTATTCTTTTTTTCTGATGTGGTTCTTAAGCTCTGTTTTGATTTTGAGGCTGAAAATTATCATTTTATTAATTACCATTGTTGACTTGCTTTGATGCTTTTCTTGCATTGCAACTGTAACTACATTATTTGCCTTTTTTTTTTCTTTCAATTTTGAAAGCATATCTCCATGTTGCTTTGGTTTCCCTTTCATGTTTTAATTACAGTCGAGTATCTGGGGAACCTAAGTTGTCCATTCATGTCACAGAATGAACTCACTGTAAACTCTATGAGCGAGGGCAAAAATTGCCAGTGGACTCTAATGGACGATCATCTTGGTCAAATGTGCTTCATTCATGAATTCTCAAGTGCCAGCATGATGCATATGGTATTTGTGGGACTGTTTTTTCTTTCTTTTTAAAATTCTGATTTTCTTCTAGGTATGACACAGATGGGGATAGGGGACACAAACCCTGGCTGGATGGGCTCTGGAGCACATGGACATAAGTGCCCGGGGATTTGCCTGTTTAGTACACTGGTTTTCAATGGACTGTTTTGTCTTAAGTCCTTAGTTGTATCTTTGTCTTTTAGGTTGCCTGGGGTTTCCCTGTGCCGGTACTCACTGGTTCAATTTCTTTTGTATAGTGGCTTCTAATCTGAATATGCAGGAAAGAGCGTAAAGGAAGAAGTGGCCTTGCTGTATGAGGCAAAAAAAGGACTTCTGGGATTAAATGTCTCTGTATATAAATTTTTACTATCTTTTTATTGTTAGTTCCACCTCTCAAACCCCCATACTTACCTTCCACATGTCCTATTACACCAGCCCTGAGCTTCTCCATTGTTTTGTAACAAATCATATCTAATGTTGTATCTTTCTCTGGTGAGTTACCAGTTACATAATACATTCTACTCAATGAGCAGCAGTGGTTTTATGTTCAAATTAGTAGTAAAACCCAAGGGACATGATAAGCTTCATTTGATTGCACATTTAGTCAATTTGTAGGAAAATACAGTAGAAGGAACACAACATAATCAAGAACTCAAGACTCCTGGGTGCATCTTCTGAAGTACTGAAATTATTCTTTGAAACTATTCTCATGAACTTTGGTGTACATGAAAAATGAGAGACAAACCTGAGTGGTATGGACCAACTTAGCTCAGGGAAACCATCAATTATTAAATCTCTTCAACTTTTATGTATATTTTAATCATGTGTCCGTGTATCTCCCCTAGGTTTATATGGCTAGTTGTCATTTTCTAGTGCAAGTACATCCTTGGGTTATTAATTACAAGTTATTAAGCTTAAAAAAATCATCAAACAACTATGGATGCTTTGTTTGGAACATAACAACTTCAGCAAAATGCTCATCCATCCTGGTTTGTTAGTCTTATAATTGTTTTTTTTTTTTTTAGTTTAATGTTTTATTTACTTACTAATTTTTTTTTATCCTCAAATTGGTTAGCATAGTTTGAGAAACTTAACTGATAAACATGGAAAAGGAAGGAAAGGGAAGGAAAAATAAGATAAAAGGGAAAGGAAAAGAAGGAAAAATAAGATAAAAACAGAGAGGGAGGCAAACCGTAAGAGACTCTTATTCCTATAACTTTTTTAAATTAGAGTTGCTAATTTAAGGAACTAACCCTCTTCAGGCAACTTTGAGGTCAAAGAAAATAATACAGAGCAACTTTAATGCTTTTATTGGACAAATCATGCATCCACTTTCCTATCATTAAAAAAAAAGATGTTCACATCTGTTATCTCCTTTTCTCTCATCCTAGACTTGTTGATCTTTTGCTTTTATAGATTTCTTTCATTCTCCTTGTTTTTGAGCATAATGATTAAGGGAGGCTTGCACATGCTTTTAACCTACCATGTGTAACCAGAATTTCCCAAGATTCAACAACTTTTGATCATGTCATAGAAAAAAAGACAGCATTAAAGAGAAAAGAAGCGAATCCAATAAAACTTCCCAAATTAGAGAACATAAAAATAGAAACCAAGGATAATTATGATTTAACACCTCCTCGATTCTGCTAAACAAAGCATAGGAAGAAGAGCCACATTCTGACAGGAATTTTAAAACAGTGTAAATCCAGCAAATATATCCATGCCAGTTCTCATTATGAAGTAAGTCAAATACACTAAAGGCTCACTCGTTCTTAATATGATTCTTCCTCAGATCTCCTGAAAGACATAATGGGGCATTTGTAAGTTTTTTCACAGGTAATGATAATCAGGTTACAAAAAGAGTTGGTTACAAGTTAATTCAAGATACTGTTGCAAATTAAGTATAGTCCTTATTTTCCTATAACGGCACGTGCATACTCATTTGCATGTTGTAGTTTTAAGAAAATTCTAAGGCTAACATTTGCTGAAAATATTATCTTTCAAACACAGTTATCTTGGGAAACAGAACACAAAAATAGAGTGTACAAAATTGCTTTTCTCTACCATTTGGGCGTTGTCACAGAAGTACACAAAAGCTTTTAATTGCCAAAATGCATTACCCAAAATTAACATGATTTGAATCTGTAAAAAAAACAAATCCTGGGGCACCTGGGTGGCTCAGTCAGTTAAGCGTCCAACTGCAGCTCAGGTAGTGATCTCACAACTCTGTTCAAGCCCCACATCGGGCTCTGTGCTGACTGCTCAGAGCCTGGAGCCTTCTTCAGATCCTGTGTCTTCCCCTTTCTCTTCCCCTCCCCTGCTTGCACTCCGTCTGTCTCTCTCTCTCTCTCAAACATAAACATTAACACATTTTTTTCAAAATCCTCATATCAACGTAGAAAATAAGTAACTGTTTGCAATTTTATAAGTATATCTAACAAATGAAACCAATGGGTTAAAGTCTGTGAGATCAAAACCTTTTATTTAATAAAAAATAGATTTCATACTCAAACACCCAAACTTGCAAGTTTATAAATATGTTATAGAAATGACCAGTCTCTTCAAATGAGATGCGAACAGTTAAACTCTGGGCTCAAATGTTCACCTCAAAACAAAAATCATTTCCACGAATAGTCATATTTTGTCTGATTTAATAAGAAATTTAAAATTTAGCTATCCCTGATAAGGTTTCAAATCATTACATTTTAGAAAACTCCAAGCCCTATGATTGCAAATTTAGCACAACACACCAGAAATCTGTTAGATTATTTGTTGTGTTAATGTTTTATTAGCTTAACAGATCTATTATTTAAGAGGACCCCACAGCCTTGTGAAATACACTCTATTTGGTACACAAGTTGCAGCTATTTCAGGAAATTTGCATACTGGTGTTGACTTCCAGCCTTAGGGATCGCCATTTTACTCCTATATACAATTCTAGGAACCATTTACGGCAGCGCATTGAATTTGTCATGTGGTCTGTTACCTGGAACTAGACAAATTACAAGGCAAGGGCACAGTCTCCAGACGACCAAGTTTTTCCCGAGTTTTGATACTAATGGCAAATTCAGAATTTTCCCTATCAAGGTTTAGAAATTCACAGGAAAGACTCACAAAGCTCACTGAAATCCAATGTCCTTGCTGTCACATTTATTAAAGAAAAAAGATACTAATTAGACCTAGTTAAAGGAACAGATACATAGGGCAAAATCTGGGAGGGGCCCAAATATGGAGCTTCTACTTGGCCTTTCCTGGGATAGTCACAGATAGCATTGCCTAATCTTGACCGTGATGTATGACAATATGGAAAGAATATTGCCAACCAGGGAGCTCACTCAAAACAAAATTTTTTTTGTCGAGTTTTTACTGGGATTTCATTAATAAGCATATTTGATTAATTAGTCCCTCAGGTGGTTGCACTCAATCCAATGATAGATTTTGTGTAAAGCAAAGCCTCCACTCTCCAAAAACATGGTTGGTGTTATAGGCATGGCCAGACTCTATCCTAAGACTCCTGGGTGTTCTGATCCACCCCAAGTCATTGTTAGCGTAAACTACCAGCTATTGTTTTGGGAGCCACCATTAATAATCAAGACACTTTTGCTACTCAGGAAACTCCATGTGTTTAGAGGTTACCTTTTAGAAGCCAGGACAAAAACCAGAACTATTTGGTCAACTCTAAATACCTTACTACAGATGTTCATTCTCTTCCCAGACATAAGATCTATAAGAAAATAACAACAATACCAAATACAGAAACATATTGCAATTACGCCATAGTCACATTGTTTATTCTCTAGGGTGACCATACAGAATTTTTTAAACCTCCATTCAAATTTGCAGTTTTTACTTCTGAAATTTTTCTCAGGCCCTTTTTTGATGACCAGATGATGTATGCCTGTGTATAAAATATAGCAAAACATATAACCTAATGATCAATCAAAAATGTACCGCTATTTTGTCAAGAGATAATTGATCACCACATGAAGGCTCAGTATAAAATTGAATTTTCTCATAATGGAACTTTATCCAGGAAAGAATCCAGAAAAATAGCTAGAGGAATAAGATAAATTATCAAAATCTCAATTGAGATGTCATAGATTATGAATGTATATAACAAAATGTTGGCTGCTACCAATGATACACCTACTATTAACACTGAGTATAACATACACATTAAAGTGCTCTATTAGAGGTTATTTGTACCTACCTCTATTCTTTACTTCATAAAGAAAGAAGATCAAAAAGCTTAGAATACTATGAGATAGAACAAGAGAAAATAAATAAATTACGATAAATAGGAGACTAAAATCTAACATTTGCTGAATACTTACTAGTTGTCAAACACTTTATAAGACACTGACTTTATTTTATGTAATAAGAGGAAATATCGTGTGACAGTTAAAGCATGGGTTGACAAACCAGATTACCCTCATTCTAATCTTAATTTTCCACTTATTAGTGGTGTTATTTAGATCAAGTTATTATTCTGTTGGTGGGCCCATTTCTTTTTATTTTGAGAGAAGATAAACCAATATCTAACACCTAAGGTGTTATGGATTGAGTTGTGGCCTCCAAAAGATTTGTTGATGTTCTACATCTCAGTACCTATGAGTGCGAACTTATTTGGAAATAGGGTCTTTGTATATGTAATCAATTTAAGATAAAATAATTAGAATGGACTCTAATCCAATATGTCTTGTATCTTCTTAAGAAGAGGAAAATACCAGTGCGCCTGGGTGGCTCAGTCTGTTAAGCATCCAGCTTCAGCTCAGGTCATGATCTCACGGTTCGTGAGTTCGATCCCCGCGTCAGGCTCGGTGCTGACAGCTCAGAGCCTGGAGCCTGCTTCTGATTCTGTGTCTCCTCTCTCTGCCCCTCTCCCACTCACACTCTGACTCTCTTTCTCTCAAAAATAAACAAACATTTTTAAAAAATTTTAAAAAGAAGAGGAAAATACCATGTGAAAAAGACATACAGGAAAAATGCTCCAAGATCAGAAAGGCAGAGGTTGGAATGATGCATCTGGAGACATAAAATGCGAAGGATAGATGACTGTTGCCTCCAGCTTGGAAAAGGAGAGAAAGGATTCTACCCAGAATCTCAGGGAGAGCATGGCCTTGCTAAACCCTTGATGGCAAACTTCTAACCTCCAGAACAGAAACATTTCTGTTTTTTTAAGCCACCTAATTTGAAGTTCTTTGTTATGTTAACTCTAGGAAACTAATAGAGTATTACTGGATATGTTAAAGGAGTATAAATATTAAGAGAACTTAGAAGAAAGCCTAAAAACGTAGTAAGCACTACATAAATGTTTACTGTATTTGATCTTTATAAACATATAATAATTTTAAGAAAATGTAAATAAATTGGGGGGTGCTGGGTGACTTAGTTGGTTAAGTGTCTGACTCTTGATTTTGGCTCAGGTCATGATCTCAAGATAGTGAGACTGAGCCCCACCTCTGGTTTACCTCAGAGCAAGGAGCCTGCTTGGGATTCTCTCTCTCTGCCCCTTCCCTGCTTGTGCAACCATTCTCTCTGTCTCCAAATAAATAAACTTATAAGTAAACAAACTAACAAACAAACAAATAAGAATCTGATTCTGACCTATTGACAATTAATCTAGAGACTTTTTTTCTTGGACATAACTTGGAATATTATGTTTCTGGATAAGAAGACCAATATGGTATTTTTCCACCCATATACATGAATAACTGAAGAAGGTGACCCAACACATTATTCTCTATTGAGAGTTACAATATTTAATAAGTTTTCAAAAATCAGATGTTCCATTATGTAAACAACAACATGAACAAGTAAGTAGAAACTTATATTTGGAAAAGTATATAAAATACATCAGGAAGGGAAAAAAAGCAGTAGAAAGTAATGCGAAATTAGTACATTTATATGTAAATTTCATCAACATTACCATTAAAAATGCTTTATTTTCTGTGCAGTCACATCGATATACACTTTTCCAGATTAACATTCACATCACCTATAATAGGCTAAAATTATTTTCAACACTTCTAAGTATAATAAAGAGATATTAAAGACCAACATTACTTTCACCAATATTAATTGGACAGTATGCTTTTTTTAATAAACCCAGTAAACCCTATAAAGTAGATTTAATAATTAATAGCCAATAACTACCAAAATAAAAATAATCTTCAGATAAGTCTGAAGAAGAAAATGTATTACACTTTTTTTTTCAGTATAGTTAGCCATTACACCTGAAGAGGTCTATTTAACAAAGAACATCCACATTTGCCTATCATTTTATTAATGACCATGTGATGCCAGTTTTATGCACAATAAACCAGGAACACAAGTTCATTTCCATCCTTTATTACACTGATACTCTCATTTATTTCTAAAACACCATGGAACGCAATCAAACGTCTCTACTTCTATGGAAGTGTTGATGAAAAATGCAATGATAGATGGACAGCAGGTAAATTATACTTTTATATGAGCTCTTTTGGTGTATGTGGAAATCACTGATAGGCAGATGATGTGTTTTCTCAATGTTTTACATACTTCCATTAGAATATTCACATATTCCTTCTTCTACAAGATGTTCCCAAGAACATATCATGTTAACTCTTCATAAAGGCAGATTTAGCAATGCAAGCTTTTGAAAAAAATTAAATGGGGACAAGTTAGAATTTGTATAGATAAATATTTTCACTTATAATAAATTTTCTGTTTGCTCTTAAATAAGTCTTTTATGACAAGAAATTTTTAATACTGTTTTTGTTTGATGCAAGTTCATTTAAGATAGTGATGAAAAACAGTATTTCATTTGAGTTCATGCTTACAGGTAGAAAATGCTACTAAGTTCTCTCTCTAGAAAATGTTTTTCTTGTTCCGTTTTTTTCTCTCTTTCAAGCAGATACTATGAAATGTATTCTTGTTATGGTAGTATGGATTTTTTTCTACTTGTTGTACTTCACATTTACTATTTATTAATTTTCCAGGTAAATTTGTTTAAAATGAATACGCTGAGTATATCAGCTTATATGGAGTTTATTTCTATTCATAGGTTGGTTAGGTTATGGGTAACAAGGTCTGTTCTAGGAAAGAGTCTGTAAGGGGGAAAGGTCATCTATCAAACTCATTTGACTAAATTAATATGGAATTAAAAAAAAGTTTGAGACTTATAGCAGTCAGTAGGTTTATCCAGTCATTCAAGGTGTTTTAGATTTTTGTGTACGTATACATTTGTCGAGCAATTTTCCTGAGATTTGATCCAGAGTATTTTCCTTTATACAATTTATAGGTAGGAATTGTTGTTTTAATACTTTGTGTATTAGAATTTTGAACACGTATTTCAAAATACCCCGTAACATTCACCAGGAAAAAATACTGAAGAGTATTTAGCTAATAAGGGATAATTTTTAGAATATGTACTAAACCTCTTAGGAATACACCATTTCTTCACTTTGATTTTTCAATAATAGTTCCCATGTTTCTAGGCAAATACACATCTTAATATACATAAGGACAAAATAAATTCAGAATAGAAGCCAGGTAACCAAAATATAGGTTCTAGAATAAAGTACCTCATATCTAAGCTTTTTGGTTTTTGTATGTGTGTTTGTTGTGACTGTTATTTTTAAATTCATTTTTATCTTCAGGCTGAAGCTTTAAATATTGTGAAACAAGATGTCAGAGGGAAGATGGAGAGAACTAGCTAACTAACCAATAAAAACTCACTTTTATCTTTGGAAATATTCTCACTTTTCATATAGCTTTCCCTTCTCCTCACCCCATGAGATGGAGTCATGTGATCAGTCTTTCTATAGCCTCTGATTCCCATTCCCCTAACAAACTGTGAGCATTTATCATTTTTTAAAATTTATTTATTTTGAGAGAGACAGATACAGTGCGAGTTGGGGGAAGTCAGAGAGAAAGGAAATAGAATCCCCAGCAATGTCCTCACTGCCAGTGCTGAGCCTGACATGGGGCTTGAATTCACAAAACCATGAGATCATAACCTGAGCCCAAACCAAGAGTCAGATGCTTAACCAACTGAGTCACCCAGGCACCCCTAGGGTACTCTTTGATTCTGATAGTTAATTATTTGAATTATTTCAGGTATATTTAAATTTTAAAGATTTATTAAATACAGAATTTTTAACGTGAATTTTTGCAGGAATGGTTTATGTTTTCTATTCAAATCCTATTTTCTCCAAATTTCATTGGTTAGAATTCTCCCTAATAATTTGCTTCAGAGCCTTTTCAATTTCTTACCAGAGTGCAAATATACACACCACATTTGCTATTACAGCTATGTAGGAGAAAGAAAGCAATTGTGGGTGTCGGTCAAAGAACACTTTAGCTTAATTTTTAATGTTTTAGTATGTACAAGACAATGTATTATTCTATTAACACAAATGATTGAGTTTTTAATGTCAGAACAAACTGAATTTAAGTGGGTTTCTGAGTGGAAACAAGATTTATAGTGCTGCAGACCATTCTCTTAGACCCTTCATGATTCCGCTGCTCAGATAATATTAAAAGTACCTGTAAATGAGATATGCAAACCTGATTCTGTGGCAGAAAGGCAATTTGGTGACTCAGTGAAGGTCTCTTGAGTTTTGGATCTGAAACCACCAGAAGCAGCTGCCCGTTGAAGCCCATATGAAAGACAACTTGCTACCTTGTTACCGGCAGTTGATTGAAACTGTTCCCACTACCTTAAGATATCAGATGATTTTGAGGGTACAAATACTGATCATACTTTTTGTGTTGCAGAAAGACAATCAAGAAGAAGGTAACACAACATACTGCACAGCTCACTCATAAATTGGAAAAGGATGCTAAGATAAGCATGCTAAGCATATGCTAAGACAGAAATTGAGAGGAGTTTACTATATGTCTGATCAGGTTGCTTCCTCACATGTGGGGCAGATGCCTTCTATCACAGTCACCTACACACTCTGATTCCCTCTTAAGCAAGATAAAGAAGGTCCTCAGAATCAACTGGGTTTTCGTCTTGTCAATTCAACTCTTTCTATCAGGCTGTCAGTCTCTGGGGAGTGTGATTTTAATAGAACGGTGACTAAAGCCTGTGGTTGTGAATCTACTTCCATAGTGTGTCACTATAAAGTTGCTTTCCTGGTTAAAGATTCTATTGTGATATATGGATTCAATAAATCATAAGTCCTGACATAATGGTGCTGCCTGAAACCTGCAGAAAGAAAAGCTAATCCAAACTTGAAGAATATGTCTATTGTTGGAAAAATAAACCATTGTTCTTTCTAGGATAAAAGAGGACCAATGTAGTCAACTTGTCACCAAATAGTCAATCAATGTCCTGGAAATTAGACTCATAGTGCTGTATCAGGAACTCAGACTTGTTCCTTATTATTGGAAATTAT
The DNA here is from genome assembly GCF_018350215.1 of Panthera leo. Lineage (NCBI taxonomy): Eukaryota > Metazoa > Chordata > Mammalia > Carnivora > Felidae > Panthera > Panthera leo. The sequence continues at coordinate 20,593,310 of NC_056687.1, read as the reverse complement.
TGGATATTCAAGCTCTAAGTAGCCAGATTGACCTTAACAAGTAAGAATGTATGCTCTGGTTCTGTGTGTAACTTAACTTATGAAAGTATGAATTCCTCATTTGTGTATCCATCGTGGCAGCAGTGGTGTAACTATTGATTAAGACTTACTAACATCAATTTGCTTACTAATTACTTCATGTTTTCTGGTAAACATTAGCCTGGAAGACAAAGATTCCCACCCTTTGTATCCACACTCATATAACCGTCTGCATGTCTCTAACTCAAACTCATTATCTCTGATTTTTATATTATTTGGCTTTCTGGACTATCTGCACCTATCCACTGGTGCTACTCTTGCTTGTCCCTAGATGTATAATTTTCAAATTCCAATGATTTGCAGCCGACTCTGCTCCAATTTATAGTCTGATATATCTAATAAGAACCAGTTCACACAGAATCCAAAGCAGGCTCCAGGCTCTGTGCTCTCAGCAGAGAGCCCGACGTGGGGCTCAAACCCATGAACCATGAGATCATGACCTGAGCCAAAGTCGGATGCGCAACCGACTGAGCCATCCAGGAGACCCAATAAATCACTGTTTCAATTAAATTTCTTTATTAAGACTAATGAAATAGTCAAAATAACTTGGGATGATAGAGAAAAAAAATTGAACTGGTAAAAGAATATAGATATGGGAAAGGGTCTGATGATGCCCAAATTCTTTGTAGAGGGAATTTTCTTCCTCCATTTGATGCCACATATTTTGATGGCCACTGGGGTATTAGTAGGTTAATTCTTAGAATAAGATATTGCAGAAAATAAAATATTGAAAGGGAATATGGGCAGTGATGTATTTGCTGATATCAGAGGATCAACTGGAAATTAAGGAATTAAACTTGCTGGGTTGTTATCCATTTCTCCCCCAGTTACTATGGGCTGGGTGCTCTTGGAAAAGAAAAAAAGGAGACAAGGGTCTCAGACTGATAGTCCTACAAAAATGATAATTAAATCTCTGCACAAAGAGACTAATGAAGTTTTCTAGAAGAAAATTCCTATGGGGGAATCTGGGTGCCTCAGTCAATTAAGCGTCTGACTTCAGCTCGGGTGGTGATCTCCCGGTTTGTGAGTTCGAGCCCCGCGTCGGGCTCTGAGCTATCAGCACAGCTCTGTCAGCTGGAGCCTGCTTCGGATTCTGTGTCTCCCTCTCTCTCTGCCCCCCTGTCTCTGCCCCTCCCCCACTTCTGCTTTGTCTCTATCTCTGTCTCTCAAAAATGAATAAATGTAAAAAAATAAAAAATAAAAAAAGAATATTCCTATCTATGCAATGCTTTTGAGTAATGATTTCCTCATTTTAGGATTTTTTATAATAAATAAATCTATAATATTTTAAATTGTGAGACATGGCTCCTTGACGTATGTCACATAAGTAAATAGCTATCCTGTATAAACAACAACAAAAAAGATGTTTAATAACTTAAATATCCCTGCTGGGTGAGGGGACCTACCAGCCCTTTTAAAGACCCTTTTTACTGTGGGCCAGATACTATGTGTCAGATGTGGGAAGGAGCAGGTTGTAGAGCCAATGGAACGTCCTGGTCCTGTCTTGGCATCTTCTTTACTTGTAACCTCATAATTGTTAGTAAAGCTTGTTACTGGGGGAAAAAAAAAGAAAAGAAAACAAACTCTAATTTGTATAATTCCTACTACACAGCAGATCTTTAATTCAATATTCTTACTTTAAGAACTTTGCTGAAATTAATTTTGGTATACTTCAACGAGAAATTTTCTATCTCAAACCATAGTTAAATTGGCCTGGAATTCTAACTTTTATATGACCTTTTTAAATTTGGGAAATAATTTTTTAGTACTTTCATAAAAAGAATGGAGAAACATTCCATATATATTTTTTTTAAGTTTTGGTAGACTTCAAAGAACATAAGAATTTTGACAGGTACTTGAGCACTTGTCCATGATTTCTTCTCAGGACTAATTCAGTATTCGAAGTAATACAACAATCAGGTACCAATTAGTATGTCGATGACAATCGGTTGCATAGGGATCTCGTCATAGGTTACAGGTACCATAATGTTTTCTTCATAATGCCATGTGGGACTCTAGGCCCCCATGATACTGTACTGGTGTGGACCACGTGATGCCTGGAAAAAAAACCTAAGATTTTATTAGTATTTGGGGCCCTCAACAGACAGTGACTCTAATGGCTATTGTTGACCCTGGTGTAAATGAAAGCAGACTGGGCCAATTTTATGATGTTCTTCCCTGTCTGCACAGTTGCGAGAGAATGTTCCCTTACGCTGGCAGGGTTGGCTGGTTAGGAGATAGTGGCTGGGAAGTTGGGAAGGTGGGAATAGGCTGGAAAATGTAACGGACCCTCTTTCCAGAATTTCAACACAAAATCAAGATTCTGTTTGCCTCTTCAGCCCCCAGTAGGTGACATTGGTGTTTTTGTCATCTTTACTTGCTTTGCCATTGTCCAAGACCTCTTAATTACTTGAGAAGCACAGGGATGCAAACTTATGAGCAGGTAAAAAAAAATTACAACTCACTTCAGAAGACAGGTTCCTCAAAAAATTAAAAATAGACCTATCCTATGACCCAGCAATAGCACTGTTAGGCATTTACCCAAGGGAAACAGGAGTACTGATGCATAGGGGCACTTGTACCCCAATGTTTATAGCAGCACTCTCAACAATAGCCAAATTATGGAAAGAGCCTAAATGTCCATCAACTGATGAATGGATAAACAAATTGTGGTTTATATACACAATGGAGTACTACGTGGCAATGAGAAAGAATGAAATATGGCCTTTTGTAGCAACATGGATGGAACTGGAGAGTGTGATGCTAAGTGAAATAAGCCATACAGAGAAAGACAGATACCATATGTGTTCACTCTTATGTGGGTCCTGAGAAACTTAACAGAAACCCATGGGGGAGGGGAAGGAAAAAAAAAAAAAAGAGGTTAGAGTCGGAGAGAGCCAAAGCATAAGAGACTCTTAAAAACTGAGAACAAACTGAGGGTTGATGGGGGGTGGAAGGGAGGGGGGGTGGGTGATGGGTATTGAGGAGGGCACCTTTTGGGATGAGCACTGGGTGTTGTATGGAAACCAATTTGACAATAAACTTCATATATTGAAAAAAAAAAAAGAGAGAGAGAGAGAGAGAGAGAGAGAGAGAAGACAGGGGAAACTGAAAGAAGAAGACCAAGGTAAATGTCCAGAAAAGGTGTTTTCCTTTATGACTAGAAATGACCAAAGAAGCTGACTTTAATTCTAAACCAAGTTTAGAACCAATTTAAGAAGTTAAACTTAAGGAAAAGACTTTCTGAAATTTGAAAAACATAAGTTTAATATTAAAAGCCACAGCAGATTAAAGATAGGATGTTTTAAGAATCTGATTCACAGGATTAATGTTTAAAGATTTTATGCTCACATATCTTTCCTTAATTTTTTTTGAAAACTATATTCTTTTTTGCATATTTTCAGGTGATATCTAAAATTAACTGCTCTATGTTTAAAAAGTTGCAAATTAGTGGTACCATTTTAGCATATTGTAAATAGTGACTTCAGAAAATAAAATGTTCATTGCATTCTTTGATGTAAAAAAATTAAAATGGCAAGACATATCAAAATACCATCAACCAATTTTAAATTACATTAAAAAATCCTTAAACTTGGATATTTTATTTATATTGATCTTTCTTCTGGAAATCACATTTCCATCCTATTTCTTTCAGCAAATTTCATATCAATGTGAGATATTTCATACTTATAAATGTTTTTTAGGTTTTATTTCTTTTTGAGAGAGTGAAAGAGAGAGAGAAAGCGAGCAGAGGAGGGACAGAGAAGAGAGAGAGAGAATCCCAAGCAGGCTCCATACCATCAGTACAGAGCCGAACAAGGGCTTGATCTCATGAACTGTGAGATCATGACCTGAGCCAAAATTAAGAGTCAGAAGCTTGGGGATCCTGGGTGGTTCAGTTGGTTAAGCATCTGACTTAAGCTCGGGTCTTGATCTCGCAGTTCGTGAGTTCAATCCCTGCATCAGGCTCTGTACCGACAGCTTGGAGCCTGAATCCTGCTTTGAATTCTGTATCCCCATCTCTCTCTGCCCCTCCCTGCTTGTGGTTTGTCTCCTTCTCTCTCTCTGTGAAAATTAGACATTAGAAAACTTTAAAAACAATGTTGGACACTTAACTGACTGAACCACCCAGGCCCTGCTATAATCATTTTTGATACTAGTTTTATAATATTTCTTTACCACTAGATATGTATACAATGTGAAATTTTATTATTTTTATTACTGTCCAAATAAGGTTTTAGGTATTAAAAACATTAATTTGGCTTGAAGTATTATTTTGGTGATTATTATAAGCTATTGATCATACAATAAACATAGTACTTATTTTATACATAATTATAGACTATCAAAACTTAAGAGCAATGCAAGTGTATACCACTTAAAATGTAAATGGGTCTTAATTCTCCGTAGTTGAGCTTCATAGGGCTATCATTTATTACTCGTGTAAGACAGGATTCAACACTGAGTCTATTTCCAATTTCAATTTATGTTGATGTAACATTGAGAAATGTTGTTTAGCATGAGTAACTGCACATGAATGGGATGAACTTCCTGTGCGATGTCACTCGACAATATGACAAATATTACACAGGGCTCTCTCATGAAAAAAAAAAAAGAGCTGGACATATTTTATGTGCAAAATCATGCGTTTCCCAATTACTAGACATATTGACTAGACAATAATGTTTAGGAATATACAATGAAATTGAAAAGAAAAGAAAGGAAATAGTGATCACAGAAATCAGGATGAAGTTTTCCCCAAGGGAATGAAGATGGTTATGTTTGGGTTGGGGAATGTCAGGAGATGCCAGAGAGAGAAAAGCCTTAAGTGGATAAATTATTGTTATTCCACAAAAGGGTGCATGTATGTATGTAAGCCCACACATACTCATGTATGTATATATGTATGGATATATAATGTTAGAGTAAAATAAAAATTAAAGAAATAAACATTAATCAATAACACCAGGCTAAAATTAGTACCAAGGGAATTAACGTAACAAATTTCAAAAATATAAGGGGCAAGTGTCAGCAGCTGACACACGTATTTGGTCTTTAAAAATTGCAAAGTTTTGCCGACTTTTCTACCTTGGACGTTTTAGGGCAATTTTTCCAATCCTTAATAATATCAGAGCTAAATATAATGTATTGCAGCTACTATCCACATATAACCAAGTTTCTACTGAAGAAACCTGTTTAAGTTTCTGCAAATTGAGGGCATGACATCAGACAAATTAGATATGGTAAGTCATAAAAGAAACTATTACAAAAATACACTTTGTACATCAGAGAAATGTGCTTGCATAAAGACAATTTTCATAGAAAATGTAAAATTCTCTATTTGTCAGCGGAGCCAGCAGGATTTTTTGTTTTTGTTTTTCTTCATCTAGATTAAGAAGATCATCTCACATAATAGAACTACCTGCAGAAGAATTCTCTTTTTCACTGACCCCATCTGAAATATTCTGTACCTTTTTGTGGGCCAAGGACTTTCATATGATTGCTACACAGGAAATTACAAAATAATACATCATTAATATTGCACTGCAGTTTGATATCAGCACTATTCTGGGTCTAAGATAATGAAAGACCATCAGGAAAATTTTGCTAAGAAGACCTGAGAAAGTTTTTGAACCAGGAAGGGAGAAAACCCCAAGCTTTTGAGTACATCAGGTTTGTTTCAAAACAATTCGAATACAAAGCAGTTGTGGTGTCCTGAGAAGGTCCCCTTAACCTTCCTAAGCCTCTGTGTCTCTTCATCTGCAACGTGGGTTTTGTGTCATTTAAAAGCAGTGATACAGGCAAAGCATTTAAAAAGTGCTGTAACAGTGTTATGTTGCTTCAGAGACCTGGAAAGCATCTCAGGCAAACAGAGTGTATTTGGGAAGGAAGATATGAATGATACCAATGTCAATATCAATATTAATGGTTTTGAAAACATTATTCTTAAAGTACAGCATCCATAAATTAAAATGCATAAATCTTAGCTCAATGCAATTTTATAAAATTATTGCACCCATATAACTATCACTCTAGAAAATACTGGCTTTACCTAAGACTTCAGTGCTCACATATCTCCCAGCAAAGGAAACCACCATTGGTATTGTTGGTTTTAAACTTTATCACAATAAAAGCATAGGTATGTATTACTCACAACGCTGTGAAAATCTTATGGCTCAGTCTTCTGCTGTGAAAGTCATCTATGTCGTTAGGGAGTAGTAGATTTGTTCTGTTTTATTTATTTTTTTCATATTTGTAGAGCGGTTCTGTCCAACAGTAAATAATATGAGCCACAAACTATGTACTCTAAAATGTCTTAGTAATCACATCAAAAAGGTACAAGTAAATAAAGTTAAATTTACAAATATATCTTATTTACTCCAATGTATCCAAGTTATTATTTTAGCCTGTAGCTCATAGAAAAATGACAAATGGGGCATTTTACATTTATTTTTTCACGAAATCTTGAAGAGTCACTGTGTGTTTTACACTTAAAGCATACGTCAAATCTAATTAGCTTAGATTAGCCCAGTACCCACCTGTGGTTAGTGGCTGCTGTTTTGGACATTAATGCTGTTTAGTACTCTTATATTGATTTATTTTCCAATCAACCATTAATTATTATATACAGTCTAGTTTGGGCTATTACTATTAATGCTTGTTTGAAAATTTAATGCATATTTCTTGGTACTCACATGTATGCATAGTGAAATTAGTAACTTTTAGGTTGTGGCTACACATGCGTGCAATTTCAGGAAATTAATTTTCCATAATGGTTACTCCAATTTACCCTTCTGCTAGCAGTATGCAAAATCACAGTTATTTCCTATGCTCCCAGATACTTTGTATTGTTATCTTTTTTTCTATATTTTAGTCACAGTGGCTGAGTAACACTTTAAATTGCATTGCCTGATGAAAAATTGCAATTATGTGTTTATTAGTCCTTTTGATATCTTTTTTTGTGTGAAGTGTCCATACTGATTTTTTTGTCTATCTTAAAAATTGGTTTCTGTCTTTAGTTATTTACCTTTATGAACTATTTATATATTTCTATATACATTCTGGACATACACACACACACACTAAAGTTAAAGGATTTGCTTTACGAGACACCAAGACTTAGTATAAGTCTATAGTGATGAAAGCAAAAGGGCAATCTATAAAGAACTTAGTAAACTCAACACCCAAAAAATAAATAATCCAGTTAAGAAGTTTGCAGAAGACATGGGCACATATTTTTCCAAAGAATACAAACCAATGGTCAACCGGCACATGAAAAGGTGCTCAATACACTCATCACGAAGGAAATGCAAATCAAAACAACAATGAGATACCACATCACACCTGTCAGAATGGCTAAAATTTACAACACAGGAATCAACAGACGTTGGCAAGGATGTGGAGAAAGGGGAACCTTCTTACACTGTTGGAGTGACTGCAAACCGGTGCAGCCATTCTGGAAAACAGTATGGAGGTTTCTCAAAAAGTTAAAAATAGAATTACCTTATGACCCAGCAATTGCACTACTAGGTATTTATCTAAAAAATACTGATTTGAAGGGACACATGCACCCTTCAAATGTGTATATAGCCAGCCTTATCAACAATAGCCGAATTATGGAAAGAGTCAAAATTCCCACTGATAGATGAATGGATAAAGAAGAAGTGGTATATACGTAGAAATGAAATATTACTCAGCCATCAAAATGAATGAAATCATGCTATTAACAACAATGTGGATGGTGGATAGATGGAGTTTGAGTGTATTATGCTAAGCAACATAATTCAGTCATAGAAAGATAAGTACCAAATGATTTCACTCATGTGGAATTTAAGAAACAATATAGATGAACCATAGGGGAAAGGGGGAAAAAAGGAGGTAAGCCATAAGAGTCTCTTAACTGTAGAGAACAAAGTGAGGGTTTTTGGAAGGGAGGTGGGCAGGTGATGGGCTAAACAGGTGATGGGTATTAAGGAGGGCACATGTGATGAGCGCTGGGTGTTATATTTAAGTGACGAATCACCAAATTCTACTCTTGAAACCATTACTACACTATATGTTAACTAACTAGAATTTAAATAAATTTTTTTTTAAAAAAGCAAAAGGGCAAAGAGGACAATTAAACATAGTACAACACAAAAAAGTTCTTTTTCTCACAATCTCACATGTATGCATATACCTGATATATAGCAACGGTACCACTGTAGTGCAGGAGGGAGAGTGTGACATTTTTAGCAAATAATGCTGGATAACTGAATACTCCAACAGATTCTGGGTGTCAGTATAAAACAAGAAAATTTCCTCAATTTTTCCTCATACCATACACAATAATAAACTCTAAATAAATTGGAGGTCTACGTTGAAAAAGTGAAATGATAAAGCTTTTAAAAGAACACAAGATAATACTTTAATGACATTTGCACAGGCAAAAACACAAGGCATACAGGAAATGGTGATTGAATATCAGCCTTTGTAATGACACATTTACTTATATCTGAGTTTATTGCTAATTTGTGGTAAAGTGTTACATAATTTATGTGTTTAATTATGTGATAGAGTCTAACATGTAAATATGTAATAGAGTCTGAGGTGAAAAGTCAATGTTCTTTCTTCCCTTTGCCTTCACACACCCAGGTAATCTTTCTAGAAGTATTCACCGTTACCCTTTTTCCTAGGTTTCTTTCAGATGTATAAAGGGAACTCTAAAACTTCACCTCATTTTTTGTTCCACTGTTTACTTTGGAGCATAATTCCTATCAAGAATACAACATCAGCTTAACTTAAATAACAACTTAAGCTACATACACAATATTTGGGCCTCCTTTCCATCAAAATTCTGAATAGAAAACTACCGTTCTCTTCCTTTAGTGAATAACTTCATTGCAAGTTCAAGTATCTCCGCTTTTAATCATGTGAAAACTATACTTCATTTAGATATGAAGGTTGGAGGAAGAGAAATAAGTCCCCAGGACAATGAAGTTTCCCCAAGGTGACAATTTTTTGAAAGATTCCACATAAATACTTCCAGAATTCCCAGCTTCTGACACCGGTCCTTAAGTTTTGCTCTTGTTAGTAGAGATGCACCCTGACATTCAAACGTCCTATTTCATCAAATATTGTGTGAACACATGCCAGTGACATGATACTCGATGTCAAAATATATGGTTGTAAAGAATCTCCTAGTTTATAAAAATGTCATAGCGAGTTCTAAGGACAAATTTGAAAGCTTCCACTGGAAGTTATTTTTTTTTAATTTTTTTTAACGTTTATTTATTTTTGAGACAGAGAGAGACAGAGCACGAACAGGGGAGGGGCAGAGAGAGAGGGAGACACAGAATCTGAAACAGTCTCCAGGCTCTGAGCTGTCAGCACAGAGCCCGATGCGGGGCTCGAACCCACAGACCGTGAGATCATGACCTGAGCCGAAGTCGGACGCTTAACCGACTGAGCCACCCAGGGGCCCCCCACTGGAAGTTATTTTAATGTAGAGGAGAATGTAAAGAAAAGGCAGGGGAAAGTTGGCGCAATTTTGATCTGAAGATTCTCAGGGGAGGAGGAACAACGTTTGACTTGGTGTTTGAACACCAAGTAGAAAGCACTGAAGTTGAAAATTAGGACAGGTTAAGCAGATGAACTATATCCCAAAGAAAGGCTGTTAATCATTGATTTCCTCACTCCTACACTTCACACACTCAAACATTTATTTGTCAGCTACGGTAGACTAGTTTTTACGTTAGACACTAAAGAGACAAAAGTGAGTGTTTACACGGGAGCCTACAACACAGTGGAAAAGATAGTAATGCAAACAGATGATACTAAGACAACTGTGATATTGTTTAGCTATAAAACGCAGTGCATCCTTGATGGCCCTCAATAGCTGCTGTTAAAATACCAGATTCCAGAGATATTAAATATTTGCTTTTAGGGTCTTCTATGTCTGTTACCTCCTAGTTTTTTTTTTTTTTTTATTTCTTTGGTAGTATACTATATTTCAATTCTATCAGCCACGCTCTGTTTTACTCTGTTTACTCTGAGGTTTAGTGGCAAAGGTTTAGTGGCTGTTTATAGACACAGAATTCCTGCAGGTATTGGAGAATTTTGATCTGATCCCTCACATCCAACTGAAAGTGTCCAAACAGATGTAACTGGAGAGCTTTGCAAAGATCCCTAATTCTTCTGCAGAGGTCATCTGCTAGGATAGAAAAGGGACAGTTGCACAAAGGTCTGTGACTCTCAGTTATATAAGTCAGAGTAAGGAACTGAAGTTTACTTAATAAAGAGATCTGGAGACTGGGATCAAATAAACCTGAGATAAAGATCCCGAATTATCCCTTAAAATTTGGACTCTTTGAAAAAAAGTGTCCTCTCCTACAAAATGATTTTATGATGTTGATTTAAAGGGCTTTAGGAATATATGAGTAAATTTCCTAGGATAATCCCTGTTCTTCAGTATCTATGTCATTCTTTTCCTGAGGTTTATTTTGAAAGCATCTGGATATATTAGGGAAAAAATAACTTTAATGAAAATAGAAGGTATGAAGTTGGCTAACTTTCAGTAATGTAATTTTCATTACAAAAGATGGGTAAAATTATATAAGACATAAATTAAGTAAGCGGTGGCCTTGGAGGAAAGGCAAAAAGGCAAGGCCATTCCAAAAAAAAGAAGAGTAAAATATTTTCTCAAGAACACACACTACATAAAGAGGAGCAGTGGAAGACAGAACCCGCACAACAGAGGTGCAAATATAGTTAACAGGTTGGAAGAAAGAAAACGGCAGCACCAAGGTAGCCTCTATCCTGGAACACACACGATGGGAAAAACAGCAGAAACTTTTACTTCCTGTCCTAAAATTAATTGTTTAACTCTGTGAAGAAATCACTAGCAAATCTGATATTGTAACTCAGTTTTCTGACGATGTGCACTCTTAGATATTAAAATCTGCCTCATGGTCAGAAAAGTTAATGGCATAGGGGTGCCTGGGTGGTTCAGTGGGTTGAGCTTCTGACTTCAGCTCAGGTCATAATCTCATGGTTCGTCAGTTCAAGCCCCGCATCAGGCTCTGTGCTGACAACTCAGAGCCTGGAGCCTGCTTTGCATTCTGTGTCTCCCTGTCTCTCTGCCCCTCCCCCATTTGCACTCTGTTTCTGTCTCTCTGTCAAAAATAAACAGTAAAAAAAAAAGTTAGCAGCATAGTTACATTTATAAAGGCAACTATTAAATAAATATGTAGCTGAAATACAAAGGATTATTCTATTTGCAACTTCAAGATTTAAAAAAAATAACATTTATTCATTACTGAGAGATAGAGCGATACTGAGCATGAGCAGGGGAGGAGCAGAGAGACAGGGAGACAGAATCTGAAACAGGTTCCAGGCTCTGAGCTGTCAGCACAGACTCTGATGAGGGGCTCGAACTCACAAACCGTGAGATCATGACCTGAGCTGAAGTTGGACGCCCAACTGACTAAGCCATCCAAGTGCCCCTCATGATATATATTTTTTAAATCACAATGTAAAGTAAGAGTATAACTTCTAAAAACACAGCTCTAAGAAAAATGTACAAAGTTACCTAAGCTAGCTGTGTGTGTTTGGCTTTTCAAAATTTAGATCCTGTGGTGATTTTTTTTTCCATTAAAAGCCATATTGGGGCATCTTGGTGGCTCAGTCTGTTAAGCGTTTGGCTTAGGCTCAGGTCATGGTCTCAGGTTTCCTGAGTTCAAGCCCCACATAGGACTCTGTGCTGACAGCTCAGAGCCTGGATCCTGCTTTGGATTCTGTGTCTCCCTTTCTCTCTGCCCTTCTCCCCCCCTTGCGCTCTGTCTCTCTCTCTTTCAAAAATAAATAAACATTTTAAAAAAGTCATCTATTAACTTTAGAACATAAGGAAACCCTGAAAACAGCAATAGAAGAGCATTGATCAATTTTGGAAAGGTTTCACCTGTCATCTTGTCCAAAGGTACAGGGGGAGGCATGGCCCAGTGGGGAACTGAAAGAGACAAAGTAACAGCGTGGATGTTATCATCATCACATTTCCCTGGGGTCCATGTTGGTGAAGGTAGGTAGGTTTAGGTGTGGTTGTACGTCTTCTGGGGAGCCCAGACTTAAATTTAGTATATACCACCATAATATGATGATCATAGGTTCCTAGATATTTATTATTTTTATTATTCTCTATTTCTCTAAGTGTTTCTTGCTGTTTGTTATTATGCTTGATATTTCATAGCCTGCCTTTGTAGCAAGTTATTACTACTTCTTTTTAGAATTGGGTCACAAGGGAATAAATGAGGGTAGGTATAGGAGAGAGAGAAGGAAAAAAAAAAGCAATAGGAGAGAAGATTATTAGCTGAATATTTGGATGAAAGAAGAGAAGGCAGATCATTAAATATCCCTAGTGCACATGAACTTAAAATGTGGCTAATATATATCCTATCAGTTATTTTTTTTTCTATCATTTTTGTGCTGGAAGAAATAGAATAAAAATTCAAAAAAAAAAAAACAAATTGATTCAACTTCTATACAAAATAAATAGAAACATTCTGGAGTGAATAAGTTAATAAAAATCCTCAGAATGCCAAATTTACTCCTGAGCCTTACCTTAAGTAAGGATTGGAAAGATTTAGGTCAGGGTAAAACATAGTATTTCTTTGAATCAAAGCTCTTATTGGGCTAAGTAAAAACACTAAAATTAGATTCTTATTCCACTTCAGATGAAAAAAAAAAGTCAAATATATGTAGAAACTTACATGTCCTTATAGTTGAATAACCTTCAGTTTGATTGATAATGTGACATTGCAAATATAAGGTAAATTTTAATTTGCCAGTTCAGTGTGCATTGTTGGAAAATTTAATCATTTTGGGGAATTCACATTTGCATTCCAAAATGTATTAACCATAATTAACTACCTTTAGAAAATGCTATTTTTAATTTCCTCTTGTCAAGATCTCCGGGAAATTCAAAGTTAATAAGCACTGCATATAAGCAACTGTGTTCAGACAGAAACTCTGGCAAACACTAGATGGATGTAGCAGTCAAATACTGAGTTAATTAAAAAGTTGTCAATCTATCACATTGCTCATTTGACAACATCTAGAGAAATATTGTAGATAATTTCTAAATAACAAAAAATGCCATTTATGAAGCAGTAAACTAAAGTAGCTTATTGATTAACAATGTTGCATCAGCAATATTTTCTCCCACGTCCTTCGTATTTTGTGAACATCTGACTTTCATAACTTAAGAAAGCCCAAGTGAAAAGCTAATTATCTTAATGCTGAGCTTTATGTATATATTCTGTTGCATATATAGAGATCTATATATGTATAGATAGATAGATAGATAGATAGATAGATAAAGATATATATGTATATATATATATATATATATATATGTATATATCTTAATTACAGAGTATATGCACACACACACACACACACACACACACACACACACACATTAGGAATGCCCAAATGAATTTGCTCAGAAAAGTAAAACTGATTTATATCTTATTGATTAATAAAATCCCATACCTGGGGTCATATTTTCTTTTCTTTTTTTTTTTTTTTTTTGAACTTGTTTGAGCTATTGTAGCAATGGCAGTGGAAATAGAAGAAGCAAGAATAACAATAATACATAAGGAACATCTGTTTAAAAATAAAATGAGCAAAAGTACGCTTGAGGAAAGCCGAAGATGGTTTGTTGGGAGAAATACTATGGTGATCTTATCAGCAAAAAACAAACGATCATTAAGAATCTGTAGAAGCTGGTTTGAAATTTGACTGGGCACTGGTACTGAAAAAGGTTGATAGATGTCTTTCTGGTCAGAAAAGGTGCAGGTGGGATGAATAAAGGGGCTGTATTTTCTGCAGGATGAACATTGATTGACCTCTCCTGCACAAAATTTAATTACAGTGACACCGACGATGCTAATTTGTATTAGTGTTGTATTATTACATCTTAAATTCTGAAACTTCAGGGTCATAAAATATCCTAGGCCAATGAAAACTAATCAAAGTTGCACAACCCTATAGAATCGGTGATTCTGTTTCCAAGTCTAGCAAAATGCATTCTCACAAAGCCTTTTTCCCTCTCCATACATTCTTGGTCAATAAGAAATATTTATGCTTCTTGGGATTTGATGGATACTTTTGTTTTGAATAAGAAAAAAATAACAAAAGCAGTTACAAAGAAAACATCCTTTTTCCCCCCAGTGTTATCAAGTGCTGGTAAATGCTGGGTCTAGTCATTTCAGTGCATGGTAACAAAAGGAGTAGTAGCAGGTGGCAGCATGAATTTAAATTGCATCCAACGTTCTGTGGGACTACAGGAGGTCTTTTACATCAGTTTCTTGAGTGTGAATATGAGACACCCACAAGATTAAGTGCTTCAAACTACTCTAGCCATTTATGTCTTTGTGTTTTACTAGAATGCTCACTTTCTTTCCATATATTAGTCTTTTTACTCATCGAAGTATTTTTTATAATCAAACTGCCTAGAGAAATCTGGGACCTTTGTTCTTAAAGACGACAAGCAGAACAAAACAAAATGACTTGTCTGTTAAGCCCGTTCTAAAAAGATTAGTGATCACATGGCATGTGTGTATTTACACACAAAACACACACTCACTTATAATAATCTAACCTGGCTTCCCAGCCTGGTTGACTGCCAGCCTGGTTTGACTTCCAGCCTGGTTTGACTTTTGCAAAAAAAAAAAAAAAAAAAAATACAATCCCATATTTTTAAAAAAAAATATATCTAGTTTCTACTTGGTATTATCTACTAGATTTTAAAAATCAGATTATATATATATATATATATATATATATATATATATATATATATATATTTTAGCATGCTTCAGAAAATGTTTTTTAACAGGAACAGATCTGGTTAAAAGGACCAAAGTCAGTAATTTCTCACACAGGCTTCATTACTTCCCATCACAATGATTCCCACTACCGTCCATCTAGTTATTTGAGAAGGAAATAATGTATTTGCAACTATGTTCTATAGATATTACCTCTTGAAACTATCTCAAGCTTTTCTATTGTTTTCATCTCTATCAAGGCCACCTTGATTCAAAACAATTTCATCTCCTGATAGTATCCAATGAGTTTTGTTACACAAAATTCAGGAGTGTAAAGTCACTATGAGTTAAATTGCTGCACATTCTCACAAAAATATCTTCAAAAATCTTCTAATACTAATCTACAGATTATAAACAAATGAGAGAAATGATTAAATCATATGTCATATGCCTAAGTAGATAATTTAACACAATATTTTATAAAGAGAAAAGAGGCTTTTTTATACACCTGAAACAAATAGGGTACTGTAGGTCAATTCTATTTTGCTAAAAGCAAAAACCAAAAACACAAATGAGGCTTCTTCTTAAGTCAATACCATACACCATTTCTTGAAAAATGTTTTTAGAGAAAAAGAAACAATTCTTTTATTATACAGTTAATATTATTTTATTAGTATGATTCTTACATGTATGCCTTTTTTAGTCAGCAGCTATAGTAAAATGATAACATTTGGTAGGTTATACATTCTCAAGTCAATAATATTTATTGCTACTTTCCCTCAAATGACCCTTCTTTTTCCCAGTAACTTTATTCATTTGAATGAATCGAAGTAAGACTAATACAAGTTTTTTTGTAGGTAACTCACTTTATTAAAGACCAATGAAATGATAACAAAAACCTGCCACTAAATTTATTGCTAATTCCCAATCCATACACCTACAGGAAGCCAGCTACTCAACCTCTTGTTCCTCAGGGCTCATATTGCAACCTACTATTTGTTTTCCAACCTGCTATCTTCTCAAATCCTAGACATTCCCATAAACCCTGTCTGGGCAGCCTGCAAAGAGAAATGAAATGTTCCTTCACGTCATAAATGTCATCCACAGGAGACATGGTTGTACTTGTTAAGCAGGGTAACGTATTACTTCGTTGCCTTGACTAGTCTCTTTCCTTTGAAACTAGGAACTGATTAGTGAAGTGAATTAAATCGGTTTAATTTCAAATTAGACCTAAGAATGTTAACTACACAAAAGTCAAAGGACATTTTAACTATGTTCCTTTGCAAAATGCCTGTGCTCTTCGGTGATCCCACGTGGAGACAGCAATGGATTCAGTAAGCACAATGAAGATGGACTGATGGTTTCAGGTAGCTTTGCAGAAAATATTACCTTAGTAAAAGGATTGCATGGACTGATCCTACTATAAAAGCAACTCACTACCCTAGTGGAGCTTAATTCTGGGACTCTGGGTTGGACCCCGTGCATTTTCTTTCAGTAATGATCAATAGCCTGCCACATTCTCAGCTTTGCATAGCCCCAAACTGTGCCTCCAGATATTGGCTGGATTGTCTATGTTTGCTACCACCTGACAAAATCTTTCTAAATAAATATCTATCAACAATGGATGCATTATAGAATAAAAATAAAATGTTAATCTAAGGAAGAATGCAATAAGGTGTGAAAGGGATTATTATTTTCCATAGGTTTTTTTTTTTTTTTAGTTATTTTTAAGTGTCTATTTATTTTTGAGACGGACAGAGACAGAGTGTGAGCGGGGGAGGGGCAGAGAGAAAGGGAGACAGAATCTGAAACAGGCTCCGGGCTCTGAGCGGTCAGCACAGAGCCTGACGCAGGGCTCGAACTCACAAACTGCAACATCATGATCTGAGCTGAAGTCAGACGCTTAATCGACTGAGCCACCCAGGTGCCCCTTATTTTCCATAGTTTTTAAGCTTTGAAAAAATTAATTTAAAAATGCCAAACTGGCCATGGAAAATGGAAAAGTACACAGATAATTCACAGATAAAAACAATTGTAGAAATCAAAAGGATTTCCACTGATAATTAATGAAATGCAAATTATGTACAGCAAGTAACAGTAACAAGATGATACGATTTTTCATCTTCCCAACTGAAAAAAAAATTGAAAATAAAAGAGCTATTTAAAGGGGAGAGAAAATTGACATTCTTCAAAACTACTGTTGAAAGAAATGCTGGATAATCTTTTGAAAAGACAACCCTATCAATAGATATCAATCTCAAGTCGTTTTTCACTCGATTAGCTATTTTACTCAATTTGTTTATCCTGAGGAAATATCACAACCCTATAAAAAATACTATAATGTATACAAATAGTAATTAATCATTTAGCCAAAATTTGATAAGCACTTATTATAAAATAGCCATAGCTTAGAACATTTTACAGCTTTAAGAGTCCTTCATTTAAGAAAAAATTGGTGAGCTAATATTGATAATCATACTGTAATTTTAAATTCAAAATTTTGAAAACTATATCGTCAGTTCCAATAACATTTCCACTGCCCTTTGCCTTGTGACTTATAGGATCATACTAGAGACAAAATAACGTTCTACACCTTATTGTTAGGTTGACAATGTGACCTGCTTTGCCAATGAAATGTGAGTGTATGTGATGTACATTAGAGACCAGCTAAGGTTTAAGAGTCCTTATATGTTATCACTGCTCTCTTATACTTTGAAAGGCTCATGTACTGTGTGTGTGTGTGTGTGTGTGTGTGTGTGTGTGTGTGTGCTTGTTACAATTTATCTGTATATATAAATTACATCAATTAATTAAATTATGTATAATAATAAAGCACTAAATTAATATAATTTAATAGCTTTTTTTCTTTTTTCTTTAATTTAAATTCCAACTAGTTAACATACAGTGCAATATTATTTTCAGGTGTACAATTTAGTGATTCAACATTTACATACAATACCCGATGCCCATCACAACAGGTACACTCCTTAATCCCCAACACCTATTTCACCCCCCACCCCACCCACCTTCTAACCTTCTCTGCTAACCAACAGTTTGTTCTCCACTGTTAATCTGTTTCTTGGTTTGCCTCTCTCTCTCATTTTCACCAGGATTATTTGTTTTGTGTCTGAAAATCAACATCTGAGTGAAATCGTATGGTATTTGTCTTTCTCTGACTGACTTATTTCACTTAGCTTAATACTGTCTAGCTCCATCTGTGTTGTTGCAAATGGCAAGATTTCATTCTTTGTGAGAGCTGAGTGATATCCCATTGGATATATGTTCCACATCTTCTTTATCCATTCATCAGTCAATGGACATTTGGACTCTTTCCATAATTTGGCTATTTTTGATAATGCAGCTATAAACATCGGGGTGCATGTGCTCCTTCAAATCAGTATTTTTGTATCCTTTGGGTAAATATCTAGTAGTGCCATTGTTGAGTTGTAGGGTAATTCTATTTTTAACTTTTTGAGGAACCTCCATACTTTCTTCCAGAGTGGCTGCACCAGTTTGCATTCCCACCAACAGTGTGAGAGTTTCCCTTTCTCCATATCCTAGTACCAGTCGTTTCCTGTTTAATTTTATCATCCTGACTGGTGTAAGGTGAAATTTCACTGTAGTTTTTATTTGTATTTCCCTGATTATGAGGGATAGTGATCATCTTTTCATGTGTTTTTTGGCCATCCACATGTATTTTATGGGGAAAAATATCTGTTCATGTCTTCTGCTCATTTTGAAACTGCATTATTTGTTGTCTGGGTGTTGAGTTTGATAAGTTCCTTATCAATTTTGAATATTAATCATTTATCAGATATGTTACATGCAAATATCTTCTCCCATTCTGTAGGTTGCTTTTCAATTTTGTTGATTGTTTCCTTCGCTGTGCAGAAGATTTTTGTCTTGATAAAGTCCCAATAGTTCATTTTTGCTTTTGTTTCCCTTGCCTCAGGAGACAGATCTGGTAAGACATTGCCCTGGCCAAGGTCAAAGAGGTTGCTGCCTGTGTTCTCCTTTAGGATTTAAATGGTTTCCTGTCTCATATTTAGGTCTTTAATCCATTTTGAATTTACTTTTGTGTATGGTGTAAGAAAATGATTCATTTTCATTTTTTTTTATGTTGCTTTCTAGTTTTCCCAATACCATTTGTTAAACAGACTGTATTTTTCCCCATTGGATATTCTTTCCTGCCTTGTTGAAGATTAATTGACCATATAATTGTGGGCTCACTACTGGGTATTTTATTCCATTCCATTTCTTTTCATTTACATTGATTTATGTATCTTTTGTGTGTGTGTGTGTGTGTGTGTGTGTGTGTGTGCAGGCAGCATACTGTTTTGATCACTACAGCTTTGTAATATAACATGTTAAAGTCCAGACTTGTGATGCGTCCAGCTTTGCTTTTCTTTTTCAAGATTGCTTTGGCTATCCAAGGTCTTTTGTGGTTCTATACAATATTTGGGATTGTTTGTTCCAGTTCTGTGAAAAATACTAGTGGTATTTTGATAAGTATTGCATTAAATATGTAGATTGTTTTGAGTTGTATAAACATTTTGACAATATTTGTTCTTTCGGTCCGTGAGCATGGAATGTTTTTCCATTTCTTCGTGTCATCTTCAATTTCTTTCATCAGTGTTTACAGTGTTTAAAATATAGATCTTTTACTTCTGTGGTTATGTTTATTCCTAGGTATCTTATGGTTTTTGGTCCAATTGCAAATGGAATGGATCAATTCCTTGATTTCTCTTTCTGCTTCTTCATTATTGGTGTATAGGAATGCAACAGATTTCTGGATGTTGATATTGTATCCTGTGACTTTACTGAATTTGTAACTGTTCTACCAACCCCTTTGGGTTTTCTATATGGAGTATCATGTCATCTGCAAAGAGGGAAAGTTTGAACATTCCTTGCTGATTTGGATGTCTTTTATTAGTGTTGTCTCAGTGCTATGGCTATCACTTCTAGTACAATGTTACACAACCGTGGTGAGAGTGGACATCCCTGTCTTGTTCCTGAACTTAGAGGAAAAGGTCTCAGTTTTCCTACATTGAGGATGGTATTAGCTATGGGTTTTTGTATATAGCCTTTACTAGGTTAAGATATGTTCCCTCCAACCCTACTTTGTTGAGGGTTTTTATCATGAATGGATGTTGTACTTGGTCAGATGCTTTTTCTGCATCTATTGAAGGGATAATATGGTTCTTATCCTTTCTTTTATTAATTTACTGTATCTCATTAATTGATTTGCAAATATTGAACCACTCTTGCAGCCCAGGAATAAATCCTACTTGATCATAGTGAATTATTCTTTTAATGTATGTTGGATACAATTTCTAGTATTTTATTTATTTATTAGTATTTTATACTAAAAATAAATACCAATAAATAAATACTAGTAATTATCTAGTATTTTGTTAGTATTTTGAGAAGTTTTGCATCCATGTTCACCAGGAATATTGGTTTGTAGTTTTCTTTTTTAGTGGAGTCTTTATCTAATTTTGGTAACAGAGTAATGCTGGCCGCATAGGATGAATTTCTGTGTTGTTTTTTTTTTTTAATAGTTTGAGAAGAAAAACTCTTCTTTAAATGTTTGATAGATTTCACCTGTGAAACCACCTGGCCCTGGACTTTTGTTTGTTGGGAGGATTTTGATTTCTGATTTAATTTCTTTGTTAGTTATCAGTCTGTTCAAGTTTTCTCTTTCTTCCTGTTTCAGTTTTGGTAGTTTATATGTTTCTAGAAATCCATCCACTTCTTCCAGGTTGTCCACTTTGTTGACATATAGTTTTTCATAATATTTTCTTATAATTGCATTTCTGTGGTGTTGATTGTAATTTATCCTCCCTCATTTGTGATTTTATTTGAGGCCTTTCTCCTTTCTTTTTGATAAGTCTGGCTAGGGGGTTATCAATCTATTTATTTATTTATTTATTTATTTATTTATTTATTTATTTATTATTTATTGATGAAGCTCCTGGCTTCATCAATTTGTCCTATTTTTTTTTTTGTTGTTTTGTTTTTAGTTTCTATATCATTTATTTCTGCTCTAATGTTTATTACCTCCCTTCTGCTGGATTTAGGCTTTGTTTTCTCTCTTTCTAGCCCTTTAGGTGTAAATTATGTTGTTTATTTGAGACTTTTCTTGCTTCCTGAGTTAGGCCTGTATTGCTATATACTTCCTTCTTATTCATTTTCATTTGTTTCCATGTATGTTTTAACTTCCTCTTTGAGTTCCTGGTTGACCCATTTATTGTTTAGTAGCATGTTGTTTAGCTTTTGTTGTCTTTCCAATTTTTTTCTTGTGGCTGAATTCAAGTTTTATAGTGTTGTGGTCGGAAAAATATGCTTAGTATAATCTTAATCTTTTTGTATTCATTGAGGCCTGATTTGTGACCTAGTAAGTGATCTATTCTGGAGAATTACCCATGTAAATTTGCAAAGAAATGTGCATTCTGCTGCGTTGGGATAAAATGTTCTGAATATATCAGTTAAAACATCTGAATTACATCTGTGTGTCCTTCAAAGCCATTCTTTCCTTGGTGATTTTCTGCTTAGATGATATATCCATTGACGTAAGTGGGGTGTTAAAGTCCCCTACTGTTTTTTTTATTATTATCAATCACTCCCTTTATGTTTGTTATTAATAGTTTTATATATTTGGAAACTTCCATGTTGGGGCATAAACATTTATAATTGTTAGATTTTCTTGTTGGATAGTCCCTTTTAATATGATATAGTGTCCTTCATCATCTCTTGTTACAGACTTTGTTTTATTTATTATATTTAATTATATTTTTAATGTTTATTTATTTTTGAAGGAGGGAGAGACAGAGCGTGAGTGGGAGGGAGGCAAGTAGAGAAGGAGACACAGAGTCTGAAGCAGGCTTCTGCCTATAAGTTATCAGTACAGAGCCTGACGCAGGGCTTGAACCCAAGAGCTGTGAGATCATGACCTGAGCCACCTGACACCCTTATAGTCTTTGTTTTAAAATCTAGTTTTCCTATGGCTACTCTGACTTTCCACTGATGTTCAATCACATGATACATGTTTCTCCATTCCCTCACTTTTTTTGTTTGTTTTTTAGAGAACATGACTGAGGGTGGGGTGAAGGGAGAGGGAGAGAGGGAATCTTAAGCAAGCTCCATGCACTGCATGGAGTCTGATGAGGGATTCAATCTCATGACCATGAGATTATGACCTGAGATGAAATCAAGAGTCAGATGCTTAACCGACTGAACAACCCAGGTGTCCTTCCATCCCTTCACTTTCAATCTGCAGGTGTCTTTAGGTCTAAAATGATTCTCTTGTAGGCAACATATAGATATATCTTGTTTTGTTTTGGTTTGTTTTTAATCCATTCTTATCCCACTATGTCTTTGGATTGGCATATTTAGTTTACTTACATTCAGAGTAATTATTGATAGATATGTTTTTTTTAGTGTCATCTTATTACTTGCTTTGTCATCATTCCTGGTGTTCTTCCTTTTCCACTCAGAGTCCCCCTTAATATTTCTTGCAAGACTGGTTTAGTGGTCATGAACTCCTTTAGTTTTTGTTTGTCTGGGAAACTCTTTATCTCTCTTTCTATTCTGAATGATAGATAGCTTTGCTGGATAGTAAGGATATCATATCTATCATATTCTTGGTTGCAGATTTTTCCCATTCAGCACATTGAATATATCATCCCTTCTGGCTTGCCTACTTACTGTTGAGACATCTGAAGCTAGTTTTATAGGTCTTCCCTTATAAGTTAGAGACTTCTTTTGTCTTATTGCTTTTAAGATTTTTTTTATCACCATATTTTGCAAGTTTAATTACAATGTGTCTTTGTGTTGGCCTGCTTTTGTTGATTTTTGTTGATTTTTGTTGATTTTGTTGATTGTGTTGATTTTTGAGTTCTCTGCCCCTTCTAGATCTGGATGTCTGTTTCCTTCCCTGGATTAGGGAGGTTTTTAGCTATTATTTCCACAAATAAATTTTCTGTTCACTTTGCTCTGTCTTCTTCTTCTGAGACTCCTATAATATGAATGCTCTTATGTTTTGTGGAGTTACTGAGTTCCTAAATCTGTTTTCATGTTCCATAATTCTTTCTCTCTTTTGTTCAGCTTATTTTCCATTATTTTGTCTTCTATATCACTTATTCATTCCGCTGCTTCTTCTAGCTTTGTGTTCACCGCATCATCTGTTTCCAATTTCAGTTATTGCATTTTTCATCTGACTCTTACTTAGTATCTTTTGACTTTGATGGTAGATGTAAGAGAGTTTATAAAATATAAATATAGATTTTTCATAAATTTTACGAAACTAATATATAAATAATGTATATGTCTTTAAGTATTTATTTATTTATTTTAAGAGGGAGAGAGAGAGATTGTGAGCATGGGGGGTGCAGAGACAGAGGAAGAGAGAGACAATCTCAAGCAGGCTCCATGCTGCCAGTGTGGAACCTGACGAGAGGCTCAAACCCATGAACCATGAGATCATGACCTGAGCTGATAATCAACAGTTGGATGGTCAACCAACTGAGTCACCCAGGTGCCCCTAAATTATACATTTTTATGTAAACTAATATTTATATAATAATTAGCACAAGATATTATATAAAGTCCTATTTATGAATTGTTTATTAGTATGGGTATATACATACGATTAGATTTTTTCTTGTTGTTTTCATAAAAATAGCTTTATGTGTATTTGCATACTCATTAGTTTCATATTCTCATATATGACCTGAATATTCCAACATCAAGATGTATACCTTATATCTTAAGGTATTATGTATGTTTAAAACAATTGGTTAATTCATAAGAAAAAGGGTTTGAATTTTTATTTCAAATTTTTTTTTATAAATTTTGTAACTTGTTGTTTCTATTATGTGCTTTCTTAAAGGCACTTATACTTTTACAGGTATTTTATAACTAAAAGTTAAAACTATGTATTTTTGACGATGACTAAAGATGTAGTGCATGGTATTTGAGGAATGTAAGTCTGGTGAGTGTGAGACTAGCTATAGTCAGTATCCCTATTTAATGGAGACTTTCATAATAATTATGTTATATCGGATTTTTAAAATCTTTAAAAAGACTAAGAGTAGTTCATTCCTGACACAACATTTGCAGAATAGCTAATTGATATCTGTTTCCTGTCTTGTAGTTGTATGTATCCTTTGTTAACTCATCTTTATATGTAATATATCCAGAAATCTGCAGCCAAGCAAAACTTGGATAAAAGACCTGAAATCATTACCTTCTAAATAAATTAAGCTCTTTAATCTGGTTTCTATTTAATTCACATTACTTTTTTCATCTTTCATCTTTAACTTTCTTTTTATTTTCACAAATAATTTTTTTACCCTTAACAGACACTTTTACAAATATTCATTTGAAATTGTATTTATTTTTGTCCTGTTAATCCCATCTCCTCTCATTGTATTTGAAATCCGTAGTAGCTGAAAAAATGTGTAACAGACTCTACTCTGTATAGCTATTAAATAATATTTTTCACATCATTATAATTGTGTTTAAGAGATTGTAACTACCAAACATGAAGGATATAAAAAAAATAGAAGAAAAAACACAGCAAATGAAAGGTAAATGCAAGAGTGAAATAGCATTGATGAAATGAATTGCTTATTTAAAATATATTTATATTTTTAAGAAATAAAAGATCATAAATATATTACTTCACATTTTGACTTTTTTATGAGAAATGCAAATGTAAGTGACTTTAGTGAATCATTTGCATAAAAATTACTACAACGTACAATAATAGAACTGAGGCTCTATTCAGCATTTTCTGAACAGTTACAAATTCCCTACTATATGCTGGACCACCTTAACCTTTAGGAAAAAAAAAAAGATATAATCTTTGAAGTCTAGAGTTTGTGGTCAGGGTCATTGGATAGACATGTAAACAAGTAATGACAGCGTGATGAGGGAAGTGCCAATACAGAGCTAGACAGTGACTGCCTTATGTCACCTAGTCAAATTGCTTGAGTGCACTGAACCTTTCCAGCAGCTAATGTGGTGCAATTTGATGAAGGGTGTGCAGTGTCACCAGTATTCCAGTCACTGTTAGCTTTAAATCACTGTTGAATACCTCCTTTTGGGTGCCTGGTATTCTCCTTCATCAACTTCTGCTTATCTATCAGAACTAAGCCACATCATTGTGGCATTTCCCCCTTTCCTGCAGGGCTGAATGCAGTGCTGAGCAGCTGAGGTTTTGGGGGGTGGGCTACTGTAACGGGACAAAGTATTTCAAAATATTTCACTCATGCTTTGAAATGTTTCGTTCCTGACAAATGGTGATTAATGACAATAACTACCTTAGCAAATTAGGATGTAGACAAAGCCTTAGCCTAGAATTTGTTAAACGATATTCATTAAGTGAGAATAATATATAGAAATTGTAACAGTTGCTGCCAATATTGACCTTGTCATTGTTCTTACTGCATTTTGTTTACATCTGAGCAGTAATTGCATCTTAATTATTCAATTCATAAAGGAAGGCAAATTGCAAACAAAAGAAACATAATTATGATAAATTAATTAATATGTGGGGCTATACGTACACTGGTTAAGAAGATGGTCTTTGGGGACAAATTGCCTGGGTGTAAACCCTATGTCACTTGTTAACATACGATGTGAACGTGGTAAAAGATTTTATCCTCTCTTACGTCAGTTTCCCCCATCAAATACATTGGAATATAACAGTTCTTCTCTCATGGAGTTACTATGAAAGTATATACGAGCTGAAATATGTGAAGTGCTTAGCATAATACCTAGCAGATAATAAGTACTGTATAAGTGCTTTATCATTAACATTACCATTGCCATTATCATTAATAATACTATTAATATTCTCTTGGAAAGCACATAAAGTATATATGGTTATTCTGATCTCCTGTACTCCTATTATCTAGGTCACTTATTCTTTGCCATTTTGTAAGAAGTGCTGTTTTTCAGCTGCTTCCACCATAAGGATAAAGGAGTTTCTCCAAATGATAGGTCTCAGGGGTCCAAACTTCTTCCTGAAATCTGGCAAAATAGTCTCCCTAACAAGTCTGTATGAAACAGAGATATGCAATGCATTAAAGGATACAGAATTCTTATCACTTAAAATAAATTCAGTGGGTGGGTGTAACACCTGCCCAATTATTACAGCTTTTTATCTGCTATTATAGCAGCTTTATGTTTTTCCTGTACTTGTCCAACCCAGTCCCTCATCTGCTCACTGTTAGACATCACTGTTCCTAGTCCTTTCTCCTTGGACTTTTTCTTTACTATGTCTACTTTTTCCCTGAAGATCTCCTTCACGTCCACAATCTGAAAAGCCAAGTATTTTACTAGGCTGGGTCTTCCTCCCGAATTCCAAATGCTAATTTACAGGGGCGTATTGAACCTCTCTTCTCCACCAACACATGTGCACACAGGCTTTTTAGATTCATCTACAAAACTGCATTCTTCTCATTTACCTCACTCACTAAAAGGGCATTGTCAATGAGGTCAATATTTGTTCCTTCCCCATAAGGAACTTGGAGAAGTATTATGGATTCCTCCCCATTCGTCACACCCTGTATCTAATGAAATGCCAAAGCTTTCTGTTCCAAATGCTCGTGTCATCCTACGGTTGCTGCTCCTCTCAGTCTAGATTCCTTCATCTCTCACTTGAGTTACTGCAGTAGCCCCTTGGATACCCTCTGTCTCCAGTGTGATCCCTCTCCAATATTTTATCATCCTGCTCTAAAGCAACTTCTAAATTACAATGTAATGGCTTTGCTCTACTTAGGAATCTTTAGTAAGTTCCCATATACCAGTTCCCATTTGTTATCATAATATATAAGTCCCTGCATGATCTGATTCTTGCATACATTCTAGTCTCATTCTTTGTCTTTTACTTTCCAGTTCAAATGTATTTAAAGCCTCTATACCTCTTCTTATGCTGTTCTTGCTGCTGAAAACCTTCCTTCCTTCTTCACTTCAAAATTAAAGTCAATTATTCATTATTAGATTGACTTTTGTTTAAATTAAGTGTATCAGTTGAATCCAATCAATGTGATTTATTCTCTATCCCCCCACAAATTTCATGCATGCCTCTTTTCACACTCACTCAAAATCATTTATATTCTTGTTCACTTTTCCCCACCAGACTGTGAACACCATGTAATCAGTTTCTGATCTTAGCTAGAATCCAAGCTGGCAAAGCAGTTTCTGGCATATTGTAGGTGTTTAAAATATTTCTCAAAGTGAGGGATAATAGAATGAATAAATGAATGTTAGTTGAGGGATTTTTTTTTTTCATAAGCTAGTTGATGTGATTATACCAAAAAAATATTGCTTTGGGTTACTTTCAGAAAAATGGTGAATACAATGTACAATGCTAATGAAAAGAACAACCAAGAAAAAAAATGTGAGACAAGGAGTTCCCAAAGATCTAGAAATTATCTACAGAAAACAACCAATAGGATAGAGTCATAAAAGAGAACCTATTTTATTTAAAAGTTAGTGATTCATTAGGAACTTGTGGTACCACAATAATTTTTTCTTAATTTAATTTTTTTATTTTTTAAAATTTACATCCAAATTACTTAGCATATAGTGAAACAGTGATTTCAAGAGTAGATTCCTTAATGTCTCTTACACATTTATCTCATCCCCCCTCCCACAACCCCTCCAGTAACCCTCAGTTTCTTCTCCATATTTATCAGTCTCTTCTGTTTTGTCCCCCTCCCTATTTTTATATTATTTTTGTTTCCCTTCCCTTATGTTCATCTGTTTTGTCTCTTAAAGTCCTACCATAATAATTCTTAATACATGGAACCTTAGTAATTCAAAGGACCTTTGAAGTTAACAGTATTCGATAATCTGTATGTACAAGAATCCTAACAGGTCTGATGTTAGTCATTCAAATGCAATTTGGAAAATGCATTGAGAATTGGAACAAAGTTGCTATTGATACTCATTCATTCCATTGTTAATTAATATTATATTCTTTCCTCTTAAAACCTATATATATGTTTTTATATTTGTACTTAGGGAAAGATTAAGATACTTAAAATTATGTACTTTTGTTATTTATGAATCATAAAACTCTTTTACTTATTTTTCTGTGTGTTTTAAGGAGTTATCCAATTTCCTCAAGTGGGTTTTATTTAGAAAAAAGAAAAGCAAAAGAACAAAAAGAAGTTAGACAAAGGAAAGAAAAGTAGAATGAGAAAAAGGGAAGGAGGGAGGGAGGGAAAGAAAGAACAAAAGAAAGAAAGAAAGAAAGAAAGAAAGAAACAAACAAACAAACAAAGAAAAGAAGGAAATAAAGAAAGAAAGAAAGGAAAGAAGGAAAGAAAAGAAGGAAAGAATAGAGGTAGAAGAGGAGGAAGGAAGCACATTCCTGTACTGAATTGAAAATTTCCTCTTTTAAATTTACATTCACCAGTCTTCTTGAACAACATAGAAAAGTTAAGTCTGTAATGAATATCATGGTTCAACAACAACCTACTATGGAGGTTATTACAGTTCCCCTCAGGTTTCTTTTTTCTAAGTTAATGATCTTTTCCTTTTCTATTTACCTCTGCATTTATTTCAAAAAAGTTAACTGAAATGATAGAGAAATGTCCAGGTTTATCAAATGAGCTATTTTTCGGGTATGCTATTTTTCAAAAAATAAAATAGGCTCAAGTATATTTTTAAAAGATTGTGGGTTAATTTACATGAACCCAATCAATGATAAACCTTGTAGGTATATGCTTTTTTCTATATAAACCTACTCTGTCTGTGACATTTAACTTTGCCCATAATTGTTCTCAGTGGAATATTTTATGAAAAGGCCGGTGATAAAGATAATTATTTTTTGCATTTTTATAAATTATATATGAAAGGCAAATGCATATAAAAGAATCATAAGAAAAATCACTTGAAATTTCCTGTTCCGTTATTTTCTACGAAGGAAAAACAAACCCATTATCAGCTCCATTAAAAAGCTTATGCATTTACTCAAAGAAATTATGTGAAAAGTTTGAGTTAATCTGTGTTACGACTAAGAAAGAAAATAATAAGCTTCCCACATTCATGTGAAACTCAATCATGATTTCACTATTAACAAGCATCTGAAGGCGGTAATGCGGTGAGAGGAGTTTGGTTCAAATAAACATGTTAATACTCTTGACAATGGATAAGAAAGTATGACACTACTTAATTAATATGTTGGTGACTCCCTGAATACCTTGATCTCTCCGCTGATCGCTCTTACCAAAATATGGCATTAATGACATTACTTACTAATCTATCAATCTAACTAGTGCAGACTATATATCAGTGACGACTAAATTTTAGAGATTGCATTTTCTAATGTGGGCCATTTCATGAGTGTATGGATTTTTTTGCACTTATCCTTTTATTTCCTTACTTCATATGACGGAGTTGATTTTCAGTACTTTCCTTGTCACTAAATTAAATCTTGCCGCCTGAGAAAGAATCAGCAAGAACTGCTACAACTAAGGAATAGCTAATGCTGTTTACCACGCAATTATCTTGCTTGAAATAACAGGAATTAGATACAGCAGTTGATAGGATAATGTATTGGATATTATACCCCCTTTTAAAGGGTTTTATCTTAAATCATACAAAGTACATTTTGACAGGACCTTTAAGTTTCTAATTACTTTAAAAAGAACTTCCTTCCGGGGCGCCTGGGTGGCTCAGTCGGTTAAGCGGCCGACTTCAGCTCAGGTCATGATCTCGCCTCTGTGAGTTCAAACCCCGTGTCGGGCTCTGTGCTGACAGCTCGGAGCCTGGAGCCTGTTTCAGATTCTGTGTCTCCCTCTCTCTGACCCTCCCCCGTTCATGCTCTGTCTCTCTCTGTCTCAAAAAATAAATAAACGTTAAAAAAAAATAAGAACTTCCTTCTAAAGTTTCTGTTCCTTTAAACTATTTGTCTCCGGTCACTTTTCCACATTGTTTTCTATTTGCTTTTCTTTTTCTTTTTAATTTATCTCGGCACAATATAGAACAGCACTGTTTAATTTTGTGAAAATTACTAGCTTAAGGAGAATGTGGTCAGCTATAAATGAGGTATGCCAAAACCAATATGGATTATTAAATCCCTTGACATTAATAATCATTTGCAGACATGGACAAGAAGATATAGATACTTAGTGGTAATAATAACAAAACAATAATAACGGTATTTTGTATTTATGAAGTTCTTACTATGTAGGAGACAGTGTTCTAAGTACTTCACAGGTGTGAATTTATTAAGAGGAGTGGCTAACAATGCATCAGATTTGAGTAAACTTGAACCATTTTGGCCCGTGTCTGTTCTATGATTTGAGGTCGGTGGGTCCGAAATTATTCATCAGGCATGAATTTTTATATTTGAGCAACAATATCACTTTAAAGATGTGTGGGTCAGTTGTAGGATAAAATTCAACAATACATTTAAAGTTAAGGAGTAGCATATGGTTTCTTCCCGTTCCAATGTTTGCTTTTTGTTTTTTGTGTTCTTTTTTTTTTTCCTATTAATGTTCATGTCAACGTTATTTTGGGGGTGGTCTCTGAAAATAGAAATACTGTGGTCATCAATGATTTTAGAAGAAAAGAATTGAAAAAGTTAGCTATCTTTTGCTTTGTGTGGATTTTATTCATTCCTGACATATACAAAGAAATACACATTCAAAACAGGCTTAAGATGCAGAGGTTTGTTCTGAACTGCGTGGAACAGGTTTGCTTACACCGCAAGAATTCTCTCATCTCTTGCTTCCAGCAGTTGAGATTTTGTTAATTCCTTAAGCTAATTCAAATATTGATATTTTCCAGCACTGTTCTTCTTTTTTGTAGTCAGGGGACAATAGAAGGAAGGAGAGAGAGCACATCAGCCAATCATATACATTCGAAAGAAATATTTGTATCTTAAGTAAATAATAGCTCTGAGCTCCAAAGAGAAGATTTCTGGAGCCAGTGTGAAATAATGATTTGTCAAAACCCCAAGGGTTATGTTCCTTTTTCTATTCCAGAAAAAAACATATATTATTATAACAAAGATTATAATACCAAGTTAATCGAAAGTTTCATTTTATAATGTTACATATATTCATCAAATTTCAAGTGTATGTTTTTATTATTTTTAAATTTGATTTAGCTATTTCTATACAGCTTAGTGTCATTATAGCATCCCCTTTTCAACAAATCTGTGGATGCAGTTTTCGTTCACAGTTAATAGTTATTCTTTTCAAGAAGAGAAATAATTTGGAAAATGTTTCGGAATGGGATGGCCTTGCTGATTTTAGTCCAGAAGGTTCTTTGAGGTGAAGCCCTCCTGGGGAGTCCTGCTGATCCCAAATGTTCCATCAGTCTTGCAAAGTGTCACTTCTAAGGAGTTATATCTATTTCTTTTCCCATGGTGGAAAATATATTTTTTTACGCTTGAGATTTTCATAAAATGGGAAGTCTGCAACGTTGAAGACTTCTGAAGATCACAGTAAAAAAAAAACATCCATTACCATTCATGCATTTATCATTTGTGGATACATGCATACATTTCTGTGTATATACAGTTAATATATGTAGCTCTCTCTGCTAAGGCAGACTTTACCATGGAGACTATGGACTCCTTAGATATTTGAGCTGATTGGCCACTTTAATTACTCACTGAGAAGTGATTTTAGCTAATATGATTAGGGTAAGTTATTCAAAGATTCCAGTGAAATTCGTCATAAAGTCAATAAATCATATTTTCAATTTTTAATTTTTGTGTAAAACAACCATTAGAACATACGTGAGTCCGTTACATCAGAATACATATTTACAAAATTAAACATGAGTATAAAAAATATATACACATATATATATATATGTGTATGCATGCATATATGTATGTGTGTATGTATGATTATACTGAACTTGCTCTTGATTTTAAATGCATTTATCTGGTATGCAGTAAAGGTGATGAAATTTATTTCTACTTCCTCTTGCCTTAAAGTCCTCTGCTTTCAGAATGTATTTCTGTCATACATTCACTCCTGGGAACAACAACAACAAAAACAGCCAATGAAATAATTCCAATTAAGACATTAGTGACAACAGATTTCACGTGCAGATATATTTGTATTCTAAAAAGAGGTTTCTTATGGAAGCATTCATCTTAAAGAGCGCCTATAATAGAAGCGTGTCAGATCCTGTGCCATCTTTTGACTGGCGATATTTTAGAGGAGAGCCTGACCTCCAATTGTAATAAGAAACTGCTATTATCAAAGTCAATGTTTGATTTAGAAGTGAGGCTTTGTTTGCATAAAAGCCAATGATTCCAGGAGGAAAGAATTTCATGTGTATAAGCAATTACATCCTAATAAGAAAAGGGAATCCTCTTAGGCATGTAACCACCTAAGTCAATCTAGCCCCAGCAAAATTTTCAGTTTTATTCCCTTGGGTGCAGTGAGGACTAGGGAATAAAGCATGATCCTTAAATGTGAAATAGGATATGGGCTGTGTCACCTAAGGCCTTTTATCTCAGGATGGCTCCTATGGGGTCTCTGTGCATGTTTCCCCAGTTTTCTACAAATTACCAAACCTAAACACAACTCTTCTTTTCTCACACAAACCTCGCTTCTCCCCACGCTTTGCTTTGTGGAACAGTTCCTCTTTCTTGAAACTTTATTTGTCTTCTGTCTTGTTTATTGTCTCTTCTCTTTCTCATTTCTTCTTTAGTCTCTGTAGTTTTTTTCCTCATTTCCTTTAATTTTGGAGTTCCTGAAATCTTCTTGTCTTGTTTCTTCTCTTTCCCATCTGAAAGCTATCTCTACACTGAGATTCTTGATACTTCTTCTGTCACGTATGTGCCTGTTTGGAAGTCTTGTGAAGCCTACGAACCCTGAGAGTGACTTTTTAAGTATGAAATGAAATACAAAGGGTAATAAAGCAATAATTCAGATAAAATTCCAAAAAAATTTTAAAATCTGTTATGAACAGAAATTGGAAGATTTAGACACAAGTCTAATAAGTACCATAGTTTTAAAATAGGGATGATCATTAATAATGCAGAATTTCTGCAGCAACTACAATGTGATACAAAAGAGGCTGTGATGTATGTCAGAAATAAAGCAGATTTGTTACCTATGGTAACAAACTGGACGAAGTGGCATTTTTGAAGAGGTTAGTGAAAATGATGATTCCTTTTTTCCCTTTTCAAGTTCATAGGGCCATAGCTTCTATCTTTGGTCCCGTATTAGATGACCTGTTCTAGATCTCTTCTTCTCCCACCCTCTATTTACTCACACTTCTTATCATAATGCTTTGTAATAAATGATACAATGTCTTTCTTAATGATATGATTGGGAACTTCTTGAGGACATCAAACATTTTGTTTGTTTGTTTGTTTGTTTGTTCGACAACTTTGCCAGAGTGTAATCAACAACTCTTTTTGAACAAGTTGAATAAATCTCGATTTTATTCCCTCTCTCCTCTCTCTTGAAATCTAAATCTGTTTACGCTAATAAGATTCATCCACTCCTAGTCTGAGTGGGAGGTGAGATGTAGCACAAAATCTACGACGACATCCTAAAGAACCTGATACTCGCAACACATTGTCACCAAGACTATTGATTGGATTCTCTCCCATATCTACCCTCAATGAGATAAATAGGTCCATTTATGTGTATAGTAAATCAAATAAGGAAAAACTAAAATGGTCTTAAAGAAAGAGGAAGTCATTTCTGTCATTACATATTGTTACTGCAACACCGAAAAGAGGTATAATTGTGGGAAATTCTACCCAAACAAAGGCAAATTTAACCCCGAGGCCCTTTAACTTAAGGGAGAAACACAATAAAATGATGCAGGTCTAATATTGCTGACAGACATACCCCTTAGCAAAAGTAAGTTATCAAATGCATAGGAGTGAGATACTTCAATCTGTTTCCATATACACACAGAGCTATAGGCCCTTTTGGAGAAGTCTCTCAAAGAGACTTCTATCAAATTATCTCAGAGATAATTATATCAAAGAAACCGTGTACCCTGTGATATTCAAAACAATTTCCACCTGGAAAATCTTCAAGATCAGTTGCCAAAAACTTAAATGACCACTCAGTAATTGTGAAGGCATTAAACATCAAGTAAGGCTTGAGATTGTCGGCTCAAGATTGCAGTTGGCATTTGAAATGAAATTGAATTTCTTTCCCCAATTGTTTTCTCCTTAAAATTTACAGAGTGTTATGAGCAATGTGTCTGATTCGGAAACATCCGTCAACTTGAAATTATAACGCGCACTGCCGGGTTTGTTTCCAAATAAAATAAAACCAAGGAGAAAAATAGAGACATGATTATAAAAGATACTAGAATGTGGGAAAGAGATGAAACATTATTAAAATACCATTCTTAGGAATTAGAAACAGTTTTATAATTAATAACCTAACAGTTGACCGCATGAAATACTAAAACAGAAATTAAAATTTCATTAATGAACAGAAATAATGAGGTAATATAAAAAGATTAGACTTGAATTTTTCTGCCACTGAAGATTAATAATTGCCTAAGGTCTATATTCAGAATTAAGACACGCATTTGGTCGTAGAGAAAGATAATTTATAGGGTAGGCAAACACTCTGTCACCCTGGACTGTAGTCATAGCGCAAGCTGGATACAATATCCATTTCACCATCACAGGCATCAGACTATTTCTACTACTGTTTATTTCATTATATGGAGAAAAGAAAACGTGTCCTTCCTAGAGGAAAAGCGGCAATACAAAGACAAGCTTATTTAAAAAAAATAACAGTGTGGGGGGGGGGCTGGTGAGGGCGCTGGGTGGCTCAGTCAGTTAAGGGTCTGACTTTGGCTTAGGTCATGATCTCATAGTCCCTGAGTTCCAACCCCCGCATCGGGCTCTGTGCTGCGGGCTTGGAGACTGGAGCCTGCTTCAATTCTGTGTCTCCCTCTCTCTCTCTCTCTCTCTCTCTCTCTCTCTCTCTCTCTGTCCCTCACCGCTCGCACTCTCTCTCTCTCAAAAATAAATAAACATAAAAAAAAAGTCTGTCGCAGGATGAATGTTTAGTGCCATATTTTCAAGTTAGTTGTTAAGAAAGATTAACATCTATGAGATGGTCTAGCCCCTTTGAAAAAAAATCAACAATAAGAAAGAAGGAAAGACTTGCTGAAATAATATTATACTTGTATACTGATTTACCATGTTTTTTTTTTTTCAAGGCTTTAACAATTATTTTATAGGGTTTATATTCTGGATATTAAATATGTGAAATCATAGATTGCTCTAGTTTATTTACACAGCCACAACGTAGAAACTCTTTTTTCAAAAATTGTATATGGTATGTCAGGATTCACTTAAAAATATATAGGCCTGAATTTTAAAATTTTACAAAAGTATAAATTATAATACATGGTAATTTTTGTTCCCAAATGTTCAATTGTAAACTACCAGTGCACCACGGCAGAGTTTCCTTAAGTATTTATTTCAGGTATGAGCCTCAGCCGGCTCTCAGAGCAGAGAAGGAGCTGATATTCATTTGAAAGCCTCAGGATACACCAGCCACTTTCCATGATAGACCCCATTATGTCTCAAAAATCACTATACAATAGTAGAGTTTTCTATTCATTGATTGTTATGTATGGAGTATTTAAATCTAAGATAAATTAAACAATTTAAGCAAAAATTTTAATCCAAATCTGTTTGAGTCCAGAATGTATCTTGCATTCCAGCCTATTATATGATGCATTTGGCCCTTAATGTATCTGAGACATTAGTACTTATCATTTCAACAATATTGGTATTTATTATTGCTTATTAAGTTTAAATACTTTTGGTATAGGCAGCCAGCGACACAATAAAATCTTGAACCAGCCATAAAGAAGAGAAAGATTTTGTTTTTTCTATAAATACAGGCAGAAGCGACTAATTGCCAGCAAATTGGGAGAGATTCTGTAGTAGAAAATATTTGACAAAGTTTTTTTTTTGTTTGTTTTTAGGAATAATTCCAATAATAATTGCCATTTATTATGCAGATTAGTTATTATGTGTTAGTTACTGTCCTAAGGTTTACATACATATGGCATATATTCACATGTGTTCGTTTAAGGGTGAATATATACATATATTTTTAACTACTGTTTTTCTGAATCCAATGAGTTGTATATTATTATGCTGATTTAATAGGTATAGAAATTGAAGCACAGAAAGATTAAATGACTTTCCCAAAACTACACACCTAATATCTGATTCAGGAGGACATGAACCTGAGCAATCTGAATCCAAAGTCTATGATTATTTATTAAAGTGTATTTATCTATTTTGAGAGACACAGAGACAGCTTGAGTGGGGGAGGGACAGAGAGGGAGAACCCATACAGGTTCTGTGCTCTCAGAACAGAGTCCAAGGTGGGGTTTGAACTCACGACACCATGAGCTCATGACCTGAGCTGAAACCAAGAGTCGGATGCTTATCTTTCCCCAATTTTTTTCTCGGATCCAACTCAGCCACCCAAGTGCCTCCCAAACCTATGATCTTTAACACTAAGAAGAATGCCTTAACATTTTGTTGACTGCAAGTATAGAAATTTTTCATTTCCTGTTAACAAAATTACTTCCTTTTATATACCTGCAGTCTTAGAGTATAATGGATAAATGCCATGGCCACAATAAAATCGCATGCACACAGAAAAACCTTCCATTTTCTTCCAGGGAAATAGCTATAAAAATGGTCAAGGATCACATGACAACATCACTGGGGAAGTGGCTCATTGCATAAAAATGCTTTGGGAACTGTGTTTGAGGTTCACAAATCAAACAACAGTGTGACAACCAGTAGGTTACTTGACTTTTCAGGTTCTCATTTTTTAACTGTAAAATGTGTAATAATAACTATCTTAAGATATCTTGTGAAACAGAAATAATACATGTAACAGAGTTGCCATTTGGTAGACAAAGAACGATGAATACGTGCATCAGTGAGAAGTTACCAGAAAAATTTGTTTTTGTTTTCCTTGAAAGTGGTAACACTGCCACGTTTAGTTTCCGGCATTAGCTTTTTAACAACAGAGTGGAATATCTACTGTGGACGTTTCCCTGAGGAGAATCTATAAAATACCTGGAAAGTTATAGTCTCTCTTATAATGGAGAAAGGGAAAAAGAGCCTCAAAGAGCCCCAAATAGAAAATATACCTTTCATGTCCTCAGCACATTTTGAATTATAGTAGACCCCAAGGAAAACAACAAGAATCTATTGGAAGCACTAAGTTAAGACTTTATTACCACTCTGGGTAAAGCTCTATTTGCCCTATATACAATGTAAATATAATCCCACCATTTATTCCATATATTTTAGTTGCTAAAACACAATCAGGATCTCTGGCTCTGAGAGAAATGGGTTTTTGGTAGTAGGAATCTGTATTATCAACTCAGAATAAAAGAGCAGTTTATCCATGAACCAATCGCACATTAGGGAGAAAACTACTGCCCTAAATTATGTAACAGGAGTAAAAAAGTGATTCTAAACAACTTCTAAGTCATCATTCAGAATGAAAGTTTTACATTTTACTTAAATTATCTATGGCTTGTACAGACGTGTAAGATAACAAAATATTTTCAAAGTGCTGATCACACCCAAAAGTTGCATATATATCCTCAGAAGTATTTGAGTTGGGCTACAGAAAAGCAATGTGGAGCACTGCTTGCATTTAAATCTGCCATGTTGTTCTAGAAAAGAAACTGCCATATGGCCTTTATATCAAAATACTGGTCCTTGAAGACCACCATTTGCATTTGTAATTCCTTTTTAATTTAAAACAAGCAGAGGTGGTCTGTGCTTATGTTAATTATCCATGTCTTCCTGAATTCATTTCCTCAGAGTCTGATTTTCAAAAGAGAAATAGTATACAGGTTTTTATTTTGTTTTTTAAAAGAAAAAAAAAAGATAAAATGTGTAGGACAAGAAAAGAATACGCTCAGTTCTAAAGGTGTGAGTTTTAGAAAAGCAAATTGATTTGCACAAGAGGTATGTTGAGTAAACTCTCACTGGCAAAACTGGGATTACTGGCATTTAAAAATGCTTTTTGCTTTTCACCTATTGCATGGGCAAACTCCAAAAGTTTTCAACATAAACTGTTGGTGAGGCTGTAAGGAACAGATTGGCTGGCGAAAATGCAAAATGGTTCCCTCCCGGTTGTAGAAGTTTAGTAATATCTAGCAAAATTACATATGCTTCTCTCTCTTTGTTCCAGCATCCCATTTCTAGGAAACTACCCCAAAATGCAAAAGGAAAAATGCACAAGGCTATTCACTGAAGCACTGATGATCATAGCAAAAGACTGGACAGAACCCAAATGGTGATAAATGTGAAACCAGTGGTTAAATTGTGGCAAATATACACTATAGGGTGTTGCATAGCTAAAAAGTAGAGTGAGGGTATCTCTGTGTTGTACTTAAAGGTCACCTCCAGGATATATTGATAAGTTAATAAAGAGCAAAGCTGAGGAAAAAAATATTTATAATTCAAAATTCATCATTCTTAGGTATTTATAAAATTATATGATGGTTTTAGAAGTTTTTAATATTTTGGCTGTGCCTTTATTATGGCATCGAGAATGTTATTTCTTAAAGATTTTCCCAATTTTATTACATGGTGAGCATTTAAACTTGGAAAAAAAAAGACTTAAGAGATCTATTTTCCATGTCTTAATATACCAAATTCCAAGTACATTTTGGTGGATGTGATATTCATCTTGAAACTGGAGTAAACGGTATTAAATCCAAAGTTCAATGTTCATGTATAAACATTTTTTTCACTTTACACTTAAATTTTGCTTTCTACTGTTGTTCACTTAGATTCTATGCTTTATCTCCATCCTGTGTGATTATTTCCGATTTTGTAGGGGAATGCCGTATATACTGGTGAAATTCATTCTAAGGGTAGCCATTATGAGAAGTTCATTTCGCTAGTCTTTCATAATTTTTCAGTGGTTTACAGTGAACCATCACTT
This sequence comes from Panthera leo, assembly GCF_018350215.1. Classification (NCBI taxonomy): domain Eukaryota; kingdom Metazoa; phylum Chordata; class Mammalia; order Carnivora; family Felidae; genus Panthera; species Panthera leo. Next base: position 20,554,450 of record NC_056687.1, on the reverse strand, counting down.
AGTTTGTCTAACCATGTAAATGCTTGTTATTTTATAATGATTATATGAAGCAGTGTTTTACTGTTTTTGGCAAACAGCATAGAGAAGCTATTAACCATAATGGGCCATGAATTTTTTCTAAGTTAAATTCTGTTAACAACTGGAGAATGTATATGTAATTTAGATTACATGTATTTTTGAAAATAGTATGCCATTTCAATAAATTTGACTCTCTTTAATAATACTATATAACACATATACTAAAGCATTCAGCTAACCAATATTTCAAGTTCAGAATTCTTTCAAACTGTTCTTGGTCTCAATTTGTTTCAGGGGAAAGAGAAACACAACAGTTTATGGAGGGATTTTGAAAAAGTGACATTTTCTAATCTCTGATCAAGCATTCTTCACTGGCTTGCTTCTCGAGCGGTAGATCACAAGAGGAAATCCTTCAGCCATGCAAAATCCTCACTGTTTGTTTGTTATACTGATTGACTGTAGTAGAGTAGATAAGCAATTATTCCATACATATTGTCAAAATCAGCAATTAATGGTTAATCATCCAGATTATTTTTTTTTTCAAATGAATGGTTAAAGTCTCCTAAGTTAGCAAATAATTCCAGTTGATTTGATAATTTCTACTTTTCCACTGTAGTGTATGTTATAATGACCACAACTGAATTTTTTATTGCTAGGAAGAAATTTAACTAAGCAAGCATGATCACAGCTACACTAACGCCTGAAATACCGTTTTAAAAAAGTATGCACTGTTCATTGTTTTATAAAAGATGTGCTCCAGCCTTACATAAACAGACCATTCAAACATAAAGTTCCACTTTGGATGCCTCACATAATCATCTCCTAAGAAAAGGAAATGAGTATTATACAGCATAAGACACAAAAACATTTTCTTTCCAAGTGGGCATTAGCTGTTGAAACCTTTTTGAGCGAGCCGTGTTTCTCCCACACTAACGCTCGAGCGTGACATCTAATTTGCTTTTGCTGATGCAATGAAATTTTACTAATTCTAACCAAGTCCCCTGTAGCCAATAATATAACTTTGAAAGAGGTGCAGCTTAGAGAGTACTAAATCCAAGGTCTTACCATGAATAACTTTGGTCTTAACCCCTGGAACTACATAGTAACATGCCTACCAATGGGGTCAACACATTACAGCACATTACTTCTTCCTGACATATCCCATCAACTTCATAGTATACTCAGTGTGAGGGATTTCTGTTGATTCCTTTTCCACTGCAATTTAGGTATGTAAGAACTATTACTATAAATCTTTTTGCACCTGAAGTATTACTTTTGCCATGCAGAGAATTTTCTCTGGAAAAAAAAGTTTAATAAATGCATATCATGTCTCTTTTTTTTCACCTCCAGGGATTAGTGAGGAGAGTTGATCCTCCCAAGAATTTTGACCCATCAAACAGTAGAAAATTTCAAAGCTTACGCAAAGTAAAGTGTGTTCCAGCAGAAATTTTGCAGTCTGATGAGACATGCTAATTGGGCTGCATTTCTTGTGCGTGAGTAACTTTTGATATTGTTGGAAAACAGAAAAAAAAAGATAAAAATAACATTATTTTAAAGTTAAGGAAACCTGGGAATTTTATGTAATGTTTAACAAGAGAGAAAATTCTTTAATATGAAATTAGACTAGTTCTATCATGGTGATTTGTATTAATACTTTTTCTTTAAAATTTGTGTGCATGTGAACATATACATCGGGTCCAAAAGTTACCACGAGAGAAGAAAAGCTGACCAGCTCTACGTGGTTTTATTATTGACTGGGTGGTCTTTACCTATAGAATTCATTGACATGAGCTTCTTTATCTTTGGATTTTTGGTAGGCAGAAGGAATCAATCATAAAATGAGAACAATTTTTGTGGTAATGAACAAGCTTTTACGACAAGTTCAGAAACATACCCTGGAATGATTGAATAATGAGACTCTTGGAATTTAAGGGAAAAAAAAAAGCAAATCACAAATCTAGGGAGTAGGACTAGAGACCCTCTCGATTAAGTTTTGTGTTTTGCGTATGAGTGGTTTTCCTTTGGACTACTGGTATAATACACTAATCCCTGACTTTCAAATTATATCCCTCTATTTCAAAAGTCCCTCGAGTTATCCTTGCCATCTTTGTGTTAATAGAATTTTGTGTTATTAATGAAAGGAGCTGGAAAAGGAAGATTAGATGTCCTTGTACCACTCTTCCCCGGAAACAAGTGCCCATGGGATGAACATCATGTCAGGTGGACATAGGTCCCAGACAGAGATCAATAAAAAAGCAAAGAGTGTCTAAGACAGGACTGAGAGAAGACAAAAAAGGAAATGGGAAAAATAATCACAATACCAACAACTCTAGGCAACTAGACACAACTAGCCCATTAAGAGGAAATAGTATAAGAAAAGTATCACTTTGAGGACAAGACAGCTCTTTCTTCTTTGCCCACTGGTTGCATACTAGGCGTTGAATCAACTGTGCTTTATTTTTCTCTCATGAGAAATCTAATCACAAGATATCACCACTATAGATACTTTCTCTGTATAAAGAAGGGATGCTTGTAGGTAGCTATAAACAATGCAGGATTTTTTTCCCTTTTTTTACTTCCTTAATTAAAAAATACTTTATTACTAAAAAAAATGCTAACCATCATCTGAGCTTTCAGTGAGTCATTATCTTTTCGCCGGTGAAAACTCTTGACTTGATGTTGATAGCTACTGACTGATTAGGGTGATGGTTACTGAAAGTTAGAGTGGATGTGGCAATTTATTAAAAGTTGATGAGTGAAGTTTTCTGCTATTAACTCTTCCTTTCATGAATGATTTCCTTGTAGCACGTGATGCTGTTTGATAACAATGCTGACATTCTCCATAGACTTTCCACCCCTATTACGGTAGTCACCATGAGGACCAAAGATTAATCTTTTCAATTGCACATAGTGAATGGAGACTGAGCTGTTTTATTTGTGAAATTAAATTGCCTTCTTTTTTTAAACTCCTTTGCTTATTTTTGTTGTTATCAGATAATGTGTTAGCAAAATGTTGCAATATTGAAATGTCAATATTCATTTATAAAATTCACTGCAATACTTTAAATGGACCCAACCAGCATAAAATGATTTGTATGCAAAACATTTAGTGTCTAATCAGAGTCATAAATTTGAATGAACACTTAATCAATTAAGTTTATGTGATTCACTAGCAGTTTATAAGAGACTTGATGATACAAAATGCAGAGTAAATAATAATACATATATCAAGAATTTTCCAAATTAAACTCCCTGAATGAGTTTCTTGCACAAATAATGAATGTGTAATTAAGGTAGTGGGCCATATTCTACTTCTAAAGACAATTTTTAAAAACTGATGCATCACAAGTTATTAAAAATAATAAATTAAACTTTTTTTTTCTTTTTAAATTTTTAATGCTTATTTATTTTGACAGAGAGAGAGAGAGAGAGACAGAGCACAAGTGGGGGAGGGGCAAAGAGAGAGGGAGACACAGAATCTGAAGCAGGCTCTAGGCTCTGAGCTGACAGCACAGAACCTGATGTAGGGCTTGAACCCCCAAACCATGAGATCATGACCTGAGATGAAGTTGGATGCTCTACCGACTGAGCCACCCAGGCGCCCCTAAATTTTTTTTCTTTCTAAAAATCTTGCCTTATTTCACTTTTGCCTGGTAGATACGTGGAATATCACTTACGTGAAGTTTCATAAATAATATACTCTAAATATGTTAGGTGCAAATACAACGATTGTAACTATGCTATGAAATATTCATGCGACAATTTTACCCATTCTGTATATCAATCACATGAAATGTAATGTTCCTGATGTGAAATCATTAGAAATCAGCACTCTCAGTTTTCCTCTATAAGGAAATAATGAGAAACATTTTATTTAATAAGCACAGACAACAGGATACCAGAGCAGAAATCACTACTTTATTATTCAATGTACTCTAGACCTGGGACAAAGTTTGAAAACATGACTATGTAGATATTATCAGACAATCTCACTACTGTTTTCAAGCTAAGATACTCAAAAAAAGCATTTTCAGTGCTTTCTCCCCTCATCCAACTTCCCTCAGAGTTCGGAGAACCAGGCAAGATGTTATTACAGGAAGAGGAGGTGACAATGAATTCAAGATGTTTCTAAGTCAGACGGAATTTCCAAGCGTAGGGAATGGTGGAGAGGATACCAAATTGATACAAGATGAGGCCCAGAAATGTTTTAGTTTTTCTGCTTTGTTTTTTTGTGGCCTTATGAGACTCAGCCTCTGGGGCTCAATCTTCTCATCTGTAAAATGATGTGGGAGTACTAGTGATTAACAAGATGCCTTTGGAGGTGGCTTTTGAATTTTGCTGCTTTAATATTAAATAGCGCAAAAAGCTAAGGAATGTAACCGATATAGTTTTCTACAATAAATTCAGGCATAATAAGAAGAATCTTATGAGGAAGCCCTGAAATGTGAGGAATGTAATGAATAAGGAATGATGTGGGGGAGAAAGTAAGCTTGTAAAAAATACAAAGGACTTCGTTGATGTTAGGTAATAAAAAATCCTTTATAAATAATGAACATGGCAATATCTATAATAATACCAATAGCTAACTTTGAAATTAAAATAAGTCAAAAATATTAGAAAATAATAGTATAGCAGAACAAGGATGATGAAAATAGAATATTATAAGGTCCTTTATTATTAAGAAGGAAAGTTTAATATGGATTAAGCTTAGAGTTTGCTAGGATGATAAGAAGTTTTAAAGCAATTAGTCAGTATATGGAAAAATAAAATTGTATCCCTAATTTCTATCAGGTCCTGCTTATCCATAGGGGAAAATAAAATTAAACCCTCACTAAGTCTTCACATTAAAGATTGAAATATAAAGGCAAAATGTATTAGCTTATATTTCTGCATTACAAGTTCATAGTCTTAGTAGCTTAAAACAATATTCATTTGTGATCTCACAGTTCTACAGGCCAGGAGGTCCAGGTATGTTCAGATGGGTTCTTTGCTTAAGCTCCTCACAAGGCCACGACCAAGGTGTTGGCTAGACTGGGCTCTTTTCTGGAGGCACATGGACAAATCTTCTTCAGGTTCACTCAGTTCATTGGTTGAACTCAGTTCTTCGTGGTTGTAGGACTGGGGTTCTCATTTCCTTACAGGCTGTTAGTAGGTGCCAGTCTCAACTTCTAGAGAACTCTGCAGCTCTAATTGCATGGATCCTACATGGTTAAGCTGCAACAGTACATGAAACCCTTTTTGTGCTTTGACACTCTGACTTTTACTGCTTCTGCTACCCGGAGGAAGTTTTCTGCGTTTAAGAAGCTCATTGATTGGGTAAAGCACCCCAGAAGATTTCTGAATCTTAAGGCCAAGTAACTGGGACTTAAATTACTTCTTCAAAATCAGTTCACAGCAGTCCCTACTTTGGTATTTGATTCCAAGGGATCAGAATCCTGGGTAATGACCCTCTTTGGAATTATCTACCACCAAACATTTTACCCTTTTTAGGGGAAAAAATGAAAATAGATTGAAAACCTAAAGGTGATATAGGCTTTCTTAAACACACACACACACACACACACACACACACACACTCACACACACACACACACACACAGGAGTCACTAAAAATAAATAAATTATTAGATAACATTAAATACAAAGCCTCTTTTATCCAAATTCCTTAACAAGAAACAGTCATTTCCAATATTTATACCACACAAAAGAATTGCCTCCAAAAATATAGAAAGAAGCCTGCAAATTAAGAAATGTAAGTACATTAACCCAACACGAAAAAAAATGTCCACAGCACGAACAGACATGTTACAAAACAGGCCGTCTGAAAAGCTTATTAACATGTCAGAAGATACGCAAAGTCATTAATCATCAGGGAAAATGTAAATGCAGACTTCAATAACATTCAATATTGTACCTATTAGACTATAAAGAAATTAGAGGTATTTGTGGTGTTTGGCTTATTTTAAACTGAAATTATCTAAAAAACAAACAAACAAACAAACAAAAACAAACAAAAAAAAATTATCTAAACTTAAGCAGAGCCTCTTGCCCAGAAAAAAAACACCTGTGCAGCTCTCATTGACCACCATGCTCTGAGGAATTTTCCTGTTTGAAAGAAGACTGACCTGTAGCACTGGGGAGTGGGAATTGAGTGACCATAAATTCCCCTACAGAGAAACTGCCAGCTGGGAAGAAGAAAGACTGCCCGTTCCCATTAGCGTCAAGAAGCCCCACGAAATTTTTATGCTGAAGCCCCCCACCCCTGATACCCCAAGTTTTTTTGTGGAGTTAGTATATAAACCTTTACCTTTGGTTACTTGTTGAGTAACTCACTAGTGAGTGCAAATGTGTGAATGTGTAAATACACCTTGTCTTTTTTTCTATTAATTTATTATCAGTTAATTCACAGTCCTCTCCATCCTCCATTCAAAATTACAATGGTAGGAAAAAAGTTTAGCTCCCAACAACTGTCAAACATTAAAAATTTTAACAACACCAGGGATGCCTGGGTGATTCAGTCAGTTAAGTGGCCAACTTTGGCTCAGGTCATGATCTCTGGGTTCATGAGTTTGAGCCCCGCATCGGGCTCTGTGCTGACAGTTCAGAGCATGGACCCTGCTTCGGGTTCTATGTCTCCCTCTCTTTCTTCCCCTCCCTCACTCACACTCTGTCCCTCTTTCTCTCAAAAATAAGTAAACATAAAAAAATTTTTTTAAATAAAGAATTTTAACAATACCTATAGTTGATTAGGATTTAGAGAAAATACTTATGCATTGATGGTGAGAGTATAAATTAGTATATTTCGAAAATGAATTGGCAGTTTGGAAAACAAATTACCATTATTCTATAAACTAAGCATGAGCATATCTTGTAACCAAGCATTTCCTCACCTATATATGTGCTAGAAAATTCTAGAATGTTCTAGAAATATATATTCTAGAAAATCGTTATGAATGCAGCAAGAACCGAAAAAAACAACAAACAAACAAAAAACAAAACAAACCCCAGGAGTCTCAAGTCTTAGAAATTTGTTCATAACAAAAATCCCTAAACAATTCAAATGTCCACCTAAAGTAGAATAAATCAAAGGTGTATTTTATAGATATATACACACACATATATTGGGATATTTTATATATTGTGCTGCAGGATACCCAGGTACTACCCAGATGGTTGTTCAAAAATTATCCTGTTAGTTTCTGTTTGGGTGTTTTTGAGTGAGATTAATATTTGCATTTGTTCACTTGCATAAAGCAAACTGTCCTCCATACAGTGTGGGTGGGCTTCATTTAATCAGCTGAAGGTTGGACTAGAATAAAAAGACCAATCGCCTCAAGCCAGAGGGAATTCTAGCTGTCTTTGGACTTTTACTGCAACATTGGCTCTTCATGTATGAGAGATTTTAAACTTTCAAACTGTAACCTCAGTTCTCTTTGGATCTCCCATACCAACTGGCTCACCATGCAGACTTTGGACTTACCAGCTTTCATACTTACATAAGTCAATTCCTTATAACAAGTCTCTCTCTCTCTTGATATAGATACAGATATAAATATAGATGATGCAGATATCCGTATATGATACAGATATAGACATAGATAGATATAGATATAGATATAGATATAGATATAGATATAGATATAGATATAGATATCGATAGATATAGATATAGATATAGATATAGATATAGATATAGATATAGATAGATATAGATCCTATTGTTCTGTTTCTCTAAGGAACTGTAACTAATATGGATCACAATTTTTATGGACTATATATGCATTGATATTTACTATATTGTTAATTAAAACAGAATGATTCCTAAAATATTTTAGCTAGTTGAAAAATAACAGTAAGAAGCCCATGGTATGTTAACATCAATAGCCAAATCTCATATTAAAAAATAACATTTTTCCAGAAAATTATTGGTAAAAAGAACCCTAAATGCTGGTGTGGTTGTGGAACAGCAGGAGTCCCACACAAAAACCTTCACACATAGGGTTGTGGCAGTGTTATTCATAATTGACAAAATTTGGCAATAGCCAGATGTCCTTCAGTAATTGAATGGATAAATAATATATCCAAACGGTGGAATGTTATTCAGCACTAAAAAGAAATAAGCTGAAATCTTATCTGAAATACATCTGAAAGGCCACCTACTGTATGATTCCACCTATGTGACATTCTGTAAGAGGCGAAACCATGGAGACAGTAAAATGATTTCCAGGGGTGAGGGTGGGGAAGGGATGAATAGGCAGAGCATGGAGAATCTTTAGGGCAGTGAAAATACTCTGTATGATACAGTATTGAAGGACACATGTCATTTTACATTTGTCCAAATCCATAGAACGTACAGTACCAAGTAAATGTAGGTTTAGCAGTTGTAACACATGCGAGTGAGGGATATTCTGGAAAATGATGTAATAATGGGGGAGCCTATGTGTGTGCGGACAGGGTATAGTATATGAGAAATCCCTGGACTTTCTCAACAATTTGACTATGAACCTGAAACTTCACTGAAAACATAAAATCTTTAAAAATATTGGTGAGAGGAATGGCATTGTTTTACATGTTTGCAAAATGTTTAATGACTTTTTTAATAGAAAATAGCTGTTTATACCTTCAAACCATTTTCAGTATGGTGTTGTGGTGAGTTAATGGAAATTTGTTTAACTATTATATTTTAATTAACATATAAATTATCTGTATTCTTTTTATTATCAATTATCATGTAATAAAAACACTTTTAAAAGATATGAGCTAGTGCTTTTCTTGTATATTTCTAGCTCCCCTTCAAGGCACTTACAATTATTTTTACCTCTACTGCCCTACCATTTTTCAAAAAAAAATACTTTTCACCTATTGTACTCACGATTAGGTATTGCTATACACAGCCCAACTCTCTCTACCATAGTGACGTAATCATTAAAGGGTCCTATGTGTCAGGATCAACAGACCAATCAAAAATATACCTTTCTTTCCTTACCATTATACAATATTAATTCTAGGTATTCAACAATAGTGCTTGCGACTCAGCAACAAATATGCCTCTCCTCCCACGTCTCACTTTCAATTTATCCTCCCTCCTGCATCCTATAAGTGAATGAATGACCTGTCACTCCATCCAGTTACCCAGAGATCAAATTACTTCAAGATACCCCCACTCGGATAATAATATTGTACTTCAAGTTTAACACATTCTAAGGCAAACTCTGAATTCTTCCCAACATCAGCTCCAGAATCGCTCCTATGATACTGTTCTCTACCTGAAGAAGTAGAGCTCCCATTCATCCAGGTGCTTAGGATACACAAGACAAAACAGAATTAACTAGCAAACTAAAACTTGACATCGTTATCTCTCACAAACAATCCATCAGCAGTGACTTAGGCTCTGCTTTCAAAATCTATCCCCTTTGTAATCACTGCCTTCCACTGTGAATCAGCTAACTGCTGTAGTCACAAGTTGCAACATGCTTACTCGGGACATCTACAACAGTCTACTCACCGCAGCCCTGTCTCCACTCTTGCTCTGAGGTTCTCTATACAGAGACGAGACGAGCCTACTCAAATCTATACTGGGTCAGGTCACTCTCCTGAGCTAAGCCTACCATTCAATTTCTGTTTCTCTCAAAATAAAATCTATTGCCCAAACTGGCTTCTGTCTGCTCTCTCATTACAAATCTATCTTATTCTCACTCCTGTTATATCACTTGTTTACAAATTTTCAAACACACTCCCTTTTTGGACCAAGGCACCTACCATTCCTTCTCCCTGGAATGTTTGTTCAGATGTCTTTCTCCTTTGTTTCATTTCTTTCCTCAAATGTTTCTTCTTCTTCTTCTTCTTCTTCTTCTTCTTCTTCTTCTTCTTTATATAATCTATTGTCAAATTGGTTTCCATACAACACCCAGTGTTTATCCCAACTGGTGTCCTCCTCAGTGCCCATCTCCCACTTTCCCCTCTCGCCCACCCCCCATGAACCCTCAGTTTGTTCTCAGTATTTAAGAGTCTCTCATGGTTTGCCTCCTTCCCTCTCTGTAACTCCCCCCTTCCCCTCCCCCATGGTCTTCTGTTAAGTTTCTCAGGATCCACATATGAGTGGAAACATATGGTATCTGTCTTTCTCTGCCTGACTTATTTCACTTAGCATAACACTCTCCCTAGTTCCATTCACATTGCTACAAATGGCCAGATTTCATTCTTTCTCCTTGCCAAGTAGTATTCCATTGCATATATAAACCACATCTTCTTTATCCATTCATCAGTTGATAGACATTTAGGCTCTTTCCATAATATGGCTATGGTTGAAAGTGCTGCTATAAACATTGGGTACAAGTGCCCCTATACATCAGCACTCTGTATCCCTTGGATAAATAAATTCCTAGCAGTGTTATTGATGGGTCATAGGGTAGATCTATTTTTAATTTTTTGAGGAACCTCCACACTGTCTTCCAGAGAGGCTGCACCAGTTTGCATCCCTACCAACAGTGCAAGAGGGTTCCCATTTCTTCACAACATCACCAGCATCTATAGTCTCCTGATTTGTTCATTTTAGCCACTCTGACTGGCATGAGGTGATATCTCAGTGTGGTTTTGATTTGTAGTTCCCTGATGAGGAGTGACGTTGAGCTACTTTTAATGTGCCTGTTTGCCATCTGAATGTCTTCTTTGGAGAAGGGTCTATTCATGTTTTCTGCCCATTTCTTCACTAGATTATTTGTTTTTTGGGTGTGGAGTTTGGTGAGTTCTTTATATATTTTGGATACTAGCCCTTTATCCGATATGTCATTTGCAAATATCTTTTCCCATTTTGTCAGTTGCCTTTTACTTTTACTGATTGTTTCCTTTGCAGTGCAGAAATTTTTATCTTGATGAGGTCCCAATAGTTCATTTTTGCTTTTAATTCCCTTGCCTTTGGAAATGTGTCAAGGAAGAACTTGCTGTGGCTGAGGTAGAACAAGCAATCCTAAAATTTATATAGAACCACAAAAGACCCAAAATAACCAAAGTAATATTGAAGAAGAAAACCAAAGTGGGAGGCATCACGATCCCAGACTTTAGCCTTTACTACAAATCTGTAATCATCAAGACAGTATGGTATTGGCACAAAAACACATAGACCAATGGAATAGAATAGAGACTCCAGAATTGGACCCACAAATGTATGGCCAACTAATCTTTGACAAAACAGGAAAGAATATCCAATGAAAAAAAGACAGTCTCTTTAACAAATGGTGCTGGGAGAACTGGACAGCAACATGCAGAAGAATGAAACTAGACCACTTTCTTACACCATTCACAAAAATAAACTCAAAACGGATGAAGGACCTGAATGTGAGACAGGGAAGGAAACCATCAAAACCCTAGAGAAGAAAGCAGGAAAAAAATGTTACTTCTTCAATGGGGCCTTCCTAACCACCTAATGGAGAATACCAAGCTACTCCATTGTAACTACCATTATCTTGCCTTCCTATGGCATATGTATTTCCACTTATTTTGATATATTTTATAAGTGTACATGTATTCATACATTTAATTTTAAAAATTATTTTACCTATGTCTATATATGTGTATGCTTTTTTCAGGTTAAGATCTATGTCCCTCACTGTATTCTCTATTGTATTTAGTATTCTCTATTGTCAATATGTTCATCTCTAATACCTAGAATAGTGCTGATTCATTTTAAAAATTCAATTATTTTTGTGAGTTACTGTATTAACTAATGACTCTATAAGTAAGACACTTCTCTGAATCAACATCAGTCCCTTCATCTTCGCTTTTCTGCAAATTTTACCTTATTCCACTGCTCTAAAGTAAATATACATATACATATACATATACATATAGATTCTTAGCCCAGGCTGCTATGACAAAATATAGACCTTCCTTGACTTACAATGGATTTATGTCTCAATAAACTTAATCACAAATTGAAAAGTCCCAAGTCAAAACTGCATTTAATACACTTAGTCTATCGAACATTATAGCTTAGTCTATTCTCTTTAAAGATGCTTAAGACACTTACCTTAGCCTGCAGTTGGCCATATCATCTAACACAGAGCCTGTGCTGTGCTAACAACAGAGAGACCAATATGGGGCTCCAACTCATGAACCATGAGATCATGATATGAGCTGAAGCTGGAGGCTCAACCGACCGAGCCACCCAGGCACCCCAAGCCCATTTTATAATAAAGTGTTGAATAGCTCATGTGATTTATTGAATACTGTACTAAAAATGAAAAACAGAACAATTGCATGGTACAGAATAGTTGTAACTGTATCAGTTGTTGACCTTTGTGATCACATGGCTGACTGGGAACTATGGCCGCTACCACTGGCCAGTGACACGAGAGCGGGTCATAGAGCACGTTGATTGCAGGCCCACGAAAATAGCAGAATTCAAAATTTGAACTACAGTTTCTAAGGAACGGATATCGATTTTGCACCACTGTGAAGTCAAAAAATCATGTCGAAACATCACAAATTGAGGGCCATCAGTATCATAAATTGGATGGCTTAAACAACAAGTATTGATTTCTCACAGTTCTGGAGGCTGGTAATTTCAAAATCAACATGCCAGCAAATTCAGTGTGTGGTGACATACTCCTTCCAGGTTTGCATATGGCCACCTTCTTGCTGTATCCTTGCAGAAAGAGATAGCTCTCTCTATAGTTTCTAATTCCATCATGGGAGCTACAGTCTTCTGACTTCATCTAAAACTGCTACTTCCCAAAGACCACACCTTCTAATATTATTACAGCTGGAATCAGGGCTTTCACAAATGAGTTTTTGGGAGAACACATTCAATTTGTAGTGTGTATATGAATATATATATGTTAATCTTTCTTTCCCTTGTGCCTTCTATTTACCATGGCTTCTACTATGCATAATTTTGGTTTCCGTATAGACCCTGTCTTCTGCTTTTTCCCTGTTTGCCTCTCAATATCCGTACTACTTGGCAACTCTGTGTCACCTAACTCTTCCATTTGGTCCACAGCTGAGAATAAGACAGTTATAAACCAGATACTAATTTGTGGTGAGATAATACTTTGAGAACTGTTCTTATGAAATCATGTTCATGAATTACATTTCTAAGAGTGAATGTTATGGGGAGGAAGCCTTATGTTAAAAATAAGAGGAACTTTTAAAACTATGATTTATAATGCATTAAATACATTGTGATTTATTATAACAATTATAATCAAAACTTTAGTGCTGACTACCAATCACGCTGTTTTTTTGTCCATTTATTCTAGATGAAAATCATACACTTGCTCTATCCTGAAACTTCCGAACTTATGCTCTCCCTTAATTTCAGCTGACTTTATGTTCTGATTATCTATTGCTGCATAACAAACCATCATTCAATGTGGGGCGTAAAACACCATATTCCATCTGACCACAAGTCATTTACAACACCTGAACATGAAAAATGCATAAAAAATCTCCCTGTTCCAAGGCGTAAAGAGACTTCTTCTTATTGTGTGCTGTTTTGAGGTCCAGGATCTAGTCACTAACCAAGTTCAAGTGAGAATAATGATCTTGATTACTGTTTTTCAGATACACACACACACACACACACACACACACACACACACACACTCCATAGCCTGTACCTTATAATATGAAGACCCTTAACTACAGAGAAAAGTGACTTATCAAACCACACTCCAAACATACAGCAACATGGCATGCATTAGGTAACCACAAAAGAAACTCCCATTCGAATGAGGAGAGGAGAGGGATGGGAGACCATAAGGATTCATAGCTTCATAGCAGTTTTGAAGTCAAGCCAAAAATATGTAGCCAGGTCCTTGATTAGGATCCAGCTATGTTCCTGGGGAATGATTCTCTACAGTCTAAGTGCTTCTTTCTGAATTATTCTTGTGTTTTTAGGAGAAGTAGCCTGTATTTGTCACTGGGGAGACTTCTCATTTTCTTCCTGTCAAAAGAAGTTTGGGAACCCACGGTCTTCTTTTCCTTGTGCACCATTTCTATCCTTTTAATATAAATATGCAAGACATAAAAATGCCCTGGATAGCTATGTGCCAATTTAAAATTAAATCCATAGGGGTGCCTGGGTGGCTCAGTTGGTTAAGCGTCAGACTTTGGCTCAGGTCATGATCTCGCGGTCCGTGGGTTCGAGCCCCGCGTTGGGCTCTGTGCTGACAACTCAGAGCCTGGAGCCTGTTTCAGATTCTGTGCCTCCCTATTTCTCTGACCCTCCCCTGTTCATGCTTTCTCTCTGTCTCAAAAATAAATAAATGTTAAAAATTTTTTTTAAAAAATAAAATTAAATCCATAGACCAAAATCACAACCATTTTGTTTTTGAGGCTTTCTCTACATATATATATATATATATATATATATATATATATATATGATATAATATAATATAATATAATATAATATATAAATATTATATATATATAATATTCTTAATAATCTCTGAGACTTTTCTTAAATAGTAGATAAGGCACCATCTTACATCTTTCTGCAGTCTTAAAAAGTCTCAAATACATTCTTTTGATATCTCATTCCTGAGGTCATGGTTTATAGTCAGTGGCCTGGGCCTTTGCCATAATATCATTTCTTGATTTGATAATCACCCATTGCAAAGTATTGGGGATGCAAACTACTTTTATATTTGAAACCAACTAGTCTTTATTCTTTTACATTTTTCTCAATTGTTCTAAAAATATACCAGTCCCCTCCTTATATCATCTTCCTTCTTTGTATTCCATTATATGCAGCTAAACAATATGGAGTTAGTTTGCATAGACATCTCTATAGCTAAATCCAATAGTTTAGTTCACTAGGTAACATTTCTAAATACCACAGCACAGTCAACAGTTTTATTAAGATCCTTGTCATTATAAGCATTAGTCATCTCTTTTCCATCCTTTATTAATATTTTTCTCACTTTGGTTAAGTTTTTCTAGTAACTGCATACTGCCATTTCCCAAGTAGAGTGTTTTATTATTGAAACACCCCATTTCTGGTACTAAAATATGTTACAATAAAAAATTTTTGTGTAATGCACCACCACAAGACAAAGTGGGCTACAAAACCAACAATCTTTATTTTGTTTATGAGTATGTGATTTGGGGGTATCCAAGTGGGAACGCGTTGTCTTTGTTCCACACAACATCAGCTTGGTGGTTCAACTGGGGATGAAATGCTTCCAAGTTAGATCACAAACTGCCAAGTTAGTCAGTAGAACTTAACAATAATTATGGATCCCAATGAGACATGCTCAATAGGGGGGAAAAATGACTCGCAAAGAACCGTAGATCTTGGACAACTTCCAAGATGCATCACCCTTATTTTACACTCCCAGGACATTGCATTGAAAATGGAGTCTGCGCTCCTACTCCCCAACTCAACTCCTTAATGAGATAGGAAGTGAGCAAAGAGGAGAGTGATTATTCAAGGTATGGGCCACATCTGCATACTCTGATTCAGAATTTTTCCCATTCAGAACACCAGAGTTAGGATTTTATTAAGTGACATTTTCTTAAACTGATTTCATAAAATGATAGGTGATATGTTCTAGTAAGTCTCTAAAATTGTATGAAATAATGTACACATGCATTTTTCTTAGGTCTAAATCCATAGAAAATATCTTTCTTCTGAGTAAATTCAGTAAGTTAATATATAATTAGTGTCCTCCCACTCTGCCCATATTCTTTCTAGAGTTGTCTTTGCTATTTAATATCAATATCCCTTCTTCTCTCTAGACCTGTGCCCTATTTTCACCAATGCACTAATTGAATGGCCTTTCCTCTCCTCTACCTTTATCTAAATCTACATATTCAGTCTAAGTTCCATTTACAATAAGATCTCAGTAGTGTTGATCTCAGGTCATTATATCTACAATTCTCCTATTCACCTTGGGGCCTGATGTCACATCTTAGTGCTTCAATTATTTTTGTTATTTACCTAGTGTGTGCATATATTTGGAATAATAATGGCATTGGTTAAATGTCTATTGAATGAATGAGCCGGCAGATATTTTGTCTTCCAAATTAAATTACAAGCACATGGTCAGAGAATATTAAATGTTGTTAGGCTAAAAAAAAAAAAAAAAAAAAAAAGAAGAAAGAAAACAACCAAAAAATGAATAGATTATGTGTTTGTGTGAAAGAGAGAGAAAGACAAAAAGAGACAGAGACAGAGAGGAGATAAAGAGACACAAAGAAGGGTGTCCTTGAGAACTGGTGGAGGCAGTTTAAGTTTCTAAATGATGAGCTTTCTCCAAGAAAGAATATTAAACCCTACCATAGTATGATTAAGTTATTTTTGTTGCTGATTTTTTTTTTTGTTGTTGTCGTTGTTGTTTGTTGGTTTGGTTTGGTTTCTAAGACACTTAGGTAGGAAAATATTCATATGTAAAAGCTGTTTTATTTTTATTCTTTCCTTATTACCAATTTGAATATTAACTCTTAGTTCTATGTTGGCCAACTTATCGGAAATCCTTTCTTGGGACGCCGGGTTGGCTCAGTTGGTAAAGCATGTGACTCTTGATTTCAGGGTCATGAGTTTAAGCCCCAATCTGTGCATAGAGCTCACATAAAAAATAATTTTAAAAAGAGAAAGAAAGAAAGAAATGTTTATTTCACAGATGTTTCCAGGGTTTACATTAAAGATATGATCATTTCCTATCTTTGAAGTTGGATAGTGCTAATATCATGAAAAATGAATTTTCAATTAACTAAGCATTTTTTATTACTTGTTTTTTTTTAATTTCTTAATGTTTATTTATTATTGAGAGAGAGGGTGAGCAGAGGAGGGGCAGAGAGAGAGAGAGAGAGAGAGAGAGAATCTGAAGCAGGCTCCAGGCTCCGAGCTGTCAGCACAGAGCCCAATGCCAGGCTCAAACCCACAAACTGTGAGATCATGACCTGAGCTGAAGTCAGACGCCCAAATGACTGAGCCAACGAGGCGCTCCTTTTATTACTTGCTTTAATTTTAAATATAAATGGTTATCTTAGTTGGCTTCAACTTCTGCAACAAAATTCAGTACACTGAATAACTTACACAGTAAACATCTATTTCTTACAGTTCTGATGCTATGAAGTCCATGATTAAGGCACTGGCAGATTCAGCTTCTGACGAAAGCTCCACCCTCCGGCTGCCGCTGGCTGCCTTCTCATCGTGTCCTCACATGGCAGAGTGAGCTGAGAGCTCTGATCCCTTCTTGTACAAGGACACTAATCCCATCCTGGGGCTCCACTCTCATGACTTCATCTAAATTGAATCGCCTCCCAAATGCCTCACTTCCCAGTGCCGCCACTTTGGGGGTTAGGGTTTGAACACTTGAATTTTGGGAGGACACAAACTTTCAGTCCATAACGATGATTGAGGTTTATTTGTAGGGAAGGTGCTATTCTTGAGGAATAACTAAAATGCATAAAAGAAAGTTGAATGTTTAAAGAGTAAGCTCGAACAGATCTAACAGTTAATATCAATGTTAGCTCAGCCACAAGTGAGCTTCTAGAGCTGTATCATCTTTGTAGGTTTGAAGGGTTGAGTCAAGGTGCCTCAAGTGTCCCCTGAGCAGTGGCCAATGACGACTCTTTTTCCTCTTGGAAATTTGGCCATGCACAAGTCCTTCCATATAGTGATCTTGCTGCTCTGATGCTTCCTGTCCACAGGTGACTCACCTCGCTGGGCAGATGCTCCCTACACCCCTACTCCTAGGGTAGCCCCCACAAGGAAAACTGAATCATTCCTTCCTTCCTTTTCTCTTTGTTTCAAAACCGGACATGAGAATATCAAAGTTCAGACTCCAGGAGTTTCTGCTTGTGGACTCAGTCCCTATCAGAGAACACCTAAAAGCAGAAATGTTGACAATGTCATGTGGTAAAGGTGAGACATAAACAACAGAGAGAATATGACAATGTGAACAAGTGGTAAGAATATGCCCATGTTAGTTATGAGAATGTGAACATATGATTATTTCTTTGAAAGTTACTGTTGGGATCTGGTCATGTCTATGAGCTTATGCCTATCCAATGCTGGGTATAGAGCAGGGACACAACATTTTGTTGTGTTGTTGCATTTGTTGTTTCTGACTAGATGATTAAAGCAATTGACCAAGGTACTATTTTGAGTAATAATAAAATACATGGGCACACAGCATATTCATAAAGTTGGACAGAACAAGAAGACAATTAATCAATTAGTACCCATTTTACATCCAGCACTGTTGGGCAAAAACCAACAGTATGCAAAAAACTCACAGTATTCAATTACTAAAGAATAACAAGAAAACACAAGTGGTTTCTATTTGACCTAAATATCATATTACTTTCTGGTGGGTTAGTCAAATATCGTAAATCCTTTTTACTAACATCTTCTGGAACACATTGTACTTCTTACATTTAATAATGGCAAGGCTTTTCACTAAAGGGTTTACATTAGTTTTCTGCCACACAATAGACAATTCCGAAAACAGCCTATAATTCCAATCCATTAGGCTAATAGATTACAGCTGCTATGAGCAGTGGGCATGTCATTTTTTGATAATGACGTCTAGTAACACATAGAAAAAAAGTCAAATAACTGAAAAATGACTATATAGCTCACATAAATGGTTATCTTTTTTCATAGAAGTCTAGTATTTTTTTCTGTAAAATCCTATTAATTATGCATAGCTAACAGAACTTTTAGAATGTTACCTTTTAAAACATATGCATAATTGCATTATAAAATATTCAAGAAAGTCACTAGAGTATGAGATATTTTTTAGAAGTCATGTCTAATCAATATTTTTATTTCCTTCCTTTCAATTTCTACTTTTATAAATCTATTAGAATTACTCATCTTTGCTTGTTTATTACTCCATTTGTCATTATAGATTTTGTTTCCCCAAAGATGTCATGCTACCAAACTGTTGTAGCTTTCTTAATAGAGCCCACCTGCTTACAGGAAGAGTGAAACATGATATCAGAGCAGGGCTGCTGAAGTCAATTATTTTAACTTCTCTGAGTCCTTAGTACCATTTCAAGGCAAGCGAAATACATTTTCCTTAAATCCATTTCTTGGAGTTAAAAAAAAAAAAAAGGACAAGTTATATGTTTTGCATTATACCTTTTATGATCCCCAAACTGAAATTCCCTCCCTTGGGTGAAAAATGAGCAGGAAATGAAGAATCTAAAACCCACCAGTTTTACCCTCAGTGGGCTTTCCCATTAAGAAAAGAACTCAAATTTACAGTAAATTTTAGATTACTTGTTAAAAAGTGATCTTCTTACAATAAATAGCCTTCCTCTTTTTTCTATAAAATTTAGTGCCACCCTAATTGCTAAACTTGATTGTATAATATCAGAAAACTGAACATGTCTTCATCTTCTTCATTTTCACTAAATTCTATAAATTATCTCCACTGTTTATTCAGAGATTTCTTTCTAAAGAGATATTCCTCAATATCAATCAATATCAACATATATTTGTACTGTGTTACAGGGAAATGGACTACTTCGGATAGATAGATGATGATAGATGATAGATAGATAGATAGAAGCAGAGAGAAAGAGGCAGGGGTGTGGAATGGAAGGGGGAAGGGAAATCAGGGAAGAAAAGAGAATGAAAGAGGAACAAAGACAAGAAAGAAGAGAGGGGGAGGAGAGAAGAGAGGAAGATGGGTCCAGACCCTGAGATGCAGAGCATATTTACATATACATACTTCCTAGAGATTCACACACACACACACACACACACACACACACACACACACACAATTCTTTCAGCAGAGGAATGATGTGAGAAAATAGGGTGAATAAGTAAGTCTAATTTAGGAATAGAGCGTTAGCAACAGCTACCTTCATTAAGAAATGGAAGTGGGAGGGCGAGGTGGGGGAATTTGGAAGACAGATGTTTTTATCTGTGAAGTGCCCAGAAGACCCACCCCAGCAACTGAGAAACATGAATTTATGGTGACGTGATGGCTTCAAGGAAGTCTCCTGAAGAGAAGCTTTTGGGTGTCTGAGTCCTGGGAGAAGAAAGAAAGCCCATAACAGAAATGTGTCCTCCATCATCACATGAGATGGGTGATGCTGACAGAGGTATGTCAATGATAGGAAAGGTTTCCAGAAGATGTTGCTTGGCAACAGTAAACCAGTTTCCTTCTTCAGACAGTGGCAGTATGGCACTGAATACCAGGGGTGGACTTGAACGATGTTAAGCATCTTTTAATGTGTTCAATGGCTACTTACACATTCTTCTTTGATAAAATATCTATTCAAATCTTTTACATATCATAAAATTAGCCATTTCAAGGGTACATTTCAACGGTTTTTCAGTATATTCACAGGTGTGTAGCCATCACCACTATCTAGTTTTAGATTATTTCTGTCATTTTAGAAGGAAACCCACTAGGGGAACCTCTCTAATTCTCTCCCACCAGCCCTAACAACCGCTAACATACATTCTGTCTCTATGAACTTGCCTATTTGGGATATTTCAAATGAATGATATTTCATACAACATGTAGCTTATAGTGACTGACGTCTTTCACTTAACATAAAGTTTTCAAGTTTCATCTTTGTGCTGGCCTGTGCCATTATTTCATTTATTGATGAATAATACTCTGTTGTATAGATATACCACATTTTGTTTATCTACTCATTTCTTTTAGGCATAATCCTAAGGAACCAAGTTCCTGAGTCACACGGTAACTCTAAATTTGTGTTTTTGAAGAACTCCCAAATAATTTTCCAAAGTGGGTGAATAATTTTATACTCCCACTGATGATAAATGAGGTATTTTTCTCCACAGACTCAACACTTGTTACAGCCTTTAAAAAAAACACTAATTTAGTTATTTTGAGAGAAAGAGAGAGAAAGCGCTAGCATGAGTGGAGGAGAAGCAGAGAGAGAGGAAGAGAGACAAGCCCAAGAAGAGGCCTCAATTTCGCAAACCATGAGATCATGACCTGAACCGAAATCAAGAGTTGGATGCTTACCTGACTGAGCCAGCCAGGTGCCCCTGTTGCTGCCTTAAAAAAAAAATTTAGCTACCTTAGTGCATAAAAGTAGTATTTTATTATATTTTTGATTTGCATTTCCCTCAAGATTAATGACGTTGAGCATTTTTTTTCCAGGTGATTACTAGCCTTTTTGTTATTTTCCTTGGAATGATGAATAGTGAATATCTATTCATCACCACCATCATCATTTAATTGTTAAGTAATGAGTTCTTTATGTTCTGGATATTAGACTATAACCAAAAAGGTTGTTGAATATTATCAAGTGCTTTATCTATATTTATTAAGATTGCCATTTCATTTTTTCTTTATTCTATTAGTATGGTGTATGCTTTGTTTTGAATTGAATAAGCCTTTCTACATGATAGTCATTTCTTATATACTGCTTATCTGAAAATCAAAGAAGATGAACCTGGAGAAAATACCTTCAAATTTGCAGAAAAGTGTTTGCCATTTAGTTTGCTATTGTTATTTTTATACAGCATTGCACCAGGATAATATATTTTTTGTTCAACCAAATAATATTGATTGGACATTGGAAATCTAAAGGTATAGCATTTCTGTCAGTGTTCTCACAATGATTAAAGAAGAAAAGCAACAATTAGTACAGTTTTTGTTATTTAAATGTGACTTGAACATTACGTATCCAAATATGCTTTCTGAAGATTCTAGCTGAAAAATTGTATAAGCAAATCTTATACAATCTCTTTTATTTTTTGTTTGTTCATAAAGAATAACCTATAATCACTTGTAATACTAAGAAAAAGCCAAGAAAATAGAACTAACAGATAATATATACAGATACCCTGTTATCCCAAAGTAGATTGTTCCTAGGAAAACTTTTGCAAGCCCAAATGACCTTAGTTTTTGTAATGTTTATTAATTTTTGACAGAGAGAGACAGGGCATGAGCTGGGGAGAGGCAGAGAGAGAGGGAGACACAGAATCTGAAACAGGCTCCAGGCTCTGAGCTGTCAGCACAGAGCCCAACACGGGGCTCAAACTCACAGACCTTGAGATCATGACCTGAGCTGAAGTTGGGCGCTCAACCGGCTGAACCACCCAGGCGCCCCAAGCCCAAATGACCTTACAGCAAAGAAGCAATCACCATTAATTCATATGGAGACATTTTTGAGCATTCGCAGACTCAGAAAATAATCTCTCTTAGGCTGTTTTTATTCTTTAGGACTCATACCGTTGATAGGTGTACAAAATAAATCGAGATAAAGCACAGATGCTCACAAACACAGTTCAGAGCTCTGAAAGCCTGATGCTGAAATGCAGAGTGTGTATCCAGGGAAAGAGTTTGGTGGGGCTGCACTCACCGCTTGGGATGTTCTGCCTCTGTAATGGCTCATTGCAAATAAATGCCAAAATGCATTTTTTATAAAAGGGAAAATTATTGTAGTGTTTTTGTTTGCTTGTTTGTTTTTGCTTAGCAAAACCAGAAACTAATGATTGTCTTTTGTAAAAATGAACTGGCCGAGGGCAGACTTTTGAAAATCAGGGAATACACTGTATCTTATTCCATGGTATCCTTTTATCCAAGAAACTCAATTATAAACCAGAGCAAAGTATCTAAGCTCTCATATGAATGCATGTAAGTATCTAAGTTTTTCTTATATGAATGTTGAAGCAGTTTGGGTTCTTAGCAGCTGCCATGATGGACTAGAACGAGAAGAAGGAGAAACCCTAAGAATAATAAAGGGGAGGGGGGCAGGAGTTGCTAGGGAGAGACTTCAGACAAGAAAGCAAGTCTTGCAGAGAAAAACATGTGAAACAAGGACGATAACAAGGAAGATTAAGTAAAAAGAGACTCTGACTGAAGAACAGCTTGGAAAATGTCTCAGGCATCATACGGGAAACTCTAGAGCAAACGCTGGGTAGGAATCACCCAGATTTAGTATACATTTCATACTCAATCATTGGCTGGGAATACATTAAATGCAAAACTGCCTATCTGATAAAAGATAATATAGAAGGAAATCTATGTGATGTTGTGTTTGGTGATGAGTGTTTATATACAAACCCCAAAAGCACAATGCATGAAAGAAAAAACTGACAAATTGGATTTCATTTAAATTCAAAACTTCTGTTCTGTAAAAGACACTATGAGAGAAATAAAAGACAAGTCACAGACTTGAAGAAACTATTCTCAGAATACACATCTGATTAAGTACTTATGTAGAAAACCTACAAAGAATTCAATATTCTTCAATAAGTAAACAAAATTGTATTGTTTACAATAAGTAAACAAAACAAAACAAAACCAATTAAAAATGGGCAAAATATATAAACAGACATCTCACAAAAACTCAGAAGCCAAGTATGTATACGGAAGAATGCTCAACGTTATTTGTCATTAGCAAATTATAAATTGAAACTACTGATACCACCATATTTACATTAAAATAAATAAAATCTAGAAAGAATTCAGACACTAGCAAATGCTGGTGAGGATTTGGAGCAGCAGGAACTCTCATGCATTATTGGTTGGGCTACAAAATGATACAACCACTTTTTAAGACAGCGTGGGAGTTTCTCACAAAACTAAACATAGTCTTACTATATGACTCACAAATGGTGCTCTTACCTAGAATCATACAAATATTTGCATGTGAATGCTTAAGAGAACTTCGTTTATAATTGCCCCAATCTAGAATAAACCAAGATGTCTTTGTATCTGTGAATGGATAAACTGGACATATATACCAAGCATATTTTCAGCAACAAAAAGAAATGATCTATCACTTTATGAAAAGACATGGTGGAACCTTAAATACATATTGCTAACGAATGATGCCAACCTGAAAATGCTATATATTGTGGTACAATGTAGTTGTATGACAGTCAGGAAAAAACAGAATTATTGACACAGTGAAAGGATCAGGGGTTGCCCCAGGTTCAGTGGAAGGGGTAGGAGTGAATAGGTGAAATGGGTAATATTTAAAATTTTTTTTTAATGTTTATTTATTTTTGAGACAGAGAGAGACAGAGCATGAACGGGGGAGGATCAGAGAGAGGAGACACAGAATCTGAAAGAGGCTCCAGGCTCTGAGCTGTCAGCACAGAGCCCGACACGGGGCTCGAACTCACGGACCGCGAGATCATGACCTGAGCCGAAGTCTGCTGCTTAACCTACTGAGCCACCCAGGTGCCCCAAATGGGTAATATTTTAAGGTACTAAAACTGCTCTGTAAGATACTGCAACGATGGATATAGGTGCTATGTATTTTTCAAATTCATAGAATTGTATACCATAGTGAACCTTAATGTATACAAATTAAAAATCATTTATGATCTGAGGAGATCCCAGAAAAGAATGCAGACTGTGTCAAGACATTCTAGCTTTATTAAAAATATATGAAATAATCTCACAAAAAGTGGAGGAAAAGGCGCTGACCAAAGTAGCTTTGTAACTGAGTAGAGTCTGTTAGACTGAAGGCAAAATTACCTGCAAGTAAGCATTCTGCAACTCCCCCCGAGGTAAGGTTTACAATTCCAAGGCTGCTACATGTGTCTACAGGAATTAAACAATTAAGATAGTGAAGAGCAGATGGTGGGAGCCAGGCTTTTCACCGCTGGAGTGAGATTTTGCAAAATAAGCAATGAGAAGAGGCTGGAATGCTCTATGAGTAATGGATTAGAGTTGTAGACATAAGCGAGGCCTCATGTGCAGTTTAATATAGACATATGTGTTTACATATAGAAACATTTCTGGATATGTGAACATACAAGGGTTGGTATGCACACGTATATTTCATTTCTCTGTTAGCTGAGAATGTGTGAAAGGAATGGCACCCTAATAACGCTAAGCATACCTGGGGTCCAGATCATAATTTTTGATACCATTATGTGATAAAAGCAACCAGTGCTCCTCAGAGAAATGGTAGATGCTCAGACTAAGGCAGGAAATTTACAAATTAAACCCCAAACATCTTGTTGTACCTAAAGAAGAGAAATGTTTTTAAAAATTTCACATTGATGTGTTTGGGAGAGGGGTGATCAGAGCCAAGTGAATTTCTAGCAGCCAAAACTGGAACAATTTGAGCAATAAAATAAAAAAAAAAGTGGTACTGGATCACAACCTAAATTATAAAATAAACATCCATTTATACCAAAATGAATGAGTGAATAAATAAATGAATGGGAGAGAAGATGAAAAAAATAAATCTCTCATTAGTAGAAGTCCATAGAACATACTCAGCCAACAAGGAAGGGAAGCAGAACTGCTCTTTCTTAAGTGTAGGTTGTGCATTATGACTTTCATCTGAAGAGTATAGTACGAAAAGGAGGGGGAAAGAAGAATAGCTTCCTAGTGGAGAAATCTAAAACCTCTATTTCAGCTTGGTGACCAAGGTCAACATCAGCAGTCCTAAATTTTGTTGATAGTAATGAAAATGTCACTTTACTTCTATGATCTTCCTCCCCGTGCCCATATTCTCAGTGTAATCCGTGAGAAGACCATTAGACAAATCCCAATGAGGAGCATCCTATTGTATACATAACCCATATTGTTCAAAAGCCTCAAGGTCATCAGAAACAAAATTGAAAAACTGTCACATCCAGAGGAGCCTGTGGAAGCAAGACAAGCAAATGTACTATAATATCCTGGAATGGACCCTGGAATAGGAAAAAAAGGCATGATATAAAAACTATGTAAATCTTAATATACTGGGGACTTTATTAAATAATAAGGTATATTAAGTATTAAGGTATCAATATAAGTTCATTAATTTTAACAAATACGCCATACTAGCATAAGTTGTAACAGTAGGGGAAACTGTCTACAGGGAAGGGAAGAGAAGGTATATGAGAAGTCTATACTATCTTCTTCACTTTTCTGTAAATCTAAAAGTGTTCTAAAAATAAAGTCCTTTTGAAAAAAATCTGTAGCTATAGTTGCATGTATTTAAATTCTCGGCCACTATAATATAGAATTCAGAAGGAATGTGTTTGAAAATGTGACTAATGGCTAAATATAGACAAAAAACACAGATATAAAAGGGAAAAACTTCAATTTAATGGTAAATAAGAGTCACTTTTTTTTCCCTATTGCTTACATAATAGAAGGAATTGGAGATATTCCAAATAAATTATATCCCTGGGCTTTGAATAAATCAGGTGGTTTTACTTCCTTATCGCGAACACAGTGTATAACACAGAAAGAGATATTGTTAGAAACTAAGGCCAGGTGACTAATTCTATCTACACTGGAAAGATATGGTTTTGGACATCTCAGAATAGTTGCATAGATCTACCCACCCATCATTTCATTAAGCCTCCAACTCTACAAAGGGAGAAAGGCAGGTGTTATGGTACCTACTTTTTATTTGGAAAACAAAAATAAAATGATTCTTGGATGACAAAGTGATATTTTTCCACACATATTCACACTACACAAAGATGGGGACAAATCCCAAGACCTGGCAATCTTGTAGTTAAAGCAATCTTGCAGCAGTCATTGTAGAGTTTGAGCTGCTGTCGCAGCACCGGAATGGGTTGATCATGTCTTAGGAGTGAGTAGAGAGTAAACGTGGCTAATTCTCTGTTTTCCAACACCTCCAATCTCTCTCGTGTCACATAGAAACAGTGCAGTCGAGAGCAACCAACCCACCAGGATTGTTTCTTGAGGTATTTCCTCTCATCTTTATCACAAAGATAGGGGATTTCTTCCGACCATGATACTACATGATTTGCTATTTTGAGGTAGAGAAAGAGACCGTTGAAAAGGAGTTATGAAATGGAGATTGTGACATTTGTTGTAGGAGCAATGATCTTACACAGAAACCAGGGGCTCACTGTTACACCATTCAGACAGATGGAAGTCCCGAGGTAGAGTCCTTATTTTTTCTCTATTTGAAAAATTAGCTTAAATAATTCAAGCTTTTTTTTTTTATTCCCTTCCAGATTTGTGCTTTGTACAAAATTAAGTATTAGAAAACTTTTCCTACTGGGTAAAATGCAATCCTGTGTGTATGGATTTCCTTTCAACTCACTGCAATTGTTGTAGCCATTTAAAGTGTTTATGACACCGTAATGACCATGTAACATGACCAAATGATAATAAGAATCCCATGCAACTGTAATTATAGAGATTTACACCAATAACAGGATAAACATTTGTTTCAGAAGAATTTCCTAAAATTGACTTTCTATATATCTTCCAGACAGCATTGATGCTGCACCAATAATATTAATTTTCCCTAGACATTCAGCCTATTTGCCTAGAACTGTATTGTGAGCCCTTCTATTAGACGTTTTATCGGAGGGGTCTTTGCACGTTATTCCCCAAATTACTCATTAAAGTGCTACATTATCACCTATTTTGTTAGCTTCTGCATATATTCCCTATAGTTATAGCCTGAGAAAAGGTAGACAAAGGAAAAGCGTTACATAGTTGTGGTTCACAGATTTTTTGTAAAAAATTGTAATGTTTATTTATTGAGAGAGAGAGAGAGAGAGAGAGACAGAAAGTAGGAGAGGGGCAGAGAGAGAGGGAGGCACAGAATCCAAAGCAGGCTCCAGTCTCTGAGCTGTTAGCACAGAGCCTGACACGGAGCTCGAACTCACCAACCGGGATATCATGACCTGAGCCGAAGTAAGATGCTTAACCAACTGAGTCACCCAGGCTCCCTGTGGTTCATAGATCTTAATGATATGAACTGAGAGTTCAGTACCAGAAGAAAACTTTGATTCATCTAATTTAACTGATGTGGCCAAATGAAACTCAAGGTAATTTCTTAGATCATTCCTTCACTAATTCTATCAAAGATGAGGTTTGGAAACCTGACAACCTGTACACAGTCCTAACTCTTACCAGGGAAAGATGAGAAAAAGCCATGGTAATAAACGCCCTGTTAGCGAGAATGCAATGTGATCACAAACAGCCTGTGAGATGTAACATGGTCACAGCTCTTCTGACAGAATGGGCGCCTGTTAAAACTTGGTCAAAAAATTATTTTATGGGAGAATTATGTTCTTAGACTTTATGGAACCTTCCACCTTAACCCAAGTGAAAACTCAGGTTTCTAGGATATTAAAAGTCCTGATTTTCTGTAAACCTCCTAGCATGACCTCTCTTTTTCCCTTCTGGTTTCTAGTTTCTAGTGATGCTATTTGAAGATAATTTATTATTTCCTTCCATATTGCTCTCATGGCGTGGCAAAGCATTGTTTTTTTCTTCCGTGGTCATCATCGAGCTCTGTTTCCAAAAAAGTGCAAAATGTATAATTTAATTAGATTTTTTATTTGTATGACTCCCCTCCGTCTCAGTTTCTTGTCTCTTTCACATTTATATCCACTCATTGTAAGACCACAACCGGATTTACGCTGATGAGGCATCTCCTCACTACCATTTCAGTAGTTTGCTCACATTTAATGTTCTGAGCCTTCAAGTGAAGAATTCCTTGTTGTCTTCTTGAAACATTTTTAAATATTTGAAAATCTCTTTGATAATTTAAAACATTCTTTATAAATATTGACGAGGGATGTTGCCTATTAGTGATTCATTCTTTTCTTTATAAAATACATATTTTAGGGGCACCTGGGTGGCTCTGTCTGTTGAGCATCAGCCTCTTGATTTTGTTTCAGGTCATGATCTCACGGTGGATGGGATCAAGCCCTGCGTTGGGCTCAAGCTGAAAGTGCAGAGCCTGCTTGGGATTCTCTCTCTCTGCCCATCCCTGGCTTGTGCACGTGCCTCCCCCCGCCCCCACCCGCATTCTCATAAGAAATAAGTAAATAAATAAATAAACATTTTTTAAATACATATTTTAAGAGTTGAAAAAAGAAGTATCTTCTACACTACATATTTTCCTGTTTATTTTAACAATAAAAGAACCCTAACCATTTTTGCTTTACATGGCCTGAGAATAAATTATTTGTTTTTTCAAGATGCTCCATAATAAATTTCTAGAACAACACCAAGATAAGGAATGAAATAGTGGTTGAGGATCAGACTGAACACACACACACACACACACACACACACACACACACACACCATCAAAGTTTGGCAAAACCATCTGGCAAAAACTTGATGTTCCCTACTGATCATTTCAGTTTTCACATCCATGTTTAAGTTGGGGAGTATTAACTTAAAATAACATGAAGTCCAATTTGGTGCATTTTTGATAAGTCTTGGGCTAAGTGAACAGCCAGTTGGAGGATGTTTACTTTTCCAAAAATTGGTTTCTATGCAATGAGATATTCCTGTGAGACACGAATATACAATTTTAGAGGTAACCCTAAAAAGTACTGAATGATTTTCATATTAATTAAAGAAGGCTTACTGCATAGAATCAGTATTTTCAAATTAAATAATTACATCATGCTTTTTCAGTGTGAGAAAACATGAGTAAAATGTAAGTACAGAAATGAGAATTTAAATTAATTATTTTAGTCATCTCCCATATATAAAAAGCTGTACTCTATGCCAAGTCGTTTCAAGAAATTAACTTAGCAGCAAAATCAAATCAATATCTTTTTGGATAGTTCTGTTTAGATTTTGATGGGAAATTGTGTGTATACATGTCACTGAGCCTTATATATTGTACTTAGTTGCTTGCTTTTCTTTATATCATAACTTGTTGAAGAGGATTAATATTAGACTCCTTAATAACTATTTTGCAGGGCACCTGGGTGGATCAGTTGGTTAAGCCTCCGACTTCAGCTCAGGTCATGATCTTGCAGTTCTTAAGCCCAAGCCCCACATCAGGTTCTGTGCTGACAGCTCAGAGCTTGGATCCCACTTCAGATTCTGTGTCTCTCCCTCTCTCTGTTCCTCCCCCACTGCACTCTGTCTGTCTCTCTTTCAAAAATAAAGAATAAAAAATTTAAAAAAAAAGAATAACTATTTTTCAATGTAAAACATGAAGCATACCAAGAAATGATAAAGGGGCATATTAATTAAATTTTAGAATAAACTATTAAAGAATTTTAATTTAATTCAAATCAAACAACAGAATTAGTTTTATGACGCAGTCGAAAATAAACCATGCACAGAGCCTGATTCCATTATTGCAAAAAGAGTCTCTAATTATGTACATAATTACATATTTACAGATACATATTTTTAAAGGGTCATAGAACTTCACATTGCATACTAAAAATGGATATGTATTTTTAATGGAATTTATGTCGTTTTTTTCTCTTTTCTTATCTAGATATTTCATGTTTTCCTCAATCAGCTAGTATGACTTGTAGTTTACAGAAATACTGAAGGCAACATCCATTTACTTACCATTCTTAAATCACTATGCGCCTCTTAGCAACACTGTTTAATGTTAATCTGCCTTGTGGTAATGATTTTGTAGTCCTTCTGCATCAAGAAGAAAAGAGTTTTCAGTTCAAGCACACTACCATAAATTTAAGGGTTATTTGGAAGGCTTTCATACACAATATTGAAGTTTGTGCCTCTGTGTTTCATTTCTGTTCCATCATATGTTTCCTTGACCTGCCATACCCACGTGGAAAAAGGCTATGTAAGCAAAGCATAGTTGTAAGACAGTCACAATTTTGGAATTATGTCTAGAAAAGCCATAATTTTAAGATTTCATCATTTGCACTGTTTGAAGAATCTATCGTAGAACATTATATGAATGCTTTGGACAGCTATGACTGGGAAACAAGAAATAATTATACTAAAGTTAAGTGATTCAGTACTCACGCATAGTTGAATCTTATTCTATAAAGTTTATATTTGTTATTTCTATTACAAGATATGGCTTTCCCCTTAAGTTTAGCTAATATTGACACTGAAACAATCACCAGTTATTGCCCAGAAAAGGTGACCTAGTAATGTCTGTTATAATGATAAAAAGTCAACCAGATACTAAATTTGTATAGATAACACATACATAGATATATTAGCAATTCTAAAAGCATGCATCATTGCCATACATGACTCAGAACTTGCTTCTCAGCAAAAGAATTCTGTTTTGGGAGAGAAATTCGATGGCATTTTATTCAAAATGGTAGGCCAAGTCAGAGAAAGAC
Organism: Panthera leo; assembly: GCF_018350215.1. Taxonomy (NCBI): domain Eukaryota; kingdom Metazoa; phylum Chordata; class Mammalia; order Carnivora; family Felidae; genus Panthera; species Panthera leo. The sequence goes on along the minus strand of NC_056687.1, from coordinate 20,523,444 downwards.
AAATATCATATGGTTCCAATCATATGTGGAGTTTAAGAAACAAAACAAAGGAACAAAGAGGAAAAAAAGACAAACCCAGAAACAGACTCTTAGCTGTAGAGAAGTAAAAGATGGTTACCAGAGGGATGTGGGTAGCAAGATAGGTGAAATAGATCAAGGGCATTAAGAATGCACTTATCCTGATGGGCCCTGGGTGATGGAATTGGTGAGTTGCTATATTACACACATAAAATGAGTATAACACTGTATGTTAACCACACTGGATTTTAAATAAATAAATAAATAAATGACATGCTATGCCATAAATGACTCTTGAAATACAAATCTTTAATTCCATCTTCGTTTTCTACTACCGCAAACTTAACATGAATTTATTATTTCATAGTTCTGTAGATCCGAAGCCTGGTGGAGGCTTTACAGCATAAATATCAATGTACGGGCAGATTGTATTCCTTTCTGCAGTCTCCAGGAAAGAATTTGAGTCCTCATTTATTTAGCTTGTTGAAAGAATTCAGTTCCTCATGGTTTTAGGTCCCAGTTTCCCTGGTGGCGTTCAGAGGCCCACCGACATTCTTCAGCTTAAGGCTGGTTTATAGGGCCACTTACTCAATCTTCAAAGCCAACAAGGCAGGCCCAATTTGTCTCTTCTGCTGATGTATTTATCTGATATTTCCTCTTTCCTCTCTACTTTTAAGGTCTCATGCACATACATTGGGCCTACCCGCACAATCCAAAATAACATCTCCATTTCAAGGTTCATAACTTTAACCACATCTGCAAAAATCTTTTCTGGGGATTCGGATGTGGACTTCCTTGTGGAAGCATTATTCGGCACATCATAAACACACACACACAATTGTGTATATATACATATGTACATATATTTCTAGAATATGATTTCTCACTTTTACATGGAATAAGAGAAAATGATTAAAATTTCATATATCTAAGTCAATACGAGGAACCCTTTTCATTTGATATCTTAAGATCAAACTTTAGTGACAGATAACATAGAAATTTATACGAGGTAGAGATTATGTTACTTTATCAATGGTAAAATTGACTAAAAAATTATTATAAAATAATATGGTAATCCTATTGACTAAATTTCAGGGAAATTGCTTTTTACAAGTAAATCAGATAAAAAATGACACAGATATCATTTCACACAGAACACGTAATGGAAATAGATCATTGTGGTATCTTGAGCTTTAGAAGTTAGTATTGAAAAAAAATTGTACCATTTGAAAATAAAGAGATAAATAAAACAACTGAAAAACTGATAGGTATCCAGAGAAGATATAAAGGTTAGTTGGAGTTAGAAGGGAAAAGAAAAAAGAGATAGAGATTCTGAAAGAAGTATATAAAGTATGTATTCTGAAATCAGTAAGGATTATTAATGAATTTAAAAAAGTATATATACATATTTTTTAATTTGTAAATGTTTATTTATATAAGAGAGAGAGAGAGAGAGAGAGGCAGAGCGTGAGCAGGAGAGGATCAGACAGAGAGGGGGACACAGAATCCAAAGAAGGCTCCAGGCTCTGAGCTATCAGCACAGAGCCTGATGCAGGGTTCGAACCCACAAACTGTGAGACCATGACCTGAGCCGAAGTTGGACACTTAACTGACTGAACCACCCTGGTGCCCCTATATATGTATTTTTTCTAAGTTTATTTTATTTATTTTGAGTGAGAGAGTAAGAAGGGGAGAAGCAGAGAGAGAGAGAGAGAGAGAGAGAGAGAGAGAATTCCAAGCAGGCTCCATGATGTCAGCATGGGGCCCGACATGGAACTTGATCCCATAAACTGTCAGATCATGACCTGAGCTAAAACCAAGAGTCGGGTACTTAACAGCCTGAACCACCCAGGCACCCCTAATAGAGTATATTTTTAAATAGAATCATATACTAAACCATTGAATTACCATTAATTAAGCATATATACATATGCAGAAATCTATATATATGCATATTTGTATATATTTAATACATATTTTAATGTGTGGAAAATACCTATGAAAACCACATAAACACGTGAATACATACTAAATATTGACAATGTAATTGCTAATAACATGTTCGCATTGGTTAAATTAAGTTAAATTGTGCATAAAGGATAATTTTCCAATGTTACTAGAAAGGTAACATATATTTATCCTTCACAACATCAAGGACATTGGGGATACCCCATGTCAAAAGTGGTTATGAAAGTCAGTGATTTTAGTAAGAACTAAAGTGATATTTTCCAAACAAACATAAAAACACTTAACTCTTAAAACTTCAAGTCAACTCTCCTGATAAATTCCCTGTAAGAGATTTATACCTGAGAAATAAAGGTAAATTAGAAAATTTACATTTTAGGGGTGCCTGGGTGGCTCAGTCGTTTGGGCGTCTGACTTCAGCTCAGGTCATGATCTTGCGGTTTGTGGGTTCGAGCCCTGCATCAGACTCTGTGCTGACAGCTCGGAGCCTGGAGCCTGCTTCTGATTCTGTGTCTCCCTCTCTCTCTGCCCCTCCACCATGCACGCGCTCTCTCTCTCTCTCAAAATTAAATAAACATTAAAAAAAAAAAGTTTGCTCTTTACTATTTTTTTTTATCTTTTATCCTAAATTCCAGTGTAGACACCCCTGGTACTTTGACCTAAACCAGATTGCTTCTCATAAATTTCTTAAACTTCCTAATATCTAGAATAATTAGTACTCTATGACTTCTGACCCATTGCCCAAATTGTCATCTCATATTTTATGTCACGATAGGAAAAAAGTAAATCCAATATATTCACAGCCACTCAAGGGAAGGCAGGTAGAAAACGAGAGTTCATAAGAATAGCATAACTTAACTGTTACTCATTTAAACAATAAGCAAACTGGACTCTCATTATTAATATTTGTGTTCCTCTTTTGCAGGAAGATCATGATACTATATGCTAAATATCAGTAAATATTTATTAATAAGGATTCAATCCTTTTAACATGCAATGATAAATCTGAGAGATCAATATGATGATTTCAGCTAATGAACGGAATAGATATACTTGTATAAAGCAGTGGATGCTGTTTTTACCTTCTCTTTGTAAAAATATAGAGCCTAGTCATAAAGAACCTAAAAAATCCTGATCGCTACTATTATGGACATGGCAACTCAAATAATGAATGACATAAACAAAACATTAATTTACATTAATTTAATGCATCACCTGTTTTCAGATTTCAAAACCTATTTTTTATCCTTTCAAAATAATTTTGACCCCCAAGTAATATTGATGACCAGTTTATCCCTGCAAATTTTAAGACATAATTTTGGGAATGTTTCAACTCTCGTGATAGACATATTTTATATATCTGTATGGTGCAGAGCAGAATTTAAACCATTACATTGCAGCAGTGGTCATTTTACTAATAACATTAAACATAACTCATCTGTGAAAGCTACACTTAACAACCAATTTCTGTTGGATCCTCTGAGGAAAAAGTTGATATAAATGATAAGTAAATCAACATAGCAAGACCCTATTAAAAAGGGCCTTGAGGGGTGCCTGGATGGATCAGTCAGTTAAGCATCCTACTTCAGCTCAGGTCATGATCTTACGGTTCATGAGTTTGAGCCCCACCTCGGGCTCTTGTGCTGACAACTTAGAGCCTGGAACCTGCTTTGGATTCTGTGTCTCCCTCTCTCTCTGTCCCTCCCCTGCTCTCTCTCTCTCTCTCTCTTTTTTTAATGTTTATTTATTTATTTCTGAGACAGAGACAGAACATGAGTGGGGGAGGGGCAGAGAGAGAGGGAGACACAGAATCAGAAGCAGGCTCCAGGCTCTGAGCTGTCAGCACAGAGGCCGATGCGGGGCTCGAACTCACAAACCGTGAGATATGACCTGAGCCACAGTCGGTCGCTCAACCAACTGAGCCATCCAGGCACCCCTCTCTCTCTCTTTTTAAAAAAAATAAGTTGAATATTAAAAAAAATGTTAAAAAGGGCCTTGATTCTGTCTCATAACACAGTTACAAAATGCAATTTGACTATATATTATATAAGATGACATCGTATTATACCTTATCCTAGAAAGGCTGCAAAAAGTGAAAAGTTCATATTGTTAAATTCATATTGAAAGTGCTTTTTTATTTAATGAATTTTCCTATTCAGATGCTAACATATATGATAATTTGTGAATTTTCAAATCTCTTGGTAGCCTGTGAGATCCTTAATAATAGGGATCATGTTTGATTATCTTTTTATCCTTAAACTCAACACAGCTCAGTTCATAATAGGTGTTCAATAGATATTTGGTGAGTGAATAAACGGTGAATTTTTTAATATTGCATTTTTCTTTTTTTGTATTTTTTTGAGAGACAAAGAGCGAGAAAGGGAGAGCACAAGATAGGGAGAGGCAGAGGGAGAGGGAGGGAAAGAATCTTAAGCAGGCTCCATACTCAGGCTAGAGCCCTACCTTGGGCTCAATCTTACCTCCATGAGATCATGACCTGAGCCAGAATCAAGAGTCGGATGCTTATCCGACTGATCCACCCAAGTGCCCCTTTGTGTTTTTTTAAATTTAATTGAGAAATTTATTAATTTATGAAAAAATATGTTTTTATTGAATGCTTATAATGTGCAAACATTTTTTGTAGGGCATAATGATAACGAATGGAAACAATTTACACCTTTGAGAATAATTTAGAAAAGCACTTCAGGTAAGGATAATAGACTAAAGAAAGTGTTGACAAACATGAAATATATCGTAAGTAAAAGTGGTCCAGTGCAGGCAATGCCAAAAGAAAGGAAACATATTTTCAAGGGAATGACATTGCAAAAGTATTTTGTGATCTGGGCAATGAAGACCTTAAATGCTGATGAATTTAAATATGTTTGCTCTTGGCCTCAGGTAAAGGGGACTCTACAATTTTTTGTTAAAATAAAGAGACCCTCAGATTTGTGTTTCAGGAAGCTTCATATGACAGTGAAATATAAAAACTATTGTAGAAACAGTGGAACCAGGGAGACAAATAGAACAGTTCTTTTATTTCTACCTTAGTTATTGAGGCCTTCACAAGAATAGTGGACATGGAAATGAAGAGGAGAGAAGAAATATACAAAGAGCATATCAATAGGACCTACAAGTAGATTAAATGAGAGAGACAAAGAAAAGGATAAATCGAATGTGAGATTCACTTTCATATAATCAGGCAGATGTTAGACTTGATTTTGTGAATGTCTTTATTGTCAAACACTTTGGGTTGCAAAATACCACAAGGTGTTTCTTCAGTGCCATCGAACCTACTAGAAAAAGAACAAGAACAAAAAAGAGTAGAGTTGCTTCAGTTTACACATATTCTTCCCAGTTTTTCCTGACTTTAGCAGCAAATGATCTGTCCACAGGGTTCAGAATTCACACAAAACAATGACTTGGCTAAAATGACCAAATAAAGCAGCCTGATCTTACCTGGGCTTCACTTCCATTTTTTGGCCACTGGAAGTCATTTTTGTGTACATCACCAACTACTCCTTTTCCTGAGAGCTACTTTCCATTTCTAAAATTATGTTTCATGTCATTTGTTATTTCATTTTCCTCTGTAGTTTTTTTTTTTTCATTTCCCATGGAATATCCGTATGTTTGTTACTGGTTTCTAAGAGATCATTTATGACTAAGGATGTTAACCATTCACCATGCATTGCAAATGAAATACCATGTTTTCTTGCCAACATCTTACTGTGAAATTTGACTTTTTGGTTGTATAGGAGTTGTGTTTTGAAGTATAATGAAGTTCTGCCTTAAAAAATAAATGTATTGGACAGTACATAAATTAAAGATCAGTGATAGGAATAATGTTATGTCTTACAACTTAAACGTATAATATCCATTTACTAATTTAGATTTTAAAAATCATTGAAGCAGAATCTCTTGTGTTATGTTTGTGCCTTGTGCTCAAAGTGCCTCTTTTCAGCATTACTGACTCTAATCATTGTTTATAAAGAAGCCCCTTTTTGTTCCTGTTATGTTACATGTGTTTAATTTATTAACCAATTAAAATGTTTAAAGAGGTTGAACCAGAGGTCACGGATCCATATTTTTAGCATGCCTTTTCAGAAATCTTTGCAATCAGTGGGAGGAATATCACTGATCGCTTTTTAGCCCTCTGGATGCAGAATTCTTCCCTTTAAATCTTGTAGTAAAGATACTATGACAATAAAATAACATTTAAAAACTGCACTGAAGACTAAGGCATTGCAAATAGAAATACATAAGCACAAGGGATAACACAGGATCTAGTTTGTAAGACAGACAGGATCACAATCTGCATTTCATCTTAGCTCCAAAGCAGCCTCTATGTACCGTATCTACTTACTAGAGCAAAAGCCTAAACACCTTAAAAATAATCTAATAAAGAAAAGGGAAAGAAGAAGGCAAGGGAGAAGAAAGCAGATGAGAAGGGAAATGAAAAGAAACTCATCCTTTCAATTTCAATTTCCTACAGGAAGCTTTGCATTCCACCAATGATTACCTCTGATTTGGGCCCTGCTCTTCAGGGAAGTACTTTGAAACATCAATGCTCTATGATTTATTAATGAGACTGGTTTTTTAACAGGATGAGTTAAGAAAATTAAATTGCCATCATGTCCATTCCTCAAACACTGTCAAATAACCAACAAAGCAGACACTAGTTAGTTAAACTGGTAAGGACCAATTTTAATCAGTAATATACGCTATTGTAATAGATAAGGGAATCCAATGTGAATTGAACTCAATTTTAGTTTAAAAAGAGGTGACTAGTTGTTTTAAAGGGAACATGAGGGAATGGGAATGGGGAATGTATGAGACTTGAGCAGGGTCAGAGAAGTGAAAGATTACAAAAAGTAGGAAAGGAAGGTTGGGCCATGCAAAACCATCTTGGTCTGCTAACTGGCTCTTAACAAAGTTAGGTTTCTACCATCCCAGAATCTGGTAGAAAGGAACCCTATCTTTAGGTGTTGGCTGGAAGAAATAGTAAATGATTTTCGCAGGCTTGAGTTTTCTCAGGCAGGCACTGTGAGGGAAACGAGAGTCATCCCAGCGATACAGCCTACAGCTGTTGGAAAGTATGTTAGTGTTTATTCAGACATATGTAGGCCAAGGCTGAGGCCTAGTCCAAAAAAGGCCTCAGTGGTGCTTGACTAGAGTTTGGTTAAAGAGAGAATCTTTGTTAATACAAGGAAATAAAGGAGGGGATTCAACACTATTTTTCTAAAGAAAACAAGAGATAAGCATTAACCCCTAACCCCCATGTCTACCTCCAAAGAGTTAAGAGAGATCAATTAATTTTCTGGCTCACTGATGACTAATAAGCTGGCTGGGTCCATAGCTAGAAAGGATTGAAGCTAATAGAAGTCTGATGCCTTGAGTATCCTTGAGACAGGTAGTCTGGTAGACGGGTGAGTCTACTGAGAGTCATGAAGACCTGGGCTGCCTACATGCAGGACAGCTGCTATGAAAAGAAGATACAAACTACACCACCCCCTAGAGAAACATGGCCGAGATTCTTGTAGGCACATTTGGGGTCAGCAGAAAGCTGCTGGTAGCAAGGCCCATCTCTGATGCCCGTGGGGCACACTGACTAAAAATGCAAGTCAATGGCACAACAATGGCAAAAGAAGAGGCAGCAATGATGACATTACCAATGGCTCAACTACGCCCCAACACAAGTCTTCTGACACTGTGGGAGTCTGGGCTCCCACGTTTGGAGTCCTCACAACGCAGGATTCTATTTTCCTACAAACTCCCTTTAGTTCTATGATTGGGGATAAAAGACTTTGGCATTATTGAAATTTGCTATTTTGCTATTTTCCTTTTGCTATTTTGCTATTTTCCTTTTGCTAACTTCGCTAAACCCCAAATCCTTAGCACCTAGCCATATTTAGAATTCATTCATTTATCATGAGACAAATTGTGGTTGTGTTTTAAAGGGAAGAGATAAAGAGAGAGACAGAGGTACAGATACGGACGCAGATACAGATACAGATATAGATGATATGGATGGATAAGTAGCTAGGTAGCTAGCCAGTAGATAGAGAGATATGGAATTTTTTTCTTCGGTGACTTTGCTAAATAAAAAGATTTTAATGTTATAAATTAAATGTCTACAGAGGGGAAAAAAAAGATTCAAAGACTTCACTGTTGGATACATGTAGCTAAGTGGATGATCGCACCTGTTCAACAGCCAAAAGAATAAACATGTACTTTGTGTAGAGTGGAAAAGGATAGGAGATCTTTAGGGGCATCTAGTCCAGTTTGTGCTGGATGTTGAATCCCTCATCTAATGACTTACCAGATGTGCACCTGAACCCCTTCAGTAATGCAGAAAATATTACAGCCTGAGGTCCTCCCTCTCCAGAGGAAGGCTGAAGTATCTTTGGATAGCTGTGACTGGTATAAAATTCCTCTTACTTTTAGCCGAAATTATGCTCCCTATAATAGTTTCCACTTTTTCACTCCAACTTGAAACTGTGGGACCACAAGGAACAAATCAAATGCCTCTTGCACAAGAGAGCTCTTGGGCTATTTAAGGGGAACTCTCAAATTCCCCTTGAGTCTTCTACGGATTTAATACCTGCAATTCCTTTAAGGAGGCTTCATCTGTCATGCTGCTGATTCCCGTCACAAACGTGGCCTCCCTCAGCTCTGAACGTCTTCCGCTTTGTTAATATCTCTCTCAGCGTCTGGTGCTTCGAGCTGAACACACGTAGACTCAACCAAACGACAAAGTGCTATCGTTTTCCTTGTTCTGTGTTCCTATCACATTTCTCATTCTATAAGCCTATCAGTGTAACCAAGGTGAAGAAGACTTTTCTTGGAAGTATGACTTACCATGATTCACGTTATTGACATAACTCATGGTTGCCTAGTATTGAATTTTCTGTCCACAAACTGCCAAGATTTGAAACCAATGCTGCTTCTCTTCCTCTATATTTGTGTAGTTATTCTGTTACATACTAGCTTATTGCCTTGGTTTTGACCTAAGAACTTGTTTTAAAGCCAGTTAAATTTCATCATATAAACTTAGGCTCATCTGTCTACCTCGTCAGAATACTTTTATTCCCTGACTTTGCACTTACTTCCTCTCCTATATTTCATAAATATACAATATGTTGTATTATTCTTGCCTCTCAGATTTCAATCACATCATTTAGCCAAAAACACAAATCACAATAGTTCCTTATTTAAGGATTATTTTCAAGTATCAGTTATCTTGCATTTCTCTTCTCCATATTGCCAGTTAAGACCAAATAATAAAACTTATCCATTGGACTAGAAGCTTCATGATGTTGTGTTTTTGGGTTTCTGTTGTGTTTCCAGAATCTGGCAAAGTCAGCATGTGCTGAATGAGTGAATTAATGATATGACTCACACACTATGTTGCAAAGATGCACTGATATGGAAAAGCTGCTCATAAATAATTTCTGGTATACAGATTTTCTTCATGGAATATCTTCATAAAAACACTGAGTCAGTTGATAAGTCAAAGAAGCAAATTGAAACATTCATAGATTAATTTATCTTAAATTTAACAAAACCCAGTTACATAAAGTAATCTCTTTAAATTAAAAAAAAAACAAAACAGGGCGCCTGGGTGACTCAGTTGATTAAGCATCTGACTTTGGCTTAGGTCATGATCTCATGGTTCTTGAGTTCAAGTCCTGCATTGAGTGAGCTCAAGCCCCACTTCGAGTGAGTTCAAGCCCTGCTTCAGATGAGCCCCGCTTCAGATGAGCCCCGCTTCTCTCTCTCTCTCTCTTTCTCTCTCTCTCTCACTCTTTCTGCCTCTGGTGTATTCTCTCCCTTTCTCCTTCTCCTGATCCTTGCTCACTTGCACCCTCTCTTGAAAAAAAAAAAAGAAAGAAAGAAAGAACAAATACTTAATAATAATCTAGATATATAGATATAACTTGATTTGTAGGAAGAAGTTTTTCACCACCTCTAAAAATAGCTCTCTATATTTCTCTAATTACAAGGTTACTTTTCATTAAAACAGGGAAAGCAAAGGGCAAATTTAAGTCAATTAAATGGGCATCATAAGCTGCTGTTCTAGAAAAGGTAGTCGGCATTAAAAAATGTTACTGAGATACAGAAAAATCCCCCTTCTCTTTTTTTATCTCCCTAAAGGAACCAACATATAAGGGTTAGCATCTTCAGATGTGGCAAATCTATGACATAAAATCTATTGAAAGTGTTTCTGGATGCTGCCCCAAACTCCGTGAGCCAGAAATTTATGGAAAATGGTGTTTATTTTCATCTTTTAACATCTTCTCCTAGGTCATTTGAAAACCAGAAAATAATAAGGCTTAATAAAAATTTTATGATTAAGAAAAGCTTTGCTGAATACAGCTTTAAAAAAGATTCATGATTTGCATGAAGGCGCATCCTTAATTTTAACCAAATTTCTCTATCACTATCAGAGCTTATATGTGAAAAGATATCTCAGGAAATTTTGTTTTTTACAAAACTGTTACGATTCATTATCATCTTGTTAATCAGACATGTAAAAAAAAGAATCATTCAGGATAAACTTGCAAACTGATGGTGGTTTTGAATATTAATTACAGTCTTTACAGACCCAGGAACTGGCAGATGCCACCTTGTGAAAATCATGACATCAGAGGGGCAAAATGCCACTTAACACTCCGATGACTTGACTTTACGATCACATAACACTCCAATGACTACATCTTTGACTTAACTAAAGCTACTGTAAGCCAACTCTTAGGATAAATTCTCCCTGGTATGTTGAAGAAAATTCTCAAATTCATTTCCTGGAGCGTAAAAAAAACAAAACAAAACAAAACAAAAAAAACAATAGGATCTATCGCTTTGCCAACGGTGGTCACTTCAAAGTACCCATTGAATCAGAGTGGCAGATCTATGAGGGTGTTCCTCAGACTTTGACTACCGCAAATGACATTTCTGGTTCTGTGACATGCTGACGGTGCTTTGGAGGTTGAAAATCGCATCGCATGCACAAGAGGGAAATACTTGCGCCGCACTCACGGTTATTGTAAATATTCTTCAGAATACATGCGACATATCTACAGTTTACGCTAACTCCCTTTACAAAGTATGCAAAGTTGATTTCGGCTCCGATGTGAACTGAAGAGTTAAACCACATGCACTAAACCGTGAATTATTTCCTCAAGTGTGGTTTGTTTACTCGCCCAGAGCCTTTGCAAAATCAATTCCCTGGCCGGTTATCAATTGACTGTCTCTGGGGTCCAAACGTACTCTGGGAATAAAGCTGGCCCACTAAACATTTTTCTTCCTTAGCCAGCTGGCACACTGTGAGCTTTATCAGTAGAGAATGGTGAACAGATTTTGCAGAAAGAAAGAGCTTTTCTTCCTGGTCCGAGATGTTCCTCTTGGCAGGCTCCAGCACGTCCCCGGTGTCCGGCTCTAGCCATGTGAAGGACTTCTCCGGCGCCGGGCCTTGCAACTTCTTCAGTGTAGGGTTCCTCCGGGTACGGAGAGATCAGCAGCCCAGGGCCAAGAGCCTCACCTGGCAGCCCCGCCGGGTGGTTTTGTAGACAAGTGGCTCCAGTGAGACTCTCTCCGTGAACATGCCCTTGGCACTGTAGAGGGCATATTTCTGGCAGGTTCCACCAGTGTGGCCCCTCAGCTACTTCTCTATCACTGTGGCTTCCAGTGCTAGTGGAGAGATGAGGAATTTCCTTGCGTTCCCTGTCTTAAGGGGAGCCGCTGTCCGTTGCACCTTGTATTTCTTTGTTTTTAGAATTCGTTTGACTTCCGGGGCACCTGGGTGGTTCAGTGGGTTGAGCATCTGATTTTGGCTCAGGTCGTTATCTTGTGGTTCCTGAGTTCGAGCCCTGCATGGGGCTCACTGCTGTCAGTGCAGAGCCTCCTTTGGATCCCATGTGCCCCAACCTCTGCCCCTCACCCACCATACACTTGTGTGTGCTCTCTCTCAAAAATAAATTAAAAACAAGAGTTCTTTTTACTTCTTACCTGACAATTTCTCCTTACTCCCATTCCCTGTTATAGTTGAGTTCCTTATATTAAATTCTCCTCAAATTGCTAAATAGTTTCCGTTTTCTCATTGGACCCGCTCATCTTTCTGAATTCAACTCAGAGGGCCCATCCTCAAGAACGTTCTCTGACACTCAGTCCTGGAAGAATTCAGATTTTCCTGTTCTGTTAGTTGATCTCAATGTACCATATATATATTTTTTTCTTTGTAGAACTTACCGCAGTTATAATTTCACACATTTCTGTAATCCTGAGTAATGTATACCTCGGCTACTTACTCTCAAACTTCTATGAAGGACGAACAGTATCTCTATCTTTTCGTCAACATATCCCTAGATTCAACAGCGAGTCTGGTACGCAGAGACACTGTAAATATTAGTAGAAGATTCAGTCAACCTTTTCAATGTGGCTCAGGATAAACGCTGGATGTTGGAAAATTGCTAAAAGTTTAATGGTTAAGAGCTTTTTTTAAAATGAGGTGAAATATTACCTCTGGCAATTAGAAGTAAAATTGCCTTGGGGCGCCTGGGTGGCTCAGTTGGTTAAGCATCTGACTTTGGTCCAGGTCACGATCTCATGGTTCATGAGTTCAAGGTCCCCGTCAGGCTCTGTGCTGACAGTTTAGACCCTGGAGCCTGCTTTGGATTCTGTGTCTCCCTTTCTCTCTGCTCCTCCCCTGTTCGCTCTCTTTCTCTCTCTCTCTTAAAAAAAATAAATAAATAAGAAGAAGAAGTAAAATTGCCTCTGGAGGCTGACCAAGAATGCAGCGTTCTACCTCTATGACCTGTAGTGGTTACAACCACCACATCATCTCTGGATTCCAAAATCTCTCCTGGTGTATTACATCTTCATTTACACATCATTCGTGCTTTTCTATATCCCACTGCCAACTACTGAAATAACGCACAAACTTGTCAGTGTTCCAAAACACACTTGAGCTTGCAAGCACATTTGCTGATTTTTTTTTCGATTAGTCAGAGAATAATGAGTAATCACATAATCCGGTTCTGATTTTCATAAACCCAGCAGTGATTTACCTTTTACTTCCTGGCCTCGTTTTGCCTTATTTTCTTTTCTTTCCTTTTAGTACTAGATTTCTTCGACTCCGGACACGGGGCTCAAACTCACAAACCGTGAGATCGTGACCTGAGCTGAAATCGGACGCTTAACAGACTCAGCCACTCAGGCGCCCCTCCTGAGATTTATTTATAAAAATGTTAAGGCATTTATTTTCTCAGCTGTCTTACAAGCTTTGGAGAAACATTTCTTTAATACCTACTGACTTCATGGTGAGCACTTTTGTACTTAGGAATTTCCAAAGCTTTTCAATTTTGTAATTCAACTTACATATTTTTTCATTTTCTCTAGAATTCACGTATGTACTAAACATTTTTCAAATCAATAAAGCCACATTTTATTTATTTAAAATTTTTTTAGTGTTTATTTATTTATTTATTTATTTTTTAACATTTATTTATTTTTGAGACAGAGAGAGAGAGCATGAACAGGGGAGGGTCAGAGAAAGAGGGAGACACAGAATCTGAAACAGGCTTCAGGCTCTGAGCTGTCAGCACAGAGCCCAACGCGGGGCTTGAACCCATAGACTGTGAGTTCATGACCTGAGCCGAAGTCGGACGCTCAACCGACTGAGCCACCCAGGCGCCCCAGTGTTTATTTATTTTTGAGAGAGAGAGACAGAGACAGAGCATAAGCAGAAGAGGGGCAGAGAGAGACACACACACATAGAATCTGAAGCAGTCTCATGGCTCTGAGCTGTCAGCACAGAGCCTGATGTGGGGCTCGAACTCAAGAACCATGAGATCATGACCTGAGCCAAAGTTAAATGCTTAACTGACTGAGCCACTCAGGCTCCCCTAAAGCCATATTTTATAATAAATATTTCAATACTCTAATTCAGGGAAAGTCCCTGACAGTTATACTACATATAACCAATGTCTACTTAAAACTTTGACTCTCCTGTATTTGACCTCCATGCTAAATGCAAGTGATCATAGTCATGTTGAGACCATCTATGGTCCTGTCCTCCTTTCATAAATCCAGTTCATCATTCCTAAGCTAAGCCTCTGTTGATGAAACTCGAGGACATTGTACCCATACTTCACCATGTTACTACTGTTATGAATAACTTACACGTTGCTTTGCTTGTAACTGGAAGATTTCCGAGTAATTATCAAGTCCTTCTATTTTTCTGATGACTGTTTTCATTTTCTAATTATGTCTTTTCTTAAAAAGCATTTTATTATACTAAGAACACGACATGAGATCTAGCCCCTTAATGAATTTCTAAATATATAATACAGTTTGTTGGTCATGGATAAAATGTCGTACTGTAGATTACTAAACATCCTGCTTAACTGAAAATTTATGCTTGTTGATTAGTATCTCCCCATTTCCCCTGCCCCTCATCCCCTGGTGACTACCATTCCACTCTTTGATTTTATGAATTTGACCACTTTAGTTAGCTCATATAAGTGAAATTGTGCAGTATTTATCTTTCTGTGACTGTTTTTTTTTTCACTTATCATAAATGTCCTCAAAGTTCATCCATTTTTTCACATATTGCAGAATTGACTTCTTTTTAAAGGCTGAATAGGATTCCATTATATGTGTATACACCTTTTTTGTTATCCATTCATCTATCATGGACATTTAGGTTGTTCCCATGTCTTGTCTATAGTGAACAGTGCTGCTCTTTTAGTTACTTTATCTATTGATCATGTATTTTTCGTTTCCTGAAGTATATATATATTACACTTCTGTTTATCTTTTATTTATACCATTTCAAATGAATGAAAAAAAGTTTTTTTAAAATTTTTTTTAACGTTTATTTATTTTTGAGACAGAGAGAGACAGAGCATGAACGGGGGAGGGTCAGAGAGAGGGAGACACAGAATCCGAAACAGGCTCCAGGCTCTGAGCTGTCAGCACAGAGCCCGACGCAGGGCTCGAACTCATGGACCGCGAGGTCATGACCTGAGCCGAAGTCGGCCGCTTAACCGACTGAGCCACCCAGGCGCCCCAAAACTGTGTTTTTTTAAATTACAATAATTATCATATTTAACTTCTTAAGTTCTCCATAATATTCTACTCTATCTTTCCTTCTGTCAGTACAAAACTTCTTGTGACAGTAAGTTTTAAAATTACAATTCCTACTCCATAACAAAAATTCCTTGATTGACACTCCATACTCTAAACCATAATCTTGAGTTTTCAAGGTGTAATCTATATGAATCCTGAGTAGTTATTGGATTTACTACACAACTAGTAGCTGGCACATTAAAAGGACAGAAAAAAGAAAGAAAGAAAGAAAGAAAGAAGAAAGAAACTATAAGGTAGGTCTAAAAAGTAAGTATTAAACAAATAAAATTTGTGATTAATGTCTAAACTTTCATATAAATTATATATAGCATCTGTAAGCAACCTTTGAACTATTAGAGGAGCTCTGTTGTACAGTAGTTGAAATCAAAGGCTTTGGAATGAGACAGATGTGTATTTATGGTTGACGTGTACTTTTCTTAATTATAAGGAAATCTGCATATTACTAAAGTAAAGACTAAAAACTCATCAGATACCAACAATTTCATTAGGCTTTCTCAGACTTTTCAATGAAATATGGATTTGAATTTTAATCATGTAAACAAATGTGCTTTCTTTACTACTCTCTACACCAACAAATTTAAATATTTTTTAATGTTTATTTATGTATTTTGAGAGGGAGAGAGGAAGCATGAGCAAGGGAAGGGCAGAGAAAGAGGGAGAGAGAGAATCTAAAACAGGGTTTGCACTGTCAGAGCAGAGCCTGATGCAGGGCTCAAACCCATGAACCATGAGATCATGATGTGAGCCAAAATCAAGAGTCAGATGCTTAATTGACTGAGGCACCCAAGTGCCAAATAGAATTTCTAAATTAAGATCTATGTCCTTGTGTTCTTAAGAGGGGTACGGTCACCTCCCCTGTAAAGATGTTTATGGAAAAGATTTTTTTTAATTATCATTTCTCACAACATTTTGTAGAAATATATGCAATTTAGGATTTCTTTTTGTATTTGTCATGAAGGCATTTAAAATGTATTCTCATGGAGTGTCAATGAATGAGATGAGGTCATTACTATAGCATCAAAAAGAATAAAATACTTTGAAATAAACTTAACCAAGGAAGTGAAAGTCTCATGACACTGAAAATTATGTAACGCTAATGAAAGAAATTTAAAAAGACAACTAATTGTAAAGACATCCAATATTCATGGGTTGAAAGATTTAATATTGTTAAAATGTCCATATGACCCTAAGCAATTTATAGATTCTATGCCATTCCCATCAAAATCTCAATGGAATTTCTTACAAGAATAGAAAAAAAAAATCCTAAAATTCATATGGAACAAAAAGACCCAGAATAGTCAAAAATCTTGAAAAAGAAGGGCAAAGTTGGAGGCATCACACTTCCTGATTTTAAAATGCATGACAAAGCTATGATAGTTAAAATTGTATGGTGTTGGCAAAAAAACCACAGAACTATAGACCCATAGAACACAATAGAGAGCACAGAAACAAATCCACACATCTATAGTCAACTATTCTGAAATTAAGGTGCAAAAAATGCACAATAGAGAAAGGATAGTCACTTCAACGTATAATTTTGGGAAAACAGGCTATCCATTTGCAAAAGGATGAAATTAAACTCCTATCTTACACCATACCCCCCCCCCCCAAAAAAAAACAGCTAAAAATGGATTGAAGACTTAAAACAGAAGACTTGAAACTGTAAAACTCTTAGAAGAAAACATGGGGGGGGGAAGATTTATGACATTGGTCTCAGCAATGATTTTATAGATGTGACAACAAAAGCAAAGATAGACAAATGGAAGTGGGGAAAAAAAGACTGAAACTTCACAGAAAAATAGACAATCAACAGAGTGGATAAGCAAACCACAGAATGGGAGAAAATATTTATCATAAGGGTTAATGTCCAAAATATATAAAAAACAACCATAACATAATAACAAAATGACAAATAACCCAATTTAAAAATGGGCAAAGGAAAATATAGATAAATAAATAAAAATTTTTAAACAGGCAAGGGCTTGAATGGATATTTATTGAAAGAGGACATATAAATTGCCAACAAGTATATGGCAAGGTATTCAAAATTGCTAATCATCAGGGAAATACAGATAGAAATTACAATAAGCTATCACAATTCACAGCCATTAGGAATCCTATTGTCATAAAAACAAAAGATAACAAATGTTGGTGAATATGCAGAGAAATTGGAACCTTTGTACGTTGTTTGTGGGAATGTAAATGGTGCATTCACTATGTAAAACAGTATGAAGTTTACTCAAAATTTTAAAATAAAACTACCATATGATCCAGCAATTCCAGTCCTAGATATATATCCAAAGAATAAAATTAGGATCTCAAAGACATATCTACACTTCTATGTTCATTATGGCATTAATCACAAGCCAAGATATGGAAACAACCCATATGTTCATCAGAAAAAGAATGGATAAAATATATATATATATATATATATATATATATATATATATATATATACACACACACACATATACATATATATACATGCATATATATATATATATGCAATAAACATTATTCAGCATTTAAAAAACAAGGAAATCCTACCTTTCGCAGCAACATGGATGGACTTGGAAGATATACTAAGTAAAATAAATCAGGCACTGAGGGACAAAGACTGTATGATTTCACTTATATGGGGCACACAAAACAAACTCACAGAATCAGAAAATAGAATGGTAGTTGCCAGGGAATAGGGGAAGGGGAAAATGGGTAGTTGTTGTTCAATGGGTATGAAGTTACGATTTTAGATGAGTAAGTTTTAAGTGCCTGTTGTAAAACATAGTGCCTATAGTTAACAAATATGGTGTTGTAATTTAAAAATTTGTTAACAGGGTAGATCTCATGTTAAATAATCTTACGAAAGAAAGAAAGAAAGAAAGAAAGAAAGAAAGAAAGAAAGAGAAAGAAAAAGAAAGAAAGAAAAAAAGAAAGGAGAGAAAGATGAAAGAAAGAGAGAGAAAGAAAGAAAGAAAAAGAAAAAGAGAGAAAAAAAGAAAAAGAAAGAAAAAAAGAAACAGCGAGCAAAGAGAGACAAGGAAATTTTGGAAGTGATGGATATATTTCTTACCCAAATTAAGGGCTGGGTCTTGTTTTCTGAAGGGGGAAGAATCCAATCTTCATTGGGTCATTCATAAAAAAAAAAAAATAAAACGAAATTTGGATGAAGTACACTTGGTCAGTTTTTCTTTTTATGGGTATGTTTGGGTGTTAGTGCTAAGAACTCTGCATGTGTAGCACAAGATGATGGATATTTTCTTCTATGTTTCCACAAAAAATTAGTTTTACTTTATAGATTTAAATATGTAATATAATCAGTTACCTTTTTGTATAAAGAGTGAAATTAAATTTAATATTCTTTTCTTTCTTTCTTTCTTTCTTTCTTTCTTTCTTTCTTTCTTTCTTTCTTTCTTTCCTGGCCTATAGATGTCTAATTGCTTCAGTACTATTTGTTAAGAAGGCTAATCTCCTGCATTAAATGACTTTTGCACCCTTATAAAAATAACTTGGGCATATTTGTGCAGGTCTATTTTTGAGTTCTCTATTCTGTTATATTAATCTATGCATCTACATATCTATCCCTCCATCTGCCATACTGTCTTGATTATTGTAGCTATATAGTAAGACACAATACCAGATGGAGTTATTTCGCCTACTTTATTTTTTTTGCAAGATTTTTTAGGTTTTCCAGAGCTTATGCCTTTCCATATAAATTTTAGAATAAGCATGTATATGTCTACGGAAAACCTTGCTGGGATTTTGATAGGAATTCTATTAAACCTATTTATCAATTTGTTAAGAATTGACATATTTACTATGTTGAGTCTCCCAAAACATACACAGTTTGTCTCTCCATTTATTTAGGGCGTCATTTAATATCTTTTATCAGAGTTATGTACTTTACAGCATGCAGTTCCTATATGTCTTATTAGATTTATGTATTAGTATTTTATTTTCTTGAGAGAAATTGTAGATCATGGGACTTTTCTTCTTTCACCTGTTGATAAGATGGATTATAGTAATTTATTTCCAGTGTTCAATCAGTCTCATGTATATGCCACTGGTCTTGGCATGCAATCATTTTATTTATTATTAGATTCAATTTGCTAATCTTATGTTGACTTTAATATCTAAATTCATGAAAGATAATGGATTTTCCTTTGGTGCTTTGTCTGGTTTCTTAATCGGGATAAAACTGGCCACAAAACAAGTGATGGAAGTGTTCTCTCATCTTCTATTTTCTGGAAGAGATGTGCAAAATTGGTGCCAATTCTCTTAAGTATTTCATAGTATTCACCAGTGAAACCATCTGGGCCTGGAGATATTTTGGGGGACGATTTTAAAATAGAAATTAAGTTTCTGTTATGATTATAGCCTATTCAAGTTGACAATTTCATCTTGATTCACTTGCTTGTTTGTTAAGCAATTGGTCTATTTTTTTCTGAGCATTAAGTTGTAGTATTCCTTCATTATATTTTTTGATGGCTTCAGAATTGCTAGTGCCAATATTCTTTTCATCCTGGATATCGATGATTTGTACCTTGTTTTATTTTTGCCAGGCTTAGAAGTTACTTGTTCCGAATTCTTGATCCCCTACTCCTCACTTCCTTTGTTGAAACCTAATTCTTCAGATGATTACATCAAGCGGTGAGGCTTTGGAGAGGGTAACAAATCATGACATGTTTGCCATTGAAAGGTGGCTTGTTATATGGTTTCTAAGAGAAGGGGGCACTGCTCACTCCAGAGTGCCATCCAGGAAAGCACCAGGGTCAGTCAGGAGGCAGAGACAGTGTGAGGAAAATGCAAGCAAAAGTTTCCATTGTGGTTTCTATGGGAAGAAATGATGCACAAGGGTATGCAAACTTAGGAATGATTAGTTTAAATGATATCAGTAGACTCTGGAATATGGGTTCTCCTGGTATCTGGTACCTGGCCCTGGGGTTATTAGGATTGGGGAATATTGGCCAGGAGTATAAAAGCTTGATGGAGGTGAGGGTAAGGTTATGCGCTCTGGATTGTTTAGCTTTTACTTGAAAGGCATGTTGTCTTGTGAGTCCTTTACGATTTCTATGAATTGGCTAGCCCTGGAAGGGACAGTCTCCTTAGAAACAGTAAGACCCCAGGTATCAAAATATTAGAATAAAAACGCATACTAGTATAAAAGAACAGCAAACAAGACCAGGAGAACTTGGTCTCCTGGAAGCCAAAGTCATTTCATTCAAGAAGGAAGAAGAGGTCAATGCTATTATAACGATGTTGTTTCAGGTCAGTTATGATAAGAACGGATATAGTTGTACTAAATTCAGCAACAGGACGACCAATTTTGACCTGATATGATCAGTGTGAGTAGAACAATGGAGAACATGTCTGATTCCTGAGGACTAGCAAATGAGGAGTAGAACAGCGAGCATGGGCTCTTTCAACTTGAGAATTTTACCTGTGTCGGCAAGGGGAGAGACCATTAGCCAGAAGGACATGCCATGTCTAAGAAAGCATTTTATAATTTGTTAATTACTTTTTAAAAATTTATTTAAGGTTTTTGGCGACAAGTATGCATGTATAAAAGCTTAAAGGAAGGAAGATACTTGTGGACAGTGATAGGTTAAACACACATAGAGGAAATAATTGATTTTCCCTGAAAATGTGAGAAGCAAGGGATGGAAGGGCACAGACAGAAAAATGAACTTTCTGCAGCTCAAGGGGAAAATGATTCTTTCTAATAGGAAATAAGGAAGAAAGATCAAATGAGGGTCCATATAAATTTGTAACTTTGGGAACAGGATGCTGAGGGGGAAAGAAAAGGTCATTTGGTGATTTCTATTTTATTCCTATGTTTTTCTAAGATGTATATGAGCTCATCTGATAAGAATAAGGTGGGAGAAGAAAGGATCTGAAATTGAAGAATTCAGAAAGCTGGAAATAGCTGTGTGGAGATTTGGAGAGAAAGCCAATTAGAGAATAAATCCTTAAAAAGGTGAGGTGGGGATTATCTAAAATGTGCAGGGGATATATTTAGAATTTTATGTAAGCTTTTTCTGCCTCTTAAGTGATAAAAATAAGTGTACTGAGAACATATGACTCCAAAGGAAGCAACGCATAAGAGTGTCTCATGATAACTGTTTGGAAAAGATTAAATAGTTCTACAGGAATGGGCGTGGGTAATGAAGAATATAGGATAGAGCTGAAAGGCATTTTCCTCAGGATAAAAACCAACAAAATACGTAACTGTTCATATCAAACTCAAGAGGATAAAAATTTCTTTGAAACTGCGCATCATATATCTAAGCTTATAATTGAATAATTATATGGATTGATTCTTTTATCCGGTTGTACCTTTCACGGAAAGTTGTCTTCATGGCCCTTTTAAAGATAAAAGGAAAATGGACTTTCAAACCAAATGTGCAGTAGTCAGCTATGGCAAGTTTGATGAATTCTGCACAAAACTGACCAATGGGTTGAGTCATGTTTGCAAACGGCTGTTACATACAATTTAACAGAAACTGAGAATTACCATCTTCCATTCTCATGACTAAAACTTTCCTCTCCCAGATGCTCAAGATGAGGGACAAAATAAAAGCCCAGTGCTTTAGAAGAAGAAGAAGAAGAAGAAGAAGAAGAAGAAGAAGAAGAAGCAGCAGCAGCCAGTAGTACAGGGTTTTTGGAAAAACAAGAAACCAAACCAAATGAACAAACAAAAAGCAACAACAGATGCCCTTTCAGTGGTCATGGTCACTGGTCTTTGAGGAGCCAATAACTAAAATGTAAATCTTTACTTGTTCCCAGGCAGAGTTTAGGAATTTCTAGCTGTTGCAGATTGAGTGCAACAACTATTTATTTTTTTATTTTTTTTTTATTTATTTTTGGGACAGAGAGAGACAGAGCATGAACGGGGGAGGGGCAGAGAGAGAGGGAGACACAGAATCGGAAACAGGCTCCAGGCTCCGAGCCATCAGCCCAGAGCCTGACGCGGGGCTCGAACTCACGGACCGCGAGATCGTGACCTGGCTGAAGTCGGACGCTTAACCGACTGCGCCACCCAGGCGCCCCGGCAACAACTATTTAGACACAAGCTTGGTGCTGTGGAGACACTAAGATGACAGGCCCCAGAGTGGCTAATTATTAAGTTCTGGAGACAGAAAAGTATATATGACACACATTGAATGCTATCAGTCAGCCTTGTAACATAGTGATTTGAAACATGAACTGTGTGACTTAGGGTACATTATACTTCTTAAGTGTCAAGTTTTCTTTTCTATAAAACAAGCAGGATAACCCTTACTTCACCGTGTACAGAGAGTACCAATAAAAGAAGGAAGTGTTAAGGAGATTATTATGGTGCTCACCGCATGTGAAATATCAATAAAAAGAAACTGAAGTGATGCACAGTTGAAGTGTTGAAGACGTTAATTCAGACTAAAGGCAGAGGTGTGCAGAAAGAAGCGGTGTCTCTTTCTCTCACTCCCACTCCCAGTTAAGGCTAAGTACAAAATCTAAGTCACTTCCAATCAAAAAACCTCCATAAAAAAAAATGGGTTTGAAAAGTTGGTGTCAGCATCACCACATTGAAAAATAAATTCCCTGATGGCAGGTCGTCCCCCTGAGAGAGGCTTTCCATTCCGGGAGCTACATATATTAGATTTTGCTATCAGAAAATCCCCCCACCTCCAAGCATCTAAATTACATCAGCTATAATCTGATTTCTCTGAATTTACTTTAACAGCAACAAAAAACTATGTTTCCATCTTCAGTGCTTATATCACTACCACGACAAATACCAATAGAAAAAAAAATAATAATCTCTTGGATTTAGCCTCAAACTTATAACACATCTCTTTGGGTTCATGACCTAATATGAAACTTGTGAATATAAATTCACCTGCAAATACATCCATCATCTCAACAAAGCATCCTTTCCAAATGAAGCTGCCCAGGTCAAAAGCACAAAATAAAAAGAAATATTTAGCCTCAGCTGTTCCCTTCTAAACTGTCTTGAATATATCTTGAGCAACAATGTGCACACAGTTGTCTTAACACTTGTGTAAAAACTAAGCACCGATTTGCAATAAGCCAGAATGTCTCCTTGATGTTGACCTATTTTCTCGGTTAATTTTAAGTAAAACCTGCAAGTTTTCTGGGTGTAATGGGTCAAAATAAGAAACATGTATGGTTAACACTTGGTAAGTACTTTTGTGGTCCTGGGGCACCTGGGTGGCTTAGTTGGTTAAGTGTCGGACTCTTGATTTTGGCCCATGTCATGATCTCACAGTTAATGAGGCTGTGCTGACAACGGGGAGCCTACCTGGGATTCTCTCTCCCTCTCTTTCTCTCTCTCTGCCCCACCCCCCAAGTAAATAAATATTTTTTGAAGTATTTTATGGTTTTGAAACTATTCTAAAGACCACTTTGTCCAGGTTAGCATTATCATCCCCATTTTACTGTTTTGGAAATTCATCCAAGGTCACACAATCCTCCGTGAAATAGCTAGATCCTAGTCTGACTCTAAACCTTAGGCTTGCATTTCAATTTCTCTTACAATTAGAGAAATTAAGAAACCTGTGTTTCAATATTTCTTTATTGGGCTTTAAGAAATATAGTTGAGATGAATATGAAAAAGAAGAAGAAAAGGGCATCTGGGTGCTTCAGTTGGTTAGGCCACCAACTCTTGATTTTGGCTTAGGTCATGATCTCACGATTCATGATCTCGAGTCCCGCATCAGGCTCTGCACTGAGGGCACAGAGCCTGCTTAGGATTCTCTCTCTCCTTCTCTCTCTGCCCTTCCCTCACGTTCCCTATTTTTCTCTCTCCCTCTTTCTCAAAATAAATAAACATTTAAAACAGAAGAAGAAGAAGAAGAAGAAAGAACTCACTCCACCTTCAAACTATACTCTCATGTAATGCTTTGTCATTTAACAGAACCAAAGACCCGTTATCAGAATGAGACACAAATCTCTTGCAACTAGTAATACAAAAATGAGTGCATTCAGTGGAGGCAAAAAAGTCTATGTGTAGGTGTGTGTTATTTAATAAAATTAGCAAGCTGTGTAAGAATATGTGGTAATTATATATATATATATATATATATATATATATATATATTTTTTTTTTTTTTTTTTGCAAAATGTCTCATATATGTGCTTGTAAACACATAGGGAAATTTGAAAAGCAGACACCACATGTTAACTACAACTACTCTAAGGAACAAAATTTGAATTTTCTGTTTTAACCTCATACATTTCAGATGTATCTAACTCATTTTTGCAATGGATCTATATACATTATCATAATCAATGACCAAAAAAAACTTTTTATACTGTATACTATGTTGATTTCAATCTCAAGAGGATATCATGAAGTATCTATTATCTTCTCAATTTTGTGATTCTGAAAATGAGGATTCAGAAAGGCAAAGTAAATTTCCCAAATTCGCAGAACTATGAGGTGGCAAGGCCAGAATTTTAACTCTGATCAAAAGCTTAGCTATTTTTCACTGTCTTTACTTGACATTTGCTCTTCTATCAGATTTACTTATTGCTTCAAAATCATGGCTAGTTTTTTTTATAAATATAGGTTGATGGTTTATGATTTGCAGAAACAGGAGTGGTTGATCTACATCAACCAAACCCTATCTTAGCCTGTAGTTAATGTATAAAATTACTTTAATTGGGTCATTAGGCAAATTATCAAATAAAAATAGTACAAGCAAAAAACTCTTAAATCCAAATTTTCTGAGAGAAAGTCAGTTACACTATTGGATTTAAACTAAAATTTAAATGGATGTTTTGGTATTTTTCGAGCACGGATTTTGATGGTTACAAGGACAGAATAGGTATATACTGGTGCTTTAAGAGATGGTACCATAGAGGATCATAAGAAACACTGAAAACAGCGGCAACCCACTCATTTCAAATAAGCAAGGAAAAGATGAATTATTCATTACATGGTATTAGAACAATTGGAAAGTTATTTGGAAAAAAGACACATCTATTTTAATTTTGTACAAAAATAATTTCTGACTGACATATGATTTAAGCACAGAAAAAAAGCAATCCTTAAAATACAAGGAGAAAGCACAGGAAATTTATTATTTTATCAGAGTGGATTACATTTTTTAAAATATACAGTAAAATAAAATGCTGCAAAAGAAAAGACTACATTAAAGTAATGATTCCTGGGATAAATATCACAAACAAAGGTAAAAGGCATAGAACAAACTGGTAAAAAAATCTTTGCAATTAATATCACCATGAGTTGCCATTTATCTAATACATTTCTAAAAGTCTCTGGATTCGGATGCCTGGGCTCAGTCGGTTAAGTATCTAACTCTTGATCTCTTCCCAGGTTATGATCTCATGGTTTGTGACACTGAGCCCCCAGTCTGCTAGTCTGGTTCAGCGCTGAGTGCAAAACCCGCTTAAGATTCTCTCTTTCCCTCTCTCTGCCCCTCCCGCACTTGCTCACATGCCTGCTCCCTCTCCCTCTCTCTCAAAATAAATGAATAAACATTAAAAAAAAAAAATAAAGTCTCTGTATCAATAAGAACCAAAATCTTAACAGAACGTAAGCAAAGTATATGAATATATAGTTCATAGAAGACAAAACATGAATGGCTTTTAAGCATATGTAAAATTCCTCAATCATGTTTCAAATGCAATCTACCTTGAAGTGCTATTACCTTACCTCTTACATGACAAATATCAGAAACCATTGGATAATGTACTGTATTATTGATCAGAGTGGAGGCATAGGGAAGTGGGAAAGTAGAAATTTCCATACATTTCTAATAGCAACATAAATTATTTCACCCACCGTGAGAACGAATTTGGCAATATTCATTTAGGAATTTAATATAATATTATACCCTCATCTGTATCATGAAAAATACCATTTTGTCATTATTTTAATAGCACCTGCCATCCATATTGCTAGAAGAGATGAGATACCGTATACACTATTTCCCTGAATCTCTGATTTCATCATTTACAGTCCCCTGATAATATTGGAAAACTGCTATATTGGAAGCAGAAAACTTGTTTGGTTTGTTTTCATCTTCAAGTTTAGGAAATTATAATTCTTCACCCGCCTGCTGTATTAACTAAAGTACATGATGTTGTTTGACGTGTAATATACTGAAAATCTACCCATTAATTCATTTGTTTTATCATTCATTCATTCACCTAAACATTTCCCACACGAAAGGCTGGCTAATAGTCATTATCGTTTGCTGCAAAAAAAGAATTATCTCTATACTAACAATAAAATAGTTGGATATAAAATCTTAAATAGGTGTCCTATATTTATTAATTTATGATTGTACTACACTTCCCAAAGTTTGGCATGCAATATTTTAGAGTTTCTGCACTAATTACACTAATCATTGTTCCTATCAAATGATAAAACATTTCCTAACTTTTATTATCAAAAACACTGCTAAAGAATTCAGTATTTTTGGGAATGTGACTTTGACAGTGGCATTCCAAGAAACTACAGGGCAAGCCTGGACACTCACAATGTCCATCAGTACAGAGCAAAGAGAAACTAAAACAAGAAACCCAGTAATAATTGCCAGGAAATGTTTCCCTAGACCATATAGACAGGCAGGTGGGAAAGAAAAATAAAAAGTTAAGCCCTGAAGTCTTTGAGGCAGAGTGAGTCACTAAAAGCTTGGTAAACAATAATCTATCTAGTAGATATTTCAACTCCAGCAATGGTAGATGAGCTCATCTGGACCTAACGTCTTGCTGAGGAGAAAAAGTTATTTGCTTAAAATATTAGGACGATCCATCTAAAACCATCAGATATACAACAAGCTTATGGAAAATTATTTGTCCAGGATGTGGAAGAGGACAGAGGCACAGAGAGTGAAATCTGTTTTTGAGACCCTCATGGAGTTAGAAGGAGATATTGAATTTACAGTCGGGTGGAAGGGGCAAAACTAGTAAATCTTAGCAAAGAAAATACCGAAGGTATTTTTACAGAAAATGTAAATGATCTTTAAAGGTCAAAGATTGAAAAAGACAGAAAAACAAAAACAAAAACAAAAACAACAAAACAATGAAAAAAGCTAATGTGTGAGTATATACCAAAGACCATTGAGCGATAACTAGTTGGGTTCAAAGTTTATATGGACTGTTAATCTCAGGGTCATGAGTTCAAGCCCCATGTTGGCTGTGGAGCCTACTTAAAAAATTTTTGGGTATGCCTGGGTGGCTCAGTTAAACTTTGACTCTTGATCTCAGCTCAGGTCTCTATCTCAGGGTCATGAGTTCAAGCCCATGTTGGGCTCCACACTGGCTGTGGAGTCTACTTAAAAACAAACAAATAAATATTTTTTAAAGTTTATTTGTAACTAAATTACCTGAATATAATAGAATATATTGAAGAAATTTAACTGGTTTATGTTTCTTTCACTTTGAAATCAGTAATGATTACCAATAATAAAAATGGGGAATTATCACTGGTACTTCAGTCTTTATAAAAAATAAAATAATAAATAAAATAACATAAAACATTTAAAAATAAAATATTAAATAATATTAATAAAATACTGTTATTAGGTAATAGTACTCTATGCCAATATGTGAAAGAATTAGATAGATGGACAAACTCTTACAAAATAAAAATTGCCAAAATGAAAGAAAAAAGGGAATCTTAATACTTTAATAAATATTAACTAAGTTAAAAATGTAATAAAATACTTTTCACCAAGGAAAAACTAGATACAGCAACTTAATAAGTAAATTCTACGGAAGAAAATTTAAAAAAAATTTAAAAGGATACTTATAAAAGTTGTATAGACTATTTAAAAAAAAAAAGAGTACTCCACAAGTGGTTTTATGATACCAGCATCTTATGGAACTAAAACTTGATAAGAATTGTCAAGAAAGAAAAATCATATACTATTTTTACCAGAAATTCTAACCAAAATATTGGCAAACTAATTCAGCAATATGTATAAAGAAAAATAGATCACAGCCAGGTTGGATTTATTATGGGAATATAGGACATACTTAATACTTAAGAATGAATCAGTTTAAATCACAAATTTAAAGGAAAAAAATGATACTCATCTCAAAGGATGCAGGAAAGCATATGTAACTGAATACCTATTAATCAAACATGAATATGATACACACTAGGCAAACTAGAAATTTAAGGAAACTTCCTTGATAGAGTAAAAGACACTTTTTATACATCCACTTAATGGCAAAGTAACATATTTGTGTTAGGAATAAAAATGAAACAAAGGTGTCTGTTATGATCACTTCAAAATAGTTCTAGAAATTAGAAAAACAAAAATTGAAAGGTTTGCAGTATTAAAGATGTCATTATTCTCAGAAAAGAGTTTAAATAATTGTGAAGCACACTGTTAGAAATTTTAAGTGAACATGTGAATTTGGCTAGACAAGGGATGCATGTGGGAAACGAACTTGTATACATTAGCAATATAGTTATAAAATTTTTAAAATACATACTTCAGGAGGTGCAATAATATATAAAATAACAATGAATCAGTTTAGCAATAGGTTTTGAGAACCTATTGCAAGACAGAATGCAAGACAGAAAACTATAGAATATTAAAAGATATTGAAAAGAATTCAGTCAAAGATGAAAGAAATCTTGGAAATCAGTGAGGATCTAATAGTCTTCAAGCTGGTAACAGCACCCCAGTCTATAAGCTTGCACAAGTGCACCCACTCCCAGCCCCACCCCCACAAAATCTGACTTTTGAAAACGTATACTGGAGCTATGCTTCTTAAAGTCTAGTTTGCATATGACACGTCTGGGGAAATTGTTATAAGGGATATCCTGATTCAGTAGGTCTGAGATAGGGTCTAAGATTTTTCTTTTTTCTTTTCTTTTCTTTTCTTTTCTTTTCTTTTCTTTTCTCTTTTCTTTTCTCTTTTCTTTTCTTTTTTTCTCTTCTCTTCTCTTCTCTTCTCTTCTCTTCTTTTCTTTTCTTTTTTACCTTTATTCAGTTTTGAGTGACAGAGAGAGACAGAGCACGAGCATGGGAGGGGCAGAAAGAGAGGGAGACACAGAATCCGAAGCAAGCTCCAGGCTCTGAGCTCTGAGCTGTCAATGCAGAGCCTGATGTGGGGCTCAAACTCAGGAACCATGAGATCATGACCTGAGCTGACGTTGGCCGCTTAACCGACTGAGCCACCCAGGTGCCCCAAGAGTTTGCTTTTCTAACAAGTTCCCTGGGTAATTCTGCTTCTGGTTTGAGGGTCACCCTCTACATAACAAGGTGATAGAATTTACATTATCATAATTGTTCGGGCACTACTGGTATTTGGGGGATAAGAGACAGGGGTACTGATCCTAGTGCGATGTGCGGGGTCAGGACTAACCAAGGAAGAATTGTTCCATTCAGAACAGTAATAGTGCACCTGGTGAGAAATTTATAGACTGACAATCTCAACTGAAAGATCGAAGAGCTGATATTCAGTAATGTTGAGTGATTTGTCCAAGGTCCCACGCTGAGTCAAGATCCTGGTCAAGCCAAGATCAGAACCTAGAGCTCTGGCTTTGCACGCTCATCATTTTTTCTTAGAAGAAAAGTTGTATCAGACACATTAAAAACAACAACGCAGGCTATTCAACACAATTGCAGTAGGAGTCAAGACTTGTAAGAGGGGAGGGAGACCAAACTCAACTCTGCTGAAACAAAAGGTCAGAAGATTTTTAAACACTGTGGTGGGTTAATGGAAAAGTACCAGAAAATTCACTTAGTGGGAGTTTGGTCAATGTGAGGACACCCTTTGTGTTTGCTAATTGTGGTTTCTTGAAGTTAGATTCCTTCCCTCCCAACAGAGGCTAGGAGATAAGGACCTTATCTTTCTTGATTACGTATCAAAGGGATAGCTGTCAGATCCTTGAAAAAGAATGTCTTTCAGGGCACCTGGGTGGCTCAGTGGGTTAAGCCGAAGTGGCTCTGACTTCGGCTCAGGTCATGATCTCGCGGTTTGTGAGTTCGAGCCCCGTGTCAGGCTCTGTGCTGACAGCTCAGAGCCTGGAACCTGCTTCGGATTCTGTGTCTCCTTCTCTCTCTGCCCCTCCCCCACTTGGGCTCTGTCTCTCTCTCTCTCTGTCTGTCAAAAATAAATCAATGTATAAAAAAAAAAAAAAAAGAAAAAAGAAAAAGAAAGTCCTGGGTAGTAGAAGACATACCTCAAAAGATCAGAGAGAGAAATCACAACTGCAACTTTTCTATAGCAAATGCTTTAAGCAAAGGATGGCTAAGCCACCCACCCCACCCTCACCCCCACATAAATAAAAAGAAGCCTATCAACATTTATCCAAGCCAAGGGGAGCATTATGGCTATTTTGTTAAGTACCACCATTCAAACAACTGGTTCCTTCTCTCCTTTCCTTTCTCTCCTTCCTTCCTTCCTTCCTCCCTCCCTTTCCCCATCCTTCCCTCCATCCTCCACTTCCTCCCCCGCTTGCTTTTTTCTTTTCTTACTTTTCCTCTTTTTAAATGCCATCTTTGATTCCTTTTCCCCTTTTTTCTCTTTCTTACCTGCCTCTCTTGAAGTTCAAATTTACACACACATGCACAGACACTTTTCTTCACTTAGAAAAGTTAAGAAATGCCATTCATCTGCTTAGAAAAGGAAATGTCATTTAGTATCAAAAGACAGGTATTGGTTTGTATGATACCCAAAGGCAATTTTGCAATTTCAGTAAATGAAATGCAGGAGATCATCTAAATTCTAGATTAGAGCCCCATTCTTCACCTTTCCCAACCTTCTCCTCCTTCTTACAGGTTTTTCTCTCTCACCACCCTGCCAAATTCTGTTGCTTATTCCCCAGAATGCATGATACAACATCTGTGGTGGCTTCCACGGAGATTTATGTAGCCAGATTTTCATTAAAATAGCAACAGAATTGACTCAATAAAATCTTGCTTATCTTAATAAAGCTCTTTAGAGCTTTGCAAATTTGCATTTAATACCCTTTAGTGTCATTATAGCATTAATAATCTGTGCCTAAAGAGCAATAAAAAAAAAACTTTATACTTTCTATTTAATAGAGGTAGCTTCATAACCCTCCATTTTCATGCAACTTGGGCTTTTAAAGTAACAGACAGAAGCTGAAGGGAGAGTATTCAAATGCAAAACGTGGTCGAGTCTCAATGGAATGGCTTACTTAGACTGAATGAGTTTGAGACTTCTAAGATATTGGCTTCTCCATATTACTCTGTCCAGGAACATAATCCACATCTATTTTCTCGACTCGGTAACATGTACCTTCAACATCTCCTTAAGAAATTGCTTTTAATTTCCCTGAAATCTCCTCATTGCTAATGAGAATGAGATAGGAAGGGAGCAAGGCGAGGTGGGGATGGCAGGTAAGTGAATGAGATGATACACGACTGCTGCTTTTAGATAAAGTCTTTCAGATCCATGAACTTAAAAGAATCTCCAATGGAAATAAGCTGGTGCCTACCTTCCCACCTCTTTACATCTAATTTCTCCTGGTGGATTCTGAATTTGTAGACGAAGTGAGAAGAAAAGAGATACAGACAAATATTTCAAAGCCAGATTTCAAAGAACCACCACGGGTTTCCCGCTTCCCAAATCAAGCATGGTGTAGCAAATTAGATGTACAAGGCCGACCAGACGTGGGTCCAGGAAAGCCTCCGATGTGAATGGTCTTCTAAAGATATGTTACAGTGCAGCCAAAACGCAACTCCAGGAATTATCTGTGACTTTTCTAGCTCTACAACACAATGTCGTGGGAGGGTAACTAACATTGCCTACAGCTCGTGATCCATTTGGATGAAAATCAAGACGTGTGTATAGAGGCGGAAGAAGCAGGGCTCACAAATGACGAGCTGCTCAGCCTTCTGCCTTTTTCAAGGGCTTGTGTGCTGCAATGGTAATGTTTTTAAGTCTCCCCACGGCTGCTTTAAGCGGTGTCTTGGATTTTCTGAGTTCTAGGCTGATTTTTCCAGTTAAAAGATGCATCGTGAAAACTGACAAACCTTCCTAATTTCTTCCTGTCCACAGAATACCAACTCCAGCAAATCAGTCAGAATTATCTCTCAGTAAAACAGAACAGAGACGTTAGGAACACGAACAAGCAATGAACAAACAGCTCCGAAAACAAAAATCAGAAGGTGAAGACATCAAAATTGGACCAGGACAATTAAAAGCTATGCTTTTACATTCCAGAAAAAAAAAAAAAAAAAGGCCAGCGGAGAGGTGCACCGAAAGGGTGTGAGTTGGCTGATAAAAATCTCCAAGTTAAGTGAGAAGGAGACTGAACAACACATGTGTGGATTGGCCACAAAAGACCAAAGGCCCACATCCCCATGCAGCGAGGTCCCCACCCAGAGGGAGGGCAGCCTCCAGTGATCCACAGAGCAGGAAAGAAAAAGCAGCCATTTAGGCAAGGAACAGCAGGGGTCAGGGTTGAAAATCAACCTAATAGGTAACAAGATATTTAAAAATAGTCTTGCTAAAGTAACTTCTCTGAAAAGGAGGGTCCTGAAAGGCTTAAAAGATGATTTAACATCTCTTAGGGGAATTCTCTAACTTAATTTATCAATTAACTTAGATACAATTTTACAGATGTATGTTGCTTTGATTTATGTTGGAACATATATTTGTGTTATTAATCTTTGCGCTAGTAAAACACTTGTAATGTTTGTTTGGCACTATTAATATTTCTGGCGATGTGTTGAAAACAAGATCTTCAAAATATCTGCCTACCAAGATTTTAGAATTGTCGTGGGCCAAGGAATGCTGTGTAAATCCCATTTTCTTTATTTTTTAAAGCTGAATTATAGCTGACATATAATATTATATTAGTTTCAGGTATGTAATGTAGTGATTCCACAATTCTGTACCTTATACTATGCGCATCATGGTAAATGTAGTTACCATCTGTCACCATATAAACTTATTACAAGGTGATTGATTATATTCCCTATGCTGTACTTTTCATCCCAGTGACTTATTTATTTTATGACTGGAAGTTTGTACCTCTCAGTACCCTTCACCCATTTCACCTTTACCCACATCCATATCCACGCTGGCAACCACCAGTGTTTTTCTCTATATTTATGAGGCTATTTCTCTTTCTGTTGTTGTTGCTTCATTGTTCATTTGTTTTGTTTTGGTGTGTCATACTCCACAAATAAGTGAAGTCAGTGGGAGTGTTTATTGTGGTTATGATGACCCGCTTCTTCCAGTGTATACTGGGTATGTGAAGGAGGAAGGCGGTGAGGGGTTACAACTAGGGAACAGATAACTTGACATTGTTATTTATTGCTTTCTAGAACATAAGGACCTGTGGCGGAGGACGATAAGACCCAGCTCTTGAATCTAGTGCTGTAACTGACATAGGTTTCTCTTGGGGGAAGTGGAGGGAGTAGGAGGGAATGTCCTCTTCAAGTATAAGGGAGACCAAATAGAACACTGGGGACCAGAAGGGTGTGGAGAATAAGCTTAGGAGTTCCCTGAGTTTGTACCCGTGGGTTAACAAGGCATATAGGAATAAGAAGCCTCAGGATGAAAGCATCCAGGATTAGGTAAACAAGATTAGGTATTCAGAGTGGAAACACCCTCCAATTTAGTACAATAGGGGAAAGCTTCTTTCACAGGAAGGAAGGACCAAAATAGGTAAGTAAACAGGGCTATAGACCGAAGCAGGGCGCAGGGCGAAGTTGCCCATAGAGGAACTAATTAGCGAAAGAAAGGTGCCTTGTTGATCCTGAGGCAGCACGCTCTATCTTGTCCCCTGGGCAAGTTTAGGTGAACAGACTCTGGCCTCATGCCTACCATAAACAACATCTGCCAGGCACCAGGATTTTGTTTTGTATCTACCCAAACCCCTAACACTGCCTATCTTCAAAACCCCCTTTCCCTCACACCCATGAGCTAATGTGCACAGTTTCACTGTCTCTTTGTACAGGTCCATCATGCTTGTAAGCCTTCCGATCCCAATAAAAACAGAGCAAGGACCCTTATTCAGGGCTTTTGTCTCCTCCCAGACATTAGCCTCTCTCACATTTAATTCTGTGTCCGCTCTCTTGCTAGACAAAAGAGAACTCCAGACCCAGGGTCTACTAACAGAAGGGTAGATTTGTGGTAGCCCACATTGGTTCCGTTTTGGTATGCAAATATTGACTTCCCATCTATGGGGAATAATTGCACTCTTCTCTCATTGGCCTCAGTCCTGGCCGTATGTTATGGTTAGGCTGGTGAAATATGGGCACAAATGATGGGCACCTCTGTTAGAAAGTGAAGAGCCAGTGCAGAGCTAGCCAGACCTTTCTTTCACTTGCTGTAGAATACGGAAGCATGTTTCAAAGTTAAGCCACAATCAACAACAGTCCCTTAATACTAATAAGCAGAGACCCCTTGCTGAACCTAGATAGACAAGTCACACATGCAAAAAATAAATTTTCTTTTATAGTCATTGAGATTTTGGGGCCCTGTGTAATGCAGTAAAATATTTTATATCCTACTTGATTCAGCAACTGGGAGTGCCTTAGAGCTTGGAGAAAAGGTAACAAGCCTGAAAATAAAATAAATATACGATCTACATAGTACCACCCCTTAATTCTTTTGTTCAATACTCCAATATTTCTTGATGATACCGGTGCGTGGATAACTTAAACAAAGCACACCATCTCTAACTTACAGCCTATCAGGATCATACTATCTTGGCATTAGATGGTCATGGCCCTGGGGACCAAACTAATGATAATCAAAGTCGAATAAGTCTAATCAGTCAATTTGGGGGGATAACTGTGAAAAATTTGAAGTCATTAAAGTTTGAATTGGGAAATAAATAATTTAGAAAAAATGCTGGAATGCAAATGAAACAAGGGAATATAAACAGGAATCTTCAATGCCAATCTGTCAAGTGGTAAGTAAGAACAATCAAGGTCCATAGATTTACAAAAGATGGCAGTACGGAAATTTTCAGAGCACAATAGAAAGTTCTTCTGGAAGGTTTTGCAAGATTGTCAAGTCTCTGTCTGGGGTCTTTCGATTAGAGAAAAATGCCATAGTTATTAGAAGGCAACATCCCAGGTGTCTAGTACATTATTTCCACTCTTTATGTCTAAGGGAAGGTATCTACCCTTGAGCTGAATTTCTAAGCCAAGAGAGTTAAGCCAGGAAAGCAACATGAACAAGTCTAATGTTTCATGCAATATGGAGTAGTAAAAATAACACAGATTTGGGTGCCAGAAAGCCCTGGGTTTGAACTCAAGATCCAAAATTGTCAACAAATACGCTGAGCTTTGCAGAAGAAGAAAATAGTTATTTAGGATCCCCTCTTTGCAAATTTAGAAATGGTGTATGTTTCTTTTATGACTACATATGGCATACTTGTATATATATATATATTTTGTACTTTCTGTTTTTTTTCAAGCTGTGTAGACATATTTTATTTATTTTTATTTATTTTTCTTTTCTCTTTTTTTTTTCAGTATATGAAATTTATTGTCAAATTGGTTTCCATACAACACCCAGTGCTCATCCCAAAAGGTGCCCTCCTCAATACCCATCACCCACCCCCCCCCTGCCACCCCCCATCGACCCTTAGTTTGTTCTCAGTTTTTAAGAGTCTCTTATGGTTTGGCTCAACGTCGCTCCTCATCAGGGAAATACAAATCAAAACCACACTCAGATACCACCTTGCGCCAGTCAGAGTGGCCAAAATGAACAAATCAGGAGACTATAGATGCTGGAGAGGATGTGGAGAAACCAGAACCCTCTTGCACTGTTGGTGGGAATGCAAATTGGTGCAGCCACTCTGGAAAACAGTGTGGAGGTTCCTCAAAAAATTAAAAATAGACCTACCCTATGACCCAGCAATAGCACTGCTAGGAATTTATCCAAGGGATACAGGAGTACTGTCTAGACATATTTTAATGTAAGGGGCACATGCCCTTGATAGAGCAATAGATATAGGGATGTGTTTAATTCTAGAGTAGGGCTGGGAAAATACCAGGAATCTAAATGCCAATGTACTAATTGTAGAGTATTTTGCTTTATTTACCCGGTCTCTTCAGAGTAAGAAGAAGCTGTGTTTTAGGAAATACTTTCAGGTCTGGTATGCAAGTCTCCGTTAGTTAAACAATAATCTTAGCATTTTAGAGAAAGAAGCAATATCCAGTCATTGAGATAAATGATCACATGCAGAATATTTAACTTGTTTTAACACAGTGAAGACTGTGAATTTGCCTTGACATAGGAACAATATGCTGAAATAAAGTCCTCTCTTTTCTGATAGATACAGATTTCTACAGCTCCAGGCAACTGCAGTTCCCCAATTAGTTACGGAATAAAAATGAGGGTGGAAGAAAGGCTGGGAGTCTGGCTTTTTATTTCGATTCTTGCACCAGAATCGAAATACCTCCAGAACTGTCAAAACCCATTTGTACCTGTATAATAAGAAAATAGGAATTGTATCATCCCGCCTCCTTGTTAGGGACCGGGGAGAGTGTAATAAATATAGCATGTATAAATGCATATGTAATGTGTACACATGTAATTTGTACTATGTGTTAAAAAGTCAAAATGTAGGGGCGCCTGGGTGGCTCAGTCGGTTGAGTGTCCGACTTCAGCTCAGGTCACGATCTCACGGTCCGTGAGTTCGAGCCCCGCGTCGGGCTCTGGGCTGATGGCCCAGAGCCTGGAGCCTGCTTCCGATTCTGTGCCTCCCTCTCTCTCTGCTCCTCCCCTGTTCATGCTCTGTCTCTCTCTGTCTCAAAAATAAACGTTAAAAAAAAATTTAAAAATGTGTACAAGACTTTAACCTATTTTGGTAATTCTCACCTGCGGCTGATCTGAGATGAAGGTAAAAGAGTGATACTAAAATCCATCCAACTAAGTCAAGTTTTTTCCAGAAGTTTCAAGTCATACTTGCTGTGAGGTGTTTTACCCATACATGTATTTACCAAACAATAAAAGCTTGTTCCAGACGCATGTCAAGAAAAACCTGTGTATCAAAGTACAGTACAAATAATTCTCAAGAAAATAAGTAGAAAATAATATTCATTCCCAACAGTCTCAACTGGGGACGGTGGGAACAGAACAACAGTGGAGGTAATATTCATACTAATATAAATAACATCCTTAAAGAACTCTATATCTTGAACAACTAAGAAACTGGTTTGATTTGCATGGAAGTTGTTATTTGCTAAATTGTGCCCCCAACCCCACTCAAATGTATATGTTGAAGTCCTAACCCTCCGTGCCTCAACATGTGACTGTATTTGGAGATAGGGGTTTTGAAGAGGTAATAAAGGTGAAACGAGGTCATATGTCTGGGCCTTAAACCAATTCGACTCTGTCCTTGAAAGAAGAGGAGATAGGGACGTGGACACACCCAGAATTAGAGGTAGCAGTGTGAGGTCACAGCAAGAACACAGTCATCTACAAGCCAAAGAGAGAAGCTTCAGAATGAAATCATTGCTACTGACGCTTTGACCTCAGTTTTGCCTCCAGAAATGTGAGAGAGTAAATATTGTTGTTGTTTGAGCCACACAGTCAATGGCACTTTATGATGGCAGCCCGAGCAAACGAGGACACAAAGTGCTTCTTGTGTTTTTCAACTTTTATAACAATACCCCCAGACGGATAATTTCTGAGAATAGTCAAATACCAATTTTTAAAACAAGGTGAAATATTTGTATGCTTTGCATGTATATGTAATATATGTATGACAATACTGTAGACATTGGTTCAAGTTGAGGATGTAAATAAAAGACACCTTCCAAGATTACTTGTCTAAATGTGGCGGTGCAGAGCACTACTTTGTTAACAGCTGTGGTAGCTTGCAAAAGTGGGTGCAACCTTCATCCCTTCCTGTGTCCATACCCTGTGCCATTTCTCCCATAGAAAGATATAATCTGTATTTTTCTACCTTTGAATTTGCACTGGCCTTGAGACTTGCCTTGGCTGATGGAATATACCAGAAATTACAGTGTGCCAGTTACCAGCCCAGGTCTCCAGAAACCTTGTGCATTTCTCCCTTTCTTAGAACTTGTCTTCTCCATGAACAAAAGCCATTCACTTGGTGGATGACAAGCGAGAGGACACCCAGTCATCTCTTTCACCTTAGCAGACCACGAACCAGGTACCAGGCGTTAGAATTAAGCTAGGTTATTAATTTCCTCCTCATCCACCAACTATGAGCCTAGTTAAGATCAGGCAAGTCTGGTCCATATTATGTGAAATGTCCAGCAGACCTGGAGACTTATGAGCAGTAATAAGTGATGTTATTTAGCACTAAATTCTGGGGTATTTGCTTCATGGTTTGGTTGTACAACACTGAAGGCATTTGTGCTTTTAATCTGGAATTTACCTTTTGCTTCATCCCACTTTTGGAGAGTTTTTTTTATTGTCATCTACTAGAGCTTTTAAAAAATTCAGTCTGAGTCGTCTATCATCTATCTATCTGTCTATCTATCTATCTATCTATCTATCATCTATTTATCTATCATCTATCAATCAATCATCTATCTATCAATCAATCTATCATCTATCAGTCTATCTATCATCTATCTATCTATCTATCATCTATTATCTATCAATCAATCAATTTATCTATCATCTATCAATCTATCTATCATCAATATATCTATCTATCATCTATCAATCAATCTATTTATCATCTATCAGTCAATCTATCATCTATCAATCTATCTATCCATCCTTCTATCTATCTATCTATCTAGTTATTTCTTTAGTATTACTTACCCCTCGTTATATATGTGGAAGTTGTACTCACCAGAATTTTTCCATTTAATCAATGACATTTCTTTAGCTCAAAGCATGTGCTTTTGTGTGCACATGCACACACAAACACACACACACACACACCCCAAAAATAGAAGTTAAATTACTTATTATCTAGCACAATTTAGTAAATTACTACAATCAATTTTTGCAAATTAAAGGCTTTATAGGTTATTTTCTTTCACTGCTAATTTCCAACCAAGAGTCTCTTGAATCTACTATACACTGTGTAGTTCTTACCAGGGTGTATTATACATAGCTGATGCTCACCCATTGTTTGTCTCCTGGATGAATTTATTGGAAAGAAAACTTGAGGGGGAGGACTGTGATTTCTCTTTTGTTTCTGTCTTCCACATGATTCATCAGGACTGTGAATGTGGTAGAATATAATAATGACCGTCTCGTGAATGTATAAATACGTGAGAGCTGATGGCATGGCTTACAAGAATGGTCACATGAGCAGGTAAGAACTATGGACACTTATTTATCCACAACCCTTCTAAAGTAGGAGACAGTGTAGCCATGTTCCCTCCAATCATCCTCAATCTATTTCGTTACTTTCACTTCACTTCTGATGGTATGAACCATCCAGACCCCTCATGTCTTTAAAACATTGAACCTGATCTTTTTCCTGCAGCTTAATATTAACAACTAATATTTTATTTGTTGTAGTTTTGGTTATTTTCGTTTACCTTGAGGTAAAAATCTTAGCAGGGGTCCACCAATTAGATGCTCCGGATAGATATACTCCTGCTCTCTGGTTTTGTTTTTTGCTTTTATTTTTTTTTAAGTTTACTTATTTATTTTGAGACAGAACAAGAGCAGCGAGAGTGTGAGCTTAGGAGGCGAAGAGAGAGAGGGAGAAAGAGCATCCAATGTGGAGCTTGATCTCACACACCGTGAGATCATGACCTGCGCCGAATCAAGAGTTGGATGCTTAAGTGACTGAGCCATGCAGACGCCCTGCTCCAGTTCCCTGTTTAAGAGCTTTTTGGAGACCCAAAGTTGAGCCGTGTCTTGATTCTTCTGCCATGGATATGATACTTTATTTCTGAGTAGCAGTAGAACTATAAGCCTAGTAAACCCCAAGTCCTTCCATTCTACCCATACCACTTAACATTGACCTTTTTTCCTTGCTTAGAACATTGTTCCTGGAGTTCTTTGCCAAATGTAACCTCCTCGGCTACACCTTGGCACTCTGTATAGCTCCTGAAGCTGACTCTGCTGGGACATCAAATACATTTTTTTTTCAATGACTAGTTACAGGATGTATTACTTTCGTAAGGCAGGTTTCACAAAATCCCATAGATTGGGTTGTTAATGTTATGGAAGTTTAAGAAATGTCTTGTCTCATAGTTCTGGAGGCTTGAAATCCCAAGCCAAGATGTTGGCAGGGCCATGAGGGAACTATCTGCCCCAGGCCTCTCTCCTTGGCTTTTTGATGGTCGTCTTCACCCCGCATTTCTTTTTACCACCTACCCTTAATTTGTGTCTTTGTGTCCAAATTCCCCTGTTTATGAGTCATATTGGGTTAGGACCCACACTAATGACATCACTTTAATGTGATGACCTCTATAAAGATGCTATCTCTAAAAGGATCACGTTCTCAGGTCAGGTCCTAGGGGTTGGGACTTAAATGCATGAATTTTGAGGGAAGCGTAACACAACCCATAACACTGGTTATAACCTTGAATTGATAGTCCCGATGACATGGACTGACTTTCCCTTTTTCTTGTTATTGAGATGGAAGGACAAAAAATTATGCTAAACAGAAGCCAAAAAAAAAAAAAGTGAAAAAAAATCGCTATACTCCACCCTGCTTCTACTTTGCATCTTGTTATGCAAAACAGCTCTTCTGTTTGATTTTGCTTTATTTTGATGACTGCAATGCTAAGATTAGACGATGGTTAACAAAGTTAAAATAGAGCAAGAAGGTGTAGAAATAAAACATCTAAAATCAAAGAAATAAATAATATTTTCTCACAATGATTTTAATAAAATGTTTAATTTAGAAGGTGTTTAGATTCATAGATAGGTCGCTACCCTTTCCCTCTCACCCAGATTCCCATATTGCAAACATTTTACACAAATTCGTGTGGACCATTTGTTATGACTAACAACCTGGTTTTATTCAAATACTATTAACTAAAAGCTACACTTACTTTAAAATTCACCATTTCTCTACTTTTTCCCTATTTTCCATTCTAGGATCCTATCCAGAATACCACATCACACTTAGTTGTCAAGCCTCTTTATTGTCCCTTGGTCTGTCATTATTTCTCAGGTTGTCCATGATTTTCACAAGTTGAACACTTCTGAGGAGTCCTGGTGACGTATTTTGCAGAGTGCCCCTCAATTTGGATTCTTCTCCCTCATAGTCAGACTGTCATTATGTCTGACGGACCAAATGCCATGGAGATGAAGTGCTCTTCTTGTCACATCATGTCATCTGTATTTGCTGTCAACATGACTGATCACCGATGTTCATCTTGATCCCTTGGCCAAAGTCACACCGGCCAAGTTTACACTGTAAAGTTACTTTTTCTCCCTTTCTTTATAATATGTAGAAGTAAGTCAGTAAGTGCAACCCACCCTGAAGGTAAGGAGTGGCCATGTTGATTATTGAAAGTTATTTCTTTATTTCCTCCAAGACTTTTCTGCAGTACTAGATGGTCCTTTCCTTTCCATGCGAAGGTAAATGGAAAGTCTGGGCTTTTTAGTTCTTCATTCAGTTCAGTTAAGATCTTGGGAGATCAGTTAACTGATCTTCAATCTGTTAAGATTTCTAGAAACATACAAACACAAGCAAATAGCTTGTTGATTATAGCAAAAGAATATTCCCGCAAAGTTCAGAATAAATATGCAGAAATGTTTTAAGTATCTCTGCTTTATATATGCCATTACCCTTGAATACGGAGCATTGTGTAGCACTTGAATACTAAGTGATCAGCAGCTTTTAAGACTTTAGTAGAAATCACTCCCAGGCTAAGCTACACAAGTTCAACATTCTGAACTATTATGTAATGACTTTTCTGAAGAACTATCTATCCCTGACAGAATTAGGGTAGGCTAGCAAGCACTGAAAGACAGCAGTTTTTCCTTAAATAGCATAAAAGAGGACTTTTTCTCAGCCTTTACTACACTTTTAATGTATACCTAAATACACTGATGCATATTTTCAATTAACTAGAGGCCTGACTTTTTGCCGTGGCAGCAAAGTTGTATCTTCCCTTGCAACAATAATACAGTTTTGCACTCTTTGGGAAAAAAAAAATAGTGGCTTCAACAGCCAAACCTTCTCATTTTCTAGTCTAATTGAAAAAAAAAAAACAAACATTATTAGTTTTGGCCAAGTTTTGGTAGAATTCTTTACAAATAAAATGGTCAATAGTAAAAAATCCATATCATTTAGAGAGCAAATCTGATTTAAAAAGCTGTAAATATGTGCAATTAACCAATTGCGTTAAGCGTCCCTTAAGACTCTATTCATTATACACAATGAGTTGGAGAAAGACATGCTATCTCCCAAGATTATACTAGCTGTTCCTATCCTTCACTCATATAAAGGCAGTGGCTCTGAAATTTTCTGCTGTCATGATATCCAGCTAGAGTTTGGGATATGAAGGAATACCTGACCCAAGGCCAGCCAATCTGTATGTTGTCCAGTGATCTAAAGCTCTAGATCCCCAGCCTATCAGGCTAATGATGACTTATTATAACAAGGTATATAATAGGTATAAATAGATTATACCTATTAGATTCTCTCTGAGAGATTGAATGTGAAATAGAAATAATCAAGATTTTGGTATTTGGAAGATGAAATGCAAACAGAAGCCGAGACAGCGGAGTTGAGTCATGTTTATGACAGGACAATAGAATACATTTAAATAAACTCCATCCATTGGGGGCAATAACATGATTATCCTGTCCTTAAACATTTGTTATTTCAATGTGATGCTACTCCAGGGTTCTTGTTTTCTGAATTTCT
This sequence comes from Panthera leo, assembly GCF_018350215.1. Lineage (NCBI taxonomy): Eukaryota > Metazoa > Chordata > Mammalia > Carnivora > Felidae > Panthera > Panthera leo. Next base: position 20,480,558 of record NC_056687.1, on the reverse strand, counting down.
GAGTGTAACCTTCCATTGGTAACTGAATGAATGGTAACTGATCTTTGAAACCGAAACAATCATTGATGTGAATGTTTTACACAGCAGCATGAGGTTTTCCTGTCATTGATGTGATCAAACATTTTGAAAGGGATAATGGAATTTTAAAGTGTCCAGCCATAATTATCACTTCCTTTTCCTCTAGCAAAGGTCTCTTAATGTTTTGAATATTCACTTACCAAGGTTCAAAAGAAATGCGAAATTGCTATGTGAAGAAATGCTAAGAATTTCCTACTGATTCATTTATAAAGATGGGTTGTTCTGCAATCGCTGTGAGAACACAAGTAAGTTATCTGGAGTCAGAGATATTATTCCAGGAGAGACTATTAATCCTATACTTGCAAGTTTGAAATCCAAAGAAAATCTGTTAATCTCAACCAAGATACTATGTCCTTTCATACATTTAACTTAACATGACTGATTCCAAGGAGTTGCTAACACCTGGGTGGGGAACATTTTACTTTAAAAAATTGGTAAATGTTATTCTTCCCATTTCTTGATGTATCTATTTGAATGAAGTGATGAAGTCTTCAGTTGTTAGCTAATCACTACTTCATTAAGATATTTTCTTTTATGTTTGCTCTTATAATGGAAGTCATATGGAAGGGGAAAGTATGTGAAGAATTCCTCAGCATTAACTAATGACTGAATATCATGTTGCTTCCATTGATAAAGTTTTACATATTAATATCTAAAAGAATTTATTGCTTTGATCTTAAACTAATGTTGTATTTCCTTTTAATAGATACATTTACTACATTAATTCACACCATGGTTGGACAAGGTAGCATTTTAAACGGGATTTGAATCATAGGCTTTAAATCTGATTGAACTAAGTATAAATCCAATCTCTGTAGTATATACTTATTTACTCATCTAGCTTTACTAGCCATATGACTTTTGGCAGGTCTCTTAAGTTATTTATCTATCAGATTTTCCATTTGCCAAGTGAGAAGAGGATTAAATGGGATAATATATAGAAAACATTTAGAGGCTATAAAAAATGTTTAGCATACTTATTTTCAACAGGCGTATATTCTTTTGGGGCAAAAGATAGATTAAGGATATAAATATTGTATATAAGATATACAACACAGGAAGGAAAGGACCAAAGGGAGAATGACAAAAAACAAAAACAAAACAAACCAACAAAAAGGAGAAGGAAAAGATTGGCAAAACAACAGACAGAAAGTTTCTCAGGAACCTGTCCTGCAGAATGATGTGACGTGAGTTTGAGAGGTTTCCACAATAAGCCATGAAGGATATTGCAGGCCTAAGTAATGTACAGAGTTTACTATATCATCAAAGTTTACCAATAATAGGTATAAATTAGGACTAGCCAGACTTCTTTTCCTTAACTGTGCTTTGCTTATCTTTTTCTTTTTTTTTCCCCCTCTATACTTTGATGGAAGCAGAAGGTTAGGAATAAAGTAAGGTGTGAAAGCACATGAAGCTTATACCTTCCCAGAAAAATTAGCTAAAAATAACTGAACACTTTAGAAAAATAAGGTAATAAATGCAACTGTGGTCCAAAAATAGTACCCACCAGATTTCTGAACTTTTTAAACTTCCCCTTTCAAAATAGGCCTATTAGTTATTAAGTAAGTTAGAATAAAGGCAGACAAAATGTGGTATTTGAAACAGCATAGAGTCCAGAGTGTGGACGATGGCAATCCACTATAGAGTGTGGTATGGGAATTGATCTTGGGAGGTGGTCACAGGGGTGTTAGTTTCAGTGTGCCCTAAAGTGCTGGTCCTTTTCATGTGGCCCCAGCATGCATCTCTTTCTCACTGGGAATAAGAGCATGTCCACTACCACTGTTAAGAAGCACTGGTTCAAAAGACAAAGCTAAATTAGAGTGATCTAAAGGTGAATATCAAAAGACGGTGAATTCATGGCATCAACTTAATTAATCTACCTGGTGATGCATCTTGATTCAGAATAGCCCCCGCAGCCTTCACAAACACATTTTTTAATATTGCTAAAAAGAATAATTGCGGGGACACCTGGGTGGCTCAGTTGGCTAAGTGACTGACTCTTCATTTCGGCCCAGGTAATCCCCCGGTTCGTGAAATCAAGTCCCGTGTTGGGCTCCAGGCTAACAGAGAAGAATCTGCTTGGGATTCTCTCTCTGTCCTTCCCTTCCTTGCACTCTCTGAAAACAAAACAAACAAACATTGAAAGAAAAAAAAAAGAAGAATCGTGCCAGAAATTAGGAGATGCATGATAGAAATGTAAAGTATGAAGGCTAATTTCTACTAGAAAGTTCAAGCATGAACCAAAATGTGTGAAAATCAGCATATTCAATTTGTGACTTCATTTCTAATTTTATCAGAAAATGTTGTGGATTATCATAGAGTCCAGAGGTAGAAATCCCAGTATCATTACATTAAAACCATTTCTAACTCTTCTTCCCATTAAAAAGGAAGAAAGCTGAAGAACTCTTTAAACCCTTTGATCAGAAACTTGTGAGTGTAAGTAAATTTTCACCTATCAGGTAATCGTTGCATTATTAGATGGATACATTCTCTATTGGCAAGTTGTCAAGGACTCTTTTCAATTATCTTTTCAAAACCTTGAGTCGAGATTCTACATTTGTCAGTCCACACTGGCTCTTGATATCAGTTAATGACTTTGGAAATACCAATTATGTGTGGCTGATATGAAACCCACAGCATAATTCTAGGTTTAAAGAATATAGAGTTATAGAATATTACCAAAACGGTGGGGAGAAAAGACAGATTGTCATTTGTGCCTTCACTTAATATTCTCGATAGAGATTTTCAATGTTTCTGGTGTCTCACGTGCACAAATAGGCTGGAGAACATTCTACCTTCTCATCTTCAGTGACGTAACAACTATAAACACGCACTATTCCCATCTCCGACTACAGGGAACTCAGGCCTGCTGCTGCTTCTCTGGACCTGATGCTACATCCACAACAAGGTCATGCTTCCTGTGGGTTGTTCATATTGATGACCCTGTACAATGGGAACAACGATGCAGCCCCATTCCTACAAGACAGGGAGTTCTTCCACAGTGGACGTGCGCTTGAAGATATCTAATTGGCCTGATCAAACCAGTCTTGGAAGTGTGCTGGAGTCCCAGGGTGCTTCCTACATATCCTCCTGCGAGCCCTACCCCCTTTACAGTTGCTAGAACTGTAAGTCAGTCTCATTGCTCTGCCCACCTTCTCTGGCTCCTTCGCCGTGTTGAACAGGGACTCCCCCAATAAATCTTGTGCACCTCTCATTCCATTTTTGATTTTGCTTCTAGAAGAAACTAACCTAACCTATCATTGTGACTATATCACTCCTGATCACGGATATCAACTGGATGAATAATTAGGCCTTAATATCATTTTACGTAACTCAAGGAAATGCAAGTGTTGCAGTCAATACATCCAATTATCCAGACTCTCAGTAATTATTGAGGTCTGGCTACGTGTTATACGGACACAATTTCACATAACTTACACGGTCTCATAGTTGGAATGACCGCCTTGATAAAAATTTTCGTCTCTGATTTTTACGACCGTCAAAAGTATCTCTAATCAAAGAAAATTTTCCAGGACAATTTTAAATGTATTTTTAATTTACACTCGTCTGTAGGCCTCATTATGATCTAACAATGAGATGCTTGAATAGACCTGTGTCTTTTACTTGGATGACTTAACCTGAGTACCAGAGTCTTGTTTGGAGGCTCTCTTCTGTTCTAATCAGCAGTTCTCAGTAAAACTATGATATATGTTCCTTCATAGCAGGATTCCTCAACCTCAGCACTATTGATTTCTTGGACTGTATGATTCTTTGTTGTGGTGACTGTTCTATGTATTATCAAATGTTTAACAGCATCCTTGGCCTCTGCCCACTACATGACAAGAGCAATCCTGCAGTTGTGACAATTAAAAATGTCTCAAGACATTGCCAAATATCCCCCGAGAAGGAAAATTGTTTGAGAATCACTGTTTTTAAGAACTTCTTGGAAACCAAAAAAGAGAATTATTGAAATTAAAATATAACAAATTGTTTACTACGTAGTTAAATGGGATATGAAAGAGTGACTGTGTGTGTGTGTGTGTGTGTGTGTGTGTGTGTTTACGTGTGGGTGCATCATTTATGGCTTAGGGAAATGTAAGCACCTTCTCTGAAACCTATTCAATTCTTACTTTATAGTTGATCTGTGTTATGCTCCTGGTTCTGTGTTATTCTGTTTTGGATTCTTGAGCTGAAAATGTAATTGTTATTGGTTTGATCCCTTATTTGTATCAGAAAGAAAAATCTACCAATGGATAATTCTCCCTTTCTGTTTTCATTCCCTAAGATTCAGAATTTCAAAAAAAGAATTTTTTTTATCAACATTTAGTTTTATTTTGTTTAACTATTTATTTAATTAGGGGATATTTATTGAGGGTCTTTTAGGTGCCCTCTCTGTACAAGGTACTGGACACATGAATGAACAAAACAAAGCAAACCATCTTGCCCTGGTAAAGTTTGTATTGTAGTGTCCTTGCAGAGTTTAAGGATGTTCACTCTTCTCAAAGTGTGCCAACTGGAACCACATCCAAATTCCAAGCCATGCCTTCTTCTTCTACACTGATGAAGTGATATGGGTAGTGGAAAATGATGGACTATGGATAGAAAGGTGTTAATGAAGAAGTACTTGTGAACGTACTGAATAGAGACACAAAAATAATAACATCCACATTGAACGCTATTTCAGAAAGTCTTCACCCATTATTTGAAAAATCAATACTAATTTCCTCTGTGGCCTTGATTAATTACATCCCTGGCTCCTAGAGCCTCTGGCTTTGCTGTTTAACCATTTCTTACACAATTATTCATTTGCTCAGTACAGAAAGGGAAAAACCTTCCTGCATTTGGAGAATGAAGGGGAAAATCAGATATAGGCTGAAGCACTCATACATTTCACACCTATAGCTTTCGAAGGACTGGCCTCAAAGTAATGCTATCACAGCAACCCATGCCAGTAGTAATTATGATATAAAATGCTACCTACAAGGGATTTTGTCCCATTTAACTTCTTATGTTTACCTTTATCAAAGAGCAACATAAGAATTTCTCCAAGTCACAGGCATTTTACAATTTTTATTTTCTTTTAACAAATGATAATTCAATATCACACTTGTGGAATCAGTCTCAATTAACTAAAACTATAGCTGGATTATTTCACCTCATTCAAATGAAAACAATCTCTCTCTTTCTCATATACATACTCACAAATACAGTCACATATAAACACACACACACACACAAATGCATTCACATAAAAACTTAGTTAAAAAGCAAACAAGTGATATAATGATATATTGATGTTCCCAGTTTCATCTCTCCTCACAAGATAACCAACTAGCAACTATCTATAGACAAGACATCAGTGTGAAAATCCATGAACCTGGGGATGAGGCTGAAACATCTTGCCTTGACCACAGATATCAAGAAGAACCACATTACAAAGGTAAGAGGGACAGTTTCACTTTGACGATAAAGCCTCTCCTTAACACTAGCACAGTGCTGCATAAAAAGGCCTTCTGGTCCTTCCAGTGGGAAAATAGAACCCAAGATGGACATCTAGCTTCCCCAGGATTTTAGGACACTTCCCAGGAAGAAACAAAATTGATTAGCCTGTAGTTAGAGTTGCCAAAAAAAGGAGAGAGGATGTAAATCGATAAAATTGTAAATGAAAAAAGAAAAATTACATTGGTGCCCTAAATACGAAGAATCATAAGTGAATACGATGAAAAATTATATGCCAATAAATTGGATAACAAAGAAGAAATAGAAAAATTCTTGGAAACATACAATCTACCAGAACTGAATCGTGAAGAAGTAGAAAATCTGAACAGATCAATAACAAGCATTGAAATTGATTCAGTTATCAACTCCTCTCCCTCTCCTCAAAATAAAGCCCAAGACCAGATGGCTTCACTGGTGATTTCTGTCAAATATTTGAAGAATTAACACCAATCCTTTCCAAATGCTTCCAAAAAAGGGAACACTCCCAAACTCATTCTACAGGGCCAGCATTACTCTGACCACCTGAAGCCAGATAAAGACACAAGAAAAAAAAAAAAGTAGATGAATATCCCTGATGAATACAAACATAAAAGTTTTCAACAAAATACTAGCAAATCAAATTTAATAGCATAATGAAAACAGTACACATGATGACCAAGTGGGATTCATTGCTGGTATGCAAAGATGGTTCGAAGTATGTAAATTAATAAATGTAATATACCATATTAATAATACAAAACAGTAAAATCATATGATCATTACAATAAATGTAGAAAAAACACTCGACAGAATTTAACACAGTTTCATAGTAAAAATTCTCAACAAATTATGTGTAAGTGGATGCATAATAATAATAATAAATAATAAATAATAATAATACATAACATAATAAAGGACTTTCTGACAAGCCACAGCTAACATCATATTCAATGGTAAAAATCTGAAAGCTTTTCCTTTAAGATAAGGGACAAATCAAGAGTTCCCATTCTCAACATGCTTGTTCAACATAGCACTGGAAGTCCCACCCAGAGATATCAGGCATGAAAAGAAAAAAAAGACATCCAAATTGGAAAGGAAAAAGTAAAACTGTCCCTATTTGCAGATGACATGGTTCCATACACACACACACACACACACACACACACACACACACACGTATATCTCTAAAGACTCAAAACAAAAATGAAAACAAAATCTTATTAGAACTAATAAACAACTTCAGTAAAGTTTCAGGGCACAAAATCAACATATAAAAAACAGTTGCATTTCTAGGTACTAACAGTGAACTATCTGTAGCAGAAAAAAAGAGAACAATGGTATTTGCAATAGCATCAAAAACAGTAAAGCATTTGGCAATAAATTTAACCAAGGAAATGAAAGACCCATATACACAAAACGGTCAGACATTGATGAAAGAAACTGAAGAAGATACAAATACATGGAAAGATATCCCAAGTTCGTGGATTGAAGGAATCTAACGTGTTAGTCATATTAACAAAATTTTATACAGAAATAGAAAAAAATGGGGCTTCTGGGTGGAGGTCCATCTTGTCCATATATATGAAAAAAAAACTGATATGAGACCATAAAATAGCATCACTTTGCGAATAGCATAAAAGTAAGTATTTTTGTTTGTTTTTTGTTTTTGTAAAATACTGCTAGTGATAGCTTTGGACTGCAATTTGCTACCATTTTCATTGGATTTAAAACAAAGTAGAAAGTTATCCAGAAAACTTAATTAGTATCCTAATTTCTAAACACTTTTGCCTCACACCATTCTAGCATACAACTAAAATATAAAAAGTCTTTACACCGACATATTAAAATACCTGCAGCTTTTTTAGAAAAATGGAAAAAGAGAAAACAAAGTAGTATGAGTTCAGGAAAGAACTCTCAGAATTAAGAGGCCACGACTATAAAAACAAGCCCAGTCAAATCACCAATTGATATGTATTAAAACTCAGGGGGTCACCCGGGTGGCTCAGTCAGTCAAAGCGTCCAACTTCGGCTCAGGTAGTGATCTCACAGTTCATGGGTTCAAGCCCCCCATCCGGCTCTGTGCTGACAACTTGGAGCCTGGAGCCCGCTTCGGATTCTGTGTCTCCCTCCCTCTCTGCCCCCCCCCCCCCACTTGCACTCTGGATCTGTCTCTCTTTCAAAAATAAATAGACATTAAAAACAAAACGCAGAGCCCTTGATCTTTAGAATTGTGAAGCTCAAGTTCCATTTCTCAACATTCTTCTGGAACTTTCTTTGAAAACATAATGTTTAAAAGGCCCTGGTGAGGTGCCATAGAGGACTCTGTGAGTTTTTACCCTTTCTACACAGTCATGAATATATTTATCAGATTTCCATGGCCTCTTCAAAACTATTTTCAAAACACAGTGTGAGACCTCAAAGGAACTATTTAGTGAAGCTATATTCCAAACTATAGCTCCGTGGATATGTGTACTCCTACGCGGTTACCAGTGGCCCTTCGCTACTAAAAAGGAAGATTTACCTCGGCAATGATCAGCAGTGGTTCCACACATTATTTTCAATCAGCAGTTTTTCTTGAATAACTCTCACCGGACAGGCCATGATGCACAACCACTTTGATAGATTCTGTTAGGAAGACGGAGAACAGTTATTCCTCCAGGCAAAACCCGCCAAAGGAGAGCGTTTCACTGCCACAAATCCAGAGAGAGGAGAAATTTACAATGACTCAAGTTTGATACAAGGGGTCAGGTCATAGCTGATTAGAATATGAAATCAATAATTGAGTATGATTTTATCATCCTACTGAAATACAATAAAGTAACCAAAATGAGTATGCTGTCAGCCTGAGACTAGTATAATTAATTTGACAAAAGAAGCCTTTAAACTTAATTTATCAAACACATGACATATTTATGTTTTTCACTGCAGACAGCAAAAATAATAATAATAATAATAATAATAATAATAATAATTAAATAAATAACACTTGTTTACCAAAAAATCACCACAGATTATGTATCAGTCAGGAAGTAGATTTTGAAAGAAATTAAACTGCCTTTGAAAATCCTAATAAATTTAGGATTTTTAGAAATGCACATTCAGGTTTATGAGGAATATGACATCTCCAAAAAGAATGATTTGATACTAAAGGCTTCTCTTGAATTTAATTGGTATTTCTCCCATAGCATCTAGTCCAGGGCTAGGCCTAGAATGAAAATTATTCTTAGCAATACTTGTTAGTTAACTCTTTCCTTGATATTTCTTAAGAATATCTGCAAATATTAATTTTATTCTTTATATCTACCAAAAGTATATATATCCTATCGATTATATCCATTTTTGATTATTTTTATCACAAAATCAGCTGCCACCTATAATACCATATCCCCTCCAAATACACTTTAAAATAAAAACCAAACTTGAAAATACAAAAATAAGAAAATCATTAATTTTGGACAATATTATAACTTATAGGATTTTTAAAAATAAAGTACATTTTTTTAATTTTTATTTATTCTTGGGAGAGAGAGAGAGACAGAGCACAAGCGGGGGAGGGACAGAGAGAGACGGAGACACAGAGTCTGAAGCAGCTCCATGCTCTGAGCTGTCAGCACAGAGCCCGATGCGGGGCTTGAACCCATGAACCATGAGATCACGACCTGAGCCGAAGTCGGATGCTTAACCATATTGATGAACAACTACCAAAACAAATAAATACACCTACATGCACGCACATATGGACACAACCCAAAAGACAAAGCTGCAACATTAGTGGCCAACCCATTCATGTAGCAGGAACAAATTATTATTTTAAAGTTATCAACAGTTCATTTCTGTTGTCAAAGACAGATCCTTGACATTTAGAGCTGCAAAAACAAACAAACAAACAAGTAGTTGGTCATGTACGTACCTTCTTCTTTCCTGGGTGGAAATTGAAGTTTATCTCTGGACAGACCCTTCCTCAACTAAGAGATGGACCACTTGGTGAGCTTATGCAAACAGGCAGTATAATTCTCAGGGAAGCCTTGAATGCTGCCCGGGGAAAGATGTATCATGTCCTGTGATCACCTAACCTGGCTCTAGACCACATAAAACTTCCAGAAGTCCAAGTAGTGGTTTCCTCTGAAGGAAGTGCTGTTTCAGATATCAGTCACTCAGGGACACATCAAAGCAGCAGGCCTTAATCTGGGGGCAGGAAGAATGCATTTCACTCTCTGAGTTCATGATGTGGGATTTGCACTCTGCAGAGGAACAATACAGTTGAACTGGACTCCTGAAAAGTGAAAGTTGACCCCTGAGAAATGGCTGGAGGAAGACGAGGGAGCCACGGAGTAAAGACGGTAAGAAATCCTGGTAGAAAAGGAACAGTGAAACCTAGTAGCCAGTTTGTGTGTGTGTGTGTGTGTGTGTGTGTGTGTGTGTGTATGCATTTGCAGCAATGACTTTGCTTGTAATATATAACGATATATGCACAAGGCCACTGGTTGGGGAAATGGTTTTCAAAAATAAAAAGTAATCATCAGAGAGGCTCAGAGTAGGAGTTTCAAACAACAGATAACATAGAGGTACTTATGATGAATTTGTTGGAAATATAATCATTCCCGGGACAAGACTGTATAAAAATCAAGACCTTAAAGCCATCACACACAAAGAGACAACCCAAACTATGTTTTATATTATCCAGTTTGTAAAGACAAGAGTGACCACTGAAGGTATGAGAACTGGACATTAAGTTGTTGCTTTTAAGAAGATGTTGATGTTGGAAGAAAATGAAACTCAGACAGTTATTTGCCCCCAAAACTCTCCTTTCTCTTGCCTATGATATTCCACTTGCCCAGAAACATAAGCGACAAGGTAGACCCAATTCTTTTAGAGATGATTCTGTTACAATAATTGAAAAGTCCACTTTGTGATTTATTAGTTGTTTTATGTTATCACCATTGCATTAATTAGAAATTGTGTCTCCACATCATTAGGATCATAACGAAAGAGGAAAATCTTGAAAAACATAAACCACAAACCCAAAGCTTCAGATTATATCCCATGTCAAAGGTTCAAAATAGCTCATGTAAAACCAATAAATCAGGTAGGTAGTAATTAGACAGGAAATCTTTCAGTTTTCATTTGCCATACTGCCTTTGGTTTTCCTTTGCCTTGTTTTATTTTTCTTGAATTCAAGCAGTAAACAAAGTGTGTGAATAAAACTGCTGGTCTGGACTCACGCTGAAAAGGCTGTCAGGTCAGCAAACATCATCCGCTTAAGATAAGATGCCTTTACTTTAGACAGAACTCTTGTAACTATATTGCCACCTATATAATCATTTAAAAAAACCCTCTACTGCTGTATGTTCCAGGAAGTTGGCTTAGATTCAAGTTTTTAATCCCTTTTGCTTCTTATTTTCAGCAGGTGTTAAAATCAAGGACAGACAGAGACCAGCCTTGAAGGTTCCCAGAGCAGACAGAGACAGTTTAGTCGCGCAGGCAGAGCTTAATTTAGTGTATTTTGCAAGGCTAACTTGACCTGGGTCATTTCTTGTTTTTGCCTCTGGAAATGATAAGCAAAACTTGGCTTGTTTCACAAGGCTGATATGAGGTAGCCACTGAAAATTGTAATACTATAACCAATCACTGTGAAGAATAAGCAATCTCCATTTTCTCACTATATAAGCTGTTTTATAAAAGTATACCCCTTAGCTTCATTCTGTGAGTGCTCCTGGTTTGCAAACTGTCTTTTTAGTGTGTGCACAATAAGTGTTTACTAATTACTACCTACCTGATTCATTGGTTTTACATAAGCTATTTTGAACCTTTGGCATGGGATATCGATCCCTGGCATTAACAAGTAACTGTGGTGTAAAATAAGGGAACAATAGAAGCTTGGGAGTAAATCAGACATCAACTCACCTTCCAAGGTGATAATATCTTATATATCACCACCGTAATAAATAGGTATGGTTCTGGGAAAACTTGTTATTATTTCCATTTGGTCTCAAGGTGCATCAAACCACTCAGACAAGGAAATTCACTTTAATGCCCGTAGGTCTAAAAAAATAAAAAGCACACTCAGGAATTTGAACTAAGTAAAAATACATTTCTGGAGGTCTATAAATATTCATCTAACAAATCATTGATTAGATTTTAATACTGTACTAAATAACTTAATAATTTTATTGATTAGAATGTCAATCATTAAGAGAAATATTGCATATATTAAATTGCATCTTGAATATGACTTTTTTGGGTAATCTGGGTTTTTTTCTCAATGCTTAAAACAATGAAATAATTTTTTAAATAAGAAACTTAAAAGTTATTCTTTAATTAAAAAGTAATTATAGATTCATAAGAAATTTCAAAAGTAGCACAGAGAGAACTGTGTAACTAGTTTTATTTTTTTTCCCAATGATATGCAACTATAGTGCAATATAAAAATCATGAACGTGACCTTGGTTAATGTGTGTGCACAGGGCGATTCCATTTTATCTCACATGAAGTTTGGTATAATAAATAACAATGGAGACACAGGGCTATCCCATCACAGTGAAACTCTCCCCCATGTTTCCCCTCTGTAGTACATCTCACCTTCACTCCACCCTCCACCCCATCTCCTGTAATGGTTCATTTTACATGTCAACCTGATTGGGTCTTGAGGTGCCCAGGTATTTGATCAAATGTTATTCTGGGTGTGTCTGTGAGGGGGTTTCTTGATGAGATTAACATTTGAGTGGTAGACTGGATGAAGTATATTGACTTCCCTACTGTGGCTGCACCTCATCTAATCCATTTTATCCACTTATTCTGAACAGAATAAAAGACCAAGAAAGAATTATTTCTCTCTATGTACCTGTCCATAAGCTGGGATGTCAGTCTTCTTTTGGACTTCTTTTGGACTTGGATTCAGACTGGAACTAAACCATAGTTTCTCCCGAGTCTCCAGCTTACAGACTGCAGATCTTGGACTTCTCAGTCTCCATAACTATGTGAATCAATTCCTTATAGTATATGTCTTTATGTAGTAATATATATTAGCATCTATGTGCCATATATATATATATATTATACATATATACATACACATGTAAATGTATATACTTATTGGTCGCATTTCTCTAGAGAATATATACAATATATAATATATATAAATAATATACCTATTTAGTGTATATTTAGTTATATGGTTATATTTGGTTATATTTCTCTAAAGAATTCAGATAAATACTACCCCTAACCTCTGACAATCAGTATTTTGTTTTCTATCTCTATAATTCTCTATCTCTATCTCTATAATTCTATCTCTATAACATTTCAATAATGTTATATCTGTTATATCTCTAACTCTATCTCTATAATTCTATCTCTATAACATTTCAATAATGTTATATAAATGGAATCGTATTTTATGTGACCTTTTGAGGTTTATATATTTTTTCAATTAGCATGAAGTCCTTGACATCCATCCAAAATGATGTGTTTCTATATTCTATTCCTTTTTATTACCTAGCAGTATTCTATTAGTTATGTTTCTTATCAGAGTTTAATTCCTCTCTTTCTTCTTTATAAAGTAAATCAGTAGAATCTTCTTTTAGACTGAAGCAAATTATCTGGAATTATCATATTATACACACAAATACACACACATACACACAGGCACACATACACAAGGTTCATGTACACATTAAAAAACACATAAATTCATATGCATGCACATTATTGGGGGGTCTGCTTTGATTTCCTTTTTTACAAAAAAAAAGTTTACATTTTAACTCCAGCTCATAAAGCCACTCTCCCTTTGCATTAAAATCATGTGGATACATGATATAAATGTCCTCATATCTTATGAGACAATTCTGTACCCCTTCAGGATCTACCTCAAAAGGTCCTGCAGGCCATCTGACCAATAGCCAGTTGTAGATATATTGACCCTGCTAAGGAAGATTATCACGTGGAGGAACTCCAGGATGTGGATAATATATACATTCAAGGGGTAGAAGAGTGTTTATGGTACTGTATTCTATGGTGTACTGGATAAGTAGGATACCCTACACAAAGTTTAATAGAGAATAGCTTACCAATATGGGAACATACTCCTTTGATATAGGAGTTAACATCCTAGCAAACACCCTGGGTGCAGTACTAACACGCCTACAAAGGCTCTTGAAAACTTGCAAAAAAATGATGGTATAGATTAATTGAAGTAGAAATGCCAGACTATAGTGGCTTTGAAGGACAGTGTCAAAATCCAGAGAAGTGGGCTAAGATACTCTCTTGTTGATTGTGTCTCACAGTAGGATCTAAAGGACCTTGTGTTTACCAAAACAATGAAGGATCAATGAGAAGACACATGAATTGTTGAGAAGTTCAGAAGTGGCTTTTCTCTATAGGACTAACAATAGAGATTCTATTACATAAGTGGGCTCCCCAATAACAAAGGGGATAATAGGCCTTCAAATGATAGAAACTAAGAAATGGCATTTACCAGCAGAAGCAAGTGAGTGCAGAAACACAATAAGATAAGAATGGAGTGGAAATCACGAGTTTTCCATCCACACACAGAGATGGAGAAGTCTAACAAAACACAGTGCTTCTTGAAACAAGATAGATAGACAACGAACAGAATAAGAAGGGAAGATATCAAGATTGAATAATGTGGTAGACTGAAACATATCAAAGACAAAGGGAAGGTGGAGAGATTTTTATTTTAGAAGACAGAAGGCAATGTGGGAGAAAGACAATAGAGAGAAAGATTTGAAGATGGTATGCTGAGGAATTTAAAGATGGGAGAAAGGCCCATGAGTCTAGGAATACAAAGAATACAGGTGTAGAAGCCAGAAAAGGGAAGGAAAGAAATACTTTCTCAGGGATAACAGAAGAAGTAGGCCAGGCAAACATTTTTAACCTAATTAAACCAATCTGATACTTCTGATCTCTAAAAGAATAGATTATGCTAAGGCACAAAGTTTGGGGTAAGAGCAGTCATAGAGATCTCATACTCATTATTAGAAAGCTGAAGACAGGGGTGCCTGGGTGGCTCAGTCGGTTAAGTGTCCGACTTCGGCTCAGGTCATGATCTCGCGGTCTGTGAGTTCGAGCCCCACATCAGGCTCTGTGCTGACAGCTCAGAGCCTGGAGCCTGTTTCAGATTCCGTGTCTCCCTCTCTCTCTGGCTCTCCCCCGTTCATGCTCTGTCTCCGTCTCAAAAATAAATAAACGTTAAAAAAAAAAAACTTTAAAAAAAATAGAAAGCTGAAGACAGTCACCAAAATAAAATGACACCACCCCTACCTAGTTTGTAGACTTAAGCTAGTTTTCAATCCAGAACCCATGGGCTAAAGGAAAACTTGACTCTCTATTAGGAAGGAATTTTCACCCCAAGACTAATCTATCCTATAACAACTCACCTTAGAGTTCACAAAGGGATCTATAAAACAATACTTGATTAAATATGAATTGAAGAAAGGGGAAGACCCAAATGTTAGAGGATGTAGGGACAAAGTGACCCTTATATCCTTGCTAGTGTGAAGACAAATGCGGGCCATATCTAGCTTATAGTGGGCCCCCTATATCTACAAAACCACTTAGTACTCAGTGACCCATTCTCTGAATTATAATAGAAATGGATGTACTTGGTGTATGGAAGATCCCTCATATTGGTCACTTGGCCCATGGGCTGATAACTATGAGTGGGGAAGACCCAAACAAGTTGATGAAACTGCATACACCCCAAGATAGTAAATGAAAAAAAAAAAACATAACGTCTACTGGGGAGCAGGAGAAAAAAGTACACATTAATGTCACCTTAAGCCGATGGATTATTTTGGGGTGGGTTACGCCATGGATTCTTAATGTTGGGTATTTCTCCTTACCAGATCCCAAATTAATTCACCTATTTGAAGGTACTGAAAATGTATGTAAATTCATGGCTGACAGCGAACTACTGCAAATAATCAAGTAGTAGCCTCTATTGAAGCTTTTGTGTCACATGTGGCAGGGCACATGGTTTCTGGCACCTCGTAAGTGGGCAATAATCTTATGAATACATACGTTTTCATTACTATCAGGAAAGAGGACCACAAATAGTTATTACTAAAGTTAAATAGACAAGAGGATGATTTCACACATTATTCCAGGGCTATATTAACTTTCCACCTTTTGTTGTAGTTTTATCCCAAAGTATGTGGACTGTTGAAACGGTAGACAGGACATTGCAGCTGGCCACTGTGTGGGTGGATGTCAACCAAGCCAGATAAGCCAGAAGTGGAAAAATGTTGGAGAACTCCATACAAATATATTTGCTTTCAAGCGTGAATATTGTAGACAGGTCTTCAACATGGTCCCACAGTCCCACTCCTGGTATTTACCTTTCCGTGTAACCACCTCCCTTCTAGTGTGGGTAGGCCCTGTGACTTGCTCCTAATCAATAGGTTAAAGAAAAGGTGACAGAATAAACACGATGACATGTGCAAGATTATGTTACATATTAATGAAGTTACCGGTTGAAGAAACATATTAATGAAAACTGGGTGGCTCAGTCGGTTGAACCTCCGAGTCTTGATTTCAGCTCAGGTCATGATCTCATGGTTGTGAGTTCGAGCCTTGCATCAGGCTTTGCACTA
This sequence comes from Panthera leo, assembly GCF_018350215.1. NCBI lineage: Eukaryota > Metazoa > Chordata > Mammalia > Carnivora > Felidae > Panthera > Panthera leo. The sequence continues at coordinate 20,464,392 of NC_056687.1, read as the reverse complement.
ACAGTGCAGAGCCTGCTTGGGATTCTCTCTATCCGTCTCTCTCTGACCCTTCCCAGTTTGTGCCCACTGTCTCTGTCTCAAAATAAGTAAATAAACTTAAAGAAAGAAGGAAACTGTCAGGTTATGACCTGCATATGGAAAGGGCCATACAATGGAATGAGGGGAGGTCTCTGGCCAATAGCCAAAGAGAAAACAAGGATCTTGGTATAATAACTTCCAAAAAACTGAGTGCTTCCAACAACCACATGAGCTTGAAGATCACCAGCCTTAGATGGGACTACATTCCCAGCCAACCGCAAATTACAGCCTTGTAGAATACCCAGCTGTGCGAGACGCAGACTTCTGACCCTCAGAAATGGTGAGAGAATAAATGTATGATGTTGACACTGCTAAGTTTTTGATAAAATTGTCACAAAATAATAGATAATTAATACAGTAGAAGACAGCCCTTCAAAGATACAGGAGCCTAACATATTGATGATGGTTTTAAGGACTGATAATATTGGGAAGGTAAAGAGATTGACAAACTTTTTCAGATTCAAGTAGTAAATTCTTTAGGCTTTCAGTCTGTTGTAGCTTGTCAATTTTGTCATTGTAATTTCAAAGCATACAGAGAAAATACACACAAAAGAATGTTGGGTCTGATGCCCCATCTAAAATGGAGAACAAACGTATGCGTCTCTCATCTCTCACAAGGATCTAGCACATTACTTTGTATAACTCTTTAGATTCTGGGGCCATCATCTTTCACACATGTGAATAATATCCAGACTCATTTACCAAGTAACACGGAAAACTTAGGCTCCCAACTCGGTGTGAGTGCCAGAGGAGAAAAGTGCAATCCAATCTGCTGTACGGTTGGGAAAGATATTACATGAAGTGTGCGGCAAGGACTTAAATTAAAATGTAGTCCCTTAGAACTCTGGAGCAAGGCCACATCATTTGCAGAAGAAAACTATGCAACATTTGAAAAAGCAGTCCTTAGAACGTGGGCCCTACCAGTGCTGACAATGTACCTGACAATGAATTATCAAATGGTTAGGCAACCAGAGAATTCCATACGAGTTAGGGTCTGTTAGACCCACTCGTGCATAGGTTGGGTGGGTAAGATGCAAGTCAGTACAATAGAGGTATTGTATCTGGAATGGCTTCATAGCGGGTTCTGATGACCAGAGGATGTTAAAAAAAATCAAGCTTGGATAAAAGGTCGGTTAGCTCAGTATATAAATGTAATCCAAAAATAGATCCTGTGGTATTACAACCTCACATAGAAGGCAATGAGGAGAAAGCTTCCCAGGGTGCTGTTGTGAGCAGTGCACCTGTTATCCAATATGCCGGAAAAGAGAACTGGCATGTGGTAAGTGTCTACACAGACATAAGAGCAAGTAATTGCTTATTAGCCTGGCTACCTGGCCATGTGGCTTAAAGGACAAAGAAAAATTGGAAATATAAAGAAAATTAAAGTTTGAGAGGAGGCATGCAGATGGACTTTTATGGTCATGAAGGGTGGGGCTCTTTTAACTCACGTTAACAACCACCAGAAAGGATTAACCATAGAAAACCCCCTGAACATTTGGATAGTCAGTATGACTCTATTACTTGACATCAGCCAGGCTGTGTCATCTGCCACCCCAGTGCTGACAGAACGGGTGAATGAATGAACTGGTCATTGTGTCAGGGATGAAGTCTGCACAGAGTGTAACAACATGTGTTCCCACTCACCAAGATGGTCCTAGTTGCCGTCGTTGCTCAATGATCGGCCAGCTATCCACAAAGATCAACCCTTAGTACCGAAAATGTTCATCCTTCAAGGAGACCAACCATCTACTTGTTGTTAAGTTTATTGCATTGAACCCTTCAAATCTTAGAAAAGACAGTGGATCATGTTTACTAAGATCAGCACATATTCTAGGAATGGGTTTGCTTTTTCTACCCATGGGGCCTTGAGCATTTCCAATATTTGAAGAATTATAGTAGTTTAATCAAGAACACAGAATTCTATATAACGTTGAAGACTAAGGGATTGATTCAACAGCAAAGCGGAGGGTGGGTGGTTGATTAGGTAAAATAATCTTGGAATGCTTTGTCCTATAACATTGCGTGCCGTGCAGTCACCACTTGTCTGCTAGAATATTAAAATGATCTCATGTAAGTGAAACTGAGATGCCAGCTTAAGAACAATAACTTGTGAGGATTGGGCATCTTCCAGGGCAAAATATATACCCTTAGTCATGAATCAGAACTGGAAATCCATGCAATTTCCATACAATTTTTAATGAGATTGTTTTCCTTTGTTTGTTTTATACAGTTTTGCTTAGTAGTAGTTGCATTTGTAAGAAATATTACCAAATGGCTGTTTCATATCAAAATGTATGTAGGCCCATTCTTTTGTCTGCTGAAACTCAAGTGTAGGGGTGAAAAATCAAATTTCAAAACCATCTTAAGGATATACCTGAAACGATTATTTTAAAATCCTTTTAATCAGAGATGCCAAATACATGTATTGTAGGTTTTCAAATCTTAGCATCATCTTTTAACTATTTTTCTTGGCAAAAATAACAAGAGAAAGAAAATGTGTTTCTTTTATACTGAAAAGAAAACTTCAAAGTTGTTATTGATCTTTTCACATCACATCAAAATTACATTGATTGTGGACCAGACAAAATATTGGCAATCAAGAGCAAGTTCAGAGTAATTTTAGAAGTGTAAGTTGGCCTAAGTCAGCAAGTGGGGAGAGTTAGGTTTTCGGAAGAGGCTCTGAAATATATCTTTTTTTTAAAACGGCAATTCCAGAAGACACTGTGCCTATAAAACAGTCCTAGCCCAAGATGTACCCCTTGGAGTCTCAGTGCCAGGGATGGAAGCCCTGATGACACCTGCTGTAGGTAACGGACAACCACAGCCCTTCACAGATTTGCCCTCCGGCCTCCTCCAAGAACACCAACATTTCCTGTCTATCAGATATGCCAGACGTGTTCTCACTTTTAGTGAGGTCATTTTCAGCGTAACACTCTAAGAGGCATGTACCAAATATCTCCTGTTCTGTGAGATATGACTATTAAAATTTCTAGACCTGAAGCTTCACATATCCTTGTGAGTTCTGAAATACTGAAATTACTGAGTTACCCACTACTGAAAATAAAAAGATCTAAAACAACATAATACGTATGATCATCTCACAAAATGTGGTGTTTACTTTAATGCCAACATAGTATGTCAAAAGACCTATTATTACTGCTGTTAGATAGATAGATAGATAGATAGATGATAGATAGATAATAGATAGATAATATAGTGAATGCTGTGTATACTGTATGTTACTGTATATAGACAGTAATATAATAAATACAAATATGTGTGTATATATGTATACATATATATACTTTATGCTTCATGCATTCTTTTATTCATTTTCATCCATTCAACAAATATTTATTGAACTACTAACATTGGGCAGGCATTGGTGATATTATTTTATTTATTTATTTTTAACATGTACTCATTTTTGAGAGACAGAGAGTGAGTGAGGGAGGCCAGAGAGAGAGGGAGATACAGAATCCAAAGCAGGCTCCATGGTCTGAGCTGTCAGCACAGAGCCTGACACGGGGCTCGAACTCACAAACTGTGAGACCAGGACCTGAGCTGAAGTTGGACGCTTAACCGACTGAGCCACCCAGGCACCCTGAGGTGGTGGTATCATTTTAGCAAGAAAGCCGTGGTCCCTGTCCTCATAGCACTTCTTACGCTCTGTAAGGATGACAAGCTAACATTAATGGAAATACTATAATTAGCATATAGTATGCACTAGGTTAACTATTTACCTGTATTACCTGATATACTTTTGTTATAAAAGTTTATTGGGAAATATTATAACTGAAGCCAGTTCTTCAAAAACAATAGGTCAGGAAAATCTTAGGGAAGAAGAAGGTTATTTTAGGTAAGGTGATCGGGGTCTCTTTTGTAAGGAAGTAACATTTAAGCAGAACCTTGAATGATCTGAAGATAAAGTCTGTGAATAGTTCTGGGGGAAAATCAAACAGAGAGACCCTGAAAAGAAAACAAGTTTCCTATGTTTGAAGGCCATCAAGAAAGTACCAACAAATGAATGAGTGAGGAAGAGGGTGTTAGGAGAAGAAGAGGTAAGAATAAATCCCGATCAGAGTGTGTGGTATCTTGTCGAATATAGCAGACAGGTATAGATTTGACTAAGAGTGAGATCACAATTAGTATTGATCAATGGAATTATTATTACATTCAGCAATAGCCTTATTTAAATTAGGGTAGAATAAAACCATAAAGCTGTTGATCATGAAAATGGAGTAAGAGAAGAAAAAAAAAGAGATGTGATCAAAATTATACTGCCTGGATTTGTTGTAAATGTTTTAGATGCTTAATAATAGTAACAATAAACATAATAGTAATAACAACAATAAAAGGTTGTAAGAAAGCATGAAGTCAATATCTACTTTAAAAATGTCCAATTGTGTCCTCTGGTCATATCACACATAAATGTGAAAAAGAGATAGTCTATGACATTAAAAAAAGGCACAATACGAGAAGTATGAAAGTTTAGAAACAAAACAAAAAATTGAAACAGCAGCTGAAGACTAGTCACGGGACAAGGGAGATATGAGAAAATTCCTTAGAGTCCTATGCATTTGAACTGTCACCTATTCAGGTTGGAATGGGGCAGAGAATCTGATATTTAGTTTAATAGAAACTTCTTTTTAATAGAAACTAAATTTCTATTTAGTTTAGAAAATCTGATATATAGTTTAAGGTAAATGACTTCTAAAAGCTTGGTCCAGGGCAACAAAGCTGAGAGTAAGATTTCCCAAATGCATAAAACTGGAAGTGGGATCAGAGAACCAAGAAAATTTACCACCGGCTTTCCTAACACATTAACCCGTACTGTCTAACAAATCACTTTGTCAGTTAAACAAAATATGCCACATCAGTTAAAGCTTTCTATCATTCTAATTTTCAATGTCAAAATGGCAGAGTAAAAAGATAAGACTGACGTGGGTTTCTTGTGCAGCTGACTCTATTATGCTTGTCCCCTGATTCAAGGGATATTTTAATATGGCTGGGAACTCCTCCCCGTTTTGTTGACTTAGACAGAAGTTTTAAGGGTTTCTAACTGGTTTTAAAGATACAGCTCAATAATAACTCAGTCCTGGGTATCCATGGCTACCATACCCTTCTACTTGAAGCTCTCTTATTTATTTATGTATTTATGTAATATGTATGTATGTATGTATGTATGTATGTATGTATTTACCTACTTACTTATTTACTTATGTATTTATCAGTTTTTTCAAGTTAGTATACAGTGTAGTCTTGACTTCGGGAGTAGAACCCAGTGATTCATCTCTTACCAAGTGCTCATCCCAAAGAGTGACCTCCGTAAGGCCATCACACATTTAACCCCATCTCCAGAACGCCTCAGTTTATTCTCTGTATTTAAGAGTCTCTTATGGTTTGCCTCCCTCTCTGTTTTTCTCTTATTTTCCCTTCCTTTCCCCTATTTCATCGGTTGAGTTTCTCAAATTCTGCATAAGTAAAAATGTATGATATCTGTTTTTCTCTGACTCACTTACTTTGGTTAGCATAATACCCTCTAGTTACATCCACGTTGTTGCAAATGGCAAGCTTTCATTTTGTTGCATTGCTGAGTAATACTCCATTGTGTGTGTGTGTGTGTGTGTGTGTGTGTGTGTGTGTGCGTGTGTGTGTGTATATATATATATATATATATATATATATATATATATACACCACATCTTCTTTATCCATTCACTACTTGATGCTGTCTTGTACAGGAAGGAAGGTGACCTAAGCATGTAGGACACAAACATCTCAAGCACCAGGAACTTGGCTTCATTAAAGATTTTTGTAAGGCAGTTGGCCAGGAAAGCCAAGATCAATTTTACCAAGAACGAGAAACCTAAATGTTCCATGACACAATAGAAAACAGTGGTAGTGTTTTGCCTTCAATGTTCAGGAGGCTTTTCTTATGATCCTTTGCTTACTCTAACCATTCTGGAATTTATGTTTGTATATTATATGAAATGTAAATGTGTTGCTTTTTTTTAATGGATAGCCAATTTTCAAAAGGAAAAACTTGAATGGCCAACACGTTTCCCTGATTAGAAATGAAAAAATTATTATTAAAGGTTTTTTATTCTGTATTCAAACAACTGATCCCAAACTACTATCTTGATTAATTTGCCACACTTGTTTAGTTATTGTTTTGTGCCAATACAACTTGTTTAGTTAATGTAGTTTTGTAGCATGTTTTCATAGCTTATCAAACTCATCCCCATTAATTAATATCTTTTTCAAAGTAGTTTTGATTTTTCTTGCCAATTTTCTCCTCCTATGAGGAGAAACAAAGCCTATCAAATTTCTGTTGAAGTTTTGGGTATGATTTAACTGAACATAGGGATTGATAGAAAACGGATGTGCTTTCAATGTAACATATCGCTAGTTATGGACGTGTCATATCCCTTTTATTAGTCAGGATGCTCCAGAAAAAGAGAACCACTAGGACACATATAGATAAAAAATGAGATTTGTTTTAGGAATTGGCTCATACGGTATGGAGCCTAAGAAGTCCCACAGTATGTTATCCTCAAGCTGGGGAACCAGAAAAGCTGATGGTATGATTCAATTCGATGACAAAGTCCTGAGAACTGAGTGGCTTTTGGGTTAAGTTCCAGAATGCAAGGACCTGAGAAGGAGGAGCTCCCATATCTGAGTGCAAGACAAGATGACTGTCCCAGCTCAAGAAGACAGCATGAGGATCTGTCCTTCCTTTGCCTATTTTATTCCGTCTAGACCCTCAGAGGATCAGCTGATGCCCAACACATTGGTGAGTTTGAATCTTTGCTCAGACTACTAAAGTCAATGCTGACTTCTTCCAGAACATGCTCACATATACACCCAGAAAAAAACGTTTAAGCAGCTGACTGGGCATCCCTTAACCCAGTCAAGTGACACATAAATTTAACCATGATATCTCCCCCTCCCAAAAGATGTTTTTTTTGTCTTTAGCTAAATTTTTCCAATCTCTTTGTATACAACTTAAACATTTCATGTTAAACATATTCCTAGAAACTTCATAGATTTTTCTGTGAATAAGATCTTTCTATGAAAATGTAGAGTTAGGGATGCCTGGGTGGCTCAGTCAGTTAAGCTTCTGACTTCAGCTCAGGTCATTTTCTCACAGTTTGTGAGTTTGAGCCCCGTGTTGGGCTCTGTGCTGACAGGTCAGAGCCTGGAGTCTGCTTCCGATTCTATGTCTCCCTCTCCCTCTGCCCCTCCCCCACTCACACCCTGTCTCTCAAAAATAATAAACAAAAAAAAAAAAAAATTAAAAAAATAAATTTGTGTTGGAATGCCAAAATGCTTTTGTACATTGATTTTGCATCTGATTGCTTGGCTAAACTAATGTACCGACTCTAATAATTGTGTCACTTTATTGTTTTTGCAGATATTACATGAAAATAGCAAGTATTTAACAAAATAGCCTGAATAAGCAACCAGGAATTTCAATGGGAAGCAAAATAGAACTGCAGTTATTAAGTCATTCTTTTGGGAACTTTTATTAACTAGTTGAATTTTAATAAATCTCTAATTACCAAAGCATTTTGTCCCAATTCCACAATTTACAAAGACATTATATAGGAGGAAAGCATTTGTTTACCACATGGCACTTAAGGTCACAGAGTCGCACATGTACACACAGCTCATTCATTCTTCTCCATATCATTTAGCTGATGTTACCCCCGATATTCCTTTTGTATCCATTAATTACTATTATATGCAAAATATTGCAAAGAACTTAAATCTTTTTGCTATGTGAGTGCACATATGGCCACAGATGCACTATAACTTGCAGTTTTTATCCCTACTTTGATTAAAAAGCAAAGAGTAAAATAGTAATTTGAGAAAAAGCAGAGAAACAAACACACCTTCAGTCTTTTCTGCTGTGCCCATACCTATTAGCCAATGACCTCAGTGAAAATCATTATCACTCCTAAGAGGAGATAAGAGTTTTTCTGTTGTGTAAATAATCAAACAATGGTGGAGTAGATGAATGGAGCATTTATGGTGTCCTGAAATGTAGAATGTAGCAACTCTGTATTTAGTAGTTCAATTAAATTTTTTTTCCCAAGTATAATTTCGATTGGATTTTATGGAGAAAACTTGCTGACTTATTGGACTTTCCCCCTCTTATTATTGATGATTATTTCAATTCTCTATATCACTTAAAAGGGCTAATTACAATCTTTTCAGAGGCTCGCTGTGTTTGTTGCTATTAGAAGCTTGCTTACCTATAATTTGCAAATATTTATACGGTGTGGATAGCCATTTTATTAAGCTGCCCTCTTGTGACCAGTAGAGAGGGATACATAATATCATGGGACTAAATCTGCCAAAAAGCAATAAATCTATGTGGCCTTTAATTTTTTTGTTAACATTTATTCATTTTTGAGAGTGAGAGAGACAGAGCATGAATGGGGGAGGGGCAGAGAGAGAGGGAGACACAGAATCGGAAGCAGTCTTCAGGCCCTGAGCCATCAGCCCAGAGCCCAACGCGGGGCTCGAATTCATGGAGTGCGAGATCATGACCTGAGCGAAGTCGGACGCTCAACCGACTCAGCCACCCAGGTACCCCATACAAAACTACCTTTATTATTACCTCCCACCTTACATCATCAGCATCCTCTGGGAGATTCTGAGAAATGTTGAGTGTTGGACCCTGACACCACGGAACTCCTATGGCATCAGAAACTCTGAAGGTGTGATTAGCAGTATGTGTTTTAACCGTCCCTACAGGGGAACCTGAGAACCTGAGAACCTCTAAACTTTGAGAACCACTGGACTAAGTGATTCTCCACTTCCCAGAAAAACTTACATTCCAGAGGGGAAGATACAAGCAAATGGAAACCTAGCCAAGAATGGAAGTCCAAGCACTTATTTCCAAAAGAAGACCAAAAAAAAAAAAAAAAAAAAGGAAATCCTCTTCAATTGTAGGTAGAATTTGTTGACTCATTCATTCCAGTGAATAAAATAAAATAATGACCACTTATTCTGACCCTTTCCAGTTCCAAGCACTCGGGGACTACTATCATTAATTACCAAAGTAAATTTTGGTTTACAGATACGAGGGCTCAAAGGAATTAAGAAATGTGCTACTTGCCGAAGTCATACAAGTAGACATCCAAGTCGTTGTTCAAAACCCATTACCCTCTCTCTCGAAACTACATTCGTTCTAGCAAATTTCCGTGTCTCCTATTCAGAAGAAGCTTATTTCTACGTACAAAATCAACTTACAAAGGCTGTTCAGAATAAGTGAGACACTTGTTTGCATATGATTCTAAGTGTTCAAGTTAAATTAGATGTCATCTTTAAGCTATTCCTTTTGTTCAAAGCTTCTCATTTTCTCCTGACCATCATAAAATAGCTAGTGTCCGAATTCTACTGCATAGTAACTGCTTATCGTATCTCAATATAGGCCTTGCAAGGAATGTGATGAACTCTTCTTAAGAAACTGAAGAATTCCCAGGGATTTACCCTCCTCTCATAAACAGTATGTCAACCCATATAAATATTTGTTCAATTAAGATTGCTCATGGGGCGCCTGGGTGGCTCAGTCGGTTGAGCGACTGACTTTGGCTCAGGTCATGATCTCACGGTTCGTGAGTTCGAGCCCCGCGTCAAGCTCTGTGCAGACAGCTCAGAGCCTGGAGCTTGCTTCGGATTCTGTGTCTCCCTCTCTCTCCCTGCCCCTCCCCAGCTTTCACTCTGGCTCTCCCTCTCTCAAAAATAAATAAACATTAAAAAAATTAAAAAAAAAAAAGATTGTTCATGAACAGGCAGACCTATCCCTAGGATAGGACTATTTCTTGAGTATCTTGGGCCCAGTGTGTGGGAGGGTAAGGGATTCTGACCCTCACTGTTCTTCTCTTAGTATCATTATGATTTAATCAGATTTTTTCTTTAATAATATTCCAAAAGACCCATGAAACGTGAAACACAGGGCAGGTTTTTTTTTTTTTTTTTAATTAATTTATCTATTATAGTAGATTCTAAATTGATTCAAGTGGTCTGGCCTCCATGCTTCTTATCCTAATATCTTTTTTCATAACTTCTAGTTTCTCATATTGTCTTCTTTTAACTGAGTTATTCAGAAAAGGATTTTGTCTTCATAGTTTTCTTCTTAGCCTGACCCACGTTGGGTATAACAACTTTTTGTGGAGAGAATGTTACCTAAAATATTTTAACCCCTATTACATGATTATCATAAAAGTCGAACCTTAAGGATTTCACTATCAACACTGCCAGTATGCCTTTCTCTCTAAGGTTCAATGGACCTGAAACACTAGTATTGATTGTGCACAGGGCATTTAATCACTCATTTTTCCTGACATCAGTATGATGTAATCACTCTTTCCATTCTACAAGTAAAGACACTGAGACATCGAATCGTTTTGTAAATTGCTCAAGGTCATTTGGATACCAACCAGTGGAGCTAAGTTTTAAACTGACCACGCTGACTACAGAATGCATGAACATCTAGGTCACATGGTCAACGTAAGTGTGCTGACAGTCTAGAATCCTGTTGTTGCAAACATATTCAGAACCGCAAACTTGTTGGGTGGTTTTCTTTTCTTTTATCTTTTCTTTTCTTTCTTTCTTTCTTTCTTTCTTTCTTTCTTTCTTTCTTTCTTTTCTTTTCTTTCTTTCTTTCAACATTTTAATATTATTTATGTGGTTGTGGAAGTAAGCATGTGAATGGCTATTAATTTTTCATTGATAAAATATTTTATAGTTAAATAATTACCACATGTCTTTAAAATGTTAATGCAAGTTTTCATAGTCATAGGTGTTATCTTCCAACTTGAGGTACAATATGTATTTTAAATATTAAGTATAAATTATTATTCAAACTGATGGAACTGGAATACAGCCTTGAAATCCCAATGCCAAAGTGATCTGTAATCTCCTGTAAACTACATTAAAAAGAACTAACAGCCGAATCCATTTACAAAATACCCAACACAGTTCTATTGCAGATACCTTCACGATCAATTCAGTGCAATGAGAAAAAGCCCATCAATCAATCAGCCAGACATTTAATCAAAACACACAATGAAAAATCTATCAAAACAAGGATCTGAAAGCAACTGAACTTTGATTACTTGAACACCAATGTGCATGAGATTTGAGCCTGGAGTTGCCTCTTTGTCAAATACAAGATGCTAGCTACCGGTTTTTCCACGAACTATTTTGCCCCATTACTCACGATGGTGTTTATATCAACCAATTTTCTAAGAAGCAATTATTTTTTTCCAGAAAGTTTACAAATAAGTAAGGAAAGGAGAAAACAGTATAATGTTTTTTAAAAAGAAATCTTTCAAAACTAGTTATACTTAGAAAAAACTATGCCAAAGTAACAAATATTTAATTATGCAACCCATCAGAGGCATGAGGAAATAAAATTTTATGGGCAAAATGGATTTCTGGCATGCTCACTTAACTCAAATTCAGGTAACACAGTATGCACTTCCTTTTCTAAACATCTTACAAATTTTGCTACAAACTAGAGCCGGGCAGAAACATCAACAATGTTGCCTTTTTTCAGGCTTACTAAACAGTTACAAAAGTGCTTTTTGTTCTGCTTTGCTTGTTTCAGTTTTGGACTCTCAGTTATCTATTGTCAGTAAGGCTCAAACTCTTTTTTTTTCTTTCATTTTCAAGTATCTGAATAAATATCACTTGGTATCTAAACTTCCTAGGGACTCACTTAATTAGGAACAATTTGTATGATCTAAAATCAATTGAATGCTTACTCTCCATTGGGGAGTGACTAAAAAATTGGAGGCGGGTGTGGATTTAAATTTTAAAATGTAATGAGGGCCATAAACTGGCTTCCATGGCCAAGCAATTCTGTGCCACCTTTTGAAATAGATATGAGTAGCACTGTTTTCTGACTTAATTGTGTTGTGGTGGGGCCCAATATTATCTTGCAAATTATTGTTTTGCAAATCCAGCCACAGAAGTAAAGAATAAAATGTAAATGAACTTCAGTTGTACCTTGGTGAAGGAATAGGAGGGCCCCTGTATTTCTGAATCTGGGTCACTAGGTCAAGCCCTGTCTACCACCGCCCACATTTTGTAGGGTCCAACTGTAGCACCTCATCAAAAAGTTACCATCTCGGGGCGCCTGGGTGGCTCAGTCGGTTAAGCATCTGACTTCAGCTCAGGTCACGATCTCACGGTCCGTGAGTTCGAGCCCCGCGTCGGGCTCTGGGCTGATGGCTCAGAGCCTGGAGCCTGTTTCAGATTCTGTGTCTCCCTCTCTCTCTGCCCCTCCCCCATTCATGCTCTGTCTCTCTCTGTCTCAAAAATAAATAAACTTCAAAAAAAAAAGTTACTATCTCCCTTTTCTTGTAGTAGAGTGTTGTGGAAAACATCTCTCCTCTAAACTGGATACATGTCAATAAAGAATGATGAGAAGCTTCTATGCTTATGTGAGTATCTTATGCCTTCAAATAGAAAACACTGTCTAACTTTTGGGTTTTTGTCATTTCTTTTGGGTTTTGGACAGCTTCTGACCCCAAAGATGGGAGACTTTGCCATGATGCTCATCCCTCAAACCTCATTCCCCATCTTGTTTCCACGGTGTTTTTGAACACAAGAGAGTTAGCACAACATTGATGACCCAGCTTCTTTCACTGTTCAGGGGTCAGTCAGAAATAATGGCTCTGTTCGAATGATCCCGTGCTTCCCGAAAAGTTAAGGACCTCATTCTAAGCCTGGGCCTTCCCCCACATGTTTTCAAGTAGATAACACTCTTCTTATCTACCTCAGTCCGCAGGAATAGTTTTAAAAGTTGATAGGCTACTTCTTACTACATCCTCCAGACTACTGTTTCTCTATCAATGCCCTGAAAACACACCAGTGAAGAGATAGCACAAGAGGAACACTTGCATTTAGTTAAGGAGCCACCGAAGACCAGTGCTATAGAAGAAGCCAATGATTCCTATCCACAAAAGTCATACTGCAGCTTTTGCCTTGGGTCTTATGTGCCCAGTATCCACAGTTTGGCCCTGAACCCACTGATTTTAGATTTTTGAGATGGCACATTCTCTGATTATTTTTTTTTTTTTAACCTCTTCAACTACCCAAATCTGGATTGTGCATCTTGACGTACAAGAAAATGGTCCATCTGGTTCTCTATTTGGATCTGTTGTGTGGTACTGCCTCTTGGCTACTCCTTTGGCACTCAGCTCCCCAGCAAGCCATTTTCAAATTCCTCTGGCTCTAAAATAAAGAGGCAGGCTCCACTGAACTGGCACATCCTTAGATGTTGCAATTACTTATTTAGCAGAGTCTCTTGTCTTGAAACTCCTGGAGTTGAGATCAACTCTTACTGCCTTTGAACGTCTAAAATAGAGTGAAAGGTATGGAGAAAGAATGAGCAAGGTTAATGTCTCATTATTCCCTGATGATTCTATTTTTAGTCCGACACATGAGCTCCTAGGGAAGGCGAAGATCATAGTTTTTATTTTACTGATGCCTTTTATAGAGATAACACATGTACACGTTTAAGAAAACATAATTTTCTCCAAGTCTCTCCAAGCCACCTGGGGATGCACAGACCCATGAGGTGAATTTTTCATCTGTATTTTCACCATCAGATTTTCTTGGAGAAGCAATTTTATGGATGAAGTTGTTTGCATTCCCCAGACATCTAGGTACCACCTGACTCCACAGTGAGTGCAGGTAGTTAATTAAGTGTTCAATAAAGCACCCCCTCCAGACCTAAGTAAGGAAGAATATGCATTGGGGTCTTGGGCTCCACCTGAAGCTCGCACTCATATTTTCACGTTCTTTCCTATTTACAGAACGAAAAGTAGAATGGAAGAGTATAAGTTGTAGTAAAATAAACAGGATCATCAAGGACCAAGAGGATTTATTTGGTCTACAACTCAAAAAGACCAAAAAGCCTCTGCCTAGAGCACCAAGCTCCTGTGGGAAGAGATTGGGTTCCAGCTTTGGGGTGCAGTTTTGCTGAAAGACTGGTGAGAAGCCTCCTGAGAGAAAGCCTGAGGGAAAGTAATTTCCTCTGTCACATCCAATGTCTCAAAGACAAGAGGAGCCTATGATTAGGCAAGGGTGCCCTCGGCTGCTCCCTATCAGCCTGGGGCAGACACCCCACCCCCCAGCTTCCTAGAACTCACCCAGTCATCGCATGCCCCCACAGAGCCACTTAGTGGTATAACACAGGGCTTTCTAGATCCCTCCCTGTCCAGCGTGAGCATGTCTCTCACTGACTCCCCTATCTGTCACCTAAGAGCGGCCTGACTTTAGGCAAGCTTCTGACCATCACTGTGCTTCAGAAATTTTGCCCAGTGGCAAAATGAGGATAACAATATCCATGACCTCATAGATGATTTAATTTATGTAAAGCATGTCAAACAAGACCATAGTAAGAATGATTTCAATAAATATGAGGTGTGCTTGGTTTAATGGTTTACTCTAAAGCACATTGACACATCAGTCACTAGATTATCACAAAACTGTGGAAAATCTAGTGTCTCAGGTATTGAACCCACTGACCAAGTTAGGAAATTCATTCTCAGAGAGAACTTGTCACTGTGCTTTGCAAACTACTTAGTAGTGAACACAACTACCAAGTAATCTGAGTTAGTCAGCAATGGAAGCACAGATAAATAAGGCCCATACTCACAGTAGAGGTTAAATCAAAACCACAAAATAGAGGATGGTTGAAGAGAAGTGAGCAGTGATAGATTTTAGCCTCACTTCGCTAAGGAAAACGGTAAGAGGAATTTAAAAATCTATTTACTGTTCCTGTCATCAGAGTATAGAAAAAAAATAGTTGGATGGCATCATTATCTATCAATAAGGATCATTTTTTAAAATATTCATTTATTTTTGAAGGAGAGAAAGACAGAGTGTGAGCAGGGGAGGGACAGAGAGAGAGAGGGGCACACAGAATCCGAAGCAGGCTCCAGGCTCTGATCTGTCAGCACAGAGCCCGGCACAGGGCTCGAACCCAGGAGCTGCGAGATCATGACCTGAGCGCAATTCATCCCCTTAACCAACTGAGCCACTTAGCTGTCCCTCTAAGGATGATTTTTAATGTCATGTGCAGAGTATTAAGAAAAATATTAGACCCATCCCCGTTTATAGGGATATATTTGACAAGAATTATGTTTATCATGGGGATTGTGTTAAAATATACCACTTATGTTTACGATCACCATTCTAAAATTTCTAAGTCATTTCTATACTTAATACAAACATGCTTTCTTAATATTTTTAAATCAACGTAGTTGGAGTGCTGAGGACGGTAAGCGTTTGCCCACCTGCTTATTTCTAATTTGTCTGGTTCATCCTATTGTACTTCTCAGAATTTTCATCCATTATAGGGATCACACAAAATGTAAGATAGTGCCCCATAGTGCATTGTACTCTTTGTTGCTAATGGACAATCTCTACAGAAGGTATAAGTAAAAATTGATTAGAAGTGTTTTACTTACCATCTGGAAGTCCAATATCAGGCTCCAATGAATAGCCTTCAACACTTATAGACTCTAATATCCTGGTTCTTTATGATAATTTTCTAAGGGCAAATCCAGTTCATAGTTACCTTTTTTTCCCCTTTTACTACATTAACCTATTGCAGTTTTGATTTCAATTACCTTGTAATGCATATATAAAATAAATTACAGAGAGAAAATATTACAGAGCGGTTTAACATGTTAATGGTAAATTAAATGCACTCTCTTCTTCATTATGCAAATTTGCAATGCTGTGGAACATTTAGCACTCTCTCCTGGATAGCACTCAACATTTTATATGCAGATAAGTCAACAGCTCGGGTGAACTTTTGCCTTACCCATGCATTAATACAAGGAATAAATGCTGAAATGCTTCCGGTTGCTTCACCCACCTACAGGTAAGATACAAGAGAATTCACTATTTCATACAGAGCATCCATTTCTGGTCCTATCACTCAGGGTGTTCCTTCTGAAAAAGATCACTGTGTTCAATGGTGAGCAAAGAAGTGCTAATTTTGATTTAAAATTTAAATGTTTAAATGCATTTTATTGTCTCATTAAAGTGACTGTAAGATCATTGAGCAAACAAATGAGTACAGTTTTCTTGTCATAATTAATGGATAGGATTCTCGTAACTTGTAATAGTTCCCACTTATCTTTTTAAATCCTGGCTATGTCAAGTGTAGTGAATCAGTTTTCATTTATTAAAGTTGAATTGGGAAATGTGGCTCAAAGGGCACAAACTTGGCAGTTAGTGATAGGCATAAGTATATAGATGTTCAGATAAATATGTTTGAAAAGTAAAATTTCTGTGTCTGAGCACACCAGAGAAATTGTGGTTCACTGGGGTTGAAGGCAAAAAGTATAAAACTACTGTTCATAATCTATTATTAAATGATTAGTTGGATAATATGGGTTCTCTATGTAATTCTCTGATAACAATTATTCTTGGCGGGTTTTTATTGATAATAATGTTGAAAGGTGCACCTTACCTTATGTTTATAAGCTACATTGCATACACAACAATTCTATGGAATTATTAGCCACTGTATATTGAGTTTTTTTTTTTAAGCATGAGAAAAACGAAATTTACAGGTTTTTCTAAAGTGTCCCGTGACTCCATTGTTAAGAACTCTAAAGAGTCTAAGATTGTACCCAAGTTGCAAACGAACAAGCAAGCCTGTTATAATTCCGTGGAAGCTGAAAGAAGCCATGGGACCCCTGTGTCAGAAATAAAAAGCTTTATTAGGCACAGAAAAAGCAATAGCTAGAGTGTTCGCATAATCGTGTCAGATCCCTGAGGCTCAGTTCCCACAGGAAGAAGGCAGGTCCACCTACACACCTACATATACAGTGCAAACCTTTATCAGTGAGTGAGCAAGCCTACTTTGCGTCAGTTAGGAGATGCTTCTTCATCCCTCGTGATTGTGCCCTACAGATAAACCTTGTGAAATGACCCTGGTAGAGAGTGGTCAGAGCCTTCTTGGAAACCTTCTTGGCATACTCGGCATTTGATGCCTCAAATTAAAATGAAAACTTACATCGTAGGCTCTCCTACAAAAAGCAAAGTATACATCATTCGCCTAACGTGAAAATTCTTTGGCTGTTTCAAAGACATAATTGAAAACTAAGGAAAGAGTGGGAGAAAGAGGTAGACCAAGAAGGATCAGACAAGCTAGAATAAGGCAGCTATTTGTGGAAACCTCTATGAATTCTGGGGATCCATCAGGAAGGAGGCATCCAAGAGTTTCAGAAACAACATCTTTTTTTTTTTTTTTTTTTTTTTTTTGAGAGAGAAGGAGGAAGGTAGGGGAGCAGTGGCAGAGACAGAGAGAGAGAGAGAGAGAGAGAGAGGGCGAGAAACCCAAGCAGGCTCCGCACTGTCAGCACAGAACCCCACAGAGGGCTTGAACCCATGAACCATGAGATCGTGACCTGAGCCAAAATCAAGAATCAGACGCTTAATGCACTGAGTCACCCAGGCGCCCCCAGCAACAACTTTTTAATATTCTGTTCAGAAGTATTCCAAAGCATCGTGTAGTTGTACGTCATCCAACGGACACCAAGATGTCTCCAAAAAGTTGTTGAAACTCAATAATAGAATTTTTAGATCTGTTGACCTCAAGAAGTAAAATTGAGAGATCAGGAGGTGGGTCCCATCCTCCAAATAGAGACTAGAAATAAAGCTTGTAATCTAATTCTTTGACAGGACCTGGAAAAACACACAAATGACTACAATGAAAATTAAGAAGTGTGGCCCTTGGGCCCTCTACACTTAAGAATAGGAGGAAATGCGGCACCTGGGTGGCTCAGTTGCTTAAGCATCTGACTTTGGTTCAGGTCATGATCTCACAGTTTCTAAGTTCGAGCCCCATGTTGGGTTCTGCATTGACGGTATGGAGCCTGCTTGGGATTCTTTCTCTCTCTCTCTCTGCCACTTCTGTTCTCTCTCTCTCTCTCTTTCTCTCAAAACAAATAAGCTTCAAAAAGTATTTAAAGAATGGCAGAAAATTAGGTGTATTAATAAGGTAGGAAAAACATGTGGTGACAGATCAAATTTCCATTACAGACCCAACACAGCAAATCCAAGTCCTGGACCAGTTTCAGGTAATGGTGAGTCAGAGCACAAAACTGGAGCCCCAGGTAGACAGCTTGCATCTAACCCAGGATGGGCAGAAGGGGAGTCTAAGCTCCCTGCATCACTGACAAAGTGAAGCTTAAGCCCAGAATAGCCCGACTGCTGGGGTAGTGCTAAGCATATCAATGTTAATGAACACTTTTATTTTTTAATTAAAGCCCTTAAAAAAATGAAGAAGAGCTCAATTAAATGCCATAAATTTCATAAAGTAAGGAGTTGATGAAATTTTGCATTATCTAGGAGTCAAGATATAAAGTTGCAATTCCATTTTTATTGTTCATTGTCTAAGAGCTTTTGGAAAATCTGAAGATCAAGAAGATTGAATCCCCTACCTATGAACAGTAGAAGAGGTCAAGAAGTATTATGACTCCCTTTGCTTTATAAATGTTTATTCTTATCTACTCCCCCATGATTTCTGGGTCCTATTAAAAATATGGAAACTGTTATATATTAGAAAAAAGAGAATACCACACCCTCAGGTATATGTGATAAATTATAGAGAGATAGTGTGTGAACCTGAGCAGGGGAGGGGCGGAGAGAGAGGAAGACAGAGAATCTCCAGCAGCCTCAGCGCTGTCATCGCAGAGCCTGACACCGGGCTCAAACTCACGAACTCTTTGAGATCGTGACCTGGACGGAGACCAAGAGTGTGATGCTGAACCAACCGAGCCACTCAGGTGTTATGTGTGATAAATCATAAATGTGTATTTATGAAGCCACAATGCCAGTAGTTAATTATTTTAAAGTATCTTTTATACATCAAGCTATACTATTATTCAAAGTATTTCTACAACATTGTAAATGGTGTTAATATAAATATGTAATATTTTGAAACATCAAAATGTGAAGAGAACCTTTTATCTTGGGATGCATGGAGTTGGGTTCATTTAGTTGCAAATGACAGACGACCTAATTGAAACAGGCTGGAATAAAATGAATTTTATTGACTCGTGTAACTGATGAGTTCAGAGGTCTAAGATCTGCTTTCACTTACGCCTGGATATAAAAGCAGAAACATGATCGCATCCCATTTCTCAGCCATCTCCTGCCTCAGCTCATCTCTACGCTTCATTGGTAGACAGATTCTTCTTTTGTGGTTACAAGATGGATGTCCACCAATTTCTATCCAAGAAAATCAGTAGGAATCCTCATAGCCTCTGCATATGCCATGTGATCCACGTTTCGCTCATGTGCCCAGCCTTGTAACAGAGTGGCTTTGGCCTGGATCGTCACTTCTGTGACGCTCTAGATCTAGGGATGAGGCCCACATGGGTTGTACAGACTGAGGGTGAAGGGATGGGGATCTGATCCCTAGAGATGCTATGCTAAGTATGGTAAAGAACTTTTGGGGAAACAAAATGAAATATAGACACCTCACCTTATTGTAACTTTTAGATGGTCTTTCAAGGACAGGGCATGAGGGGAAAAGTAAAACACTCAGTTATAACCAGCACCACCATGATTTTAAATATAGTTATTCTAATCTTTTCATCTGAATGACCCAAAGAAAGAAATATGTTATATTTTATTTTAAAATTTTTTAATGTTTATTTTACTTTTTGAAAGAGAGAGAGAGACAGCAGTGAGTGGGGGAGGGACTGAAAGAGAGGGAGACACAGAATCTGAAGCAGACTCCAGGCTCTGAGCTGTCAGCACAGAGCCAGACCTGGGGCTCAAACTAATGAACCAGGAGACCGTGACCTGAACCGAAGTCGGACATTTAACTGACTGAGCCACCCAGGTGCCCCTGCTATATTTCATTCTGAAATAGGTTTCAAAATAAGCTTTAAAAGGAAAATGTAGTTTAATTTAAAAATATAATATTTAATCATATCTTATTATTTATCCGTTGTATGATTAACTTATTACATGTCATAGAATTATAGTTAATATCAATGCTTCTTTCTTCAAAATATCTAGAATAATATATATTGTTGCCAGTGCTCTGTTTTTAAACATGGTGAGTAAAAACAGAATAAAAACAAGTTTTTCTTTGATGCTTATTTGCACATCTAAAGCTCAACCTTGGATTGAATTTAGGCACGTACGACGAGACACCTGCATTTTCCATTACGGTCCAAGAGCTGCTTGTGTGGGTGGGAAACTGGCAGGGCTGAGCGCTGAGGCCTGTCTACGATTACGTGCAAGAAGCCCGTTAACTACCTGGCTTCTTGGGCTCTGAGAGCAATGAGTCCATTGTAAGCCAATCTTTAATTCAGACATTCATATATGTTCACATGGCGTTTTTCAAACAGGAAACAAATCAATCCTATGTTCTTTCGTCATTGACCTACTTGTCCCTCCATTTACACTCCTGACTTAAAGAACAGTGGAAGGACACTGCTGCTTACGTGCACCTCTGAAAACAAATGGTTCAGTTTCATCTCAAGTGTTCCATTCTTTATAGAATGCAGACAATAACCTTTTTCTAATAGCACAAACTTAACTTGCCCCAAGGATACGAAACCCTGAAGTATAAGCCGAAACTAGATCATTATAGGAGCACTCGTGACTGGATGTACCTGAAAGTCCCTGCATTCATTCCACTCCTTTATTGTGATGCTCTGTTATGAGCTTTGAAGCAGGAAAAAAAAAATGAGCTGGTTAAATAATATGAGGAACAGAATATCATTAACCTATTTACTTTATAAAATAAAGTCAATGTTCTTCATGGTTCTCTAAAACAGATGGCAATAAACCAAAACGGAGGAAGTCAGTAATTAAAAAAATAAATGACATGACTTTCTGATATGAATATGGATACACATGAGTGTTGAAAGTACATGAAGGGTAGGGGCTCCTGGGTGGATCTGTCGGTTGAGCGTCTGACTTCGGCTCAGGTCATGACCTTGCGGTCTGAGCTCGAACCCTACCTCGGGCTCTGTGCTGACAGCTCAGAGCCTAGAGCCTGCTTTGGATTCTGTGTCTCACTCTCTCTGCCCCTCCCCTGCTCACACTCTGACTCTCTCTGCCTAAAAAATAAATAAAGCATTAAAAAACTTTTTTAAGAAAGTCCATGAAGGGCTGATATATTTGTGTGGTCTGCAAACTCCCTCCTTCTTTCCCTCTCTCCCTTCTCTTTCTCCCTCCCTCCCTCCCCCTTTCTTTCTTTCTTCCTTCCTCTCTTCTCTTCTCTTCTCTTCTCTTCTCTTCTCTTCTCCTCTTCTCTCTCTTTTCTTTCTTTTCTTTTTCTTTCTTAAATGAAAGGGAAATGTAAGCTTAGAACAGAATGTCCAGGATATATATATATATATATATATATCCAGCTGAAATGCCTAAGAGAACCTGTAATTATTGAAACGAATACATTAAGCAAATCCTCATGTGCTAGCTCACTTACTTCTCAAACTAACTACATTTTCTTTGTTGTTATCCCTGTTTTCTACAAATGAGGGAAGCCAAACTCAGAGATTTTGTATAACTTGCCAAGGTCACAGAGTTTCTGTGGCAGAGCCAGGATTTGAACAAAGACCGTATCAACTCCATGTAAGCCATAGGCCAGTGTTATGTGTTGCTAAAAATGCTTTGGTGAGAAAAAGAAATGGCAGTTTATATATACCAGGATAAGTTGAATTTACCACCTTTATTTCCGTATCATCCTTCCAAGGGCCACAACAAGCTCTCTACTGAAGCCCAACTTCCTTTCAATATAAATTTCACCTACTCTTAAATGAATGTCTGTTTTTCTGTACAGCTGCACAACATTTTTAGATTTGAGATGTGTCAGCTTTTCCTACTTACTTGCAATTTTCTTCAGGCGTGGAATTAAAGGGAAATAATATTTTCTAGAAACACAAGAGGAAAGAATGGCTTTCTTGGAATGTTCTTTAGCTAGTTTCACTTTTTTCCTGGTTAGAAGATACAATTACCCTTGATTTTTGCAATTATGCAGGAATATAGCACTTAATAGAAGAGACAAACTAGGAGAAGGATGACGATTCTCCTCCTTCTTCAGAGTTTCTTGGCATTATTAAAAAACTAAAACGTGGGGCGCCTGGGTGGCTCAGTCGGTTAAGCATCCGACTTCAGCTCAGGTCACAATCTCACAGTCCGTGAGTTCGAGCCCCGCGTCGGGCTCTGGGCTGATGGCTCAGAGCCTGGAGCCTGCTTCCGATTCTGTGTCTCCCTCTCTCTCTGCCCTTCCCCCGTTCATGCTCTGTCTCTCCCTGTCTCAAAAATAAATAAACGTTAAAAAAAAATTAAAAAAAATAAAAAAAATAAAAAACTAAAACGTGTATGCTCTATTGACTTATACATATCTTGGGCTATTAACCAATTTCTTACTGCATTTAGATATAACGCTTCTCCAAAGAAAACAGTGATAAAAATCAGTTCGGAAATAACAAGAAGTGTCTCCTGATTAAAAGGAGTAATATAAACTCAACATATGAATTTCCAGGTTATAAAACAGAGAAATATCCCATTTATCTAAAAGATGCCATAACTCTTTTAAGTTTGATCTAAAAATGTTGAACTAGGGGTTCCCATGTGATACGGCAAAGGGAGTCGTTTCAAAGTAGTATTTTGGGAAAGGAGAATATGTGGAATTCAGCAGAGTCTGGAGGTAAATAATACTCCCTGAAGCAAAAATTGCCGCAAGAGAAAGGAAAGGCAGGCAGCCTGCTTTTCATTTTACGTGCCAGCTCATTACGCGCTGTGGCAACGATAGGAGAGAATGTTCAATATAAAACCCTTCATGTTTGGGGCGCCTGGGTGGCTCATTCGGTTGAGCGTCCGACTTCGGCTCAGGTCATGATCTCAGGGTCCGTGAGTTCGAGCCCCCCGTCGGGCTCTGTGCTGACAGCTCAGAGCCTGGAGCCTGCTTCAGATTCTGTGCCTCCCTCTCTCTCTCTGCCCCTCCCCTGTTCATGCTCTGTCTCTCTCTGTCTCAAAAATAAATAAACATTAAAAAAAAATAAAATAAATGGCATGTGCTTATATATTAAACAACAACAACAACAACAAACACTTCATGTTTGTCAGTGTCTCCCTTGATGGGAGTTTTCCGAACAGAACTCTGATGTGGTGAGGGTCCCATCCTATTATTTTTAAGTGATATATTATATTTCATTAGAACCAGCTATCAACTGTGATGCATGAGACCTGGAGCCTCCAATATCTGCTAAGGTTACACATATATCTCAGAATTTATCTCTTTATATTTTCAATTCTATTGAATAAGCCATAGAATGTCCTGATTCACCTAATACAGAAGTCTCAAGAAGCAGGCCCTTTGATTTATATTTCTAAAATTACATTTCATTCCTATCTCTTAGATCAAGTATTTTCCTTCTCAAGTTTACCCCGCTCTGGGCATTCATTATATGCTCACAGAAGTATACCCATGTCGTGTATGGTAATTCGCAGCTTTTGCAGCAAAAGCCACACGTATATTGACTATTTTTAGCCAATATTAAAGACCTAGTCAGGAAATTAGTATGATTTCTGATTAATTCTCATTTAGAAATTGTGAACATTGTCTCTTTTCCTCTATGTCAATAGTATTTACTCTAGGGCAACTTTTATTTATTAAAAATTTTTTAACGTTTTTATTCAGTTTTGAGACATATACAGAGTGCTAATGGGGGAGGGGCAGAGAGAGAGGGGGAGACACAGAATCCGAAGCAGGCTCCAGGCTCTGAGCTGTCAGCACAGAGCCCGATGCAGGGCTCAAACCCACGAACTGTGAGATCATGACTTGAGCTGAAGTTGGGCGCTTAACGGACTGAGCCACCCAGGCATCCTTCTGTGGCAGATTTTATAAGAGAAACCTAAGTTTATAATTTCATCCATAAGAAAACTAGTAGTTGAAGATCACATGTGACATACTCGGGTTTTTCTTTTTGCAGGTAAAATATATAACTGAATAGAGATCCCCAAATTGTCTGTGCCTCTTTTCACAAGGCTATGAAAGTAGCACTAAATAGGATTCATATATGTAATAAATAATAAATACGTAGTTGATAAATTGAACTGAAGTTACAACTTAGCTAAGGCAGTGATATGTACTAATAAAAATAGTATTTGGAACACCCAAAAGTGGCAATGAATCTTACTGTCTTCCAGGAGCCATTTTTTTTTTTTCAAGGAGCCCAATTTAAACCTTCTTTTGTAACAATGACCAATGTGCTTTTTAGCTACTGACTCTCAGATTCAAACTGACCTTTCTTTGATCAACTCTGCAGTGCTGGGGCTGGGATTCTGCAAAACTCATTTCTTTTGCCAGCTAGGTCCCTATTGAGCTCGGCCAGTAGGTAACAGAAGGGGAGATAAGAAGTTTCCTGTTGCCTCTCTGCTCCTGATGGCGCTACCCTAGCAACGGTTTCTCACTGGGGCAAGAGTCCCATTTTTCTCTGACAGAGAGAGATACAGAGACAGAGAGAAACATAAGACGAAGTATATAAATAAAATATCCTCATATCATCAGTGGCTACTTATAGAGGGAGAATTAGACATCCATTTGTGTTTTATATCAGGGTTGGCCGACTTTTTCTTAAAGGGCATGTTAGTAAATATTTTAGGCTTTGTGAGACAAAAGGGAAGATCCGATATATTATGGAGGCATGTATGTAACCATTTAACATGTAACCACTTAAAAATGTAAAGAATGTCCTTAAATCACATTATGTACAAAAAAAAGGGGGTTTGCTGAGGGTAGTTTATCATGGTTGCTGTTCTAGGACTAGAAAAGTAAATGTGATACCAGAATTCATTGTGTATAAGAGCATAATTAATTGGGCAAAATATGGACAATTTGACTGCATTTATCATATTTTACTACTCAAGTAGATGGTCCCTGAGCTCTAGCATTTTTGTTTTTCTCATTTAGAAATCTCCCAAACATAGGGGCGCCTGGGTGGCTCAGTTGATTAAGCGTCCGACTTCGGCTCAGGTCACAATCTCACAGTTTGTGGGTTTGAGCCCCACATCAGGCTCTGTGCTGACAGCTCAGAGCCTGGAGCCTGCTTCGGATTCTGTGTCTCCTTCTCTCTCTGTTCCTCCCCCACTCATGCTCTGTCTCTCTCTCTCCTTTGAAAATAAATAAAAACATTAAAAAAAAAGTTTGAATTATTATACCAGCTGCTCTTCATACAGTATTGGACCTCTTTATGCAAACCAAATCTCTCAGCTGGAGGATGCTCAGGATTCTCACCACTGACACACATTTCATGCCATGAAGCTTTGCATGATGAGGAGAGGCTCTGGACATGATATGCACACAAGACGTCAAGTTATTGCGGCAAGTTTATGTGTTACCAAAGGGAGAAAAGCATGAACAAAAGGTAATTCTTTAACAGTGGTCTAAGTCAATCACTACTGTGCAAAAATGGAACTTCCCTCAGGTCCAATTCTGATTCTAAAGCTCACAAGTATTTCCAAGAAAGGAGTTGGCTGGGGGGGTGGGGGAGTACTATTTTCAGAAGAGGAATTGTCTTTTTCAAAGTTTTCTTTCTATTCTTTGAAAAATTCCGGGAGCAAGGAAGGGGAAGCAGCAGTTGGAGCAGAGTTTTTATTGTTTCACTGCACTCAGATCTCTATCCCTGCGCATCTGTGCTTTCTCCCTGGTACTCTCCATGGCTTACTAAACCAACTTACCCTTCAAAACAGACGCTGGAGTTTTACCAGCTCAACAGAACAACAACAAAAAAACCACTGGTGTTCGAGTAAAAGACATGTATTCCCGCAAAAGGAACAACAACTGCCTGGAGTTGAGGAACTTGGATTTTATGATAGACCAAAAGATATTCTAAAAATTAATTATATGGCGTCGTAGAGCTATGATGGGGATGGTCATCATTTCCCCCTAGAGGGAGAGGGGGATGACGATTGTCACAGGAAGGGTAGAACTTGAACGTTTGCTAGGCCTTCTTGAAAAGTGGACATTTGGGCAAGGAATTGTGTTTTAGGAACATTCCAGGAAATGGGAATTGCCAGTGGAAAGACTCAGAGAAAGAAGCATGTACGTTCAAGGCACAGTGAGGAAGTTAAGTTGTCTGGGATTCAGTGAGGCAGGGGACGACTATTAGCATATGAGATCAATAGGAGGACAAAGTCCATATCCAATAGGACTTTCGTAGACTGCCAACTGTCTTCCCATTAGTAGCAACAAAAGTTAGAATGATATATCTAATGTGCTGCAGGTAAATTGCCAAAAAAAAATTCTACATCTATATAAAGTTGAGAGAAACTTCTCTGTGGGTCTCTCACATTTGTATGTATCTAACAGGCAGAGAAAGCACTTATGACCCTTGTAAGTTAAGGATGTTTGTAAAGAGAACAGCCTTTGGAGAAATATACACACATGTTTGTATGCACAAACACACATACATACACCATGCACATACGTATATATGTACATGCATACATATAAGTATATATAAATATATTTAAAAATAAAATCACTACATATTATCAATCTAAGTATTAGAAGACATCAGTGGAAATTGAGTTAAGTATTCAAATGAAAAGTCAAAGAAAGAACAACAGAGTAAACCCAAATCAGATCAAGACAGAAGTAATAAAATTAGGTCTAGAAACCGAGATGGTTACTTTTACATGTCAACTTGATTGAACTAAGGGATGCCCCAATAAGTAGGAAAACATTATTTCTGGGTGTATCTGTGAGGGTATTTCTAGAAGAGGTTACCATTTGAATCAGTAGAGGATCAAGCTAACCAATTTGGGCGAACTTCCTCCAATCCACTGAGGGCCTGAATAGAACAAAAAGGTAGAGGAAGGGGGAATTCTTCATCTTTCCTTTAGCTGGGACATCCATCTGTCCTGCCTTTGGACATCAGAACTCCCTGTTCTTAGACCCTGTTACTCTAGATGTGTCTCATAGGCTCCCCTGGTTGAAAGTTCTTTAGACTCATACTGAATCTACTGGCCTTCCTGATTCTCTGCATCCAGACTTCTCGGCCTCCCTAACCATTCCTATAATAAATCTCCTCTTGACATCTCCCTATCTATCTATCCATCTATCTATCTATCATCTATCTATCTATCAACTATCATTTATCTATCTACCTATCTATCTATCATTATTGGTTCTGTTTCTCTGAAGAAACTTTACTAATACAGAAACAGATGATTGTAAAATAAAACAGCAATAAAGATGAGTGATAACTCAAAAGCTGGATCTTTGGCAAAATGAGTAAAGTAGATGAACTATGGTGAATACATGAAGAAAAAGACAGGAGACTAAAATCAGAAAAGAATTTAAAAATAATATAATGAAATTAAAAAGCAAAATCCTGTAACTTTTTGCATGGGGGAAGGAAATTTATGTATTTTGTTTTCTTTTATCTTCTGTCATCTACAACAATATCTGGCACTAAGTAGGCACTCAACAAATATTTATTGAATGGATAATTAAATAAGGGACTTAAGCCAGAATGGTTTTGAAGAATTAGGCTTGTAAAAACACTATTTGCTTTTACATTTATTCACTGATTTGAATTTTAACATTTTTCAAATGTGACGTTGAATTATGGTGCCAGGAAAGAAAAATATATTAGCAGGAAGTAGGGCATGTTAAAACTGTTAATTTTTTTAATTTTATTTTCTAGTTCCTCACTTTTGGTGCTCTCTCCCTTTTTTTCTATTTCTTTCTTTCCTTTTTTTCCCTTTCCTTTCCATTTCTTTCTTTTTTTTTCTTTTTCTTTCTTCTTTTTTTTCCTGATATCCACAAACACTGCAGACAAGACTTTGTTCCTGTTCTAATTTTCCTCTTGTTCTCTGCCACAATGAGGTGGGTTTGGTGTTTCCTTTATTCCTTCATTCGAAGCAGAGTTCCCTTGCACCAAAAACCATAAAATACCTAGGAATAAATCCAACCAAAGAGGTGAAAAATCGATACACTGAAAACTATAGAAAGCTTATGAAAGAAATTGAGGACGACACAAAGAAATGGAAAAAGATTCCATGCTCCTAGATAAGAAGAACAAATATTGTTAAAATGTCAATACTACCCAAAGCAATCTACATATTCTAAAATTTTTTTTTTAACATTTATTTATTTTTGAGACAGAGAGAGACAGAGCATGAACAGGGGAGGGTCAAAGAGAGGGAGACACAGAATCTGAAACAGGCTCCAGGCTCTGAGCTGTCAGCACAGAGCCCGACGCGGGGCTCGAACTCACAGCCCTCACGGACCGCGAGATCATGACCTGAGCTGAAGTCGGCCACTTAACTGACTGAGCCATCCAGGCGCCCCAGCAATCTACATATTCAATGCAATCACTATCAAAGTAACACCAGCATTCTTCATAGAGCTAAAACAAATAATCCTAAAATTTGTATGGAACCAGAAAACACCCCGAAGAGCCAAAGCAATCTTGAAAAAGAAAACCAAAGCAGGAGGCATCACAATCCCAGACTTCCAGCTATACTACAAAGCTGTAACCATCAAGACAGTATGGTACTGGCACAAGAACAGACACTCAGATCAATGGAACAGAATAGAGAACCAAGAAATGGGCCCACAAACGTATGCCAAACTAACCTTTCACAAAACAGGAAAGAATATCCAATGGAATAAAGACAGTCTCTTCAGCAAGTGGTGCTGGGAAAACTGGACAGCGACATGCAGAAGAACGAACCTGGACCACTTTCTTACACCATACACAAAAATAAACTCAAAATGGATGAAAGACCTCAATGTAAGACAGGAAGCCATCAAAATCCTTGAGGAGAAAGCAGGCAAAAACCTCTTTGATCTTGCCCACAGCAGTTTCTTACTCAAAACGTCTCTGGAGGCAAGGGAAACAAAAGCAAAAATGAACTACTGGGACCTCATCAAAATAAAAAGCTGCTGCACAGCGAAGGAAACAATCAGCAAAACTAAAAGGCAACCAATGGAATGGGAGAAGATATTTTGCAAATGACATATCAGATAAAGGATTAGTATCCAAAATCTACAAAGAACTTATCAAACTCAACACCCAAAAAACAAATAATCCAGTGAAGAAATGTGCAAAAGACATGAATAGATGCTTCTCCAAAGAAGACATCCAGATGGCCAACCGACACATGAAAAAATGCCCGACATCACTCAACATCAGGGAAATACAAGTCAAAACCACAATGAGATACCACCTTACACCTGTCAGAATGGCTCACATTAACAACTCAGGCAACAACAGATGTTGGTGAGGATGCAGAGAAAGAGGATCTCTTTTGCATTGTTGGTGGGAATGCAAGCTGATGCAGCCACTCTGGAAAACAGTATGGAGGTTCCTCAAAAAACTAAACATAGAACTACCTTACGACCCAGCAATTGCACTACTAGGCATTTATCCAAGGGATACAGGTGTGCTGTTTCGAAGGGACACATGCATCCCCATGTTTATAGCAGCACTATCAACAATAGCCAAAGTATGGAAAGACCCCAAATGTCCATTGATGGGTGAATGGATAAAGAAGATGTGGTATATACATACATTGGAGTATTACTCGGCAATCAAAAAGAATGAAATCTTGCCATTTGCAACTACATGGATGGAACTGGAGGGTATTATGCTAAGTGAAATTAGTCAGAGAAAGACAAAAATCATGACTTCACTCATATGAGGACTTTAAGAGACAAAACAGATGAACATAAGGGAAGGGAAACAAAAATAATATAAAAACAAGGAGGGGGATGAAACAAAAGAGACTCATAAATATGGAGAACAAACTGAGGGTTGCTGGAGGGGTTGTGGGAGGGGGGATGGGCTAAATGGGTAAGGGGCATTAAGGAATTTACTCCTGAAATCATTGCTTCACTATATACTAACTAATTTGGATATAAATCTTAAAAAATTAAAAAAAATAGTTAAAAATAAATAAATAAAAAATAACACTGAATGAATGAAAAAAAAAAAAAAAAAAAGGAGAAGAAGCAGAGTTCCTAAAGTATGGCTCCCTGGAATGATAGTCAGCATCCCTGGAATCTTGTTAGAAATGCAAATTCTTAGGCTCTATCCCACTCCTACTGAATAAAAAGCTCTAGGGTTGAGGCTAGGTCACAAAAATCTGTTTTATCAAGACTCCAGGCAATTCTGTTGTACTCTTAAATTTGAAAACCACTGCAACGGTTCTCAATGATGGAAACAATGGTAACATAAGAAAAGCACAAGTTTTAGAATCAAACAGACAAGAATATGAATCCAGATCTCCGGGTGATCCAATTGCTCTACTTTTGGGAGAAAAAATTCTGGGCTCATATCCTTACATGTAGACACCTGATCCAACTGCCTCATCTAGACTCAAACTTTATTCACTTCTGTAGATCCACTTGTTTTCCAATTCAACCTAAAACTAAAATGCATGTGAAACATCAAGTTATGGTAAAAGATGCACTCATCCTCTGAACATTATTGGACTTGGTAGTGAAGATAACATCTAATGATCCTGGAACAGAAAACTGCATTCTTCAGTTTTTGTTAGTGTGCACAGTTTTACACACAAAATATGATACCTCAGCTTGCTCTGCAACTACTCAAAGCCTTTGCAGAATATTCTGCACAATTACCTTATTATGTCCTAAAACCAGTTAACTTGAATAAATTAGTAGGTCTACAAGGGAACATCCTGAATTCAATGCTCAATGTCTGAGCCAGACATGATACTTTTACTGAGTTAATAACACCAAAATCTCCATGACTTACAACAACAAAAGTCTCATTCAACATTGCAAGAGTGACATTCTGCTTTACATCACCCTTGTTTAGAATCCAGGCTCAGGGAGGATGCAACCCAGGCATTAATAATTGCCGGAATATAATTGCCAAATCATGAACTGACTTTTAACACTCCCAACCTGGAGGTGACATTGTGTTAGGTTTTGCAAGACAACCCCCAAAGGTCAGTGACTTGCTAGGAGGACTGACAGACTCAACGTACAGTAGTAGTTTTCATGGCTATAATTTATTACTGCATAAGGATACAAAGCAAGATCAGCCAAGGGAAAAGATGCATAGGTCAAAACCCAGAGGAAACCAGGTGTAAACTTACCTAAGCCCTCTCCCAGTAGAACCAGACAGGATGTACTAATTCCTCTATCACTAAGTTTTGATGCAGTTGAATTATCCTCTGCCAGCAAAATTCTTAATTTGAGGGGGAAATATAGAGAACAACTCTGCCCTGTGTCCAGGTGCAGAACCGGAAATAGACATCCTTACTATATGAATTAATACTTCATGATGGAACAAAAAAAAATAAATGGACATGATTAAACTTTGGCCATTATCACATCCGTTAGCAATGCGTAGTAAATACACATAATGATGTTTTCATGATTTAGGCAAATGAGTTTTATAATCTCCATGATTTTCATATTATTTCCCCATATATATGTTTTAAGTTTTTTTTGTTTTGATTTTTCTGCAATAATGCCTGATTTCATAGGGAATTAAATTATCTCTGGGAATGGTAATTTTTTTTTTTCTATCCATCATTATTCTTTTTCCTGAGAAGTCAGAGATAAATGCCATCTGGACAAAGCATTTTATCATCAGATGTTTTAATTTCTTGATCATCTGTTCTGGCAAGATACAGGTTTCCTTCAGTGTTTATTTTTCCTGCCCTGAGAACTGTTTGATTGTTTCTGGCATCTGTTCCTCTGCCTTCATCTGTTAACACAGAGACAAGCAAAGCTTTAGGGGATTGGGAATGGCTCCATCTGCTACAAATCCATTGCTCTTGTCATGTTTTGCAGCTAGGGTCCCTGGAAAACAATATGGCAGAGAGCAGTGAACTGGGGCTGGATGTCCAAGAGGAAATGTTAATATTTTCTCATCAAACCAGAGAGCATCACTCCACATAGGGGAAAGAGGTACATTGCTTGACCTCTGAAGCCTGCTTTGACATGCTCCTTTTCCAGCTGAAAGTTCCAGAATTGCAGTTTGCTGATGGTATATACACTCCAGTTTAAGTACATTCAAATGTCCTGATTATAGTCTTCCTCCTTCAGTCTCAGCCTTGGTTCCCCTTTTCACCTGTGTAGGGCTTATCACATATTGTGTCTAGCCCAGCATTTTTATACGGAGATGGAGAACATAACCTTTGTGATTTCTTTAGTATCATTTCTTTTATTGTACATTTTCTTTTTCCCTGTGTCTTTCTGTCCACATTACTTGGTTTTCTATTTCTCATTGGAGGAAAACACGATCCTTTTACTTTTCAGCTCCTTCCCAAAGATGCATTTTAATTCATTTGCTAGAAATTTGGAAAGATTCACAAATCATATGTTAATCCTGATCTATAAAATAATATAATGTTTGCTCTCATTATGTATGCACATGTGTGGATAGATAGAAAGGTACATAGATAGATAGATACATACATACATACATATATACATATGCACACTCTAGATTTCTATACATACTTTACCCCTTCTTTGGAAATTGTTCATTATTAACAATGCTGTACAAAGGTTCTGTCATTGCCAATTCCATTCCAACCTTTGAAACTTTGATAAAATGCGACATGTTGAAGAAACATCTGTCCTCAACTCTACTGCCTGCTAGGTCTCTCTGCCCTATAGTTGCAAGTGCTCCTGAAAATGACTTTCCGTGATTAAGCTCTTTGGAACTGATTTGAGAAGCGTGTGTTGCCTTTGTATATAATTCTGAATTTGAATATAAAGGTTACATAAAATATTGTTCTAAATTCTACTTGCAAAAAATGATTTAATGCAATGTAGCCTAATCAGCTCTTAGAGAGGACCTATACTTTAACTGTAAATACATCATTATTTACTTGTTATAATGATAACTGATTAATTAGATATTAACATACTGTTGACATCATTTCATGTGTGCATTCGGGCTTTTAATGAAGTTTGGAGGAGTCTAAAAAAAGGAAAAGAACTGGCAGTGTAGTTGCCAGGGGTACTGCTAAGGGAATAAAATGTTGGCTAAAAGATAAAGGGATTCAGAGGCACAAACTTCCAGTTACAAAATAAGTAAGTCACAGAGATGAAAAGTACAGCATAGAAAATATAGTCAATAAGGTCGTAATAACATTGTCTGATGACAGGTGAACACTGAGCAATTTATAGAATTGTTGAATCATAATGTTGGACACCTGAAGCTAACATAGGACTCTATGTTAATTCTACTTCAATAATAATTTTAAGACATTGGCTAAAAGATAATTTCAAACTGGAAAGCAATGTAAAATCAAATACCCTCGGTATGAAAACATGGCTTCTTAAGAAGGAAACCTTGAGCAAAGACACGAGATAATGTGAAGCAGAGAAATTTTTTTATAACTGAAAGAAATTTAGGTAGTGAGACTTTATATTCCTAAGTAGCGGGTTTTGTTTTTAATCTTCCTTTGTGAAGAGAGGGAATAAATAAACGTTAGGACAAGGGAATTGAGAGAGAAATGTCACGTCCCTTCCCCATGCTCTGAATTAGTTCTTCCTGCTACCTGCAGAAGGAAAGGTTTGGTAAAGCAAAGCCTTTTGTGAAGAATAGCTAGGGAGAGAGCTTAGATGCCAAACGTATCAAGCAAAATCTAAATGTTAAGAAGGTAATTGAAAATCATATTGTGAATCTAAATTTATATATAATATGTGTCTATATACATTAAGAAGTAGTTGTATTGTAGTTTACTAACCTAAGCAGAAAAGCTACATCTTGAAGCCAGTGAAGAAAAATGTTTGGCTTTTCATACTGTGTGGCCATGCCAAACTATTTAGAGGAACAAAGAAGGAAAAATGCCTGGATCTGAGTTACGGGATTTAAATCCTGAAATGACAAGCTTTTTGCTAAACAGAGACATAGGTAAGTGAACTACAGAGCTGAAGGACATGTAGTTTATTGTTGTTTTTTTATTTAGCTGATATATGTCAATTTAATGAACTGCGTAATTGTTGGATACTGTCTAAAGGGCACTTTATAGTCAATATCTTAAATCCTTACAGCAACCCTATGAAACATTTACTTTTATTTTCATTTTGCTGTTTTAGAGATGAGGAAATAGAAACTTCATTCAAATAACTTGCTCAAAAGGACAGAGTAATGGGGAACAACTTTTCAAAACCAAGGAGGCTACAACTCTTGAAAAACCTGAAAAATAAAAAAAAAAAAAAATACTGCAGCAGCCCAAATCTTGAGTTCATGCACGTAACCACGAGGCTATTCTGCATCTTAACGGGGATGTGAGCTGCTCAAAGGAGCAGGATTGAAATCAATGTTAACCCAGTGATTTGCAAATTGAAAACTATATTTTGGGAGCCAAGGGATCATAGACAATGACATTCATTTAAATTAAAAAAAAAAAAAACCTTTATACTTCACTAAGAATATTGAAGAAAAATTCTGTAGACTCCCACTATATACCTACCTACCTACCAACATCTTTATTCACACATTCTTTTGGTAAAGCTATCCTCCATTACATACCAGATTCTATTCTATTTCTTAAGGAAATTGCTCTAAATTTTTTTCATCATTGCCTTTCGCGTTATTATTTGCCTTCTCTATTAGAGTGTTCCCATCAGCATGAAATATACTATTATTTTTTACCACATGTTAAAAAAAATCTTTCTTCACCCCACCACCTACCCAGGCATTTGTTCAACTCTCTCTCTTTTTGCAGCGACATGCTTACCAAGAGTTGTCTATCATAGCTGACTCATTCTATCTCCATTCTTTCTTATGGATTCCCCAGACAGGCTTTTTCTTCCACCATTGTCACCAAAATTTCTCTGAAAATGCTACCACCCACTTCTTGAAAAATGAAACCATGATTTGCAATCACACTTCATTGTAATTTCAGTCGGTAAAAACTTACCAAATCAAAACATGCAACTCAACTGGTTCAAATGGTTTTCCTATCAACTTCTAGCAACCCACTCCTTCAAGAGGGAAAAGATTTTTATTTGTTTTGTCCAATGAAGTTTTCACAATGCTTTGTACAGGGCATATCACTTAGCAGGTACTCAAAAAATATTTGTTGAATATATGAATGAATGAATGAATGAATGAATACATGAATATATGCACAAATAAGTGTGTGACTCAAAGTAGTCCGATGGATAGACCTTTTGTAAATCATTAAGGAACATATGCCCAGCCAGACAATGATTTAAAATATCATGATTCACTTAACCTCTGGTTGTATTCTACAGAAAGTCAATACTGAAGGAAAGGCCTTTAATGAGATCAATAAATTGTGTTTCCTTAGGATAAGTGTCCAGTCAAAAATTGTGTATTTTACCTGCCTTTCACAGTGCTTGATAAAGCTCAATAAATATTTGCCAAATAATGAAATGAATAAATGCAATTTCAATACTGCAATGGAAATAAGATGCAAGTACATGTAACTCTGGACGTATTGAGTCCTGTAGTACATTTATTTTCCTGTGGAAGTCCATTATATTTCATAGCCCCAGGTGTTCAGTGGATCAATTGTAGAAGTAATACTACCCTGGGAAAATAAATTGCATCTTGTCTATATATGTATTTGGAGAAGAAAAGCACAACTTACCTCTTGGAGGAAACGGAAGTTTCCAGGGAAGAATGCACTCAAATAGACATAATTTAGAAAGCACCTGAAATCATATTACATGCAGATTGCATGGTAAAGAAGGATTGCTAATGGGATTTGGGCGTTGGGGGGTTGTACCTTCAGGCCACCTATGTTCAATTACACCGGGCTTCTTGAGCATGGAAAGGAATAATACTAAGAAGCATTTGGTTAGGTTCAGTGGTCACAATGTCCCTGGAATTCACTGATAAACGTTGTACTGGGCTATAAAAAATAAGATAAGGATTAAGAAAAAACCTGAAGACTGAATTGCTATATTTGTAGGGTGAGCCTTGTAGATTTCAGTGTGTACAGAGGTCTATGTATGGGACAAGATTGTGAACACAGTGTGGGGGTGGGGAGGGGCACAGGTGGTGTAGAACAGGATGAGTAAATCATAGGAGACTCTAGAACTCCAGGCTGAGACCAGCAGGGAACTAATTACCATAAAACAGAAAAAAACTGCTCATTTCTAAGGTGCACTATGTTTCTTTTCATGTTGAATAATGAGCAAAGTGGGAGTGCAAGTGAATTTCTTGACATGTCAATATCCTGAAAGCAGTTTTTTATGACACCTTAAAGGTCCTTGCCTTCTAAATATCATTCTATTAGAAATCTAAGGTTCTAAGACTTCATTAAACGTATTTATAATATTTTCACCTGATTTCCCTATTGTTTAGTTGACTTCTAGGATTATAAAATGTCTTTGAAATTATTTTCTTTTTAATTTTTTAAATATGAATGTTCTATTTTTTGTAGAAAGAAACAATGGGAATTTACTATCATATATTCTTCTCTATGCTTTTAAAAGTGAAACATACATTTCAATGTTTCATGTAGAATGCAAAACAATGTATTTTCCATTAAGATTTGGTTTACCATTAATATTCTATAATGTCTACACTAGATAGTCTAAAATGAATGAAGTTTGTTTCTCCAGTTACAACTTTTTTTTATCAAGAAAAGTTAATGCACTATAATAAAAATCCAACTTCAATTTTTAGCTTTGTCTACCATGAGTAATAGAACTGGCTGAGTGAAGTTTCTGTCTTTGCCCCAGGCACACTGTGAATTTAAAATCTTTGCAAACTCATTCTCCTTTTCAATTCAGGAATGGCTTGAGGTGTCATAAGAATTTCAAACCTGGAAGAAATGTCTAGTCCAGCACCTGCCATATCTTTATGCACTGTGAAGTGTTCGTCTGGAAACATCTTACAAATGACTTTTATCAATCTCATATTTTAAAATCCCACTGTTTAAGACAATAAGCTAAGAATCTAAATAAAGTTTCACTACCCTTGATACTCATTACAGATAGTAATATAAATAAATTGAGTTTTCATTTGAGGGTAGAGATAATATATCCAGCTTGTGTGTATTAACTCTAGAAAATTATTTTTTAAAAAGCTTTAAGAAGTTGTTATTCTTTAAACAAGTTTTTTAATGTTGATTTATTTTTGAAAGAGAACAAGCGGGGCGGGGGCAGAGAGGCGGACAGAGGATCAGAAGCAGGCTCTGCGCTGACAGCAACAGGTCCGATGTGGAACTTGAACTCATGAACTAGGAGATCATGACCTGAGCCAAAGTAGGTTGCTTAACCGACAGAGTACTCAGGTGCCCCAAGAAGTTTATAGCTAAGATATTCTCAGAAGAAATATTTAATATTTAAATGTCAATATTAAATTATTATGAGTTACATAAAATATCTCAAAAATTGAGATCTTAAAAATCTTTTGAGATTTCTAAAATCCAATTTAAGAAATGAGTAATATAGGTATACAAAGGAAAAGTGCAGGTTAAAAGAAAACAACTGATCAGGTAACACTAAAATCACCAGTAATTGAAAATATAAAATTTAAAGTCGCAATGGAAGGTTGTATATTTGTCCATTTATTTGTTCACTTTTTGTTTAAAAGACTTAGAAAAATACTTCATGATTAGTAGTGAAAAAAAATTACACGCTGCTAGAAAACACATAGGTCAACTTATTGTCTGGAAATATATTTGGCATAAATTCAAGTGCATGAAGCAAGATCTAACGAAGCTTCTTAACAAGATAAGTTTATGGAAATAAAACATGCACTCAAACACACAAACACGTATATGAGAGAAAACTAGAAATTTTATTAGAAGCAAAAACATTGAATTGTTATAGCAGCTGTTATAGTATTAAAGAATTTATGAGAGGGTTCTTTTGTTTTCTACCTACGTTTTACTATGTTTGTGTGTTGTTGCTGCTCACAATTAAAAACCACAATTACAATTGACAACATATGTTGAAATATAAAGAATGTTTGTGGTGTTATTACGTCTAAAATATGTATGTTTTATACAATTTAAAGTTTGTAAAAATATGAAAAATGAGTACAATCTATTGTGAACAATGTAAAGCTGTGAAAGCAAGGATGTTTTAATTCAGTTTCATTTTGTTGGAAGTCACCCATTAAACAAAACAAATTATCATTGATGAACAAATAATTATCAGACTTTAAGATTTGATGTTACGAAAAAAAATTCAGAGACTCAAATACAAAAAACAAACTGAGGGGGGTAGAGGGGTAGGGAAAATGGGAGATGGGCATTGAGAAGGGCACTTGTTGGGATGTGTACTGGGTGTTGTATGTAAGGGATGAATCATGGAATCTACACCCGAAGCCAATACTACACTGTATGTTAGCTAACTTGCCAATAACTTATTTAACAAAAAATTCAGTAACACAGATGCATCTTTTCTTTTTATTTAGTCATTGCAGTCCTGTTGCATTTTACCTTTAGTGTGTAAGAGCTATTTGACTAAACGAGACCTGCCCATCTGTCTTACATAGATTTCATTATGTCGCATGCCTTTTGATTTGTGAAACACATAACAAGAAATTGTTCTTGCTATAATTTCTCCCATTTAATGGTATATATATATGTATATATATATATATTTTTTTTTCTTTTTAGAAAAACTAAATAATTTCCCTGTAATATAGAAACTATCGCATTCAATAATACAGATTCACTAATATTTGAGATGGACTCCAGCCTAAACCTTCTTATCTGGTTTTGAATAATTTTGATTGGGTTTTTCTATTCTTTCTAATGTTAAATGTTATAAGAGCAATATCTCAACTGTGTGTGTTTATTGTGTGCTAGGGACTTTATAGTCATTCTCTTATTTAATCCCCATAATAGCCATTTGAGGTAACTCCATCATTTACTCCTATTTCTCATGTAGAAACTAGACCTCGGAGAGGTGCAGTACTTTGCTCAGGAGAGGATAGGAGATGGTTAGGGACCTGGGGATCAAATCCAAGCCTGATTCTAGGAAAAAAAAAAGATTTAATCACCATTATGGGTATGATTCGATATAGGAAAAGGTAGATGGATGTTCCTTTCCCTTTCATCCTTATTAGTTTGTCACAATCCTGGACACAAGCATCTTTAGACCTGCTCTGATTCAAGGTTGTTTTCAAGGGGCAACTTGAAGCAGCCAATCAACCAATCAGTTCCAGGCAACTGGAAGCAGATCATCTTATGTGACTGATTTAGGAAGCATATTTGGCTTTCTCTGGTCGGTCTTGAGTTGTTGTTTTAATCGCCATGTCCCTGATGATACATGTCGTGGAACATCTTTTCATATACCTATTTACCATTTGTTTATCTTCTTTATTGAGATGTC
The DNA here is from genome assembly GCF_018350215.1 of Panthera leo. Taxonomy (NCBI): domain Eukaryota; kingdom Metazoa; phylum Chordata; class Mammalia; order Carnivora; family Felidae; genus Panthera; species Panthera leo. The sequence continues at coordinate 20,424,965 of NC_056687.1, read as the reverse complement.
TGTTAAGGCACTTGGCCCATTTTTAATCAAGTTGTTTGTTTTCTTATTGTTGAGATTTATGAGTTCTTTGTACACTTCAAACAAATGTCTTATCAATCAGATGTGTCTTTTCCAAATGTTTTCTCCAGCGTGTTGCTTGCCTTCTCATTCTCTTGACATGCTCTTGCACAGGAAAAGGTTTTAATTTTAGTGATGTCCCAGTTGTCAATTATTTCTTTCATGGATCATGTCATTGGTGTTGTGTCTATAAAGTCATTGTCATTACAAATGTCATCTATGCTTTTTCCTATGTTTTCTTCTGGAACTATTATAGTTTTGAGTTTTACATTTAGGTCCCTAACCTATTCTGAATTAACTTACGTGAACGATGTAAGGTCTGTGTCTGCATTATTTTTTTTAATGTTTATTTATTTGTTTTGAGAGAAAGAAAAAGAGACCACAAGTGGTGGAGGGGGAAGAGAGGGAGAGAGAGAATTCCAAGCAGGCTCCATGCTGTCAGCACAGAGCCCAATGCCAGGCTCTATTCCACAAACCTTGAGATCATGACCTGAATAGAAATCAAGAGTTGGGTGCTCAACCAACTGAGCCTGAGCCGTATGTATGTATGTATACACACTCACATATATGGTGTTTCAACGCCATTTGTTGAAAATACCGTCTTTGCTCCATTCTATTCATTATATTGCCTTTGCTCCTTTGCCAGAGATGAGTTGACTATATTTTTAGGGCCATTTTCCAGGTTCTCTATTCTCTTCTGTTGATCTATTTGTCCATCTTCTTGCCAATACCATACTTTCTTGATTAATATAGTTCTATAGTAAGTCTTGAAGTTGGGTAGTTGTCAGTCCTCCAACCTTGTTTTTCTCCTTCAATACTGTGTTGCCCATCTAGGCCTTTCAACTCTCTGTAAACACCTTGGGATCAGTTTCTCAATGTTCACAAAGTAGCCTGCTGGTGTTTTGATTGGGATTGCGCTGATGACAACGCAAGTTGGGGGAAAACGGACATCTCGGCAATATTGAGTCTTCCTAGCCATAAAAATGGAAAATCTGTCCATGTATTTGGTTCCTCTTTGATTTTGCTTAGCAGATTTTTGTTTTCCTCATATAGATCTTATACATATTTTGCTAGATGTGTACATAAGTGTAGATGTGGAGTGCTAAAGTAAATGGCATCGTGTTTTTAATTTCAAATTCTACTTGTTAATTGGTATGACGTTTTTATCTAAATTTCTCCAAGTTAAATAACATCATAGAGATAAAGATTACGGGGCACCTGGGTGGCTCAGTCAATTAAGCATCCAACTTGGGCTCAGGTCATGATCTCATGGTCCGTGGGTTTGAGCCCCGCGTCAGGCTCTGTGCTGACAGCTCGGAGCCTGGAGCCTGCTTCGGATTCTGTGTGTGCCTCTCTCTGCCCCCCTCCCACTCATGCTTCTCTCTCTCTCAAAAATAAATAAACATAAAAAAAATTAGAAATAAAGATTGCAATTTACTATTATTCATCTAACCTAATCGATGGTTTGTGTGGAGAAATATCTTTTTTTTTTTTCAATCCGCTCTCACTGTGGTCCTACTCACATTGACAAAAGGAAGTAGGAAGCATTTTGCGAGGTTGTTTTTTTTTTTTTCCCCCACTCCTACCGATTCTGTTCTACATTAGAAGATTCCGATTAAAGTGATTCATGTGCCAATTCACTTTTCCATACTGGAAAAGTCATATTTATCTATTTCTCAATAATACCAACTAACAGTACATAGCTATTCTGAATCAGATGCTGTTCCCATAATATCGGTGATATTGTCTCATGTGATCTGGGGAACAACACTAGATATTATCCCTGGTTTATTGATAAGAAGGTTGTGGATAGATGTTAAGACATATTCCTAAATTTACAGGCAATTAATCCGGAGCACCTATGAACCTCACCACTATTAGAAGCTTTCGTCCAAGTTATTATTTTTCTCCCCTAGATAAAAAGTACTGCAGGACAAATACATATCATACTTTATAATGCATAATTGTGACTGGCCAGTTCTAAACATTTGAAATGGGAAAAATGATGTGTTCTGTCATCCAAATATCCTGTTTGCACATGATCAACAGACTTTAATAGTTCCTTTAGCAAAGGTAAACGCAACCTGGTACTTTAGAAAACTAGTTTCCGTTCACTTCCTGATAATTAACAATGGAATGATGCTTTCAACATCACAGATGTCTCATTGGATTTACTCAAGCAGAAGATGAATAAGCATATGCTAAACATATAGACCACTAAGGGACTCTGTAATTGATAAGGGAATTGGACCAAATGACCTCTGGATTAGTATCTAATCAATTTGGATCTGCCTAGAGAAATAGGCATTTCCTGTGGACAAATCCTCTTCACTGAGGAATGGATGAATGTGTAATACAAAACATTAACGTCTCATTATCTTCCAATGTAGAGTACAAGAACTTTCCAGTATATTAGGAATTATATTTAAAAGAAGTGTTGAAACAGAGGAGCTTTTATATTGAATTTTTAGTTTATCAAAACATTCTTACAAGCAGAAAATTTAATTGGCCATGCATTTTGATTGGTAGATTTAGAATTTTACTGTCTTGAGATCATCTTTATTGGGTCGAGCTACACGTGAGGTAATATAAGTTCTAAATGAATCACTTTGAAATGATACTGATCATCAAAATCTGAAAGAGAGAACTTATAAAATACTGGACATTTAATTTAAAAAGAGAAATAATTGGTTATGCCCTAAGCATAGTGATTTACAGTTTATAATGTGTCATCATCTGATACTAAAACAGACTTTTAAGAAAGGTATTATTTTAACTTATTGGCTAGATTTAAAAAATCAATCTTTGTACATTCTATTACCAATGCTTGAAAATCTTTTCCCCAAATCTCTTCTGACAGATTTCTAGTGATTTTAAGGCCCAGCTTAACTGAATCTTCTTTTGTGATCCCTTCTCTAATTTCCATAAATATATTTTCACCCATCACTCTACTTGTACTTACTTCTATTAGAAAATTTATGTCACCACACTGAATTTATTTTACCCCCTGGTTGTTGAACAACTAAACTTTAGGGACTAGATATTATTCTCCTCTACACTCTCAACATCTATGAAAATTCCTGGCACAGAGCAGGTACTTAATGCATTTTCCTAAATAATTAAAATTTTGAGTAAGCTAATCATGTGATATCACATAGCTAGAGTAGGTAGCAAATTAAAGTGAACATAGATTTCCAAAAAATACCTTTTTGTTTTCTGATGATCCAGAGCCATTTCCCTAAAATTGGGGGGGGGAAAGTTGCTACAGATCGTAACTTGTTTTTTAAGTTTTTGAAAATCAAGACAACAATTTTTTCTGAATTTATAGTGTTTTTGTTTTGTTGGGTTTTTCCTTTGTTGTTATTTTCATTAATAAATCAAAGCAACACCAAAAATTTACTAAGGCATTTATGCCTTCCAGGAGCACAATCTCATCTTCACAAATCCATAGGAACACATTCCATCTGAGTCAATACTGCTGATATGGCTAATTGACTTTACATAATGAAAAAATCAATATAACATTTGACTTTCCTGAAGTTAATTGTGTGTTTCTTATGGTCATCTGTACTTCACTTTTATATGGTCATTTAGAATTTTAAACACAGTAATATCAGGCCAAGGCTTATAGAAACTTACTTATTTGCTGGTAGTATACAACTGTAATTATTTGATTTCTTCTTGAGAAGTTAGCCCCTCTACCACATTTAGAACCTTTAGCAAATAATGTATTTTCTATTGTCAAGTGGGTATTAATGATTTTTATTGGCTATTTTTTCAAGCCTTTAAAAATGTTTATTATTTAAGATGAAAAACCCTGTACAGGCTCCTTAGAGAGACTGAAAGACACATGAAGGTATAAGTGCCTTCACCTAGGAACAGACATTATAGAAATTTTGGCTTATTTCTCCCCAGTAATTTTTAAGCAACTTTGAGTAATTACTTTATAGTAGGATAGCACTGCAAATAAACCTTATATCCTGCTTTTCAGAATTAAAAAGATAGCATTTTATTTTGACTAAAAAGTGGAATACATATTCCTTTAAGAAAATCTGAAAAAATGCTAAAAATATAAATGAAGAAATTTAAAAAAAAATCATTAGTAATCTTGTCATCTTCCATAAGCACTGTTAATATTTTGGTGACCTTCCTTTCCAGTATTCCTGTTTTCTTTTTTTTTTTCTTTTCTTCTTCTTCTTTTTTTTTTTTTTTTTTTTTGGTTTTTAACAAAACTTATAGCTCAGCTGAGACAGTCAGGTCATTTCTTAAGTATTCAATTGCCATTTAACTGAGGTTTGAATTAAAGGACGCGTGGAAAAGTCAAGTAGTTTATTGAAAACAAAATGGATTTATTTTTTTAGTTGAGATTTTTTTTTTTATTGTGACCTTTGAGTATGGAGAGAAAGTATAGTATCCTCTAGGAGCATAGATGCCTCTTGAATTGCAAACTATCTGCTCCTCCCAGGCAGAAGCCTGTATGTCCTTACTTTAATAGGAGGGTTGAGCTAAGCAAGAGACACTGGGAAACAATAATGATGTATGAATGATTATTTTAGGACTGAGAGGCACCTTGAGATGCTTTGAAAGCTGCAATCACCAATTTGCACTCAACATTCTTCTGCTACCAAATTGCTATTTGGCTTGTAAAATTTATATCGCACCAAAACAAAACAAAACAAAACAAACAACAAAATTAGCATACTAACCAAAGACTCTTTTTTTCCTCCCAGGAGACTCCTCTCATTTATCTAAGCCAGGATCTCATAGATGATTGCCAAGTAGAATTAAACTCAAAGATCTCACAAAAACAAAAATAGAAAACAAATGATAATTATTCTGGATCTTACGTTTCCCTGAAATACAATTTTATTAAGCTAGTTTCCAGAATGCATTGTGATATAGAAGGGGCAAAAATGCATTTTTTTCATGAACCTGTTGGCCATCTGTTTATCTTCTTTGGAAAAATATCTATTCAAATTTTTTGACCTTTTTTTTTATTTTCAAAGCTTATTTTATTTATTTGAGAGAGAGAGAGAGAGAGACAGAGCATGGGAGGGGCAGAGAAAGAGGGAGAAAAAGAATCCCAAGCAGCCTCCACACTGTCAGCATGGAGCCTTGACATGGGGCTCAATCCCACAAACCGTGAGACCAAGATCTGAGCTGAAGTCAAGGTCTGATGCTCAACCGACTGAGCCACTTACGTGCCCCTCTGCCCATTTTTTTTTAATTTAAATTTTAGTTGACATACAGTGAAATTTTGGTTTCAGGAGTAGAATTCAGTGGTTTATCACTTACATACAACATCCAGTGCCCATCACAAGATGGGTCCTTAGTACCCATCACCCATCTAGCCCATCCCCCACCAACCTCCCTCCGTCAACCCATAGTTTGTTCTCTATCATTAATAGTCTCTTATGGTTTGCTTCCCTCTCTTCTCTTCCCATTCTTTTCATATGTTCATCTGTTTTGTTTCTTAAATTCCACATATGAGTGAAATTGTATGGTATTTGTCTTTCTCTGATTGACTTATTTCACTTAGCATAACATGTTTTAGCTCCATCCACGTTGTTGCAAAAGGCAAGCTTTCATTCTTTTTCATGGTTGAGCAATGTTCCACTGTGTGTGTATGTGTATATATATATATATATATATATATATATATACACCACATTCTCTTTATCCATTCATCAGTCATACTGTATGTATGTATCCATTCATCCTCCATACTGTACTCCAGAGTGGCTGTACCAGTTTATATTCCCACTAACAGTGCAAGATGGTTCCCCTTTCTCTGCATCTTTGCCAATAACTTGTTGTTTCTTGTGTTGTTACTTTTAGCCATTCTGACAGGTGTAAGGTGGTATCTCATCATAGTTTTAATTTGTATTTCCCTGAAGATGAGTTATGTTGAGCATCTTTTCATGTGTCTGTTAGCCATCTGGATGTCTTCTTTGGAAAAGTGTCTATTTGTGTCTTCTGCCCATTTCTTCAGCACCTTATTTGTTTTTTGGGTATTGAGTTTGATAAGTTCTTTACTGAGTTACATAATTTGGATATTAGCCCTTTATCAAGATATATGGTTTGCAAAAAGTTCCTCCCACTTAGTAGGTTGTCTTTTTACTTGTTGATGGTTTTCTCTGCAGTGCGATAGTTTTTTAGTATGATGCAGTCCTATTATTCATTTTTGCTTTGTTACTTTTGCTTTTAGTGCCAGATTTAAAAAATTATTGCAAAGTCCTATGTCAAGGAGCATACTGCTTTTGTTTTCATCAAGGAGGTTTATGCTATTAGGATTTACATGCAAGTCTTTAATCAATTTTGAGTTAATTTTTGTGTATGTTGTAAAATAGTGGTTGAGTTGCATTTTTTTGCATGTGGCTATACTGTTTTCCCAACTATTTATTGAAAAGATTGCCCTTTCTTCAATGTATATTCTTGGCTCCTTTGATGTAAATTAATTGACCATATATACATGGGTTTATTTCTAGTCTATTTGGTTCCGTTGACCTATGTGCCCGTTTTTATGTCCATATCATAGTATTTTAATTACTATAGTTTAATAGTATGGTTTAAAATCAGGGAGTGTCATGCCTCCAAACTTTGTTATTCTTTCTCAAGGTTGCTTTACCTATTTTGTTGGTTCCATATAAATTTTAGAATTATTTCTTCTATTTATTTGAAAAATGCCATTGGAATTTTGATAGGGATTGCATTGAATCTCTAGATTGCTTTGGATTCTATGGATATTTTAACTATTGATTCTTCCAATGTATGAGCAAAGAATATTTTTCCACCTATTTGTTTCTTCTTCAGATTCTTTCATTAATGTTTTATAGTTTTCAATGGAAAATACTTTCACCTTCTTGGTCAAATTTATTTTTAGCCTTTTTATTCCTTTTCAAATGCAATTGTAAATGGAAATGTTTTATTTTTTCCCTTTCTGAATGTTCATTATTAGTATTTACAAATACAACAGATTGTATGTATTTGTTATGTATCCTACAACTTTACTAAATGTATTAGTTCTAACAGTTTTTTGATGGAGTCTTCGGGTTTTCTATATATATTATTATGTCATCTGCAAACAGTGACAACTTTCCTTCTTCCTTTCCTATTTGGATGCCTTTTATTTCTTTTCTTGAAAAACTGTTCCCATATTGTTTTGGACAAAAGTAGTCAGAATGGACATCCTTGTCTTGTTCTTGATCTTAGAGAAAAGGATTTCAGGGTTTTATCATTGACATGATGTTAGCTGCAAACTTGTCGTATGTGGCCTTTATTATGTTGAAGTATATCCCCTCTATACCCACTTTGTTAAGAGTTATCATAAACGGATGTTGAATTTTGTTAAATGTTTTTTCTGCATCTATTCAGATGATCATATGACTTCTATCTTTCTTTTTGTTAATGCGGTTTATCACATTGATTTGTAGATGTCTAACCATTCTTGCATCACTGAATAAATCCCACTTCATTCTAGTGTATGATATTTTCGATGTATTGCTGAATTTGGCTTGCTGGCATTTTGGTGAGGACTTTTGCACCTATGTTCACCAGGGATATTAGCCTGGAATTTTCTCATCGTGCAGTGTCTTTGTCTAGTTTTTGTAACAGGGTAATGCTGCCACCATATAATGAGTTTGGAAGAATTCCCTCCTCTTCTACTTTTTGGATGAGTTTGAGAATAATTGGTAGTAATTCTTCTCTGAATGTTTGGTAACATTTACAAGTGAAGTCACCTGGTCCTGGACTTTTCTTTGTTGAGAGGTTTTTGATTACCGATTTAATTTCCTTACCAGTAATCACTGCATTCAATCACTCCACTCATTTTCTATTTCGTTATGATTCGCTCTTTGCAGATTATATGTTTCTGGGAATTTATCCATTTCTTCTAGGTTGTTCCATTTGTTCACATAATTGTTAATACAAGTCTCTTATGATAGTTTGTATTTCTGAGGTATCAGTTGTAACCTCTCTTTCATTTCTGGTTTTATTTATTTGAAGGCTCTCTCTTTTTTTGAGGTGAGTCTAGCTAAAGGCTAATCAATTTTATTTATCTTTTCAAAGAAACATCTTTTAGTTCCAATGATCTTCTGTATTGCTTTTTAGTCTCTATTTCATTTATTTCTACTCTAATCTTTGTTACTTCCTTTTTTTTTTTTTTTCTAACTTTGAGTTTTCTTTTGTTTTCCTTTTCCTAGTTCCTTAATGTATAAAGTATGGTTGTTTTAGAATTTTCCTATTTCTTGAGGTAGGTACTTATTCCTAAAAACTTCCCTCTTAGTAATGCTTTTTCTGCATGACGTAAATTTTGGTGTGTTATATTTCCATTTATGTTTGTCTCAAGGTATTTTTTGATTTCTTCTTTGACCCTTTGGTTGTTCAATTGCATGTTGTTTAATCTTCACTTTATTTGTGAATTTTACACTTTGTGCTATTAGTTTCTAGTTTCATACTATTGTGGTTGGAACAGATGTTTGATATGATTTTATTCCTCTTATCTTTATTAAAATTTGTTTTGTGGCCTAACATATGATATATACTGGAAAATGTTCTATGTACACCTGAGAAGAATGTATATTCTGTTGCTTTCGGATGAAAGGTTCTATTCATATCTTTTAGATCCAACTGGTATGTCATTTAAGGCTAAATTTTCCTTGCTGATTTTCTGTCAGGATGATCTATTCATTGATGTAAGTGTGATATTATAGTCTCTTACTATTATTGTATTGCTATCCATTTCGCCCTTTAAATCTGTTAATATTTGCTTTATATATTTTCATATATATTCATTGGCTATTTAGAATTGGTCCGTGATCAAAAAGCAATTAATAAAACTTACTTGCAGCCGTCTGTCACTCATCTAAATTGACATTTTCATGACCATTTATCAAAATTGCCATATACTTTGTGAAACTGTTCAAAATGATAGTAATTGGTATTCAGTCTTCAATGTACAGGGATTTTGCAGCAGTCTCTGTCATAAACAGTGAACACTGAAAATCTTACTGTGCACTGTTAGTTGTAGAAGATAGAATTGAGTATTGAACATTTGAGTTCTACAAATGCATGTGTTTTGAGTCAAGTAATTAAGGAGACAATTTGATTAAATTTAAGGAAGGTAGGGCCCTAAATTTATTCCTTCTTATAGCTACAGTCAAATTATTATTATTATTGTTACTATGAATTCTCATCAAGGCAATTTCTGAGAATTTACATGCACTCTATTAAATTTTATATTTCCTGTGGTGAACGATTGATAAACATTTGTTAAATAAAATAAAAATAATTTCCATTATATGGAACAACTGTTGAAAAGTTCACCCAATGTTCTATTATTCCATATTTTTGTTGAAATCTAAGAAATTATTTAATATAATACTATAGTTCAATGCAGATTGGCCGATACCACTGATAATAAATGAACCAAAGATTGTTGAAGGAATACATATTGTGCCAATCTTAAGGGAATATAATAAGTCTACATGTTCTCCTTCTTCCCCCTAGAAGCAACACTGTTTATATGTTTTCATGAATATTTCAAGATTTTCTGAACATTTCTGGGACACCTGGGTGGCTCAGTCAGTTAAGTGTCAGACTTCAGCTCAGGTCATGATCTCGCAGCTCATGAGTTCGAGCCCCACATTGGGATCCCTGCTGTCAGTGCAGAGCCCGCTTTAGATCCTCTGTCCCTCTCTCTGGGCTTCTCCTCCACTTGTGTTCTCTTGCTCTCTCTTTCAAAAATAAAGTTTGAAAAAAATTAAAAAGAAGACTTTCTCCACATTTCATACTCAAAGAACTGCATCTTTTTATGAGTCTTACACTTGCCTTTCGACTTCCAAATGTTAGTTTCCATTTCTTTCTCTTTGTATTATTTGAGAGGAAGAACCCCCAAAAGGTGCATCTTGGTGGAAAAAAAAATACAATAAAAGGAATGAAGCAAAAAACAAACAAAAAAACAAACAAACAAGTGTTGAATCTGGGAAAAGGGTATATGGGAATTTCTTTTAGTAATCTTAAATATTCCTGCAACTATTCTTTATATTTGAAATTACAACAAAATAAGAAGTTACAAAAAAGCAGGAATAGCCATTGACTCACAGATTATCGGAAAAGTTGAAATGACAAATGATTCCTTAAATCAACCCTATGTAATCATTGAAGCCATATTTCAAAATATGGCTACTAATAAATGTTTTTATAATACTGAATTAAAACAAAACAAAAAACAAAGATTTGACTTCACAACTAATGACATAAATAACCAAAAATACATTGAGTTGAAGAACTGCTAAGAATAAAATAAATTTAATAAAAGTAAAACAAAATATAATAAAAAGAGTAATTATTCAAAATATTTTAATAAATTGATAAATGTACAGTAAACCAAAGATAAAATAGCTTAACTAAAATATTCATTAAAAATAAGAAAGGAGTTAAACAACAGGTAGAGAAGATATTTTAATATATTACTACAGTAATCAAATTTGACAGAAAATTGAAAATCTCAATAGAAAAAATTAATTTTAGCAAAATAGAAATGGTCAATTCATATTGAAAAGTGGTAGATACATTTTTAATAAATTGGGATTTTATATTTGGTATAATTGGATTTTCAGTATCAGCAACATAGCATATAAAAATTTACCTGTGGAAGATTCCAGGGAACACTTAAAGATACTGAAGTCATTTACCTAAAAACAGGGTTGGATATTCACAAAATTGGTTATCTTTCCCTCTTTCCTGAGAACATAATTGTAAAGCACAAGATCCTCAGAGGAGAAAAGCAGATGGGCTTGAGATGTCTTCATAAATTCTCTATTCTCCAGCATGGCCTTGAAAAACAAAATGTTTCTTCAGCCTTTTACTGTAGCATAGAACTGGTAGGGACTCTAAATATTGCCTTAGGACTTCTTTTCTCCCAGTGTAGTGGGAAGAATGCAGCCGAATGGCCTCTATGGATCCACAAGTAGTATGGAATGTCTTTAGAAGCAGAAAAGAGGGACAATAGAGCCGTGACCCACGTGGACCAATGATCAAGACTGGATTGGGTCACGGATATCTCAGACAATTCTCACTAGACCAGGTTACAGACAACTATGTGGAAACCCCTTGCCAATACCCCTTGCCCATCATTACTGCATATTAGACATAGCTCTGGGGGAAAAAGTAGATGTCAATTCACTGGAAGTATGTGTTTACCCTTAAGCAAAATTGGAACTAGAAATATTACATCCGGTTATAGAAAAATACTGGTTACATTATTTTATAATACATTTATGACTGAGATTTGTAGATACTGCCGTTGCAGCTTTCATTCCTTCCTACTTACATCCAGAAAGGTTCTGGCAAGCAGTCTGAAAAAAAGTTTAGACCAAGGTGAAAATGCAACCAAAGTATCTCTTATCAATAATTTAAATGTATTCTCGGGGCGCATGGGTGGCTCAGTCGGTTAAGCGTCAGACTTCAGCTCAGGTCAAGATCTCACGGTCCATGAGTTCGAGCCCCGCATCAGGTTCTGGGCTGATGGCTCGGAGCCTGGAGCCTGCTTCCGATTCTGTGTCTCCCTCTCTCTCTGCCCCTCTCCCGTTCGTGCTCTGTCTGTCTCTGTCTCAAAAATAAATAAACGTTAAAAAAAAATGTATTCTCAGGGATGCTGCCTCCTTCCTTTCCAGCATCTAGAAAGGAAGAGAAAGATAGTATTATTTAAAACATCTTTGTTCTGTTACATATTCTGCTATTTGTTTTACATTTAGCCCATAACTACACAAAAACCCAACCACACGATAAAATAAAAAGTACCGTGTCCTTTAAACAGAAGGAACTTAGAAAAGGTAAATAAATTTGTTCCAAACTTTCTTTAATCACCTATTGTAAATAATTGTGAAAAAGCTCTCTGTTGCTTGTCAACTATAACCAATGGTCAAGAGGAAAGATCTAGCAAGTAGCCACTTATTCTTTGACAAGTGTAAGCTCAAAAGAAAAGCAGTGGGTTCATCTATAGCTCTTTTCTTTCCACGGTGTGAAAGGTAAGCTTTCCAACAGTCCTCACGCTTAACACATGTTCTATATTCTAATGCAAAAGCACTTTCGTCCATACCCATTATTTGACCATTTGCTGCAGTGAAAAGTGGCTGGACAGTGGCTTAGAAAGACATTACATAGGAAACAAGGAATTGAACACACATCAACCTTCTGAGAAGCGTGCTACAGAAACTGAAAATTGACACTCCTAGGAGAAACCTTTAATCCACAAGAGGAGTAGGTGGATAAATATCCCATTGTTTTCTTATGCACATGAGAGACGTATCTGATGTTTGTTTCCATCTCCTGACTATCTACCCCCAGTAGGACTGATGCCTAATTTCCAACAGCAGTAACCTGCTCTTAACACATTCTTACTAGATTTCTTCCCTCCTCTGGCTTGCTCACTACCCTGCCAGTGCTTTTGAACATCACCTTCCCTGTAAAATACTTGTGTTTGAATCTTTACCGCTGAGTTCTGCTACTGTTAGAAACCAGCTCCCCGTTCATGCTCTGTCTCTCTCTGTCCCAAAAATAAATAAAAAATGTTGAAAAAAAAAAAAAAAAAGAAACCAGCTTAGCTCACCCACAATTTCATTGACTGGAGCAAATGCGTCCAACTTCTGAGTAGAAAATTGTGGCAACTTTCACTGTCCCAGGGAATCCAGGATTCACTTGTACATTCAGGATCTCATTGCCCTTGTGCTTTCCTCTGTGTAAAGAGCAGAACCCGCTTCATAAACTTGTTCACGCAGGGTCCCACGTTCACAAAAGGATTTTATACTTGAGGTTTAATACTTTCCATTTGCTTTCTTAATATTCTTAATAATATCATCTTCGTACTTGTGTTTTGCAAGTGAAATCTGATTGGACAGTGGAGCATTTATAGGCAGTTTAGGGCATAAGCTCAAAAGCAATTGATTTGCCACCTCCTTCAGCATGTCTTTTTGGCTGCTCAGGAGCCTATCTTCACCCAAAAACTCCTGCCATCCTCTGTCCCCAGTAGGGGTCTCAATGTGAAACAGGAAAGATCAAGAATGGGTGCACATCAAGAATGCTGAGGTAGGGCCCAGGATCCTATGAGGGTTTGCACTCACCCTGTGGATAGCTGCATGCCCAAGGGAACATGGCATTAAAGAGCAAATAAAATAACCATTAGAGGTGAAATAGTTTCTAATTTGATGCCATAAAAATTACAGTAAACTTAATGGCTTAGAACAACACGAATTTATTGCCTTACCGTTATGTAGGGTGGCCACACCAACAGATGTGAAGCAACTTATTTAATATCTTTGAAGCGGGGGGTGTTTCGTTCTTGTTTGTTAAATCTGTAAAATGGAAACAGCAATATTTTCAAAAGTGAGATTAAATGAGCTAGTGCACAGACTCTATAGACAACTTGCAGCTCACAGGGACTCAGACATTTTGTTATTTATCCAGACAGAGACTAGGCTAAGTTGGGAGTGAAGTTCAAAATGCTGGTCACCTGACTAACTATAAGGAATGCGTTCCCTGGAACACATCCTGGGAAGGTCATAGGGCAGTGGAAGGGCTGAAACTTCAGAACTCTCCCAACCTTGTGGGAGGAAATGTTCTTCTTTCAAGGGGTCAGAAAGTCAGAGCAGCTCTATGGAGGTACAGGTCTTAATGCATTCCAATTCCATTAGTCAAATATTTATAAAGCACGTATTGGATGCCAGGCACTGTTGAAGCCCAAGCGATACATCAGGCAACAAAACTGATGAAGCTCTGAGGCTTGGGTGGCTCGCTTTCTAGTGCAAAGTTAGGGAAAGGGTCAGCAACAACACAGAGTCCTAGGTAAGACTGACCCGCAGACAGGAGCACTCCCAGTGGAAAGCCCTTGCCTCTGTGCACACTCATGATCAACATTTCTATATGAACAGCCGCTGTTCTTAGAAAAGACTGGTGGGTGAATAGTCAGAGCAGTGCATCTAAGTTTGGGAAGCGGTCTTCCTTGTTCTGTTTGTCAAGCTGTTAATTGCAGACGTTTCCCCGACAGTCTTCTGAAGGTGCTAGATGTGTTTGTGCAGATAATCCATGATGACCTTGGAGTATTCATCTGCTCTAGTAGCGCGGAACCTACTTGGGATTTCTCTCTCCTTCTCTCTCTGTCCCTTCCTGGCACGCTCTTTCTCTTTCAAAAAATAAATAAACATAAACAATTTAAAAAAATAAATAAATTGCACCTCAACTGGAATTCAAGATGCGCCATAAACAAAAACAAACAAAAAAACCACCACCAAAACTCTTTTTCTCTGCTGCTGTTTTTCACTCTTGATGAAACATTTTTTTTCTGACTGCAGGCCTGAAAGTTTTAGGAGGATGACCATGGGAATTAAATCAGACTCACTCCTACTTCTGGCCTTCTGCAACTGGGTGGACTTGGGAGTGAGCTAATGGAAGAGGTCACAACACCTACCTCAGAGGTGACAGAATAGAGGGAAGGTAACTAGAACAACACTGGATGCAAGACAGGCACCCTATAAATAATCGCTATTATTATTATCTTAATGGGTTGTTTTGCCTCTCCCTGTCATAAGCAATCAAAAGGAAAATTAGCTGAATTTCAGTTTGGATTTAGAAAAAAAAAAGTTACTGAAGGGATTACCAAGAAAAAGAACTATGACTACTGTCCTAGAATATTCCAAAGAGAAAATATATTTCTTTTTTTTAATTTTTAAAGTATTTATTTATTTTTGAGAGAGAGAGACAGAGTGTGAGCGGGGAAGCCGCAGAGAGAGAGGGAGACACAGAATCCGAAGCAGGCTCCAGGCTCCGAGCTGTCCACACAGAGCCCGACGCGGGGCAGGGCTCGAACTCACAGACTGTGAGATCATGACCGGAGCCAAAGTCGGTCGCTTAACTGACTGAGCCACCCAGGGGCCCCGAGGAAATATGTATCTTAAAGATAAATCCTTTTGGAAAGAAAGGAAAACAAAAAATCTCAACAGCATATATATGTACTACCCCAAAAATGCTAAGTGGAAGACAACAGAACACATTTCTAAAACTCAGTGATTCATAAATTGGGCTCAGGTGCAATATGTTTGCAGTTTCTAACTGTGTAGAACTGCCCTTATCCTTGACTTTCCGAGCCTTCACTCATCAGGCCAAGATCGTACTGCCTGGACCCACACATGGAATCTGCATCAATCCTATTTTTCTTTTCTGTATCCTATAAAACATTTCAGAAGATTGACAACCCTCTCACCCCAGATGTGGAACCCTCCTGTTGTGGGTTCCAAGAGATCTCTTTAGGATGAGTAGCTTCAAGTGAGAAAAGTGATCATTTTGAACACATTTGCTATGGGAGTTGCTGGGCAACCGAAGATACTCGTGGTGAAAGAAAGGAGGCACAACACATTCAGAGAAACACCGCTTTCCATGCAATCACCCCAGCACACACAAAGAAGCCATTAGGGGTCCCATCTCGCTCTCGATTCCTACCTGTCACTGCTCTGCACGGTTCTGATGATGTTACACTTGGCAGCCTTTGTTTTCGACCAGTTGACCTTGACAGCACCCTTGACATTCACCACCATCATGCAGTTATGGTAAACGCTAGGTATAAAGAATATAATCTGAAGAGTCATTTGAGGACACAGTGTCAAAACGTATAATTTTATTAATTAATAACTCCATTGACTAAAGAGATCAATGTCAGGTTCAAAGTAGAAAAAGTGTGCAGGAATATTAATGTGTGCAAAAATACAAACATACATACCTTTATGACTTGGGGAAATTTTCTGTGTTCTCTAAACTCAGTTGTTTTTACCTGGGAGTTGTATATAAAAAACATTTTCGCACGGATAGTGTGAAGTTGTTAAATGACGTTACAGATACGAAAGCACTTCGGGAACTTTTAAATACTCTATACTAGTGGTTTATGACGTCAAGGTATTTGTAAGTCTAGTTGTAAAGAGATTTACATAGAGAACTAACCATAATTACCATTGGGTAGTAGAGAAGGGAACCGTCTTTGCTCAGGCTGCTAAAAGAAAATACTATATATCGTGTGACTGAAGCAGAATACATTCATTTCTCATTGTTTTGGAAGTTGGAGAGTCCAAGATCTGGGTACCAGAAGATTCGATGTCTGGTAAGATCCCTCTGTTAGGCTTGTAGACGTTGGCCTTCTTGCCATATTGTTACATGATAGATACAGACAGCGTTCTGATTTCTTCCTCTTCTTAGTAGATGGGCATGATTCCATATTGGACACTTCATCCTCCTGATCTTGTCTGAACCTAATTACTCTTAAAGAACTCACCTCCAAATACCATCATATTGGGAATTAGGGCTTCATCATATGAATTTGAGGGTGGGAGAGACCAGACTTTCAGCCCATAGCAGGAACCATTAGCCTATCTGCCAATACTTCCATAGAGAAAATCTGATCATACCTGAATGATTAATTCTATCTGCTTTTTGCCAGTGATCTTATATGAGTTCGATTCCAAACATGGCTAAGTCAGGAAACATTATCTTGCTTTTAGAGATTGTACACTGAATTTTAGGTTTCCTTCTTTGATTTTTCTCAGTGGATCTAAGTCAACCCATATCTACATAAAATTGGGCATGTATGTATCTGTGACAAATTCCCCCACATTAGCAAAAATTATATGGCACCCCCTCCTCTATACTTAACAGAATTCAGAACTACTGTAGGATTTCTAGATGCTAAGGGAGATGTTTTCAGGCTGGGCAGTAGTTCAGTTTGTTCGCTTGCCAATTTGAGATAACTGCTAACACAACGGTACGTTCACTCATTCTATCTCTACATTGTCAGTACCATGCATCTTCACATTTCTTCTCCAAGCCATCTACTTTTAGGGTTTTTTTTTTCTTATTTCTTAAAAGTTACTCTAGGGGTGCCTGGGTGGCTCAGTCGGTTAAGCATCCAACTTCGGCTCAGGTCATGATCTCACGGTCCGTGAGTTTGAGCCCCGTGTCGGGCTATGTGCTGACAGCTCAGAGCCTGGAGCCTGCTTCCGATTCTGTGTCTCCCCCTCTCTCTGCCCCTCCCCTGCTCATGCTCTGTCTCTCTCTGTCTCAAAAATAAAATAAAACATTAAAAAAAATTGTAAAAGTTACTCTAAAAGAATGTATTCTTCGTGCACGAAAAATACAATCTTTAATTTTTAACTCTATAATTATATAAGAAAACATAATATGTTCTTCGGTTTAGAAGCATTTCTAAAACGTCACAGAAAAATAAAATAAAGCCAGTAATGACTTAACACATGACGTTTAGGAAGAAAAGAAAAAACATTCACTGTGTTATCATTTTTGTAAATAATTTTTTTGAACACACTATCGGTATGTGTTTCATTTTCTTTGCTATTTGAAATTACAGTCTTACCTCTATGTTTTTTACAAAAAGCAATTGTGTATTGGTTCTATCAAGACTCTAGGAAGTTATTTCAAGTTAATTCCCTGCGAAAGTATTGAATCAGAAAATCTGCCATAGTAGAAGTGCCTTCCTCATTACAGCCATAAATATTGGCTCTCTTCCCCTGTAGGGGACACAACCCCATTTTACCAACGTGCCTGATGTCTTCCTTCTATGTTCTAGGTTTCTCATTAGGTCCTATGATGTAGTTTATTTCATTATACTTATTAGCTATGGCTTTCATAATGATTCCTTCAGGGAGGCAGTAGAGATTAGGGACACAATCTCGGGCAACTTAAATACAGTTTTAATTTTGGTTCCATCATGTATTGTTTTGTAATGTTGTTCACCTGAACTCTGAACTTCGATTTCCTCATCTGTAAAGTGAGGGTAATAGAAACTTACTCATAGGACTTTGTGGAGATTAAGAGAGAAAAGATGCAAAGCATATAACCCAGGACCTTCCACGTGGTAAAAAACTTATAAATAACTGTTGTCTTCATTTTTGCTGTTATTATGACTACCATAAAATTAATTGTTATAAAATATATATGAATACAGAACATATATTTACTTTGGCAAATGTTCCATTTGAAGTTGGAAACACATGTGCAGGACAATTCTTCTACAATTTTCACAATTTAAAAGAAAAAGAAAACTTGAAAAAAAGTAAAGTTACATTTACAAATTTAATTATTTTTCAACACTGGAAGTATGCATGTTTATCTCTGAAATATGAATATGCTTCTGAATAAAGAAATCCTTCACAATATTTTGCTCAAGGAAAATGTTGCCCTATAAAAAGTGCAATGTCTATTCAATATAATTTATAGTCCAGACTCTCCCATACTGTGAATGTATCATAATGAGTGGACAGATAAAAGTAGTAAAATAATTATAAGTTTTCTGGATGTTCTTCTCTTTTCATCTCTCGAGTATCTTTTATACAAAGGAATAGCTTTAATGTCACCCAACTGAATATGTCTGCCCTCACCTTTAGGGCACTCACAAATTACAATGTACTGGACCTCTTGGGTAAAATGAATTCAGTCAAACCATTTCAATCTCAAGAATACTGGCTATATTGTAAGATACTTTGTCCCTTTAAAAAGTTGGACTACACCATCGTTAAAATAAGTATTGCATCTTGCTCATAAGAAAAGTGTCTTCGTGATAAATACCGAATTAGAATATAGATACTATGAAATTTTTTTTATCTTGTAAGGATAAAAATATTCAACATGAGTTCTAAAAAGACTTCTCAATTACAGTCTAGGATCGTGCGTTCAGTCTTGTTTGGTCAGAAATATCAGTTATTAAAAAAAAGATGTTTGGGTGCCTGGGTGGCTCAATTAGTTGTGTGTCTGACTCTTGATTTTGGCTCAGGACATGATCCCTGGGCCTTGGGATCGAGTCCCTTCTTGGGCTCTGTGCTGAGCATCGAGCCTGCTTAAGATTCTCTTTCCCTGTCTCTCTCTCTCTCTCTCTCTCTCTCTCTTTCTCTCTCTCTTCCTCTGTTCCTCCCCCCTGTTCACACACACTCTCTCTCTCCAGATAAAATAAAAACAAAATAATAAAAAAAATGCTTGTCAGTTAAATGGGTATTTGAGGCTTTAAGAGAGAATCTATACCAATATTAAAGAGATTTAGTTATTTTCCAAAAAGGACAATAAAAACAAAACCACCTAGCGATGGTTTATTCATGCCTATGAACATCTATTGTTTGTTAAAATCTGCACAAAAAATAGTGTCATGGATATGCTTTAGAAACCTCACACTTGTTATTTCTTGTTTTTGATTTTAGCCATTCTGATGGGCATAAGTTGATATCTCATTGTGGTTTTAATTGGCATTTCCCTGATGATGAGTGATGTTGAGCATCTTTTCATGCGTCTGTTGATCATCTGTATGTCTTTGGGAAAATGTCTATTCAGGTCCTCTGCCCATTTTTTATTTATTTATTTATTTATTTATTTATTTATTTATTTATTGGTGCTGAGTTGTATAAGTTGTTTATAAAGTTTGGATGTTAACCCTTTATTGGATATACGATTTGATTTGTAAATATCTGTTCCCATTCTCTAGGTTGTTGTTTTGTTTTGTTGATGGTTTTCTCCACTGGGCAGAAGTATTTTTTTTATTTTGATGTAATACCAATAGTTTATTTTTGCTTCTGTTTCCCTTGCCTTAACAAATACAGTATGATTTCACTCATGTGTGGAATCTAAAACCAGCAAATAATAAATGAATAAACAAACAAACAAACAGCAGAATTAGACTTGTACATACAGGGAACAAACTGATGGTTAAGGGGATGGGCAAATGAGGGAAGGGGAGTGGGAGATACAGGCTTTCAGTTATGGAATGAGTAAATCACAGGGATAAAAAGCACAGCATCAGGAATATAATCAATGATACTGTAATCGTTTTGTATGTTGACAGATGATAGCTACACTTGTGGTGAGCATAGTATAATGTATGAACTTGTCCAATCTCTATTTTATATACCTGAAACTAATGTAACGTCGTGTGTCAACTACATTCAAATATAAATATTAATTAAAAACAAAACAGAGGTGCATGGGGGGCTCAGTCCGTTAAGTGCTGACTCCTGATTTTGGCTCAGGTAGTGATCTCACAGTTCATGAGATCAAGCCTGTCACTGAGCTCTGTACTGTCAGCAGAGAATCCCTGCTTGGGATTCTGTCTCTCCCTCTCTCTCTCTCTCTCTCTCTCTGCCCCTCCCCCATTCCTGCCCTCTCTCTTTCTCTAAAAATAAATAAATACATTTAAAAAAAAGAATAAATAACAACAACAACAACAGAGAAGTGTCAACATTTTGGTTGATCCATCATCCTCTAAGAATATTAAAGTGACTGTAAAACCTATGCATATACAATGAGAGGTTTTAAGTTAATTTAATCACCTGAACTAATAAGAAGATGTTTTAGATCTTAATCCAACAGATCACATGTTTATCATGATCAGTAACTCAGAATCTGTTACGGTAAAGAACGCCAGTACTCAAAGGAAAAGGTATTCCGAAACTCGGTTAATTTGGGCGCTGCATTATCTTGTTTGTCTCTATTCTATGTTTACATTGAACTTCAGTGCTTGAATATTTTTAGAACTTATAATAGCTTAAATGAAACAGTCAGTTGTTGAAGACTTAGGTCAGAACACTAGAAGACTGTTTTCACTCCTTTTTCCTTATTCCCTGGCTCAGCTGAGTAATTAAAATCATCAGCTTGCAAATGGATGCAAAGCATATGCCTGAGTTAATCTTCACAGCTTTTCTCTGCATATATTGGGAATAGTTCACCCCAATTTCTCTGCAAAAGATCACGTGTGATAGCAGCATTGGAGATAGGAGACGAGTAAATTTTTTATAACTATACCAAAATTTCATTTTGCTAGATAATTTCTATATGATTAAACTTTCTATAAGCAGTGGAAGACCTAGACAAAAAAAAAAAAAAAAAAAACCATTGTTTTGGAAGCCAACATTAGCAGTTTAATTTCTATTTAAGAGACTTTGACTACTGCTGAGTTGGGTTTTACAGGAAAAAATTCTTACGGTGTAGAAAATGCTGTAGATAATATTCAGAAGAAGCATCAGCAAGAATATTAAAGACTTTCCTAAAATTAATTGAATTAAAGAGGGATTAATATCCACAGAGGAAAAACTTCATCATTTCATATTAAACTCTGTTTATGGAAACTAAAATTATTGTTATACTTCCATAAGGTACCTTAAAATTAATCAGACCTGCTATCAATTATTTGTCAAATTTCATAGCCTAACATATGAATAATATGGTACAAAATGTTGGAGATGCCAACAAATTTGAGTTACAGTCCTAAGCATCCAGCAACCTAATTTTGAATATTGTCTTACATTAAATTAGATCCTGCTTCTTATGATTTAAATTCTTCCTTTTCTCCCAAGTAGCCTCAATTTATTAGTTTTCTAGACATTGCTTTGTTGTTTATTGACAATTTATCTTAGATATTTGTTATTTTGAATTGTACTCCTGCTTGAATACGGTGTCTAAAGTGAACAAAAGACCATGTTCATTAAATATTCAACAATGGTAACGTGATATTAACCCACTTCTTAAGCCACTTCTATATACATTCATCATAGTGACAAATGAGGGTGCAGTTGCAAAAGAAACCTGCATGGATTTGATGGGACGGGTAAGTTTCAAAGCAGGAAAGAAAAGTAATTCTATTCCTCCAATTTTAAAAGTAGGATTTCTAAACCATACCTAGAGGGATTACTATTTATTGATATGTATTATAGGAGTAATCTGGTGTTCAAAATTTGGGAAAATCAACAAGTTGAATCTTGTCACAGTATCTAAACTTTTATACAATTCTTAGCACAGAGGCAGAGAAAGCTTCAGATTTTACATTAATATAGTATATCATAAAGTCTGTACAGTCTCCAACACTTGTCCATTTTAATTTAACCCTCTGGACAAACTCACACACACATGCATACATTACTAAATACATACCAGAAAATGAGAAATGAAAAATCGGGTAAGACAAATTGATAAATTATTTACTTTCAATAAATATGAGAAACATTTAGAAGTGAAGAATCAGGTGTATGGGTCTTTAGAGAAGGTGGAGTCTAGATGAGGCTTATGTTGAGTCTGAGTGAGTAGGAAATAGGGATATATCTATTAGAGTTATCAGACCAAGTTAATGGAAAAATAGCTGTGGAGGAATTATGATAAAGATGTACTATCTCTTTAAGCTCTCCTCACTAGCCATTCCAGAGAACATAAGCAGAAATAGATATAACTATTGGCTTATGTTCAATCTTAGTAAAATGACAATATTTGGATTAGGCACGATCTCTAAAGGCACACAAAAAGACACAATTTCTTTTTCATTTTTCAAGAGTAAGGAAATGTATGAAGGCTAAGCAATCTTGAATTACGTCTTCTCTTGCACCAGATTGTGCCTGAATATAGACTTCTTTGCAATAGAATATTTAAACGAATGTAAAAGTAAAATACCTACTTTTCTCATGTAAGATTTTCTAGAAAAAAAAAGCTAAGGTAGAGAAATATTGATCACTCAGTCATCTGTAAAGAATACATTCTCTATAAATTATCACCAACTCAAACTTAGCCATAACTTGTCACAATTTCACTTGAAGGACTTCAGAATTTGTCTGGATTGAGTCCTTGCATATATTATATTGTCCCAATAAGGAGCCAACACTGACACACTTTTATAAACTAAACTTTACAATGTATTCTGGTTTTACCAATTTTATTCATTAATATCCCTTTTCTGTTCTAGAATTCAACTGAGGATACCACATTTCATTTATTTATCATATCTCCTTAGCCTTCTTCCATCTATGACGTTTTCTCAGGTTTTCTTGTGTTTGGTGACTTTAATGGTTTTGACCTACAGGTATTATGGGGTTTGGGGAACAATACTATGGAGATGAAGTGCTCTCTCATACCATCTATCAGTAGGTGTGTATTATCAATATAACATCATCATTGATGTCAAATTGAATAACTTGGTAAAGGTAGTGTTTGCCAGGTTCCGCCACGGTAAAGATACTATTTTTTTTTCCTTTTCACATTTTATATTTTAGTACAAAGTCACCAAATTCCACCCACACTTAAGGTTGAAGTTTAAGCTCTATCTCCTGGAGGAGGAGTGTATCTCATTTCTCTCTTTCTTGATAGATAGATGTCATAGATAAGTATAATTTTCTATGCATCTATGCATCTATATATGGAGTGCATAGATGCATGGAGTTTTGGGGGTGATGGTGGGCCAAGAAAGAATTCTTGAAGATGTCTTTGGTGCAAAAAGGTGATTTTATTAAAGCACGGGGACAGGACCTGTGGGGAGTAAGAATTGCCCTGGGGTTGTGCAGAGTGACTGCTTATATACTGTGGACTTTTGGAGAGGTAAAGTTAAGAGGAAGTTTCTTAAAGGGATTTCCATGTGCTAAAGAGGCTTTATAGATTACTGGAGGCCTAGCTATTGTCAAGCTAAGGTTGTTTTTCCCTCTAGCAAAAAATTATTAAGATACCAGGGAGTCCCGGATTAGGCTATTGATGAGACATTTGTAAACTGATGGAGACTATCAGTTTAACCATTTGTTTTCTGTTCTTTCCTTTGTTCTTGGGCAGCCAGGAGTGCCTGAGGAATACCACACATATCCCACCTTGTGGGTGGTCCTGCTTGTGCTAGCTGGTGCTTAGCCCTCAGCTTGCCTTATGATCCCTCATCAGATGTATCTATGTATCAATGTATCAATGTGTCATCTATCATGTATCTATCTATCTATCTATCTATCTATCATCTATCACCTGCCTATCATCATTTATATTAGTTTTCTACGATTGTCATACATAATACCAGAGACTGAGTGGCTTGGAACAACTGTGAGGCTTTCTCACAGTTCTGGAGGCTTGAAGTCCAAGATCTTGGTGCCACCAAGTTTGGTTTCCTCTGAGGCCTCTTTGGCCTGCAGACGACCACCTTCTTCCTGCTGCTTCACAAGCTCATCCCTCTGAGCCTGTGTGTGCCTGGTGTCTTCTTTGTGTGTCCTAATCTGTTTTCTTCTTATAAAGACGCTAGCAGATTGGATTAAGGTCTGCCCTGATGGCCTCCTTTTAATTCCATGAAGTGTACCAGAGTATTCCACCCCAAAATATGTTTCTTTGGCATATGAATTATTAGCAGTTAAAGGCACTGAATACCAACACAGGCAGCAAAAGTTCTTTATCTCCTTCTAACTAATTAAAAATAAATTATAAATTTCTCCTTTAATGAGATAAATTTACATTTAAAGGAAATTTCCATATGTAAAGATATCTCTATACCAGGAAGAGAGCTAATCTAGAGACAAGTCTTATACCCTAAAGATTCTTAATCGAAATAATAAGACAGCCTTTATTTACCTTAGATTTCCTTCCATCTCTCTCTCCTCCATAACTCACCTTCCCTGTCCAGAAGCCCCAAACTCCCTTTCCTTTTGTTTACTTTCTAATGGTATATAAGCCTCAGTCATTTGGCTGCCTTCTTGAATTCCATTTTACTTTGTATACTCCCATGTGAAAGTATATAAATAATCCCAGATGTCATTTCCCTTGGTAATCAAAGTTATTTAAAAGCATCTTGTTGGGGTTGGTATATTTATTTATTCATTCTGTGTTCCTGTTAGGAATAAACTCTATAAGAACAGAAACATTGTTTTGGTCTCCTCTCAAACTGCAGTGCCCACAAGACTTACCTGTCTCATAGTTAACATTCATTAAATATTTTTATGCAAAGGAATTTATAACTTATTTGGAAGTTACCTCGTGTTCAATCTTGTTTTATTTCTTCTATCATTCTTTCAGATGATTCCATAGGTAAAGACAGGGTAGGGTAAATAGCAGTGACTAACTCCAGGATTTTAGTGGCTTAATAAAAGCTTTTCACCTTTTGGCTCGATGAAGTTTGTTTCAATCATGTGGCTCATATCACGTACCAACTTAGGCTCCGCAATTAGTGAGCCTAGAAAGAAGTATAAAGTGTATCAACTCTTTTCATATTTCACTGATCAATGGAGTCACATAACTCCAAAGGAACATGAAAGCTAAGCTATCTGCAGGTCTGAAGAATAAAAAAACATCATGAACATCTAATTCTAATGGATATAAATCTTACCGTTTGTTCATTTAATATCTGTAACTACTTTTGGAGAGAAATGGCCTTAATTTTGTTCTGTTTCATTTTGTTGAGGTTTCTCCATTTGCCCTTATATGTCAAAATCATGTGATGATTTATGCTTTTTTTAAAATTTACTTTTAATTCTTGTTTTTTTCCCAGTTTTCGAGGCTGTTGTCTGCAACTAAAACCAGAATTACGAACTCATTTAAATAATGTCTTTAAAGACATATCTGGGATACCTTAGTGGATTTGCTTAATTCACAACAAAAATCATGGTCTTCAGTGTATATAATGTAGTAAAAATTAAGATAATGGGTGAACCTTGTCATCCTCAGTAGACTGATGATATGCTGAAATTTTGGGAGAAACTAGATATTTCAGTCTCCTGGCCATTAACATGTGTTTCATGTTAGAATATTGATAGGTATTATATGGGGAAAAAGAAGGATGTGTGGTCAAAAAAAGTTTGGGAAATTTCAGTTTAAATAAAGCAAAGTTGAAAATTAACATATTTATTTGCTGTTGGACTTCTCAGAACTCAGAACTCTTAGGCTAAATGTAGTTTATACATTTTCTGGAGAAAAAAAAATACAGTATCCATTAAAGTATTTTAAAGCAGGTCCAGAAAATGCAGAGCCAAAACCAAAAATTCGCAGTACAGAGAGTATATTTGGGATGTCATCCCAGAGAACAGGAATAAGGGACAGAGAATGAGAGAAAAACAATCCAAGGTTGAGTTATCACATTGGTCACTGCTATGGTTGACCAGTGTTAGATCTCACATGCAACCTTTTGAGGAGCTTTATTCCAAAATGAATTTTGGAATTGACCGCCTGGGGCATGGAATGAGAAAGGTTTATCTGCTAACATATATTCCTAACAGGTCTATGGAGTTATAGACCCGGCTATAACAATATGGAGTTAACTGCTGTCATGTCTGGGTTCACATCCCTGAATGTTAAGTTGATTGCTAACAGGAGTGCCAAATTTTTAGGTCAGCTGAGTCCCTGGGTAGAAAATAAAAGCAGAGAGCCTAGGTCTAAGTGAAAGCTGATAAGATGTACCAGTGGAAACTTGGACAAAGTCTGCTCAGCACTGGTTACTACATCAGAAGCTGGAGTTAGAGGACACCCAGCCATTGCACTTGAGGCATCTGACATGAATAAGATGTTCTCAACCCACTCCCAGAATCCTGTAGGAAGAAGAGCAAAACTTTGGGAAGATCTCATCTAAACTATTTGTAGTAAAATATGTTTTTTGTCTGCATAATGTGCTTTCAGGATCAACGTTAATTTCTTACATTGGTCAAGTCACTTCAAATAAATCTTAGAAATAACTCAAATATCATGTAAGTAGAAACAATAGCAAAACAAAAATCTTAATCTTCTTAATAATAATGGTCATTTTTTTAAATGTTACCGTTAAAGAGAGTATAGTGAATACATTCATCTTACTAAAATTCTTACTTTTTTTATGCATTTAAATATTGGCCATAAAAGATTGAGGGATAAATTCGTGAAGCAAAGTATAAGTTTTATGAGAAATGTATGTAATAGATCTCACTGATGATAAATCTTCATAGTGTTAGTAAAAATAGAAATAAAAAAAAACTTCTAATCTAGCTTTTGAGTACACTTATCACATAATTTTTAAGAAGCATCATCAAGTAAAATGCCAAAATATTAGGTATTTAAATATGTGTATGTATACACACATTTATTTCTAACAAATAATCTTATCTTGTATATGCAACTTCATACATTAAGTTCTTAGTTTTCTCATTGAGAACACTTTCATGGAATGTAATGGGGATATTATTACTCTCATAGGTTTAACATCTGCAACTCAATTAAGAGCAAAACTACAGAAGACCCATTTAACAATGCAATAATTCTCAAGTTATTGTACACAATGGTAAGCACCCATAGAGCAATTAGCGTATCAAGGGGAATTGCCTCAAAAATATAAAAACAGAAACAAACAGGAAAAGCAATTTAGAGATGAGAGAGAACAAAAAGCTAAAAGATTGGCTTTTAATATTCTAAAACACCCAAGGTTTGTGCTTCTGTTTTTCATGACCTTTATAATTGAATCTCAACTTATACACATTAAAATCTAGAGCGTAAAAAGAGAATGACAACAATGATATGTCTCATACATTTCATTAAAAAATGTTTTCTTTTTTTCAAAAAACCCATCTGGATGGCTCAGTCAATTAAATGACCGACTCTTGATTTTGGCTCAGGTCATGATCTCACTGTCATGAGGTCATGATAAACAGTCTCTTGATGGGTTCTGCACTGGACTTGAAGCCTGCTTGGGATTCTCTCTCTCCCTCTTCCTCTATCCCCCTCCCCCCATTTGTGCATGTGCCCATGTGTGCATGCTCTTTTTCTCAAAAAAAAAAAAAAAAGTATTTTCTTATTTGTTTTCAAAGGATCTGTCCCCAATCCATCTAGTTTAAATGGTTTTCTTTTTTATTATTATTTTGTTTATTTTATTTGTAATTCCTGTTTAGTTAGCCTACAGTGTTATATTAGTTTTCAAAATGAACTTTGGAATGGAATCTGGCTTTAGAGTTTATAGACAATACCACACAAATGTCATGAATTATGACATTATTATGACATTATTATGCAGCCTTGAAAACTTTTAGCAATTCCCTCACTGATCAGTGAACAGTAATAAGTCTTGCCACTTGTAAGAAATTATGGAATTTTCTGATAAAGAATATATTTCAGATAAAGATAACCTTAACTGCCAGAAGGATACTTTGTTAAAACACCTTCTTGTAAAGGTACTAACAATATTTTTTAATCAAATATATTATTTGTCTATATTCTCTGCTCACGAACTTTAGTCCAGAGTTCTTTGTTTAAGTGCACCCCAACATCAAATATAAGTCATACTTTGATCCAAGAGCAAATGTACCAATAATAGGTTCATTGTCCCTTTAATTTTGCCTTTTCCCGAATGTCTTATCAATGGATTCATATAGTATGTAATCTTTTGACACTGGTTTTTCTCACAGAGTTATCCAGATTATTGCTTATATTGTTGTCAAAAACTGACTTGTGCTTTGGAGCCAAAATACACCAGAAGGACAGATTTGAGGATAAAGAACAATCGCTTTTTTGTTTTTCAGGGCAAAGGAGGCTGCCACAGGGTATGGCCTTCCAAAACTTCACACCCCTGGGAGGAAGGGGCTGGGAGGTTTTATAAGGAAATATAAGATGTAGCTGGCTTCCACAGAAATTCTGTACATTTTACATGCTGCCAGCCACCTTCATCACGTCTGTAGGGTTGTATCAGGTTCCTGAAACAAAAGACTAAGAAGGGAGGAGAGGAGGTTTGCAGAAGAGAGCAAAAGTTTATTTTAAAATCAAGCTGCAGGTCGCTGGGTTACTTGGTTGAGCTTCTGACTCTTGATTTCAGCTCAGGTCATAATCTCATGGTAAGTGAGATGTAACCTCCCACTGGGCTCTTGACTGAGCATAGAGCCTGCTTGGAATTCTCTCTCTCCTCCTTCTCTGCCCCTCCCTACTCTTTCTATATTTTTCTCAAAATAAAAAAACTTAAAAACTTTAAAAAAAATCAAGCTTCACTGAAGCATTAGTGTAGCCTTTTTGATTTTTGCTCAACTTTATGCTTGCAAGCAGTTTCAGCATCAATAGCCAATTTTTTTTGAATACTTAGAAGTATTCCACTGTTTGAGTATAGGAAATTTTGTTTCCCTATTCACTCCTTAAGGGAAATTTGGGTTATTTTACATTTTTACAATTATGAAGACTGCTATCATAAATACATGCTGAGTTTTGTATGAATATATGATTTTAATTCTCTAGGATAAGTTTCTAAAAATTGGATTTCTGGGTGATATAGGTGGATATTTAACTTTTTAAGAAACTGACAAACTGTTTTCCAGAATTGCTGAACTGTTTTGCATTCCCACCAAGAATACATGAAAGTTTCAGATGTTTTACAACATTGCCAGCACTTTACATACATACATATACATATATATACATAATATTAATATATTAAATATGTATATATGGCTTGTCTTCTCACTCTGCTTCTGCTCTAACAGTTTTCAATTTTGATCAAGTTCAATTTGTCTTTTTTTTTTTTTTTTTTTTAGGATCGTGCTTTTGATGTCTTATCTAAGATGGAATTAGTTATACTCAAGGTCACAAAAATGTTTTCCTGTGATTTTGTATTAGATTTTTCTAGTTCTATATTTTACATTTAAGTTATGAGTAATTTTAAGTTTTTAATATAGCTGCACAGTATAAAATATAGGTCAAGTGTGTTTTGTTTGTTTATATAAATATCCAGTTGTTCTAGCACTATGATATTTCAGAATAATGTCCTTTATTCATTGGACTGTCCTTGTGCTTTTGCTAAAAAATAATAGCTGAACATATTTGTGTATCTCTATTTCTAGACTCACCATGCAATTCCATTAGTTTTATGTGCCTGTCTTTCATCACTAACATGGCTTCTAGACATGCCTTTGAACAGGGTACTGTGAGTGCTCCTACTTTATTCTTTGTACAAATTGTTTTGGATATTCTAGTTATTCCCTCTTCATGTGAGTTTTAGAATCACTTTGTATATGTCTACACAAAATGTTACCAACATTTTATTGGGACTGAATTAAATGTATGGATTGACTTGGGGAGAATAGACATCTTCACTATGTGGAATCTTCTGATCCATGAATATAGTATGTCTACTTATTTAGGTCATGTTTTATTTCTTTCATGAGCAATTTATGGTTTTCAGCATATGTTGTTCTATCCATACTCATTAAATTTGTGTGTAAATATATACTTTTAGACCAATTTTACAATGGGAAATACGGATAGCTTTATTTCTTTCATAAAGTTTTAAGTCTTTTATCTGATTTACTTATTTTATTGCACTTGCTAAGATTTCTAGTACAATATTGAAAAGAAACGGTGAAAGCATTGCCGTTCCTTGCCTAGTTCCTTATCAAAGGAAATATGAACTAACTTGTGTTTTGCCAAAACATACATTCAAATTCTCACCCTAGGTACTGTGAATGAGATCTTATTTGCAAATAGGTTCTGTGCGGATGTAATCAAGTTCAAATGAGGTCATACTGAAGTAGAATGCATCCTAAATCCAATGATTGATGTCCTTATAAGAAGGGAGAAATTTGGAGACACACAGACACACAGGAAGAGGCAGAGATTAAATTTAGGCTGCCACAAACCAAACAATGAAGAAGGCCACAGGAAACTGCAAGATCAGAAACAGATTATTATCTAGAGCCTTTAGAGTAAATATGGTCCTGCTGACACCTTGATTTGGACTTCTTGACTCCAGAACTGTGAGAGAATAACTTTCTCATTTTATGCCACCTAGTCGGTGGTTCTTTGTTTCAGCAGCCCTAGGAAACTAGAATGAAGGAAAGCAATCAGATCTCACAATTTAATATGTCAATTGCAGTTTTTAATGGCATTTTTATCAGAATGTGGGCTTTTTTTCTATTTATAGTTTTATGAGTTTTATTATTGTTATTATTAATCAATGGATGTTGAAATTTGTCAAGTGTTTTTCTGCATCTATTGAGATGGTCATATGTTGTTATCATTCTTTTGTTGGTTTTTCTTTTTTAGTTAATTAACGTGGTGAATTATATTGATTGGTTTTCAAATGCTAAGTGAGGTTAATAGTCACAGGTTAACATATTTTTTATTATATTTTATGACTCAATTTATCTATTGCTGGTTTCAATTTTAAATTAAAAAAAATGTTAATTTATTTATTTTGAGAGACAGAGAGAGAGAGGGAGAGCAGGGGAGGAGCAAGGACAGAGAGAAAGAGAGAGAATTTCAAGCAGGTTCTGTGCTGTCAGCACAGAGCCCAATGGGGGGGTTCAGTTTCAGGAACCATGAGATCATGACCTGAGATGAAATCAAGAGTGGGAGGCTAAACTGCCTGAACCACTCAGGCACCTGATCAGTTTAATAATTTTTTAGGTTTGTTTATAAAGCATTTTAGTTTATACATTTAGTAGTGTTTTATGTTGTCATTGCTGTTACTTTGTTGTTATTGTTGTTAGTTTGTTTTTATGGTTGTTTTTAGGTAACGTCTTTTGTCTGTTTTATTATAAGGGTATTGCTGGCCTCATAAAATGAGTTGGAAAGCATTTCCTTCCCTTCTATTTTCTGAGAAAATGTACAAAAGTGATTTTTCTTTATTAAATAGTACAATTAACTAATGAAGCCATCTGGGTCTGGTATTTTCTTTGTAGGATAGTTTCTAAATACAAATGCAATGATTGCATTTAATATCAGACATTTTTAATTTATTTATTGCATCTTTGGTGAATGTTGGTAGTTTGTATTTTTCAAGGGTTAAGTCTTTTCATCTGAGCTGTTAAATTTATGTACATAATGCTGTTTGTAGAATTATCTCATTATCTTTTTAACATCTGTGGGGTCAACAGAGTTAATAATTTTTGTCTTCACCCTTTGTTAGAGAATATGACTAAAGATTTATCAATTTAATTAATTTCTTTTGAAGTCTCAGTTTATTTTTCACTTATTTTTCCAGATTGCTTTTCTACTTTCCCTTTATTTACTTATGCATTTTTTATTTCTTGTTTTATTTTTTTCTTTCTGATTGCTTTGGGTTAATTTTGCTCTGCTTGTTTAGTCTTAGGGTGATGACATAAATTATAGACTTTCATTTTTTTATTTTCTAATATACATAATTAATGCTACAAGTTCCCCTCTAAGCTACATTCCACAAATATGAATATATTATATTTTATTTCCTTTCTATTCAAAATATTTCCCTTAGGCTTCCTTTCTGATATATGGGTTATTGAGTAGGATGCTTTTTAAAAAAAATATCCAAGTAGTCTTAGTCTGTTTGAGCTACTGTAACAACAGCTACAACAAAAAAGTCATAGGTGGCTTACACAAGTAATTATTTCTCACTTCTAGAGACTGAGAAGTCCAAGATCAAGGTGCTGATAAATTTGGTGCCTTGTGGGAGCCCACTTTCTGGTTCACAAAATAGCGCCCTTCTCACTATGTTTTCATACATCAACTAAGGTAGCAGAGCTCTCTGGGGACTCTTTTATAAGGAATCTAATCCCATTTATAAGGACTTCATCCTCATAACCTAATCAATTCCCAAAGGCCCCACCTTCTAATAGCACACATTTTTGTGTGAATTTGGGGGGCACACATTCAGTCCATAAAAAAAAGTATTTGGGGATTTTCCAGATATCCTTTTCCTAATTTTTAAATGTATTTCTTTATGGCCAGACAATATATTTTGAATAATTTCAATTCCATTTAAATTAGTATGATTTGTTTTTGACAAAGAATGAAATTTATCTTGGTAATATTCTCAGCACACAAAAAGTAATGTGTTCCTGTTATTCAGTAGATTATTATAAATATGACAAATAAGTCAAGATAACTGATATTTGGATATTCTGTGTTTGATGATTATTTTTTGCATATTTGTGTAAGCAATCACAGAGAAGCATGTTAAGGTATTTAAATATAAGTAAAGTTTTTTTTATCATTTTAATATTTCCAATTTTGTTTCATGCATTTTGGACCCCTATTATTTGGTGCATAAAAATTTAGGATTGTTTTCTCTTCTTTTTTAATTTTTTTTTTTTAACGTTTATTTATTTTTGAGACAGAGAGAGACAGAGCATGAACGGGGGAGGGGCAGAGAGAGAGGGAGACACAGAATTGGAAGCAGGCTCCGGGCTCTGAGCCGTCAGCCCAGAGCCCGACGCGGGGCTCAAACTCACGGACTGCGAAATCGTGACCTGAGCCGAAGTCAGACGCTTAACCGACTGAGCCACCCAGGCGCCCCTGTTTTCTCTTCTTGATAAATGGATCCATTTGTCATTATGCAATGTCTTATTTTATCCGTAGTAATTTTTCTTGTTTAGAAATCTGCTGTATTACCTAGGGTTCTCCATAGATAAAGAGCCAATAAGAGAATATAGATTGATACAGATATAGATACAGATAGTTTTATCATAAGGAATTGTGTCACATGATTATAGAGACACCAACTCTACATTCTGCATCTGGAGATGTAGGAAAGCCTGCACTATAGTGGCAGTCCATATCTGAAGGCCCGAGGACCAAAGCCAATGGTTCTGGGTTCCAGTCTGAGCCCAGGAGCAGAGGAATACTAATATCCCAGGTCATTTCAGGCAAGAAGAATTTCTTTTTGTTCTATTTAGATCCTCAGCGGATTGGATCTTCACAGAAAGGACAATCCCTTTTAAGTCAACCAATTGAAAAATTGTCTCATCTGAAAACATTCTCACAGACTTGCTCAGAAATAATGTTTAGCCAAATATCAGGGCATCCTGTGAGCTAGTCAAGATGATGCATACAATTACCCATCATATCTGTTTTTCCTAATATTAATATATTCACTCAAGCATGTTGTTGTTAGTATCTTCATGGGATAGTGTTTATCTTTTGTACTTTTGAATAGACTTTATATTCTTAGAAATACATAGATTTCTAGAAAAATAGAGAGAATATCAAAAATTCCCAAATACCCATGAACACAGTTTCTCTGATTATTAATTTATGTTAGTATGGTACATTTCTTGCTTTTAGTGAACCAATATTAAGATATCGTTATTAACTAAAGTCACTAGTTTATTTAGCTTTCAACTGTCTTCTTCTGTTCAGGAATCCACCCAGCATACAACATTATATATATTTGTCGTTCCTCCTTAATCTCCTTCATGGTTGTGACAATTTCTCAGCCTTTCCTTGTTTTTGATAACATTTGCAGTTTTTTTTTTATTCAATTTTTTTTAACGTTTTATTTATTTTTGAGACAGAGAGAGACAGAGCATGAACGGGGGAGGGGCAGAGAGAGAGGGAGACACAGAATCCGAAGCAGGCTCCAGGCTCTGAGCTATCAGCCCAGAGCCCGACGCGGGGCTCGAACTCACGGACCGCGAGATCATGACCTGAGCCAAAGTCGGACGCCCAACCGACTGAGCCACCCAGGTGCCCCAACATTTGCAGTTTTAAGGAGTATTGTATTTATTGAAAAATATATATATAAGTGGACCCACTCAGCTAAAACCCAAGTTTTTAAAGGGCCAACTGCATATTATTTTAAATCACAAACTAATATTAAGAATGCTTCAAAATTAGGAAACAAGCTTGCAAAAGTTCAGAAATATATCCAAGACCACCTACTTATTAAGTGGCCACAAAGAAATATCATCTAAAGGGACAGTTTATTAAACAAAACACATTGAATGAGAATACTTTAGTGTTGCTTAATTTTATTTTGTCAAGTACTTATTAAATATTTTCTAAGAGTGATGGCAGTGCATAAACAAACATTTCAATCCTAAAACTACTAAGGAAAATCGAGCCATATTAACACTTTATTTATTGCAGGACTGTATTGTATAACACCAACTTGCGGTACTCTAAGGCTTTAGTGAAAATGGAAAATCACAGAAAAAATATGTTATAACTAAAAGTTTAATTGAAGAAAACTTGAGTATGGCCTTAAGGGAAGCAAATGGTCAGAGTGGAAAGAGAATGAAATAGGGCACTCCAGGAACTCTGGGAGAAGTTAAGTGGAGAGAGAATCTGAGTACGGCTTAATCTGAAGTGCCTCAAAGTACACCTGTCCACAAGCTTTATTTTTGGTACTTTAGTCTCCTATTCCTTCCTAATATTCGAGCAAATCTTCTCTAGTCTTCTCCCTCCTGGAACTCCTCCACCTCATCAAGAGCTGCAATCCATTGGTTCCACCATATTTCTCTGCCTCTCAAAACCTGGGTGTTAAGTTCCTGGCTTAAATACCTGGATTAAAATCCATGTTCAAAAATATATATATTAAAATCTTGGCTTGCAAGCGTAATTTACTCTGGAAACATGCTTGTAATCCAAAGTACTCGTATACCAAAGGGAATGTCAAGAACCATTGGCTCAGTTGTGATCATGTGATGTTCGGCATCATGTACTAATTGCATTGCAAGGCATCATTCTTTTCTTAAGTTAAAATTTATTAGAAGTCTTTGCTTGTCTTGCAGAATCCTTGCAGAACAAGTTAGTTGCAATACAATGTTTTACTGTGTGTGTGTGTGTGTGTGTGTGTGTGTGTATATATGTATATATATATATATATAATTCCCTTCTTAGTTTTGGCTCTAAAAGCAATTATTAAGAACATTCTCTTATACACGTCTTTTCCTTCTTTGTGAATTATGTCCCTTTGTTTCACTCTTTAGGCAAAAATGAAGTTGTTGAAATACAATATCCAGATTCTTCTCTACCTTCACCTGAGTTTTGAATATGGTAAGAAAAAAACAGACAATGATAGGCTTTTAGTCTAGCCTTATAAACCTGGTTTTTTATTTTTAGTTTGTTTAGTCTTTTACCTTCCTAGGTAATTTTACATCTTAAATCTTAAATTCTCTCTTTAAAGTTCCAACACATCCTCCCACTCTTCACTCACAGCTGATGAACTTACTTAATAGAAGAGAACTTTTGCATCAAATGTTATCAACTTATGCACATCTACATAAGTATGCTCTTTCTTCACTTCTCTTTTCATATACATTGTCCATATTTACATCTAAGTTCAGCCTCTTTACTTATGCCCTGGATCAATCCCTTCTCATAAGTCCCATATGGACTCTGCACCTGTAATTGTTCCCTCATGTTTCCTGAATTATCAGTTCTCCCTTCTTAGTGGAACTTTCCCATTAGTATGCATTTGAACCACAGGTTCATACATCCAACCATCTCCTCAGTATCTCTGCTTGGATGTCTAATAAACATATTGCATTTTACGTATCCAAAGACAATTTCTTCTTTTCCCATGCCACACTTGCCCTTCCTCAGTCTTCCCCATTTCTGTAAATGCTATTATGCTATCGGCTCAGGCCCAAACTCTGAGTCTGCATTGCTCTCAGCTGTCTCCCACACCACATATCCAATTTATCAACATTTCTTCTAGTCTATCTTAGAAATGTATCAAAATTCTCGGGTGCCTGGCGGGGTTCAGTGATGTTAAACGTCTGACTTCGGCTCATGTCATGATCTCGCGGTTTGTGAATTCAAGCCCTGAGTCGGGTTCTGTGCTGACAGCTCAGAGTCTGGAACCTGCTTTGGATTCTGTGTCTCCCTCTCTTTCTGCCCCTCCCCTGCTCTCTCACTTTCTCAGAAATAAACATTAAAAAAATTATTGAAAAAAAGAGATATATCAAAATTTCAAACTTTCTACCTCACTTCCACAGCTAAGTGGTGTAAGTACTTTAATCTCTTAGTTGTATTATTTCAATAGCCTCATAAAAGGCCTCCCTACTGTGATTCCCAATGTTGCAGCTAGAATGATGCCATAAAACACAAAGTTAGAGTGACTCCTTTACTAAAAACTCTTCTTACCGGATTGTTTGTCTCATCTATAGTGGAGGTCAACTTTCTAATAAACCCTTTATATGACCCAGACTGCCAGTATTTCTTAGACATAATCTACAACTCCCTCTTTTTTTTTTTTTTTTTTTATTCCAGATATGTCACTCTCTGATGTGAAGTGGCTTTTTTTATTACAGTGACTAGAGGGACTTTTTTTTTTTTTAATTACTGAAAGCCAAAACTAGTGTATATAAAATAAATACATAATATTGTTATTTTCATATATTATTTACATATAAATCACCTATATGTAAATAAGTAAACATTATATTTTAATATATAATACATAATATAACAATTACAGGGGCGCCTGGGTGGCTCAGTCGGTTAAGCGTCCGACTTCGGCTCAGGTCATGATCTCACAGTCTGTGAGTTCGAGCCCCGCGTCAGGCTCTGGGCTGATGGCTCAGAGCCTGGAGCCTGCTTCCGATTCTGTGTCTCCCTCTCTCTCTCTCTCTGCCCCTCCCCCGTTCATGCTCTGTCTCTCTCTGTCTCATAAATAAAAACGTTAAAAAAATTAAAAAAAATACAATTACATATTTTAATTTATATATGTACAAAAATATATATATATATATATTTTTTTAGCCTGTGAGTCCTAGCATACGTATTTGTTAAATATTTAACATTCATGAGTAACCAGGCCAATCCCTTTAAATTTGTCCTAATATTAAATTATCAAAACAAAATCATATAGCAGACAAAAATCATTTTCTTCTTCTTCTCTTTCTTTTTCTTCTACCCTTCTTCTTCTTTAACAAATGAGGAACCTGAGGTTCAGAGGTATTGAATCTCAGACCCAAGGTCACGTGACTACTGAATAACAGCAGATATTTGAATATAGTCTTATTACATCTGGTTTATTGTACTTTTTTTCCAATTCTTTCTTCCCTTTTGCCTCATTGACTTTGGGCTTATCATGCAAATCGCTTCATTTGGAGAATGTGAGTGTTCCTATGCATCTTGTTTCTAACAACAGGATTTAAAAGTGTTTTCATGGATGTCTTCCTCTTGCTCTGTTCGACAAGAGCAATCCAGGGTGGCCACAAGTTCTGCACTCTGGCTTTGAAAAAAAAAAGACGTATTTCTGTTAAAGATCTCAACATATAACATAGAAGAGTCACCCGAGCTAACCTACATCAACACGCATATAAACAAAAAGTGAATGTGGACTGTTAATAGCCACTGAGATATTTGGGTCGCTTGTTACATTGCATTATCACCGTAATTGCTGATTAATACTGTTTATAAGCAGCGTACCTTGACCAAAGTATTAAGAATAACCATTTCTATAAAATACAGGCAGAGCAGGAAAATAAATTTATACTGCGGCATAAGAGACTTACAGTAAGTATAAACATGTACATTGTTGATAGAAAGCTTGTGTTCCAATGTTGTCTGTAATCTCCCAGCCAGTAAGTTTTATGGTCTTCCTGAGCTTCTTTGTCTTTAAATTAGATATTGAGTAATAGTGTACCTTTTTGAGCTATTGTAAATATTACATTTGCAAGATATGTAGCATTTTCTAGCATAGAACTAGGTATATAACCAATATTTAATATATATTTTATCATGATAATGAGAATTATAGATACTGATGTAAGCAAGCACACCAATAGAGTCACTTTGAAAGTGTCAACATGCATCCGAGTGTATTAATGAATGGACATACTTTTTATATTCTTCTAATGATCTAATCAGTGTTTGTAATTAAGTAACCCAATAAAAGTAACACAAATTATTAGAAAACAATATTCTTTATTCCATTATTTGTGTCCATACAGTAAAAAGGAAATCATTCACCTAGCATTTATCTAGTTACTTTGACTTACAAAACAGTCTACATGGATTATTCTACATTAAACACATAAATTGATATTACCCTAAAGCTAATGAAAAATCGTATCTATTTCTTTGGGATATGTTGGGTATTTCGGGTGCTTACACTGTGATCATCAGCTTCTTGGTGTAGAGGAATAAATCATCTGCATGACTGGAAGTTGAGATTCCTACAGTCAACAATGGTTGAAAAGGGGTCTGAGAAAATGGATGATGAAATAGATGTAAATATTCCCCAAACCTGCCCCTCCTTCCACTGAATAAAATCTGACAGTGCAATTAAGGTAACAAAATTTAAAAAAACTCTGAACAACACGTATGATAAAAGTAGGTAACCCATTTTCTGCTTAAACCTTTAAATACGAATCGTTGTAGATAAACCATTGGCAGCTACATGAGCTGAGGCAACTATGCAAGAGGTAGCAGAAATAGGGAATGACATGTCTTGCATAGCTGAGCAACTCAATATGGCCCAACAGATACTCCCCAGAAAGCTCATCAGGACAATTTAAGAAGAATGTCTGAAATGAGGAGGTGGGGCTGGACACACGACAAAAGTAGGGAAGGAAATTATATTCTGTATGGAGATAGTTTAGGAAGTCTGATCCTTCTGAATGTTCAAAACTAACCAGCCAAACTCCTTTCCAGGACAAAGCCTCACACAGAGAATAAACCTCTAAGAATGGAATCTAAACTGAGCATAACAACAAAAATGGAAAAAGAAGATCCAGAAAAAAATAGAAGAGGGATATAGAAAAATTCAGGAAGCAGGATGCCATACTTTTGAAGATTCCCTAAGGCAATCTAAGGAGGTATTTTGAACTGTGCACTTATTAAAGCAATTTTGAGCCTTTTTTTTTTCTTTTTAAAAATGACATTAGAAAAATTAAATGGTTACCTTTGGAAGATTCTTGGAAATCATTCTATGTATGAATTAGTAACAAAATAACTGAAGACAAATCTCATGAAGTAATTATAACAGAGCAAAGAATAAATAGCAGAATAACATTCTTAAAGATAACGAAAGAATGCTATAAAGAAAGGCCCACAACACGGAGACACATAGTGTTTTAAACAGGTGTAAAGAATCACATAAATAATACATAAAAGAAAGATATAACTTTATAACTGAGAAATTAATGGATAAAAAACACAGAAAAAATAAAATTCAAAAAGCATATTTCAGAATTGAAAGCAAAACAAGAAGATAAGAATAAAGGCAAAAGAACGTAAATAAAACAGATTATACCTTATGAGAAATCGGTGATTAAAAAAAAAAAAAACAAAAAGAAATGAAGAAAGGGATGAAAATAGATTGAGGAAAGGTGATAAATATAAAAAGTAGACAGAGAAAATGCAGCCTTTACCAAATAGGTATTGCCGAAGACACCAAAGAGAATAAAATAAATACTAAAAAGTGTAAGTCAAGAAAATCGTCGTGGGGCACCTTGCTGGCTCAGTTGGTGGAGCGTGGGATTCAATCTTGGGATTGTAGGTTGGAGCCCAAGATTACTTAAAAATTTAAAAAAATATCTTAAAAAAAAAAAAAGAATATCATCTTGAGTTTTAAAAAAAAGGAAAATATGGGTGCCTGGGTGGCTCAATCGGTTAAGCCTCCGACTTCGGTTCAGGTCATGATTTTACGGGTTTGTGGGTTCAAGCCCCCTGTGGGGCTTTGTGCTGACCGCTCAGAGTCTGGAGCTTGCTTTGGATTCTGTGTCTCCCACTCTACCCCTCCCCTGCTTGTGTCTGTCTCTCTCTTTGACAGACTGAAGAAAAACATTGAAAAATAAATTAATAAATAATTTTTAAAAATTTTTAAAAAGGAAAATATCGGGTAGAAAAATAAAAGATCAGTGAGAATTCGTAAGGATTTATATTCATGTTTCCTAGCTTAGTCCCTTGAAAATACCTAAAAACAATAATCGTTTCTAACCTTCAGAATACATTTCCCACACACTCACAAATATATATATAATATATATAATATACATTATATATACATTATATATATATTATACATATAATATATATATAATATACATTATATATACATTTTATATATATATATTATATATATTATATATATATAATATATATATATAAAATTTGGAGAGTTTCTGCTTGTAGTTCAGATACAGACTAGCCAAAATAGAAAAATAAATAAATAAATAAATAAATAAATAAATGGGGGATAATAAATGCTGTAGATAAAACCACACCAAATATATTTAAATTCAAGATTTTAAAACCATACTTAAAAAAACAAAAACAAAAACAAAAACAAAAAACAACTCATTGGTCACTTTTTTGAGAATTCTAGAAAGTCAAAACAAAACTCATTGTTTTGATAGCTGGTCATTAAGGGAAAGAATCCAGAATTTATTCTACCTTTCCTATATTGACTGTCACTAGATAATTAAGGTAAATGAAATAAAATATATTTAAAGATATATTGTAGTTCTGGGAGGAAGTTAAATGAAGAAGCGATTTTAGAGTTGGAATAAATCTATTTTGCCACCCTAATGAATGAATTGGAAATCCATGTCTATTAATATAACTACATGAGGGATAATCAAATATTATATTGTTCCTAATTGAATTAAACATATTATCTATGAACAGTCATGACAAAGCAATGACCCTAAATCTCATTAAACTTTAGAGAAGCAATAACCAATTAGCAAAAATTATGAAAGACAGAGAAACATATTAATCTACAATATTGTGATCCAATCAGCAAAATCCAGACTGTGCGAAACTACGGGGAAAATTATCCAGTTCCTTAGACAAATAGGTTGTAATTAAAAAAAGAGAAAAAGAGAGAGAAGGGGAGAACACATGGATTTAAAAAATTAAACATGGTTTATAAAAAATTAAAAACAAGAAAAATTAACTATAAAATTAAATTTTTAAAAAAGTAAAATAAGATTTTTTTTTTCATAAAAGTCAGGCTATGCTTTGGGAGGGTATACTGGGGAATATATATTGAATTTCTATTTGCTGTCCTAATAGTTATGAAAAGTGTGTTTGCTTTTTAATAATTTGTAAAGTTGTAAACTTTTAAACATTTTTAAATTTAAATATAAAAACGTTCAAAAATAATATTTAAAAAGGAGTCTGGGAAATATGAGATTAAACACTGTTAAATAGATTTTTTTTTAATTGTAGGAATTCTGAGTTTTAACATTTTCAATGCTTAGTGTGAATCACTGAGAGAGCAATTTAGCTTGCAACATTTAACAATCTAATTTGTCCAAGAAGTCTTTTTTTTTTTTCCAAAACTCTCATGAAATGTTCTTGAGATCTCAATGTTGTGTAAAATACAACTCAGGAAATGCTCATTTATTCAATATATACATGCAGTCTACTGGTACCCTAGACCATACCAGTGTAATGTGTATATTCCACTAAAATTATCAATTATCATATAACTGTGTTTAACTTACTAAGTGGTCTTCAATATGACAATATCTTATACTTCAGCCAGTGATTGTTAATGAGAAGTTTGTTTTAAGTGGCAACTGTTTCAGTTCTTATAAAGCATCATTGAATTAATTCTGAAATCTAGTTTTAATTCTTGATTTTTTGTCATTTCCCATTCTTTTCTTGATAACTAAGAGCAAGTACATCCTGGGGCGCCTGGATGGCTCAGTTGGTTAAGTGTCCGACTGCAGCTTAGGTCATGATCTCGCGGTCTGTGGGTCCGAGCCCCGTGTTGGGCTCTGTGCTGACAGCTTGGAGCCCAGAGCCTGCTTCGGATTCTGTGTCTCCCTCTCTCTCTGCCCCTCCCCCACTCATGTTCTTTCTCTTTCTCTCTCAAAAATAAATAAAGGTTAAAAAATTAAAAAAAAAAAAAGGTATATCCTATTCTATAGAAAGAACAAACCTAAGGTTCAATAGGGGAATATAAAATTAAGGGGTATGAAATTACAATGTCACAACTAAAGTGATTTTATAACTGTTGACGATTATATAATTGTGAAATCTAAAGCTCTAATTCTATAGTTCTGCAATATACCATAGACAGAATAACTACAAAAAGCTTACTTAATTTGTGCTACTTGTTCCCATTAGTTATACAAGATTCAAGCTGACCTTCCAATATAGGACCAAATACTGTGGCTGTATAGAGAGGAGACATGATCTTTTTCCTTGAGAACCCCAGCGAATCCACATTCCATCGAGACAAGTAAGTTTAGGGAAAAATATAATTCAAGCATATGCGTAGAATAATTATTTTTCTCTATTATAAGGTCCAAAATTAACTCTTAGGAATTTGTTCTATGACAATGTGTGGGGAACCCCAGTTGTGAGGTCATCTTATGTGTAGGGATCATTCAATAAGGACATTCTTTGGGTATTTTAGTAACCAGATTCTTTAACATCAAAATTTAGCCTCCAAAAAATTATTCACTTATACTTTATTCCTTTAATACTGTGCACTTTAGGTAGGCAAGTATGGTAAAATTAATAAATTCCTTTTGCCTATATAAAAAGTCAGTATGCAATCTACTACTAAAAATAAAATAGGAATAAAAAACAAGAGGAGTATGGTTTTGATAAATCTTTCTTAAATAAACATAGCAACAGACATTGCTAAAAACTTTATCAACTATATTAGTTATTTAGGTCTACCATCACAAAATACTATAGACTGTGTGGTTTAAACCACAGAAATTTATTTACTCACAGTTCTGGAGGCTAGAAACC
Source organism: Panthera leo (assembly GCF_018350215.1). Taxonomy (NCBI): domain Eukaryota; kingdom Metazoa; phylum Chordata; class Mammalia; order Carnivora; family Felidae; genus Panthera; species Panthera leo. Next base: position 20,381,735 of record NC_056687.1, on the reverse strand, counting down.
TGAGATCAAGGTGTCACTGTATTTGGTTCTCCTGAAGCTTCTCCCCTTGGCTTACAGATGACCACTCTCTTGCCATGTCCTCATGTGGCTTTTTCTCTGTGCAGGCTTACCCATGGTGTCCCATTTTCTCATAAGGATACTGGTCCTATTGGATTAGGATCCTTCCTTTATGATTTCATTTAACCTTAATTACCTTTTTAAAAGGCCTATCTCTAATTATAGTCACATTGGTGTTTGAGCTTCAACATATGAATTTTAGTAGGACACACTTCAGTCTATAATACCAACTAAACCAAATGCACATACAACTCAAAATGGAGCTTTTTTTCCAGAAAATTGAATAAGCATAATGAGTGTAATAAATATATCCATTAAACATATTTATTGAGTGGCCACTAATAGTCAGGCACCGACTATGCTGACTCATAGAAGCATAACAGGAAAAAGAGAACATAATTCCTGCACTCAGAGGTCCTGGGTAAATAGGCAATCGACATACCATAGAGTGATAACGGCTGCCAGAGAAGAAGCACAGTGCTCTGGGAAGGGCCATGGAGGAACACCTCACCCAGGTGAGATTTCAAGGATGAGAAAGAGTATATTCACACACACACACACACACACACACACACACACACACACACAGGTAAAACACTCCCCTCACCCCCACCCCCCCCAAAAAAAAACCAAAATGTATGTATATGTCTGTTTTGGGGGTGAGCCTGGTGTTGAGCATACAGGGCAGAGGAAATCACACACCCAAAGATCATCAGGAGATTTCAGAAATTTTAACTAAGACAATCTCACTGAAGTCCAAGCGAAAGGTGTTGCTAGAGAGAAGGTTGGAAAGTTGGCGTGTTTTAGATCTTCTCTAGATGCCAGCAGCATCCCTCCAATGCCAATTGCTAGTTATGACAGCCAAATCTGACAGTGGACATTGACAAATATTTCCTGGTTAAGAACCACCGCTCTAGAATTAACCTGTCTCTTACTATGTACTTGAAAATTAAGAGGAAGGATAAAAACGTTTGCTTTCGGAAGACACAAGGTTTATAGATTGGATAGGTAAGGTAGGGCCATATATAGTTTCAATTCCAAAGACCTAGTTCTGGCCTCTTTCTTAAAATAGTTTTCCAGTATTCTCTTAAGTCGTATTAGCTTCATATACAAAGCAGTGCTGCATTAGTCAATTTCAGAAGCTAGAACAGAATACCATAGACCAGATGGCTCATAAACAACAGAAATTTATTTTATCACAGTTCTAGATTCTGGAAGTCCAAGAGCAGGGTCCAGTTTTAGTGATGACCATCTTCTGAATTGTAGACAGCCATTTTCTACTTGAATCCTCATACTGCAAGAGGACTAGAGAGCTCAATGAGATCTTTCATGAGGGCTCCACCTTCATAATCTCATCACCTTCAAAAGGCTCTACTTCCTAGTACTGTCCCATTGGGGTTAGGATTCAACACATGAAATTTGGAGGGACACGGTCAGTCCATAACATGATTTGCCAGTCCCGACTTACAACATTGAAGAAAATATAGTAGACATTCAGTTAATACGAGTTAAATAAATGAGAGTTCAAAATGTAATTGAATAAAATTGGTGATCCATTGTTTTCTTCTTAAACAACTCTGACAGACATTATTTCTATAAATGGCTTTTTATCCATATTTAATTTTAAAAATTAATGAGTTGCCAAGTTTTGTTCAATGCTTTCTTTGGTATCAATTAATATAACGGAATTATTCCTTTAAATTATCAGTGTAATTGATTGTGTTGAAATACTGTTATACTGAAATATCTTTGTGTTATTTTAATAAACTATACTTGTTTGTTCCATATTGCTCTTTTAGAATGTTAATAAATTTAACTTGTTAAATTTTAGTTTGGGACTTTGTTATCTATATTCACAAATGAGATGTATAGTTTTAATTGTGCTTATTTTATTATGCATTTTATATTTGCTTTCTATTAACAACCCACATTTTCTCCTGGAATTCTTATATGGGTTACATTCGCATTTTATAATTTTTTAATATTTTAAAATATATTTTGAGACAGAGAGAAAGAGAGAGAGAGAGCGCGCACATGCATGGGGAGGAGAGGCAGAGAGAGATGGGAGAGAATCCGAAGCAGGCTCGTTGTGGGGCTTGATCTCACGAACCATGAAATCATGACCTGAGCCGAAATCAAGAATTGGACACTTAACTGAGCAAGTCACCCAGGCACCCCTATATTTTGTAACTTTATTGAATATAAATCTAGCCAACTCCATGACTTTTCCAAGTGTATTTTGAAAACATATTTCTAATAACGAGTAAAATTAGGTATAAAAAATCCAGAGATAAATGTGTTTATTGGAAATATTCAGAATTCAAATTCCAGTTTATTTCAACTCATAAAAATTAGCATACATTTGAGAACCTACTATGTGGCAGATACTCAGAAGAAGGAGATCAAAAGCAGGTAGAATTTTATAGTAATTGTAAGATTATTTAGAGAAGCAGAGTTTGTTATGCAATTCTAACTATGAAATCTCAATCTTTTGCACAACTTGCCTATTTAGAATGAATTTTTTTTCTTTTCCAAATTTGAGGTTGTTACCATATGTATCAACTCATATCTTTCATTTGTTTTTTACTCTTTAAGAGGATATCTCAAACATAACGCACGTTCTGTTTCTAGGAGAGAATTTTTAGGGAAGAGTCTAACCTAAATAAAACTTTTTTTTTTCTTTTTAGTTGAACGGATCAAATATGACATATACTAATAAAATGTTATCTACTTGATGTAATTATTTATACACGCTTTTAAGTCATTCAGTAAGTATTTTCTTCAATATATCAGATAAGTCGTCCTGATTTGGGCCTCAAAACCTCCAATCACTGATGCATCAGTATGAGCTTCAAGCACTAAAAGGAGTCCGATATCTAAGCCACTAGGATCTTTGTAAATACGGAGCTCAAACAACATAACTAATTCAAATATTAGGGCTGAGATGCATTAGATGACTACAGATCAACAGCTCTGTTAAAAACATCCTCATGATTTAAGGATGATGCCTATATTACAGTGACCTCCACTTTTTCTCTGTTAATATACCGAAAGCATTATTTAAAGAAGGGCACAAAGCTGAATGTTTACGATCGCTCCTTTGGTTACATGAAACATTGTTAGACCTTCGGCCTTATGCTTATAACTGAAACGTAGCCAGATCCAGCAAAATTATGCCTCTGCCTGAAAGGCAAGAAATGAGACATTTCGACAGCTCTGGAACATTGCATTTCACGGGGCTCAGTGCACAGCTAGGTAGCACAGGTGTTTTTGTAATTGCAGTACAATGGGAAAATTTGGTGCTCAATAGCCTTCAAATCCTCTGCTCTTGTGTGTGATGTGATGTGAAGATCATATGTCAGCGCTGCCTGCTTTTTCCTGTGATGGGGTGTCATTATGTGAAATGCAACTGAAAATATTTTGGAGTTCTGGCTCTCCAAAACTAGATTAAAGTTATATATTTGGATTCTGTCTTCCTTCTCCATAGCTTATGAAGGTCTGCAATTGTGACTTTATAAATACAGAAAATGTATTTTAAAAGCCTTTCCTAACAAAAGATTGCATTGTGATGGATACCTTCCCTTTCTGTTATTAGAATGCTACCCCCAGACTCGGCTACCTCCGGAGACCGCCTGCAATAAATATCTTCAACAATGTGCTTTATAATATGGAAAGAATTCTGGTGATTTTTTTGTTTGTTTACATTTTTCAAAATTGCCAGAATTGTGCCAATTTCGAGTTTGAATTCCTAACCCCCCTCTCCTTGACACAGCAGACAGAAGAGACAGAAGCTTAGGCCCATGAATAGGATCAAATATGTATCCACTTAAAGACATGCCACATTTCAAATTGTGATATTAGAAGATATTCTGTTGAAGAGATTTGCAAGTTTAATTTTGGAAACCACACTGAAATTGACTAAGCAATGATTTAATGTGGAATCATGAGCTCTTAACTGAATCTTTAATAAAAATTGTTCTGTCGTTCAGAGTTTGCCTATCAAAATAGGACATGGCAAGATATTTCTTTTTTAATTATAGAGCACAAAAGTTAAGTTGTGCTAATAACTGGCTTCTTCAAAGTGAGAACTCAGAAATAGCGTTTTCAGGCTGGCACGCCAGTTGAAAATAAGAGAAAGATCTTGGAAGAGAAACAGATGCAGGAAGGAAAACCTCCAAATTCTGCAAGTAAATTATACACAAAAACTTGGAAAGTCATTATGTATATGTGGTGGACACGCCAAGCAGCCATGTTAGGCTTTTCAGGGCTCCTGAGTGATGATGTTAAGGATTTCTACATTTCTATAAATGATCTGCTGTTTATTCCTAAGTGTTTCCTTTCTTGCAACATGGTTTAAAATTGATGCTTATTTGTTTTTACTTTTTTCTGTTTTATTTTACATGATGTTTGAAAGAAAAGCACTATTGTTAAGGTTTTGCAATTATCACAGTCATGTCAATATTTTTATTATATCATATATGATCATATCATATTTTATCATAATCAACAAAACTGCTTGAGATAACATACCGAGCACTGAAAAATCAGATTTGATTGAACTTTCCCACTAGATATTGATAACCCAAGGTTTGCAAACCTTCCATATTCTAAGATATCAACAGGTACGTGTTGAATAATTGAGTTAATGACCTAATCTAGCGCACTGGAAAGGACCCAATAAATATGTCCAAGTTAAGATTCACCTATTCATTCAGTAATTAATCATTCTTTGGTCGTCTTAATCACTGACTCTAAAACAGAAGATAAAACAATTTCAGAATAAAAGAGGCAAGCAAGAAATTGTCAGGTGGTTGACATAGCCAATATTTATTATCCTAACCCTCCTCTTAATGGATCATACTCCATAGTGTGACTATTTGTACATCCATAAGACAGATGCTTCTTTCTCTTTGCTGCCAACTCGGAAACTGTTAGCTTACTTGCCTTCAGAAGCCTTACACAAGCCTCTGCTCCAGCCCAAACATCACAGGAACATTTTTTTTTATATTCATAACAGATAAAAATAAAAAAGCTTTCCAAATAGCCAATTCTCAGCTGCCTCCAATAAACAGATAGTGGGGACCTAAGTATAGGTTTTGAACTATTAAAACAGACACCATTTAATATTTAATAATTATGTGATTGATAATTTTATGATTTATTTTAAACATATTGGTATCAAATTGGCATAGATTAAAATATTTTTCACTTCTGGATACATCATGGTTATTATTAGCAAGTGTCACCACCATGCAAGAATAACCAGACAATGTTCTAACCATATGGAGAAAAGCAAATATTTGATTTTTCCAACTGGTGTCAGAGTTGTAAGGGGTCAATTATTCACCACATATTTTTTATCTTATTTGACATCCTTTACGTCATTATTGTATCCCCTCCACAAATTTAAGCAATCGAGGAAAATAAAAGTGCGACATTGATCAACATAAAGAATTTTCTTTAATTGACCTTGGACTTTTATTTGCATATTTGTTGTTACAATGGCTGCCTTGTTTTTTATAGTCCATTGAATTTTTATACTAACCAAACTGAAATAATAAAAATCTGGGCAACAGGAAGATTATGAGAAAATCCTAACAATTGGATAAGACACAAAGCCTTTCCTTAATACTGAGGTAGCTCTCACTATGACATTGAAAGAGGATTTTATTTTTTCTGGAACATGTCATGCTTTAAGATGACATCCACCAGATCTGGCACATACTTATCCTTCTTCTAACAAAGGATGAGGTATACATAACCCAAATACATATTTCTTAAATATATCCAAAAGTTATTTACAAATTGCTTAATATACTAGCTCGAACTTTTTATCATTCATTGTCATCTAAAAGTATCTAAAAAACTTGGAAGTTGTGAAACAGAGAATGAACTTTGTCCACAACATGCAGAGGTTTTTAACAAAAAATTCACATATAGAACTAGAGTTATAATTCAAAACTGTCTTTTAGATATTGAAACAAAGAGTACTTTCTGGGGTGCCTGGGTGGCTCAGTCGGTTGAGCGTCTGACTTTAGCTCAGGTCATGATCTCGCAGTTTGTGAGTTTGAGCCCCGTGTAGAGCTCTGTGCTGACAGCTCAGAGCCTGGATCCTGCTTCAGATTCTGTGTCTCCTTCCCTCTCTGCTCCTCCTCCACTTGCACTCTGTCCCTCTCTCTCTCTGTCAAACATAAATAAACATCCAAAATATTTAAAAAAAATAAAGAGTCCTTCCTTTTGCCCATCCTCTTCTCCATCCTCCACCAGCCAAATGACTAAATGCTGAAATGCATCTGGCTCCGAAAGATGGATTAACAAAGGTCAATCCCAGAAGACAGTCCGTCTTATACATGAACAAAAATGGCATTTATTAATTATTTATTTTATTACCTGTACCTCTCATATACCTTTAGCATGTAGGCTTTTGCAATATTTAGACCCCTGAAACTCTTTGCTTTTCCTCCCCCCACCATAATCCAGTGAACAGTCAGAATGCTCGTTTGAGAGACCAAGTTTCACAATTCCATTCCCCAAACACAACCATTTCCGTGAATTCACAGAAAAAAATAGAGGGCTATTTCACATTGTCTACATTCTCCATACTGTATGCTTCCAGGCACCTAGAAAGAATAGACTTTTCAAATAAGTACTCGCATTTGTCTGCTGCACACACAGATACACAGAATAAATTGCACACACACAAACATAATAAATTGCACACATAAAACACAAGCTATAATCTGAAGGTCTTTTAGGCAGGAACATTCTGGATTTGACTCTGACACTTCTCACTTGCCAACTCAGTGGATAACTATAAGCCTCACTAATGTTTGGAGGTAAGTTTTAACAATGTCTCTTCTACATGCAATTTTCAGAAGATGATCTCGCCTATGAATTTCAACACAAAATATATTAAATTTAACACAAAACATATTAAAAAACTAATTTAAATTTAATTTAAATTAACATGTGGAAAGATTAAATGTAAATTTAGAATTCATTTGTCTATCATATTGTTGAAGGAGGTCATAGACGGGATATGACAGGATATGACCACCAATTGACTAATGGGCCAGACCCACGCAATCGTATACTCTTCATCCTTATCCCCTGTCCATGAAATGTACATTCTTCCTACCTTTTCCCCAGGAGAGCTGGCTTCCAGGGTGTGATCTTGAGAGATTAATGTGTGATTCAGACCATTGGAACTGAATTATGATTTTACCCAGTTAAGCCCTCTATATAAACTTTTAAGACTCGACAGGCAAGTGCAGTGATTTCTTTGTCGTGTGGTCATCTGAGCCTCATATGTAAATTATCTTGCTTATCAAAGCTGTCATTTCAAACCCTAGAATGATCTGTCCTTTTCTTCAGTCTCTTCTTGCCCACCGTGTATGGAAGCCAGTTTCAGATTTCACCTGGGGAACTCCCAAGGTTAGGAACACACGCATGTGTGTATGTTGTATACACAGCAAAGTAAAACAATGCACAGAACATAGGGGATAGTGGATAGTATTGTCTCACTGAATACACACAGGCAGAGAGCCCTTTTTACTTGGTTCCCCTTCCTCCTTCTTAAGCAGGTATAAATACAATGCCGTACTTCCGGATGAGGTGGTTTGACCACTCCACTTTAAAACAAAACAAAACAAAACAAACACAATATATTATAGGAATTTTAATAAAAAAAGATGTTAAAAAGTGTCTTAGCTATACTTTTAACACATGAAGCACTTCAAACTATCTGGAAACACTGACTATTTCAAAAAGTACTAAGCATTATCGGCTATACATCCATAGTGAGGAATAAAATGCACAAACAGGACAATGGCTATAATACCAAAATGTCTTTCAAATATGACCAGCATAGCACAGAACATTGTCCTCTTCTTGTGGAGAGCTACTACTCTGTTCCCCCAGCCCACCGATCAAACATGGGTGTGGGCCTTCCGGTATTACTTCTGGAGGTGATGTCTAACAATTTCATTTCCAAAAGTCATTTTTAGAAGACATTTGCTGTGTGTGTGTGTGTGTGTGTGTGTGTGTGTGTGTGTTAAGGACATTTTCAACATGTGATTCTCTAGCTCGTTATCATATGCTAGCAACCTGCTTACATCTAAATAGCCAAGATATAGCAAAATAGGTTTATTCTGCAAAGATTGCAGGGAGGTTTCAGAACAGCTTTTTTCTATATACACAAGCCTTCTATACATGGCAAGAAAACCTTCGTGAAGGGTAATGGGCATTATTATGTGATAAATGTGGAACTTTATTTTATACTTTCTTCCAATACTGAGGTCAGATAGAAGGAAAGTCACACAGGTTGGTAACTGACAATTCCATCCATTCTCTGGGAAACTGCGGGTATACCTGGACAGATGGTCTCCTCTAGTTAAGACATAGTAGGGACCCAAGATCCCAGATCTGCATGGCCTGCTAGGACCTGCCTTCTTCAGTCCTGGAGAACCCTTGGAAATTGACTTTGTTAGAGGATCCGTCATTCTTCCCACCCAATTGTATAGTGGCCTAAGGTCTGGTGGAGGCTCACTCATTGCAACTTCCATCAGCTCATGGGAAGAGGAAGGGATGTTGCTGCTGCCCCAAGCCCTGGGACCAGGTGGTATAGCTTTTGGCTTCACGAGGACCAAGCCATGGTTTGTGCCCACGCTCATCTCTGGCACCTGCCCAATGCATCCAGAGTGTCCTGATCATCCCTCTGTCCAAGGTCCCCACGTCCTGCTTCGGACTACTTTTCCCATCTGAATTAATTAGCAACTCTATCCTCTAGAAAGAGAGGCTGGTTTCACCTTATTGTATTATTAATTTTTGTATTGATATATAATTTGCATCGCATATGATGCACCCTTTTAAAATATATCATTCAATTGTTCACAATGTTATGGAGTCATCGTTATCAACCCCAGAATATTTTCATTACCTTTAATAAGAAACCCATACTTAATAGTTTTGGTGCCCCATTTCCCTCTCCTCCCAGACCCTTGCAACCACTAATTAACTTTCTGTCTTTACTAATTTTATTCTAAACATTTCATACAATTGGCTCATATAATAACTGCACTTTTAAATTGTATTCCATTGTATGCTATATCACATTTTCTTTCTCCAATCAGTTGATGGATATTTATTTCGTTCTCACTGTTTTGCTAGCATAAATAATGCTGCTCTAGCATTAACGTACACGTTTGATGTGGGGACGGCTTTCTTGGATCTATAAAATAGTGTAGAATTTCTGAGTCATATGGTGCCTCCATGTTTAACCTTCTGAGTAACTGCTCAACTGTTTTCCCTGGAGCTTGCTCCATTTTACGTTTTAAGAGTATTCCTATCCACGGTCTCATCAACACTTGTCTCATCCATGTTGATTACATCTGTCCTACTGACTGTGAACTGGTGTCTGGGGCTCTGGTTTGCATTCCTTTAATGACTAAAGATAAGTGTGTGTGTGTGTGTGTGTGTGCGCGCGCGCGCGCGTTTGTGTGTGTGTGTGTGTACACACACACATAAAACTTTGGAGAATGTGTATTCAAATTCATTGCCCTTTTTAAAAAAAATTATAAGACTTCAATAGACATTTCTTCAAAGAAGAGGAACAGATGGCTAATAAGCACACAGAAGATGGTCAAAATCACTAGTCATCAAGCGTTCGGAAATATGTAAGGAACTTTTGCAAACTCACCAATGAAAGAACAAAAGCTTGCTAATTGTCTTTTTGTCGCTAAGTTGTAAGAGTTGTTTTAGTATTCTGGATAAGTGACCCTTATTAGATATATGATTTGAAATGTATTCTCCCATTCTTCAGACTCTCTTTGTCTTTTCATTTTCTTGACTGTGTCCTTAAAAGCATTTTTTTTTTTTTTAGTTTTGATAGTTAAATTATAGTTTGTTTTTTCTTTTGTTCTTTGTGCTTTTGGGTCATGTAAAAGAAATGATTGCCTAATCCCAGGTTACAACGATGTGTGCCTAGGTTTTCTTCTAAGAGTTTTATAGTTTTATCTCTTATTTAGAGCTTTGGTTGATTTTGATTTAATTTTTTATATGGTGTGAGGGAGAGTTCTACCTTCATTCTGGTCCATTTGGATATTCAGATTCTCCAGTCTCATTTGGTAAAAAGATGGTTTTTCCCCTCCTGTATTGTCTTGGCTCCTTTGTAGAAAATTAATTAGCCATAAACTATTGTGTTTATAGACACTCAGCTCTTTTCAAATGATTTAATATGTCTCTCCTTATGCCACTGCCACACGGTTTTAATGACAGTAGCTTTATACCAAGTTTAAATTGAGGAGAGTGAGTCCTAAACTTTACCCTTCTGCTTCAATCTTGTTTTGACTATTCTGGTTCCTCAAATTTCCATATACATTTAAGAATAGCTTGCCAATTACTGCAAAAACAAAATAACTAAGATTTCATAGAAATGACATTTAATCTATTAAGCAATCGGGGCAGTGTTGTCATCATCTTAGCTAAGCTATGTCTTCCAATACATGAACACGATATCTGTCATTTATATAGGTCTTATCTACTTACCTTCAATAATTCTATTTTGTAGTTTTGAAAGTACAAATGTATTTTTTTGTTAAATAAATTTCTAAGTCTTTTATTTATTATAAATGGAAGGGCTTTCTTAATTCCTTTCTGAATTGTCTGTTGCTTGTCTATACAAGTACAATTAATTATTATGTATTAATGTTGTATCTTGCAACTCTGCTGAATTCATTTCGTTCGTGTGTGTGTGTGTGTGTGTGTGTGTGTGTGTATTTCTTAGGATTTTCTATGTATAATGTCCTATCATCTACAAATAGAGAAAGTCTTACATTTTTCTTTCTAAGCTAGAGGCCTTTTACCTTAGTTTCTTGCCTAATTGACCTGGCTACAACCTCAATTCTGAGTAAAATTGGCAAGAGCAAACATCTTTGTCGAATTCTTGATCTTGGGAGAAAGTACTGAATATTTTACAATTAAGTATGATGTTGACAGTGGATTTTTGTAGATTCTCTTTATCAGGTTAAAGAACTCTTCTATTTTTAGTTTGTTAAATGTTTTTATCATGGAGAATTCTTGGATGTTGTCATTACTTTTTTTTTTTTTCATCTACTAAGATGTGTGTGTGTGTGTGTGTGTATGTTCATTTCCTATATTCTATTAATATAGTGTATTACATTGATTAGTCCTTGTATTTTGAACCAATGTTGCTCCTGGGATAAACCTCACTTGGTCATTGTGTATAATCCTTTTTATGTGTACCTGGGTTGCTTTGTTAGTATTACGTCAGAGATTTCTGTGTTTCTATTCATAATAGATATTGTTTTGTGTATTCTTTTCTTGTGATGTCTTAAAATGATTTTGGTATCAGGGTAATTATGGGCTGGTAGAATTTGTTGAGAAACATTCCTTCTGTTCTTTTTTTTCTTTTTTTTTTTTTGGTAAGCTTTGTGAAATATTGGTCTTTCTTTCTTTCTCTCTTTCTTTCTTTCCTCCTTTCGTTTATTTATTTTGAGCAGGGAGGGGCAGCGAGAGGGGGAGAGGGAGAATCCCAAGCAGGCAGGGATGGATCTCACGACCCTGAGATCTTGACCTGAGCCAAAGCCAAGAGTAGATGCTTAACCAACTGAGCCACCCAGGCACGCCTGGTGTGGTATTAGTTCTTTGAACATTGGGTAGAATTTACAAGTGTAGCCATCTACGTTTGGTTTTTCCTCTATGAGAAATTTTTAAGTTACTAACTTAATCTTTATCTTTTAATGATCTGTTCAGATTTTCTATTTGTTCTCGAGTCAGCTTTGGTAGTTTGTATCTTTTAAGGAATTTGTCCATTCATCTAATTTAATCTATTTTTGGTATACAGTTGTTTATAAAGTTCTGTTTTAATCCTTTTTATATCCCCAAGGTCAGGAGTTCTACTCTCTTTTTCATTCCTTATTTAATAAATTGACTTGTCTCTTTATTTATTGGTCAGTTTAGCTAAATGTTTGTCAAATTCATCAATCTTTGAAAAAAATAAGCTTCGGGTTTTGTTTTATATTTTCTATTGATTTTCTATTCTTTATTTAATTTGTTTTCTTTTCATTTTTTATTAATTATTTCTTTCTGCTTACTTTGGTTTTCTTCTTTGTTTTTTTTTTTTTTCCCACAGACTTTTAAGACAAAAGTTTATGTAATTAACTGTATATTTTTCTTTCTCTTCATACAGGTATTTATAGTTACTACTTTCCTTCCAAATACTGCTTCATCAGTGTTTTATAAATTTTGATATATTGTGCTTCTGTGTTCTTCCATCACAAAATATTTTCCAAATTCATTTTTTGATTTCTTCTTTGGTCCATTGATTGTTTTGGAGTATTTTGTGTAATGTTCACATATCTGTGAATTTGACCATTTGTATTATTAGATAACTAATCACATTCTCTGTGGTCAGAGTGCACACGGTATACGATTTATAGTTCTGTTTAATTATTGTGATTAATGGCTTTGCATATGGTTTATCCTATAGAATCTCCCAAGTGCACTGAGGAGATCTTGTTCTATTATGTTGGTTCACTTGATGGCGTTCCACATGTCTCAAAATCTCCGCTCATTTTTCTTCATTCTTTCTCTTTTTTTTGCTCCTTTGCCTGAACAATCTCAATTGACCTATTTTCAAATTGATTGATTCATCATTTTCTGCCTGCTCAAATCTGCTGTTAAGCTGTTTTTGCTTTTTTGTAACTTCTGTGTCTTTATAGATATTCTCTAGTTGACCTCCAATGTCAACTTCCTCAGGAAGTTTTTGTTAATCTATTTTTCCCGTGTATGGGCATATTTTATTACTTCTTTTTATGTCTACTATTTTTTCTTGTTGCTTAATACTAGCTATTTTAAATAATTGAATGAGGTAACTGTGGGAATCAATTATTTCTCTCCCCTCAGCATTCATTGTTATTGTTATCTGTTGCTGTTGTTTTGTTTAATGACTTTTCTGGACTTACTCCATAAAGTCTGTATGCTTTGATGTGTGTAGCCACTGAAGTTTCTGCCCAGTAGTATCCATTTATTGATTGGACAGATATTTCTTTAAATACCTGGCACTCAGTATTTTCTGAAAGGCTCATTGTAAATGTTGGTGCATGGCTTCAACATCAAGTCATTCAGTGCACACCTTTGTCTGATCCTTTACTTCCTGCTTTTACAGAACCTCAAGATTAGCCAATGGCAGGAGGACCTTTTAGATCTTTTCAGAACATCTTACCATCCTGGGCATACACACAACCCTATGCATTTACCTAGCCTTCTAGACTCCTGAAATATATTGAAGCTTTCCAAACTCTATAGGCATTTAATCCCTAGCTTTGTTTTTAAGCTCTTTGGTTGGCCTATATTTTGCCCCAACTATTATACACCACCATAGACAGATAGGATGCCAAATATTTGACTCTGTATGTTTACAGTGTCACAAAAAAAATTCTCCTGGGATATGTCTTTCATATTGGTAAGTTTTGAATCAAATCAAATCAGGGCAGCTTAGTGAGTGAGATCTTTCAAGAAGCCAACACACAAATCAAATAATGATAATAGTTAGGAATGCTGCTTTGAAGAAGTTATAACCCATTTTGTTCCCTCCAGTCACTGCTAAGCTACTGGTTTTCCTGAGGCTGTGGGTTGTTGGCTACCACATAGCTGGGGAGGAGAGAATGGGATTTGGGCAAGTGAAAACACTACAAAACTCTCCATTCAGCTACTTTTTTGAAGAAACACCCCTGAACTGCTGCAAGCCTTTGCTTAATTTTCAAAGCTTCAGAAAAGTTGATTCTAAGAAATTTTTGCCAGTGTTCTAGTTACTATTATGGAAGAGATGGTTTTTGCAGATCCTTCCTTCACCATTTGACTGATGTCACACTCTATCTTGTTTTATACTACTTTAATCATGGTTTTCTAACACTATGTGTTTATTCTAATATTAAACCATACTTAGACATGATAAAAATGAGTAATTATAGACCTGGATGTACAACTTTAAAAAAAATGAATAATTTATGTAAGATAACAGAATATACTGAGGAACAGAGGATTGTTTTGGAATTGCAAGCCAAATATATATATATATATATATATATATATATATATATATATATATATTCATTCCACGCAAATCAGTGGTGTTTGAAACACCACATTATTGTCTCTGAGTAGGGCCTGATGTACTATCTTATAGGTTCTTCTCTTAGAATAGTGCTAATACCTAGAAGAGCAACCATCCTATATTAAATTCAATGGTTGATATAAAGTTTGGCATTCTTTATATGTATTCGATTATTTTCTTTTATAAATTTAACAACAACAACAAGAGAAAAGTATTTTGCCATTATATACCCAAAGCTTATTTTTAAAACGCCACGATTGGAAATTTATTTAACACTTTCAAGCCACTTCGTCTAATATATTTATAACCAACTACATTAAAAAAAATCAGGTGTTACTGGTTTCAAAATCACATCCTCTTAGGGATATATGCATTCTCTAGACTATAATTCAGAAGGAACTATGGAGACTATAGTCGCTTTTGTAAAAATATCATACTCAAGAATATCGTCTCTCCTGGTATACCAGTTGAACTGTTTAAATTCAAAGGGAATAACATCTACAGGTGCAGTTCTTCCCCTATGTCAAACTTTCTAATCAATATTTGTGCCATTACTAGGGCGCCTGGGTGGCTCAGTCGGTTAAGCGTCCTATTCTTCGGCTCAGGTCATGATCTCACAGTCCCTGAGTTCGAGCCCACTGTCGGGCTCCATGCTGACAGCTCAGAGCCTGGAGCCTGCTTCCGATTCTGTGTCTCCCCCTCTGCCCCTCCCCTGCTCGTGCTCTGTCTCTCTCTGTCTCAAAAATAAATAAAAATGTTTAAAAAAATTAAAATAAAAAAATATTTGTGCCATTACTCTATTTTTTAAACTTTTTTTTCATAACAATATCTGGCTTACAAGGAAAGTTGCAAAAATAATACAAATGATTTTCATAGATCTTTCTCATATCCTCACATACTTACATTTCACACACTTGCCTTAATCTTTCTTTTTTTCTCTATGTAATTTATTTTCTGATAATACTGAACGTAATTTGTAGAAATGATGCCATCTTAGTTCTAAATATATCACATTCTCTAAAAACAATGATATTCTCCTCTATAAAAATATGATAGTCAAAATAAAAAATATATATACTGATGTCTTTTTCTGTTCATGAACCAGTTTAACACATAAGTTGCATTTAATTGTTATGTCTCTTAAATATGGACCAAGCTCTCAGTCTTGCTTTCTTCTCTTTCTTAATACTTATAAAGAGTAGAGGCTAGGGGCACCTGCGTGGCTCAGTCGGTTAAGCGTCTGACTTCAGCTCAGGTCATGATCTTGCGGTTTGTGAGTTCGAGCCCCTCGTCGGGCTCTGTGCGGACAGTCCAGAGCCTGGAATCTGCTTTGGATTCTGTGTCTCCCTCTCTCTCTCTGCCTCTCCCCCACTCACGCTTTGTCTCTCTCTGTCTCTGAAAAATTAATAAACCTTAAAAAAAAAGAGTAGAGGTTAGTTCCTTTGTGGAACGATGTTTTTGTTTTGTTTTGTTTTGTTTTGTTTTGTTTTTAGATTCAGGTTATATATTTTTGGCAATAATATCAAGGAAATAATGTGTATTCTTCTCAGTGCTTCATGTTGGGAGACACATAATGTCGATCTGTCCCATTCCTGGTGATGTTAATTGTAGTCACTTAGTTAAGGTGGTGCCTACAAGATTTCTCTATTGTGAAGTTCACATTTTTACCCATATAATTAATAAGTACTTAACTGGAGATACTTTGAGACCATGTAAGCATCCTAATTTTACTTACACTTTTGCTAATCTTATTATTCAGTGGTGACTTTTGCTCAAAGCAATTATTTCTATGGCCACCGCCAAGTGAAATGTCATTATCTTTTAAAAGGAGAAAAGATGAAGTCTCTTTTATCCATAGTATAACTGAACAAAACAGCAGTACAGAGAAAAGGCAGGGAAAATTGATTTATTCATTAGACTCTATTGTCATTTACACATTCTGATTGGTTTTATAATTTAGGATCCTGAGGTGCTTTATATCTTCATCATAGTTTTAGGCAAATTTTCCTTCAAAAAACTAGGTGAACTTGAAAAGAATAAGCAAAAACATTTCATAATTTACTTCTGACCTAGATGTTTATTTTTGAATTGAAAATGCCAACGATTGCTTTTGTTAACGCAACAGTATAATAGAGTACATGTGTTTTGGCAAAACACTTGTCATTGCCATAACCAATTTTTACTTAGAACAAGCAAAACATTCATCACATTTTAGATGGAATGCAGAGCATATCAAAACAGAAGGAAGGAGTGATTGACAAAATGTTTAGGTGACAGATACAATCACCATATAAATACACATCTGATGAACTTGAAAATTAACTTGCTGTGTGGAACAGAAATGCATGTTCTTAGAATTCAAATTCCATTGCTCAATTCGGCTTAAAGGAGAGTAAACTCATAAAGCTAGTTGGAACAAAATGATTTTCATCACTAAGCCATTTCAAGCAACTTTTCCTTAAAGGATGTGGAAGCCAGACCTTCTATATTCCAAAGATAGGCAGTGAGTGAAATACAATTTTCTTTTTAAGGATAGAGATCACCATTTTGCTGGATAATAGTATGTATTGATAATGTTTGTTTAAAATTTTTATCATATTTTTAATGTTCATTTATTTTCAAGAGAGAGAGAGAGAGAAAGAGAGAAAAGAGGGGGAGGGGCAGAGACAGACGGAGAAAATAATCTGAAGCAGGCTCCAGGCTCTGAGGTGTCAGCACAGAGCCCGACGGGAGACTCGAACCCACGAACCATGAGATAATGATCTGAGCCAAAATCAGATGCTTAACCGACTGGGCCACCCAGGTGCCCGTGTATTGATAATGTTTCAGTGAAGTTTATTTTGATCTTTCTCAACTTCAGAACCAGAGATGCACATCCAATGAGTAGTTGAGCCACATCGCCAGGATACAGGTACCTTAGTTTGTGGTTGGGATTCCCTGCTCCCCCTCTCTGCTCTCCCATCACGCTTCTCCAAAAACCACTTCTATTTTGTCCTGACTTTTCCTCCCTATTTGCTTTTGGACCTTGCTCCTGAATTTCTCATAGCTCCAAGAATGTTGACAATCCAACTGTCTTCCACATTTGTTCACTTTCTTCAGTCTTAACCCAATAATGTCCTTTTGCTGACTCACAGCAAAGAGAAGGCACAGCCAGAAACCAAAAGGCAAGGCAAAGCAGTAAGACCTTGCACCAGAGGAAAAGTATCAGAATTGCTTCCAAATCTGACGTGTGAACTGCAGGCAGCACACCCAACATCCCACAGTGTTGAAGTGTTAGAGTTTGCTGTAAATCTTCAGTATCAAAAAAGTTAAAAGATAGCTCTTATCAGGCTCCTGGCCTCAAAGTGAGGATTTCAGTTCTCTTTGGTTTTGGTTTTGTTTTCGAGCCAAATCAGGAATCATGGGATTTTTTTTTTTTTTTTTTTTTGCAACAGTGGCATATACATGTTTTTAGAGGGGTAACTTTTATAGGATCCTTCCATTTATTTCAAAATAGGCATTGGGTCATTGGCTTGAACACAAGACAAATTGTGGGATAGTTGGGGGGGTGGGAATAAAATGGGCTTTGGAGTCAGACAGATCTGAATTCAAAGCCAAGCTCTGCGATGTAGTACTCTACAGTCTTATCTTAATTTCATGCCCACCCAGCCTTAGTTTTCACTCACCTTACAGGCAATGTCATTGTTTTTGATATCGATCTCATATTCTGCAACTGTGCTGAACTTGTTTGTTAACGCTACTGGGTTTTGGTGAAGATTCTTCAGGATGTTTTTCATATACAAAATATTGTCATTTGCCTATAGAAATAGTTTCACCTCCAATTGTGGGTTTTAAGAGAGTGTTCTGCGTACAGTGAATACTTGTAACGGATCTTGACACGATTTTGTTTACTAATAGACTATTTTACGCTTTGATGAGGATGAGCCTAAATGAGGACAGTTGTCGTGGAAACTCCCCAGTTATATGCACAGATCCCTCCGATCGAATGAAAGTTCTTAGGTCCAACCTTAAGCTCTTTGAGAAAAATGACTCAATAAGAAAATAATGACACAATAAGAAATAAACATTCTCCAGTTAAATCAACAAACTTTCCTTTCTCAAGCCATGTAAGTAGAGTGTCTTCTCCAAACATGGGTTTAAGCACAAACTTTTAAACACATTCTCTTGAAACGGGGATCTATCTTTTCATCCATATAAATAGGAGACTGAAACATGAACTCCGTCTCAAAAAAAAGAAGAGAACAATGAAAGAAAGAAGGAAAGAGAGACAGAAAGCAGATAAACGGTATTTGTTTGCTGCTTTTATTAGCATAAGTGGCTGTTAGTTGTATCTCATGACAAAAAATTGACTGGAAATTCAACTCAAGTGTAAACAAGAAAATCAACACTATTTTAATATATTTGCTATGAGGCAGAAACAATCTCTTGGCCTGTTGCAACTGACTGTGCCTCTTCAAAGTCAAAAGGTGAAAGAAACAACAGCAAAAAATCATGTATAAGGTGAGACAGCATCCTATGTTATTTCATGAAAATCTTAGACAATTTTGTCCTAGAGGTCACTGGTAATGCAGGGCAGCACATCCCATAAGTATTTTGAAGCACTTATACACCATTATGTAAGATCCTTTCATTCATTTCAAACAATGCAACTTTCCATTGCTTAACTCTTTCGCCAACTTTGGTGATACAATACCCAACTCTTCCCTGGTGGGCAAGAAAAAGAAATCATCCCTGAAGAAACTGTGGTTTGAGACGCCAGTGTTCACGATGGTAGTTTCCAAGATGAAAATCGCTTTGGAACTAGTAAGAAAGGATCAACCACCTTTAATTCTATCAAGAGTTTTAATCTTGTAATGAAGCCAGAAAATTGCATTTTTGTTAATAGAAAGAGAACCAGCAAGAAGTGTAGAGAACAAAACACTTCCCTGTCAGCTCACGCGGCCACACGGAGTCATCGCAGACCCAGCATATAAATTTAATTTCATTAGGTTGAAGAGGAAAGAAGACAAAGATGGACGGAAGCAGCACAGTCAGCCAAATGCAAACGAGGCACACAAGTCAACGTGTGGAGAGGTGGAGAGGTCATGTGCCTTGCGCGTAGAGCTGCGATTTTCATCAGTACACCATTCTCAAGCGTTGTCTTATTTAAAAGCATGTGTCCTGGCTAGGAACCTGGCCTCATTTCGGATATGGCTTCTTTGGAACAGTCCTTCAATTGTGCTCATAGAGAAAGCCAATAAAAGAATCCAATAAGGGGTATGCTCATTACTTTGGGTCACTCGTCAATGGTCCTAGAAATCCATTTTTCCCTATCAGTGCATAATGTTCTCCATCTCCAAATGCGTTGCTACTTATCCAAATGCAAATAGCATCAACTTTCACTTGTTTTCCTTAGGGCACAGGTTGTTCTCTGAATTGTTCTAAAGAAATCTATTACACCCAGCGAATCAATTATACTTCACACATCCAGGCAGCCTGGCGTGGAGAAGTAATTCCAGATTGGGAGTCAAGAGACCTGGGACTTTCTGCCAGTTGTGCTACCTTGGCAAATAAGCCACTTCTGTTTATAAAGGTTTCTGAGTGACCTTTCTGGACTTAAAGAGTTCTCATTTGTAAAATAAAGGGGTTGTTGGGAGAGTTCCTCACAGCTCTAAGAGTCTATGATCTTAGCTTGGTTTATTAGGCTTATAAAGAAGAAAAGTCAACATAAACCCATTAGGAACGCCTTTTCTCATGTCATGAGTAATCCGCAAATCACCTAAAGCAACTTTCAACATGACCAAAATTGGAGTCTCTATTTTAAATTATGGTTTGTGTTAAATTTTTTTATTGTTCTTTTTGGATTTCTTTTTTGGCAGTTATAAACACAGATAAGTGTGCAGGCCAAAAATATAGGACCAGGGCTAAAATATTACATTGAGGACCCTCTGCAATATACTTCAAAAATATTCTACTCGGAGGATGCCTGCATGGCTCAGTTGGTTAAACATCTGACCTTGGCTCAGGTCACAATCTCAAGGTTTGTGTGGTTGAGCCCTGCATCGGGCTCTAGGTGAGAGCTCAGAGCCTAGAGCCTGCTTCAGATTCTCTCTCTCTGCCCCTCCCCTGGTCATGCTCTCTCTCTCTCTCTCTCTCTCTCTCTCAAATAAATAAATAAATAAATAAATAAATAAAAATAGAAATAAAAATAAAAATAAAATGTACTTGGAATTTTAAACTTCCTTAATACTAAAAGGAACCAGAATGGAAGAAAACATGAAAATCCATCAGTAGTATTTCATTCCGTCACAGTCTATATCTGTTGATTGGTTTTTCTGATTTCCTGTTGTTCTCTGAGAATACCAGATGTTTTTTTTTCCCTTGAACTGTGAGATTAATTAATGTTCAACAGTCAATCAAAGCTGATGTTCACAGTGTTAGTTTCTTCTCACATTTGGGGTGATTTTTAGCATGGCCCTAACTGTCTAGTAATGCTTTCGTTATTTGGGGGGCAGGTGAAGAACATTGGTTGGATAAAGCTGGCTTGCCCCTACAGTTTCCCTCCTGTCTCCAACTTGTGGACATACTTGTACTTCATTTTACAGGAGCTTTTTGCAGAAGGTCATTTAGTAGATAATCACTTATCTGTGAAAAATCCTAGTTCCTCTGTATCTGACAAATTGAGCAGACCAACATTGCATTTGAATGCCGAGTAAGAGGCAAACCAGATAGATGTGGAAATGAGAGAAAAAAATAAATAAATTTCCAGGTAAAGGTAATAGTTCAATGCATCTCCTTGTTAAAAGGGTTAAAAGGAAAAGCATTTCCACCAGCTATACTAAAGTTAAAAAAGCATGGAGTTTACGATGTTTTTCCCTTTAAAGTTAAAGTAAGAGCACAAATAATTTATGACTGCTACAGGGCTATTATTTTCATTTTGATGGAATCTTAGTGCCCCCTACTGATACTCAGTATTCTAAGGCGGCAATATTTTCTGGTTTCCTCTTTAGAGATATATTTTTCTATTATAATAATTATGGAAATCCTCCAAAAATATTGCTTTATTTATGTGAGCTTTGGAGAAGTATTGCATGGAAGTGAGTTTAAGTTCTATTTCCAGACAGATTTCTGGATTTCAGTTGGAACCCAACTGAAGTTGCCAGTGAAAAGCAAAGCACTATTTTTAGAATCAAGTGATCTCCATGGTTTTTGTTGAGTTGTTTCTGAACCGTAAGGTGAAACACTGATGTACTTTCTTTTTTCTCTCCTCTTGTTAATTTAAAAATATATTTAAAAATTTTATAAGCTTTTGGAAGACTATGGGTCGATAAGACTTAATGAAAAACAGCCATCCATTAACATACCTTTCCTGATCTGTGTTCCCAGAGGCAATGACGTTCATGTCTTTTAGCTGTATCCTTGGAAATCTACCTTAATATTTCTAAATAATCTGCTTATGCATCTAATTTCTTTGTTTCTCACTCTTAGTTTTTTTTTTTCAAATTAGCCATTTTCTATTGACTTCCTACAACAGAAGATAAGAATTAAGCTTTCTATCTACCACAAATATACACACAATCAACATCCCTTACTGCATATCACACACCACATAAAGACATCACTCACAGCTAACCTTTTATTATGTATTTTTGGTGTTTATATGCTTGTACTCCAAACAGAAATAACTTAATCCTTTTCTTCTATATAGTCATCATTAAGTACTGGTGTATTACATGCTATTTACACATATTTATGGGCAGGTTTTTGCACATGAATAACAGGTAAAAATATTTAGTGAATTTACAGAGAGAAGAAAGCATCTCTTTTTGGGGAGCCCTAGCATGGAATCCAGAAATCTGCACAGTGGCCAGATCTCTGCCCCTTACTAGCTGTGAAAACTGGGGTGTGTTGTTTTCCTTCTCCAGACCTCTGATTCTTTACCCGTAACAGGAGGACACTGGTGTATACTTTCTGAGGCTCTCTGATCTAATTTTAATTTCGAATTATGATATCATGATAGAATTATGATATTAACTGAGATTACAGCGTCTTTGATTATATCAGCTTATATACTTATACCAAATTGTTAGTACAGAAACTCAATGGCAGTAATATTGCTACTTAGTGTCTCATCCTGAAATCATGAAAATATGGCCCTTCCTGTGAGTTCAATCCTTTCTAAGCCGTAGATGCTTTGTTTTACATTCCAAAAGCCTCAAAGAGTGCTCGCAAACTTTAGCATACATCCAGTTACTCACCTGGAGTCATCATTAAAACGTGGATTCTAATTCAGGAGATCTGAGGACAAGCCTGAATTACTGCTCTGCTCACAAGTTTTGCAAACGTCACTTAGAGCAGCAAGAGTCTACGGCTTAATTCCAGCTGGACACATATTGAGGACAAATCTGTAGTATTGCCTCCAGCAAGCAGGCCACAATTCTTGGATACACAGCTTGAGTTACCCACAGGCTTTTGAGTCAAGATTTTGAGAAATCGTCAGTGGCATAGTATGTCGCTAAACAATGCTGAGCATTCTATGTATAGGTTTTTCGTAGGACTTCAGGCCATCAAAAAAGATGGAAAAATATGAGTAGTAATTTAGGTGCTGTATTTAAGCACCACATGATATCCACTTATTAGCAAATTGTGAACTTTACTTTTGACCTAAACAAGTAACTTACTTTACAGAGCTGTGAGTTCATCGTTAGCAAAGTTTGTCTAAATTACTTGCAGACCATTTTTAACTAAAGTCGTTCTTTCCTCTGATATATTATATATATATATATATATATATATATATATATATATATAAATAGAATGTTTTGATTCCTCTTCGAGTCCTATCACAAAAAATAAATACATTAGAGAGGTATGCCTAACAGTAAGACTCGATCACAAAATCTGATCACAAATATTCTTATATCTAAGAAGAATACCTAAGGAACACATTCTAATATAATGAATCTCATCCCAAGGAAGTGACCCTCAACGCACACCAAAAAACCACACAAACAGAAAAAGAATCCTGGTAGTTTTTAGAACACAGGTGAGACTGTTGGAATATAGTCTGCTTTGAACAATGTATTCTGACAGAGCTCCATCAGAAAGCACTGGGTTGAATCAGCAACACTTCATTCTGTAGTTTATCAGGAAAGACCACGAAATACAGTACTTTTCTTTTTTTTAATTCAACACACCTAGTTCTAAGACCACGTCCATAAATCATTGTCTGTGACCTCTGCAACCTCATTTCACTGCACCAGAGGGGTAAAAAGGCCTGCACTATTTCCTCGAGAAATCAAGAAAATCAAAGTCAATTTCCTTTTGAACTCTTCCTCTAAGGTATCGAGGAGAAGTAATCATCTTCTTACAAATCCTCCTACCACCTTCTTTTTAATGCTCACTAGAGACCTGAACGTACCCTTATTTGACATCTCAAATGCCTCTCCTCATCCCGAATTTAACAGAGTCTGACCTTCAGAATATGATCCTTATTAAATCGACCAAATATGTGTCCTTCCTAGGAAAATGTGGTCACAAATTGTTTCCGTTGTTTCTTAAAGTGTCTTGTCTTGAAGAAAGAGAATGCAATTTATTCCTCGATTTATTCATTAATTTAACAGATGCATATTGATGGCCTACTCGGTGGCCTACTCAGCCAGCCCTGAAGATTCAGGGATACGGAAGAAACAGACAGTCTCTGACCCATTCTTAACTTCTGGTCCTACAGTTCAGTAGTGGCCAAATTCAGACTTAAGTCTGAGTCCTCAAATGCTTGACCTTCAACTTCTTTGTACCTGGACACCAAAAAGTAGTTCTAATTCATTGGATCTCAATATTTGTGAAAGCCAGAATAAACTGTGGATTTTTATAAAGTGCTCCCTCCCCACAACACAAAAAATTCTGAATCAGTTCATCTGTGGTTATGATCAAACTTCTGTCCTTTTACATGTCTGCAGAAGAAAGTCTCCATGTAGAAGATTTACCTGTTATCATGTGTTGTTTTATCCATGTATCGTGTACTCATTCAGGTCCTAAGAAATGGATTGGGGAAACTAAATCAAGATGGCTTATAAAGTAGCTTAACTAAAATTGTCAACTCCTAAATTAAATATTAATGCATCTTTCTTTCTTTCTTTCTTTCTTTCTTTCTTTCTTTCTGATGTACATTTCTTGGTGTGAAATTTACTGCTGAGAACACCTTTGGAATTAGAGATATCCAGTTAATATTATATTTTTCTTTTCTATATCCATTGCGTAAATGGAATGCCACTATGAAAATAGGTCCACTTTATGTTTCATACGTAAGCTTGTATATTTAACCATAGGAGAAATAATATTTACTCAAAGCTAGAAGTCTAGACATATTTGATATCAGAATGTTTTCTGGGTACTAAGAACAGTTTATTTTTATTTATTTATTTTTTTTATTTTTTAGTGAGCAGAAAATAAAGGTGGCATGCTGGGAGTATCATACTGCTTTCTGGGGAGTTACAGGGAAAATTGAGGCTTACAGCCAACATGAAGAATGTTACTATAACCAGCCTTGATTCTAGTTGTTGTGTTATTTTATAATCCTTTTAAAAACCTTCAAGGACTCTGATCTCAAAACTTACATAAAATAAGTTTCTGAATAATGTTACAAAGAAAATTTGATTGCAGATTATTACTGGTTACCTCATACATTGTTTAAATTAATAAATAAACGTAGAGAAAAGATCGCCTATGTATTATGTAAAATATACCACGGGACAATGCCTCTCTAAGCCTGTAAGCAGTTTAAATTATCAGGTTAAACAAAATACAGATACAAAATCATCTTTTGATTTTCCTCTAGTTTTTCCAATCAGGATTAGGTAGATCTTTTATCTAATGTTAAAAAATGTCTACAAAATGCAGAGTATGTTATAATTATTTAGAATTTTTGTAAAGTTCAATTTTTAAAACAAACATAATGTATCAGAATAGTAGGGTCTCTACCATAAAACCACTATGGAATAGATATTTAATTTTCCTTGTTGCCAAAATCATTTCTTTAAGGAGTTTTATCTAGTTGTATTAGTATTGTGGCCTAAATATTTCAATAAACTCTTTCTTGTTTAATATGTCAAAAGCATTTGAAGCGCACTGAAACGTTTTGTCTAACACAGTAGAAAACCTCATATGTTCAACTTATTAAAGATAATGGTTAAGAAGTACACTCTGACTTAGGTCAGACAAACTTGGCTCCAAATGTCAGCTGTGATTCTTCTTCACACATGACCTTGGATATATTACTTAACCTCATGATTCTTCTTATTCTCCCATGAAAAGGGAGCTAAATCTCATGGAGTATTCCTAAAGGTTACCATTAATAAAGTATGGATCTTATTATACTTTTATTTTAAACAGAGGCCTAGTTGGCACAAATTATTATTATTATGAAATAAGTCCTAGTTCAGAGAAGCCCCGTTTGTGATAATTTCAAGGAAACTTTAGACAGAGTAGTCTTGGAAGGTTTATGCCGTTCAGCTAGGGAGGTCTACTCAGCTGAGTACACCAAGGTCAATGGCACTTGGACTTGGAAGGTGTTTGCTTTGGAAGAGTTTAATTTGATTTTTTTAATTACACTTTATCTCAATACTTCCAAATGATTTTTATATCCTTTCTTAGGCTGGTAGAGTTTATTGATTTTGACTCTTAGAGCTTTCTCTCCACAAGCTGTAATTTTACCTTCTATATACTTTCTGCTCTAAAATGTCTTTCAGATTCCAAACTTTCCTGGGGGAAAAACTAAGAAGTTTAAACATAGCTAGTAAGAGGGTTTAAAAAGACTCTAGGGAACGTCTGTTAAGGTTAAGCATCCCACTCTTGGTTTCAGCTCAGGTCATGAGCTCATAGTTCATAAAATCTAGCCCCACATTCAGCTCCCCACTAACAGCACAGAGACTGCTTGGGATTCTCTCTGTCCCTCCCCCACTGGCATGCACATTCTCTCAAAATAAATAAATAAACTTAAAAAAAAATAAAAAGGCCGTATGAGTTGAAGGCATATATGCCTCCTGATGGAATTAAAATTTAAAAGGGACTAGTAAAGTTGATCTGTTACTAGCTACCACTTATGAGGACCTGCTATTATAATATTCTGTTAAAAAAAAATACCCAAGTACTGCAATCAGGACTTGTCCAGTAGTAAAGACTATGTGTTTTCAATATATGTCACATATATTAACAAAATCCTAAAGAAAACCTGTTCTATTACAAATCTCAAGAAAAGCAAATGCTTTAAAACTTGAAGCTTCTGAGTGTGAAATTTATTATCAAGGAAAAGGCATAATTTAGTAAGAATCTTACTAAATAAAATTTAGAGTGTCAAATGGTGATCCATGCTGATATTACTTAAAAGTAAAATCTTTATGTCTCTGTCATTAGAGCATTTACTCTATCCTGGGTGACAGGGTATAAAATGACTTACAATACTGCCAAAAACTGAGATTTATACAGAACTTGAAGAGAGAAAACAGAATGTGGTCAGAAAATCTCATGAAGAGCAGTGAAGTGAAGTATACCTTGGGACTTTACATCTCAGAGCTCATAAAATGAAAAATGTACATTTATGTTTTCTCTTAGCTCACCTAGAGAATGCAATATAAAAATTTCTAAAAGTAGAACATTTCATTGGTTCTATCATATTAAACTGGGAATAAAACACTGCTTTAGTAGGATTGTTGTAAAAAGTCATCAAGGTTGTTGCTGAGAGAACTGAAAAAAAAATCATAAAACTCCCCAAATTATTAACTATATTAACTACAATTAACATGTTGAAGGGAAACTTGGTAAACAGCTAAGGTTTGCCATTCAAACCTAAGGATACTATGTCTTATGACAAAGAGATTAATCCTATGTCTAAGGACAAATAAAAGTTCTGCCGTATTAAAATGGAAAACCAAACCTTCAAAATGTCATTATGATCAACCAGTAACGCATTTGCCAGACAAAATGAAGATAACACTTCAAAGAAGATAACTAAATCCAAACTCACTGAAATGTATAAGATATATACAAGAGAGCTAGTATATAATAACGTATTTTTTAAAATAGAGATGCCAAAAACGAACAAAATGTGACTCATTGTTAGAACACGCACAGTCAATAGAAAAAGATATTGAGATTAACTCAGTGTTGGAATTAGAAAACAAAGACTTAAAATACACATTTTAAGTAAGTCCAAGAGCTTAAAGGCAATAGGGGCACTTGGGTGGCCCAGATCGTTAAGTGTCCGACTCCTGATTTCAGGTCAGGTCATGACCTCACAGTTCGTAGGATCGAGCCCCCCATCAGAACCTGTGTCACCATGGAGCCTCTTGGGATTCTCTCTCTCCTTCTCTTTCTGTGTCTTCTCCACTTGTGCACGCATGGACCCTCTCTATCTCTCTTTCTCTCTCTCTCCCTCAAAATAAATAAATAAAAGTTAAAAAAAAACTTAAATACACTACTACTAATAATAATAATCACCACAAGATACATGGACTTAATTTAGAATCAACAGAAAATAAATCAATTAGAAAACCTAAATATCTGGAAATTAAACAAACACACATACAACATACTGTTATGATCTGAATGTTTGTGCCCCACCAAAATTCAAAGGCTGAAAACCTAATCTTCAAGGTGATGATAGTAAGAGGTGGAGCTTTTGGGGATATTATTTTTAATTATAAAATAATAAACACTTTCCACCTTCCCCGCAAGATAGAGAAAAAGTTTCTGCTCTCATCAGTTATATTAAGTAATCCTCTGGATGTCCTAGCAGCCAGTAACAAATTAAAAAATGGGAGACATATACCATAGACGTAGACTGAAATATTAAAATGTTCATTTTCTCAAAATTCATGTATAAATGAAATGTAACCCCAATTAATTTTTCAATATGCTTTATTTTGAGAATTGGATGGTATATCCTAAAATGTATATGGAAATAAAGATAAAACCAGCCCAAACAATCTTTAAGTAGAAAAACAAATCTAGAAGATGTACACAACTTGATTTCAAGACTTTATATAAAACTACAGATATTGAGACAGTGTAGGAGTATGGAATTGGCAAAAGAATAGGTATAGATTTAATGGAATAAAATAGAGAATCCAGAAATAGGGCCATATATTAAAATGATTTGGCAAAGGCATCAAAACAATTCAATTGAGAATGGACAGCCATTTCTACAAATAGTGCTGAAACAATTAGGTGAACAAATAAAAAAGAACCTTAACATCGATCTCATATTACACAATAAAAATTAATTATAGGGACATTTGGCTGGCTCACTCGGCTAAGCATCCAATTCCTGGTTTAAGCTCAGGTCATAATCATGCTGTTCGTGAGTTTGAGCCCCATGTCAGGCTCTGCGCTGACAGTGCTTGGGATTCTCTCTCTCTCCCTCTCTCTCTGTGCTTCCCCACTTTCTCTCTATCTCTCCCTTTCTCTCAAAATAAATAAACAAACCAAAAAAAAAATTAATTCTAGATGGATCAGCAGCCTATCCTTAAAACCTTGTCTGTCTGGAATCACGTGATAACTTCCACATCTCTTAAGCTTTGCACATTCAGACTTGTTCAGCAACAAGAACATCTCACAACCCAGCAAAGGAATAAACCATTTATTTAGCATCAGTCAGATTCTGTCAGACACTGAAGGCAAGATTGATAAAAATTTCCTTCATGCTAGATAGAGCTCCAATAAAACAAGACTACAAGATCCATATCCTATTTGAAGCTGAGACATAATGTTATTGATGTTATTCCAACTATATTTTATCTAATATTTTAAAACAAAAACATATAAAGGGATACTGAAGTATGGTCAGAGATTGTAGTTTAATTGCAAAAATATGAGCAGTTGCTGGGTGACAGAGGGGAGTTCTCTAAAAAATAATCTAAAGGCTTTCAACAGAATGAGTTATCAGAACACAACTTTGGATAGAGCTCTTGGTGTCTTCATCTCCAACCAAGAGCATGAAAATATCTGGTCCCCCTGGTGTCTGGCATAGTTAGGTAAAGGAGTACAAGGCTGGTAAAGCAAATAAGCTTGGGAGCTTGGAAAGCAAAAGCAAGTACAATGAAATAATTATGGAGAACGCAATGCCTCATGTCCAATGCCAACAACG
The DNA here is from genome assembly GCF_018350215.1 of Panthera leo. Classification (NCBI taxonomy): domain Eukaryota; kingdom Metazoa; phylum Chordata; class Mammalia; order Carnivora; family Felidae; genus Panthera; species Panthera leo. The sequence continues at coordinate 20,352,423 of NC_056687.1, read as the reverse complement.
ACGAAACTCACAAAATGAATGAAATGTGAGAAATTTTGGCAAAATAATAAAAAAAATTAAACTGGAGCTTATCTTCTCCCCGGCACAGTTGTTTTTGTAAAGTGAGGAGCAGTGGATGTGAGACAATTGTGTACAGCAAGGGAAGAAAAGACGCTGAGAAGAAGGGTGGCTCCCAGTGGAATTTTACAAGAAAAGAAATTCTGGCAACACTGTCGATGCAAATGTTTAAAACTATTTGGAGAGTTTGCTTTCCTATTCTTTTCCCATCTCTATGACCACCCATTTCACCTCTCATAAAAACATCTATATCAGCTTTTGTTTTCGTTATGGGCAACAAAAGCTGGGAAAAAGCAGTAGGAATGATTATGTGAATGAAAAAAGAATACATTTTGACCATGTGTGACAACACTCTCTGTATTCCGTGGGGTATGATTCAGAAGGCAGAGGAAGAAAGGGGAGAAATGAGACTTCATTGAAATATAAAATGAAGAAGGGGTATAGCTTGTGTCGTTTCCGTGAAGCAGGGACTGAAGGTAGAACAATAATCATAACACGGGAAGAATTTTATTAAACAAGCCATTTCTGGTTTTGCCCAAGCATCATGAATAGCAATGTACAGCTGAAGTGGTTTTTTGTATGTAATGTGATAGATCAGAATATATTACAAATCTAAAGGCATATACTTAACTGTTATATAGACCTACAGATATGGAGTTGGTATTTTGAGATCTCTCCCTTTGCCACTCTACAACTAACGTTGACTCAGAATTTTCTTACATCCATAAATTAAATGCTTGTTCTCAAATGAGTCAACTTGTAATGTGTCATTAATTCTAACAAGTCATAAGAAAACCTGTATTTCCAACTGCAAGTTTTGGAAGCAGTAGTGGTGGTGTTTAATGGAGTTAGGGACAACTGAATTTGTACTTGACTCTCACACTGCTTACTAATTTGAACACACCTAATGCCACCGATTCCTTATCTGTTACAAGAGGAAGCTGCCTATGTGAACAAAATGGCATATGAGTCAGGCACTGTTCCAAACGCCTAGCATGTTGTGGTCAACAAGACAGGCAACATCTTTATACTAAAAACCTAGGGGCGCCTGGGTGGCTCAGTCGATTAGGCTTCCAACTTCGGCTCAGGTCATGATCTCATGGCTCATGGGTTTGAGCCCCACATCTGGCTCTGGGCTGACAGCTCAGAACCAGGAGCCTGCTTCAGATTCTGTGTTTCCCCTCTCTCTCTTACCCTCCCCACTCACACCCTGTTTCTCTCTCTCTCTCTCTTTCTCTCTGTCTTTCTCTCTTAAAAAGTAAGTAAACATTAAAAAAGTTAAAAAAAAAACTAAATTATTGTAAATGAATAAGGCAGAAAATAAATGAACAAGGCGAGAAAAGACCCATTCTAATAGATGGAACATAATGTAAAGAAGCCTGAAGACGTACATTTGTTTCATTGGTAAGAAAAAAAAAAAAAAAAAAAAGAAAGAAAGAAAGAAAGAAAGAAAGAAAGAAAGAAAAAGAAAAAGAAGCCTGTGATGGTCAGAGGTGAGTAAGTAATGCAGAAAGTGATAGGAAATGGCGTGTCGTAGAAATGGTCTGATCACACCAGGCCTTGTAGACAGTGATGGATGCCGTATGTTTGCCCCTCCCTACCCATTCTCTACCCTCTTTCGCCTGTTGTGTGCATCCAGAAATCCTGTGTAAATTGCCGTAGTGAGTTGATTTATTCTCTCCAGCTGTGTTTGTCCAGTTGGTCACTCTGGAAGGCGATCCAGAAGACAAGAAGAAATAAAGGCTCTGGTGTTCGTTCACCTTGGTTACTTCCCCAATGAGTCAGCTGCATCACTGTATGGAAAGTCCCAATCTCTGTGAGGTTGCCCTTGCATACAGTTACTCTTTCCAGATTCCCGTAACTCCAATCCTTCAGGTCCAGGGTTGACGAAGCCCCCCTGCTGTTTCTATTCTTAGAGCACTGTGCTATCCCCTGCTGGTTTACCTGAACTCTCACTATACCTATAACAATAATGCCATTATTCAATTATCTTTTAAATGCCAACGTTGAATGAGCTCTTTGTTTCCTGCTGAGACCCTATCTGGTACAAATATAGTAAAGATTTGGTTTTAATTATAAAATGTACATTGTGGGCCAAATGCACAAAATGAGAAAAATATGATTATTCGTCATCGGAAAACACAAGGCACTCTTACTTCCGATACAGAAAGTGGAGTCATCAACATAGCTTCTTTTCCTTTCTCCCTCAGCTGACGCCCAACAGTGGCCTGGCCAGGAGGTTGTATTTGTAGCCTCAAACAGCACAGATCTGAGTATTTTCAAATAAATATCTTGGCTCTTTTCTCTTTCAACTTCCTGACTTGAAGAGGCATAATGACATATCAAAAGAACCAGGAACAATAAAAGACAAGTTGCAGGGAGTCTTAAGCGAAGTTACACTTCCACACACACACAAATGCAAGACAATGAGAAAAATGATTTGTGGAATTAATTCTGCTCTATAAGTGTTCCCTTGCAAAGCTATACGCACACACAAACAAACGAAAGGCATTGATTGGAATACTAGAAGGCATTTGCAAAATGGACTACTAGAATACTTGAATTTATTACACCTAAAGGGTTGCTTGCTGCAAAGCATTGTTAAATCATCATTTCTTCTCCTAAAGAAAGGGAATATTGAATTTTGTAAGACAAAACATCACACGTAAGTAGACGCCATTCATTTGAGAAATATACAGCTTCTCTTGAGACAGCTCAGATTTGCTGGTTTCTTTAGTAAAAGCTATAAATAGGAAGATTCTCAATCTGAGTCTAGGTTTGTACAAACACAGATAAAATGCTTGAGCTGTTCTCTGAAGCTGTATGAACCCCTCCTCCTAAAACTGCCTCCGAGTTAATACATTGTATTTACACAGGAAAACTGAAGCAGAGATTTGAAGAAGAATATGATGATGTTGATCTGAATAGACACTGAGTAATTGGATTATCTGAATAATTAGGAAAAAAATTTAACTCTTCCTTTCGAGTCCATTTTGTATTTATTTATACTATTTTGTGAATGACTGATGTGAGGAAAGAGAGGTTTGGCAATCTTCTTTTTTTCTTTTCTTTTCTTTTTTTTTTCCTGTAACTGTTTATTTATTTATTTTGAGAGAGAGAGGGAGACCATAAGTGGGGGAGGCGTAGAAAGAGAGAATCCCAAGCAGCCTCTACCCTGACAGTGCAGAGCCCATCTTGGGTCTCCATCCCACATGACCTCAGGAGGTCATGACCTGAGCCAAATCAAAGTTAGTCAAGCTTAAACTTGACTTAAGACTTAAGACTCAGGCACCCCAGCAATTTTCTTTTCAAATTAATTTGTGCAGAGAAGATAGATGAGGACAGGAAATTTGTTAACTTTCTATTAAAATGCAGCGTTTAGTCATGACTTTAAGAAAAGTCAGTCCAATTTACATATTACAAAGGAGAAATTTAAAAACTATATAAGAAAATTACACCATACATCTTCATCAAGTCCAAATGCCCAAGACCTGTTCTTTTCTCTATTTATTGTAAGGTCATACAATTACTCCTTATAAAACAAATGATCTTTTGTCAATGAATTCAGTGAAGCCGTAAGCAAGGTCAATGGAAGCACATGTTAGATGCTGAGTCATTGACAGGTAAGATCTTTGTTGTTGAAGATGGTAGGTGATGGTGATTTAAGTAGGGTTGGGGGAAATGAAAAAGTTTAATCTTACTCTTTTGGCTGTTCAAGGGCACCTGGGTCTAGATATGCCAGTGAATCCCATCAGTATACCTTACGCTATATTGAATGCTAATGAAAATCATGGATAATAAAGAAATTAACAACAACAAAAACAGCAACAAAACCCTTTCTTCATATTTCTAACAGGTTCTGGATATACTGGATTTCCTTGTCTATAAATCTTCCCTCTTTGGCCAAACAATCGAATCTTCGTTTTCAGACTTTACTCATTCATGATTAATTCAGATGAATATCTATTGTAGAGATATTTTTATAAGAATAAAACCTCCCTAAAAGTAAAATTTATCAACTGAAAAAGCGAACAGTGCTCCAAAGTTTATCAAAAACTTTTGTGTCTCACTTAGAGAAAAAGAAATATTATCCGAGTCACTAAACCAATAATTCATTTTAATATAAAGGGATTTTTGTAGCAGCTGTTACAATTTTAAGCAGGAAACACAGCAGAAAGCTAAAAAAATAAAGCAAAGGAACTAAATGCCCTCACAGTAGAAGCATTGTACCATTAATAGCAAGGCTCCGTTTACAAAAATTAGGGCTTTGATAAATCCACTGCTAAGTTGTTTGTATGAATAACTACTCTGTTTTGACAACTAACATAAGTCATTTGAAAAGCTCATTCTGCTTACACCAATTGTGGATTTCTCCCCCCCTGTCATTTTGGGTTGTTGACAGGAAAAAAATGTGGCTACTAACAAATTCATCACGTAGGAATTTTGAGCCTTGGGCATATTCTGATCTCTTTCTTTTTTGCTTCCATGTTTTGGATACTGGTTGCAAAAACAGCCTCTATTCATCACCTGTCCCTACACATATGCCACTTGGACATGACATTGCCACTCTGCTCATCTAGTAGTGGACTTGCTTGCTCTACCCCTTGATTTGGACGAGAGAATGCAGGACAGCCATGAGATGTCCTTCTAAGCCTAGGCCTCTGGAGGCCTTTCAGGCTGCCACTCTCTCGGGATTTTGCTCACTTACCAAGGGGATAACACAGACCGGCCAGCTATAGGGTGAGAGACAACCATAGACGGCGCTGGTCCTCCCCGCTAAGGTCATCTGAGACCAGCCAGCCCCAGTTGGTTCATCCCCTGAATGTGTCAGAATCAGCCAGGTAAGACCTACATGTGCTGAAACTTCCAAAGACTCAGTCTCTTGAGGAAGGATAAAATGTAGTTTTACGATTCTAAGTTTCACGTTGGTGAGACGTAAATAGCTAACAAATAAAGAATCTTAAATAAGCCGCTGACTTTGATAGTGCTAAGTCTCTCATTTTTATATAACAAATATTTGTTCAAATCCACCAGTGCCCAGCACTCTGCAAGGTACTCTAGAGGAAATAAAAAATTGTGTGAGAACAAGCCTTTGACCCAAATTAACATAATTCTTTGAGGAGGACAAAACTGAATGCGTTAGGTATGCTTTAATCTTTATGCAGACTTCAACTTTTTCTGAACCGTGGCAATTCCCTCATGGTGATTCTGAGAACTCCACCAAGACTTTCTGACTTCCAATGATCTTTAGAAATATGCACATTAGAACAATCTCCTCATGGAAGGCTAATCTTAGAAAACAATATATGTCCTTATATTAAGACTAAGCTAAAGTCATTGAATTAATTGATAAACATAACTAAAGTCTGTTTTAAAGTTACTGATCGGAAGTAAAACTTTATTACATTTCTTTTGCACTAAATATGAAAAAATTAAATAAATTACTGTAGGTTATTTTATTATTCAAACACTTTAATCTTTATGTTACTGTTATTTAAATGTTAAATATGATGCCATTCTTTTGGTTATCATTGCATCGGGGACTATAGTTCTCAGCATTAAAAGAATGTTGAGAGGGTAAAGTAAGACTGTTTTTCCAGGAAACTTTTTTCACACAACCAGAATTTGTAGATAAGCCCCTATGCCTGCTTACACAGATGCAAAGAGACCCACATCACGAGACTCTGGGTCATTCCACAACACTTTTGGTAGAATTGGAGACCTTCCAACCACCTTAAGAGCAAAAGAGTTAGTCTTACAAAAGCACTAACCCGCCCCACTAGAAAATAACCATGATAGAAACTACCTACGTTAAGTTATGCTACCTTCAACCAGTAAGAAGAGTACAAGGGAAATAACACAATGCTAAGGAAGGAGGGAAATGGGCATGTGTCACAGAGGATAGACATCTGAACCAGGAATAAAAAATCTTCAGTTTAGCCCAGCTCTCGTTTTCACCTACTGCGGAGCAAACTACAGAACGTCTCTAGCCTTCAATGTGCCCAATTTTATGAGTTTTCTATACGAACCACATACAACAAAATCTAAAAGATTCCTAAAGTTCATAGGAAAGGACACAGATTATATAAACTCTTCTGAAGTAGATTCTTAAATTTCTGTACCATCCATCACCCCAAATCACAAAATGCTACATACAACACAGCAGAGTTTAAACTAATTAACTGAAACGTATTCCAAGTGAAATTTTTTTATCTTTTGGTTTCATTTAAAGTTGAGTATCATTTGCACATCCCCCCTCCTCCCCACCCCCCAAATATATATCTTGCTATATAACTAATCAGGCACAGGTGCTTGTTCTAAGGCCTAGGTTTAATCAGAAAAATGAACTGTTTTTTTGTTTTTGTTTTTGTTTTCTCATATGTATATTGTCTTTAACAATGCAACTGATTGTCTCACTCTCTTCAATATGCATTAAAACAGTCCAGATCAGGGGTGCCTGGGTGGCTCAGTCGGTTGAGTGTCCGACTTCAGCTCAGGTCATGATCTCGTGGTCTGTGAGTTTGAGCCCCAGGTCAGGCTCTGTGCTGACAGTTCAAAGCCTGGAACCTGCTTCGGATTCTGTGTCTCCCTCTCTCTCTGCTCCCCCCCACCCCCGCCCCCGCTCATGCTCTGTCTCTCTCTCTGTCAAAAATAAATAAAACATTAAAAAACAAAAACAAGCAAGCAAACAAACAAACAAAAAACCCAGTCCAGATTGGGGGTACCTGCGTGGCTGAGTCAGTTAAGTGTCAGACTGTTGATTTTGGCTCAGGTAATGATCTTATTCTCATGAGATCAAGCCCCTAATTGAGCTCCATGCTGGGTGTGGGGTCTGCTAAGATTCTCTCTTTCCTTCTCTCTGTACCCCTCCCAATTCTCAAAAAAAAAAAAAAAAAAAAATCAGATCACTACCTTTTACATCTTTATCTTGTTACCATAAATCACATCTTCACTGTAATTAGGGTAAAGGTAGGGAATTTGAGAAAATGCTGAAGTTTTTGATATAATGGTTAAAGGGTGATAAGTAGGAAACATGGGCAGGAGAAGGTAAGTGTGTACAATTTAGAAGTGATCTTAGGAGGGGCGCCTGGGTGGCTCAGTTGGTTAAGCGGCCGACTTCGGCTCAGGTCATGATCTCACGGCCTGTGAGTTCCAGCCCCGCATCGGGCTCTGTGCTGACAGCTCAGAGCCTGGAGCCTGCTTCCGATTCTGTGTCTCCCTCTCTCTCTGACCCTCCCCCATTCGCACTCTGTGTCTCTCTGTCTCAAAAATAAATAAACCTTAAAAAAAAAGTGATCTTAAGAAAATTCTCCACATTCCTAGAATGGTTGATTACTATGGCTATTTGAATATACGCATAACTTTTTTTCCTCCAAATTATTCAGAATACCTTCTTTGCCCTTAGAGTTGCATTAAACTGCATAGGGATTTATTAAGAAAATAGTGTTAATTAAGTGAAGGATAGATAAGTGAGCAGAAACCTGGTTATACAGCATATATCAAACTTCTAGCATCTACTTCAGTATTATAACACATAGTTCCTAACAAAAGAGTCCTTGTGGGATCATAAGGAATTTATTTTACTGAGTAGATTTTGGTCTATGTGAAAGAAGAAAATTCTGATCTAATCACTCTATCATTTAAGGGACACAGTCTTTAAACCTTGGGAAAGAGCCCTGGATTTTATCCCTCAGAACTGAGAAAGTCACCCATACAGTAGGTCTCCCGGAAGGAATCACACTTCTGTAGTTTCCAACTATTATAGTCACTCAAAGGTGCCCTCATAACCAGGGACTCTAAAGCATAGGATAAAATAGTTATTAATGTAGTCAACTCTACGTAACTATTTTCTAAAATGACTTCTGTACAGCATGCAATTCCTCTGGCAAACAAGCCTAGCAGAAAAGTCTGAGGGGTAAACAGAAAACCTGACAGAGTTTTTCTATCCAAAGTAATGGGAAACAGGACTTAAATAATGATTTGACCTAACGGTAGGAGTCAGACAGTAAGAAGTACAGAAAAATGTCCTGAAAATGTCCATATACTCGTTCAATAGATCATGACAAGTGAAAGAATGCAATCAAAAAATCAAATTAAAAATATTGTGTTAATATTGTGTTAAAGACATGTCAGTATAGGCTAAGTGGCTGTAACAAATAGACCCATGAAGGCCTTACATTTCTTTCTGCCTTAACAGTCCAGGCAGCTGTTCCTGGATGGTGAGCAGCCCTCCTTCACGCAGGGACCCAGAGTTCCCGGCTGTCCTTCCATGTCACCATCCATGTCACGAAGGCTAGTCTATTGTGCCCAAGGCTTGGTGGCAGGGGAGAGACGAGGGTATAGGAAGGCACAAGCACTCAGTTATAAGTTCAAGCAGAAAAGCAGCACACGCTTTCTACTCTCATGCCATTTAGGACCCAGGCAAATGACTACACTGACTGCAAGAGAGGCTGGAAAATGTAATCTTGTCATGTGTCCAGGAAGAGGTTTCACGTCTTTGATCATCTCTGCCACACACATCAACAAATTAATATTGATGCAATCATGATAAAATCAGTGTGTCTAAAAAAAAAAAAAAAAAAAAGTCCATCAAAAAGAAGCCAAGACAACGACGAGCCCTAATTAGCACAATTTAACAATCATTGTCAGTCATTTGGCTGTCATCAAATATGCCAGGTGATGGACAAGAGAGGCAGACATTTTAGAAACTTGGAGAGTATTTATGAATACTGCACCAGCGTGAACCAGAAGAGAAGGATTCTGCAGAGAAATGGGAGGAGAAGAAAATTCATGTCTTTAAGTCCCTGTACTTAGGCGTGTGCTTGAGTGCGTGACCTCTCCCAACCTCAGATTTCTCTTCTGTAAAATGGAACGAAACACAGCGAATCTAAAATTGGTTCCAAGAGTGCTTTGTTTATCAAAACTGAAGCAAGAAAAAGTGTGTGAAAGCACTCTGCAATGTCAACAAGCCGCATAAACTCATATAAGGCAGTGCATAAAAATCTGGTATTTTAAATGATTGTTATTAAAATTTTGAAAAAATAGTTGAATTGCCTCTGGTATTATTGATTACATGATTTAAAATTTTAACACAATCCCTTCCACACATATCCACCTCATAATAAATAGCTCTTTCTCTTTTGTTTTAAAAGTTACTAAAAGAAAATAAAATATTGGTATTTGCATTGATTTATTATTCACAGATCCTTTGAAAAAACAGTACATTAAATTTTTACTCCTAGCGTTACAGCAACATTTTTAAACATTTTTGTTAATGCATCTCTGTCAGTAAAAAATTTTAAGTTTATAGTATGTGTGTGTGGACATATTACTATATATATCATACTATACGATATTATATATCATAGTATATTTCATATGTAATAAGAAATAAAATTTTTAAACTGGTGAGGTAAAAATTAGAAAAAATATTGTAAAAGTTGATTTTATTTATTAGGAATAGAGGAAATGAATATGTTTGTTCTCCCCAACATATTGTTAGCAGTTTTTATTATTTATATAATAGGAGAATTATGGTTAATATATATCATATATGATTAATAACATATTAGTATACTATATATAATTGATGTATGTAGATTATTAATTAGCACTTAACTATTGTATATGGGACTAGGTATGTTCTTAAATTTTATATTAAGAAAAAAAAGTAAAGAAACAAAATATTGTATTAAGAAGCTTTTAACCTCTTCTTTTTACTTCACAATGAATAATCTTGTATATACTAGAAATATCAACCTATGCACGTTGTTACCTATAATTTTATATCCACATTATTAATGTATTTTAATAAATACTACTTATATATATATTATTAGAATATATAATAAGTAGTATGTATTATTAATAATAATATTGGGGATTATGTTATTGAGTTTAATTCCTTCCTAAAATATTGGCTTAACCCTGTAGGATACAGATATTAAAAAATCTGGCTCTAAAGTTTTACGTTATTGTTAGTGGACGTGAAAAATTAAAAAGATAAAGTTACAATATATATTACACAATGATACACACAAAAGCATACACACACACACACTTCGGAGATGGTCCATTGTTATGGTAGTAGATATAAATCCATTAAATTAAATTCATTATCCATTATTCAATACGATGATAATTTTCAACTAACATCACATCTCATTAGTCATCGTTGTTTTCTCTCACAATGGTACTTCGAAAGACCTTCTACCAGTAATAGGAAAAAGTTAGTCATGTTTTTACTGTTCACTTTTTGCATTTCAGTATGATTTTTAAATAACAATTTCTTTTTTAAGACTGTTGTTCATTTTGGGAAGAATATCTTATGTTGAACTAGACTTTTTCACTTAAATAGGTGAAGACAAATTGTAGTTTGTGGCAATACTTTGAAAACAAATGAAAAGCAAAAGCAATTCTGTAGAATTCTGTAATAATTAAGAATATCTTGACCATTCATCAGACAGATTGAGTATCCCGGGCACCACGTCACTGCTGCATATAGGATATTGGACCAGGGAAGATCTTATATTTTACATTAAAAATCTTCAGCTTTTTTTTTTTTAGTTTTAGAGTAAAAAAATAATTAGAAGTTTCATGTTTTTCTTCCTATATCATAATGGATGATTTTGCACATACTTGAGTCTGTCACTCTCACATTAAGTTACCAATAATTTTAATTCCCTCAGAAGAACGCTCAGATATCTTATTCTAGTATAAATTTGGATCACATATTGTAATAAAAAAGGAAAACCTTTATTAACTCTCAAATATTGCATGAAACAGAAAATCCATAAATTCAAGGTAAGTACTGTTTTATATGTATCATAAAAGTACATGACTACTTAAACTCTGGATTTATTATGTTTGCTGAAAAATAGCTAACCTTGTAGAGAAACTTTTAACATTTTCTGAAGGGTTCCAGAAAGAAATGAAACTACTAAACAGACAATTTTATTTTAAAGTTGAGTGCTTGCCTGGGGAAAGAGAAGAAATGGAAGAAACATGTATGCATATTGAGATGTCTGAACTGCATGAAAACTTTTGATCTCTTCCTTGCCAAAAAAATCAGGATTCAAAACTACATTATGTATGAAAACCTGGAAAATATGCATTCATTCATTTGACTGTATTTTCATAAATCTGCAATCACAAGTGTTTAAATGATACATGTTTTCTGCATCATATTTGTAGGAAATCCTAGCCAGGATATTTTACTCTTTATTTGGAAGAGAAAAATGGCTAGACTTACCTCACTAAAAGAGCTAAATATGGATGCCATGTTAAAAAAAAAAAAAAGAAAAGAAACACTTGGTAGAATATCCTGAGGTCTGTTTAAATGTATAGAATTTTTATCTATCTTTCATATAGATAGATAAATAGATGATAGATGATAGATAGATAGATAGATAGATAGATAGATAGATAGATGATAGATGATACATGATAGATGATAGATAATATAGATATACATGTCCTTTTTTATTCAAGAAAATTACTTTAAAAATCAAAATTGTTTTATAAAATATATTTTCAGGTGAAATATTAAACATTTAGAAATAAATACCTTAGCACAAAGGGCTTGCTCATTGCAATGACTAAGCAAGACTAGAATTATTTGGTTTTTGAACAAAAACAGTAAGATGGGATTCTGCACAACTAGTCTAGGGTTTCTCTATCTCAGAGCTATTGACATTTTGGACCTGATAGTTCTTCACCGTAGGCTTCTGTCCTGGGCACTGTAGAATGTTTAGCAACATCTCTCTCTTCTTTTAACTAGATGCCAATATTACACCCTACTCAACCCAATTCTAACAAATTAAAAATTTCTCTTGACATGGTGAAGTATTCTCAATGGGGCAAACTTTGCCCCTGGTTGAGACCCCTGGAACAGTAGAATAGTATGTCAGAGTACTTCACCCTCCACATTTTTTTGTCTACCACACGTGTATATAGACAGAGACAAAAAAGGACATAGATCAAAGAGAACAACAGTCTAAAGGTTAACAACATAACAAAAACAAATCAAAAAAATAGCACATGAACCTACCTGCATACTCATGAAACACTACTCACAGTAAAATTTCTCCTGTGAGAGTGATAGAAACTTCTGATTTCCATCAGAAGAGGAAATAAAGCAAACAAACAAAGAAACCTTCAAACATTATCTCCTGGAAAGATCTATTGCTACCACAATAAATTGTTTTCATATCTCAAAATGTCCACTAGTTATATAGGGAGAAAACATAATTTTGCAGTGGACATAAAGGGGTGATGATACACATGTTTTCAAATGCCATGTAGCTGAATCTAGAATAAACTAAGTATTACCCATCTACTAAATAATTCATCCAAGGTATATCTAAGCAAAAGCATTTCACATCATTCCTTCTGGGTAAACTAACAAATAATAAATGTTTTGCAATATACGTTATAATAATCTGTTAACAACCGGCTAATTTTGAACCCCATTTGGTGACAGGCTACCTCCTCCGGAAAGTTCAAGATTCTGCACACCCAGTTACTTCTCAACCACAACAGCTTCTTTCCTCACACCTTACTTAAGAAGAAAAATCTGTAGTCTGAATCAAGGGCAAAAAAGAGTTCTCAAGGGGTTAGAGTGAGACCACTATAGTAGGATATAAAACTTAGACAGACGAGTAAATGGGAGTCAAAAGTTCACTTTCTCTGTGGGCTTATTTCTCTTTCCCTCACTTCAGCTACAAAATGAGCAGGAAAGGCTTTAAAGGGAAGCCCTGCTCTCAGCATCTTTAAGGGGAAGAGGACAAAGGGATCAAGCCCCCATGAGGTCCCGACCACACACCAGCTACCCCTTTATTGCTGACTCTCATACAGATTCATGAAGACTGCACACTCCCAAATGTCAATCTGTGATCAATAATTCTCATGTTGGCTCTTAATTTTCAAAATGGAGACAAAACAAATGCTTGTGGACACTGGATCTTTCAGACCACAGGAAGAACTCAGCTGTTAAATGAGGCAGGACAGAAAGACAATGTCATCTTCTACATGCAATTTTATTTATGTGTTTATTTATTTATTTATTATTTATTTATTTATTTACTAAATGTTTATTTATGTTTGAGAGACAGAGCGTGAGCAGGGGAGCAGAGAGGGAGATGTAGAATCTGAAGCAAGCTTCTGGCTCCGAGCTGTCAGCACAGATCCTGATCCGATGTTGGGCTCAAATTCACCAGCCATGAGATCATGACCTGAACCAAAGTCGGACGCTCAACAGACTGAGCCACCCAGGCGCCCCTACATGCAATTTTAAAATCATGCCTCTGTATATTTCTTCATGCCTTCTCTTCTGTATCTTTCCCTTCCAATGCCATTTATCTTACACATACTCTCTTTCACTTAACTAATCAAACTATGGAGCTGAAGGAATTTTTTTAACAAAGGCTGCTCCTTTTTTGATCCATCTTTTTATCTCCCTATAGAACGTCCATTTTCCCTCAGCTGCCACCTCGATCAAAGGCTTTGCCTTCATCCCGAGTAACGTGGTCATTCCTGGTAACTTGAACATTTCCACGGAATTTTTATTTCAAATAATGGCCTCTCGGTTCTTTTATCTCATTACCTCTAATGACCTTCTTGGCCACTCCACCTGAGCCGACATCAGGAATGGTCATGACGGTTCCTCCTCCACAATAACTCTCAAGCTTCCTTAGATCCTATGGTTCATAATTCCAGTAGCATTCCTGAAAACACACAGTGAACTAGTGCTTACTTAATGATCGGTGATAAAAGACATTGTGGTTATTGATGATGAAGATGATGGCATCTATAATCCACTGTGGACCAATACTTCTATGAAATAAAATGAGTTGTTAAAAACAAAGTTTAAAAATCTGCAAAAACAGTGTACAAGATCACAATTTGTACTGTTAGTTTCAACAGATAGATTGTCAATGTGCTGTAACGTTTGTAAACCTTCATTCCCATTTTCTGTGTTTTTACTTGCCATAACTGGTAACAAACAATTTGAAAACCAGAAACCAGTTTCTGTACTCCAGTTTGAACAAAATTACATTAACTCATCTTCCCTCTCCATCTTTTCTTTGCACTTATCTGGCAAATTCCAATTCCAGATGACCTGCCTTTTTTCCTATGATTCCAAAGACAATTGGAAATTGGAAGCTATCCCTCCCACTCCCAAAGACTTAACCTGTGTTTGGATCCTATTTGAATTTATCTTCTAAGAAATATTACACTATCATTTTTTTTTCCTTTCTGATTGTTCACCTTGTCATCATTATCTAGACACTCCCCACTGTTTGTTTTTTTTTTTTTTTTGACATGTTCCCAACATTGTCCATCTTAAAAAAATGGTTTCCTCCCTCTCTCTCTTCCCCGTCATGATCAAACTTCTTTAAAAATTTGGCTTCCTCTATTTCTATGGCTTCAGTATCCTAATTCCTAAACTCATTCCATTTGATTTCATTTCCACCGCTCAACCAAAATAGTTATTTCTAAGGTAACCGAAAATTTCCATTCTGACACTATCTATAAAGATTTCAGTAGTGTATGGTAATACTAATTTATTCTTTTTAAGAACTTTTTTCTTTGGGATTCTCTGCAAACCTACTGACCTGCTGATCTAGCTCTTTTAAATTTATTTCTTTGTAGAATAATTCACTTCTATCCAGATCATTAAATGCCAGGTTTTCTTCTGCCATTTTCCAAGCTATTTTTTTTTATGCTTTATCTATACTTCCTAGCTCTCTCATCAGTGTATATGGCTTTTTGGCTAATAATACCCACAAATACTTGTGAATTCCAAATTTACTTTGTACTTAATCAATTCTAAAGCAAACCTTATTGTCACATTTTAATATATCTGATAAGAAAATGTGTCTTACAATAGATGGGGTTTCATACATTCATTGGCAGTCCATTTTTTCTCAGTGACATGAATAGTGTGCATCTTAAAATCCATGTTTTTTTTTAGAGTTGCTATAATACACTTATATCCCCCTTCTGAAATCCAGACCCATATAACTACTCATTATTTCCACTTGAATGTCTAGGGTAGTGTTCAATAAAAACCCGATTGTTGGAACACATTATATTCCATATGAATGATTAACCCTGGAGGTATATGACCTGGTGATCTAAGTAAATGTACTCAAACTCAACATGTTCAAAACTGATCGAATGATTTACTCTTTCTTCCATGTTCATCCACCTCCCAACTGCCTCAAAATATATGTATTTATCCAGTGTTCCTTTGTTCAGCAAATGTAAACTTCACCTGTCCATTTACATAAACCAGAAACCTAAATGCCAGTCTGTATTTCTATCTCCTCAAATCAGGCACCAAGTCCTTCTGAAATCATCACCTAAATATTTCTCTAATTATTTTACCTTTATCCATTTCCTCCAATCTTTTGTGGTGCAGATGACCATCATCCTACCTGGAACTCTGTGACGACCCTCTAAGTGCTTTGGCCACAGCTCTTTGACCTCCCTTCACATCTTTTCTCCTTCCCGTGGTCAGAGTATTTTCCCGTGGTCAGAGTATCACCCATGTTTAAAACACATTGGTGTCTTCCCATTGCTGGCGTCTTCCTGGCAGGCTTTGTATTTTCTGGCTATTTTCTTTTGATCAAGCCTCATTTTGCCTTTCACTCATCCTTATTCTCTAGATTTTATTCATTATATGCCCTGTATATAGTCCAGTTCCCAGCATATTGTAAATTCTAAGTAAGTATCTACTAAATACTTGTCTCAAAATGGCATTGGTCTAGAAAGTGCTCCCAATCTAAAAAAATGTGTGATTCTAAGACTGCCTTTAAAAAATACATATTGCATATTGTATTTATCAAATGGTATAGGCCTCCTTTAGAAGACATTTTTTACTCGTTTTATTTACTTGTTAAATTGTTGCATCTGTGCCTTGATTTTTTTTAAAGTTTCCAATCCTTCATGATAGAAAATAAATACACAATTATTTTAATAACATTATATTTGTTTTAAATTAATTAATTTATGATATGCTACCCTTTTGGAATAATAGCTTTAAGTCTATAAATAGTTAAGTTATATTAAGAATTTACTGGTTTGGGGGCGCCTGGGTGGCGCAGTCGGTTAAGCGTCCGACTTCAGCCAGGTCACGATCTCGCGGTCCGTGAGTTCGAGCCCCGCGTCGGGCTCTGGGCTGTTGGCTCGGAGCCTGGAGCCTGTTTCCGATTCTGTGTCTCCCTCTCTCTGCCCCTCCCCCGTTCATGCTCTGTCTCTCTCTGTCCCAAAAATAAATAAAAAACGTTGAAAAAAAAATTAAAAAAAAAAAGAATTTACTAGTTTAATGGCGACTAACAAGTGTTGCCCTGCCATATCTATATCCTCAGGTTTGTTTCCATTAGCATAACATTCTCACTAAATTAAGACCTATGTTAAGACTGAAGCAGTAAATTGACAGAAAGATAACTCAGATGGGTTCATTGGAATCATTTATTAAATCGCCATTGTAGTTTTCTATAAGAGAATGCAAGAGAATGCTATTATTAACAGAGGTATGGCCTAAAATAAAATATGGATTTTATGCTTTACACACTGAGTATATTTTCAATTGACAACTTGTCATAGAAGAAAAGTTGAGCTTTCAAGATATTCAGTGTACTTTATTTATGTACACAGAGAGCAATTTACCAGTTGGCACAATATTCAAGAGTGCCTGTTTACCTGGGTCAGTGTGTAACAAGGCATGGGAACAAGTTGGTAGAAACTTGATAAATGCCATGCGCCACTGCATGCTTCAGTCTTACTTTATATAAAATGGAAACTAACTTCATAAAAGATTTTAAGCCTTTTTTTTCATCTATGAAAGTAGTCCTACTTATGATCTCCATATTAGAATTACCTGAAGGATTTGAAGATATGAAGTTGTTCTAGTAATAAACTAAATGACCTCTTCAGCCTACCTTTTGGCTAATGTCCATGATCATACTATTTTTCCTGAGGTGAAATCATCTATATACTGAAATTCCTTAGGTCCCTTGGACATAGGGTAATGAGAAGTATTTCTATACTTTTCAAATGCATCATGTTCACAAAGAGCGTTAGCATTTAATCCTACGAAATTTTTCAATTTGTACACTTGTAACACACTAAAATAATTCAAATTGTTTTATCCTCATAGCAACTTACATGAATTATATTTCAGAACATACTATAAACTATATTTTGAGTTTTTTTAACTATAAATTTGATTAATTTTAACTATTATTCATCAAGATCATGTATAAACTCTAATTATACCTATATCTTGCTGATCACATATGTATGAATATATTATTGAATGATCTATTTATTTCACTCCCCAAGTACTTTCACATGAAATATACCTGAAAACAGACATATCTGTTTATATAATATATATACTATATAGTATATATATATATATAGTATAATATACTTTAATATAATATATGATTACTTCTATTTGATTTCCAGGAGTAGATTAATAATTGGGACCTCATCTCTATATTTTTTATGCATTTATTTTTATAAGTCCTAAATATTCATACAATAACTGACAGCTTCTGGAAGAGAAAGTCAAAATGGAAGAAAACGAAGGAAAGTAGAAAACTTTATTACTATTCTATTTGGAGGTTGGGGAGAAAGAATTGAATGCCTCATTTTGGCTTTAGAATAAATCATTTATGTTTCTCTTATATTTACACAAAATTGCCTGGTTTCCAATGCTAGAACACTGATACTGTAATTCAATCAACATGTGACTCTAGGTCTCTTTCCCTTACTGGTTAGAATCTAAAAAACAAGCATAATGATATTATAGATTATAATATTCCATATTGTATGTTATAAAAGATTATATCACTTTAAAGGTATAACTAATAGAAGTATATTGAGGAAATTATTACTATTAGAAACAAAATATATTATTACTCCAGACCTAAACATCAACTTCATGGATACTGCATATAAGTGCAGAAAACTTTATGATATTAACAAGAACCTTTGAAAGACTACATTTTCTATTTATGTATGTATATACATATATATGGAAGGTGAAAATTAATAAATAATGAGGGATTTCAAATTTATCTGAAGCATGTTATTATTTTATTTATCAAAAGATCACAAGCTGAGTATTTAAAACTAGAAAACTAGGGTTTGTGCAATGTTCATCAGACAATGCAAATCAGGTTTGCACACATTTCTCTTTAACAATCAACCAGCTATTAATTTTATTCCTGATCCAACTTTTAGAAACTAATTTTTAATTGAACTTTTATAAGCAAAAAGAACAAACGTATTGCATGTGAGGACAATCCAGCCATGACTTCCATCACCCCATTGATAACCAGGGTTGATGTGACTGATCTGACTGGCTACGTGGGTGTCCCCTTCCTGCCTCAACACTCCGTGGGCACCTCTCCCAAAGCTGCATGCTAATTGGAAGAGGATGACCTTCTCTGACGGAGGAGGGCTGTTCTTTGATCAAGAATCTATGAGTAGCTGCGTTCCCTGCTATAATCTCCAAAAAAAATTCTCTCAAATCTATTTATAGAACATAAGGTGGTCAAGTATCGAAGACCCCAGACACATCCAAACATCCAAATGAAGTGCTGTGTGCGGCAGTCTGTCTTTCTTAACCAAAGGAGACAGACAGACAGACAGAGATAGAGAAAACAAATGTCTTGCACAGCATGGCAATATGTGAAAAATGTCTTTTATGCTTCTCTTGGTTTCTATTTCTTCTGAGAATATAGGCACTAATCTGAACTAGTGCAAAGGGTAATGAAGTGTTTTCTTATTATAGCCTTTGAAAATCTTTTTTATGCTCTTAAAGGAGTGAATTTTCATTTTCTGAGCCAGACAGTATTACTGCTACAAATTCTTACTAGTTAGATGTAAATTAAAGAAAATGGGCTCTGTAGAATGAAACCAATGACCTTGGCAAGGCCATTCCCATGAGCCACAAGGCTGTGTCTTTGACCCCTCTGTTTCACTTCAGAGAAGGCTTGCATTCAAACTGAGTTGTTTCTCTCAGACAGAGAGTGGGAGTAGAGCCAGTTTCTGCCTCTGACATAGCACAGCCAGGCCATATGTAAGAACATGGCAGGAATTTCATTTCTAGATACTCTATCTCAAGGGGGAAGTTAGGCAATTGAAACAATATTGGTCTTCATCAAAGAAACTCATGTTCCCTACTTCATTTTTGGAAACAAAACACACTTTATATTGACGTATTGTGCCGATCTTTCATAAAGCCTATCATGCATCCCATAGCTAACCACAGAACTTAAGCCCATCGCACTTCAAGTAGGGTCATGTACTTTTTTTTTTTTTCCCTCTGACATTGTCTTAACAGGCTCTGTCAGCGTAGACAATGCAGCAATGTTACTACAAAACCCTTCTAAATCTTCTAAATCCTGAAAAGTTACCTTTTAACATAACTTATTCACCATCTCAATTTTACTTCATTCTTTATCCTCTGACAGTTAATTGTTCTTTATAATGCATTTTGGAATTATCTATTAACCAAGACCACTTTTCAAAATAGTTAATGCACTTAAGATGCCTACATTGTGACTAATTAGGGATCATGAACCTGAGAGCCACCACGGACCAAAAGATTCTTCCACACCCCCTGCCAATCAGCTTTTATGGATAATGAACCAAGCTCTGGGTATAGTAATATGGTCTTCAATTTAATCATATTGTTTCTATTTTCTATTGTATATCTTGTAGATTTCGAGGGAAATGGTCCATAAAACTCTTATATAACAAAGAACTTCTTTAACTTGCAAACACTGGATGAATGTTAAAGTAATTTTGATCAACACTTCTGTCTACAGTCGTCTTTTTATAGAAACTTCACTGTATACAGTAAAATAGACTAATCTTCTGCATTCTTACTGATGGAAATGGGTCATCCTCCTAAGCGACAAGGACCACTGCAATTACAAGCTTGCTTACCCATCCCTTCACTTATATGGTAAATATTTAGATTGCATGAATCAATTAAGTCCCACATATATATTACCTTATAGTATATGCCCAGGATGAAGGAAGGAACACATCTAGAGAGGGAGCACCCGCTCATTTTTAGATCCTGAATGACAGGTTAGTTAGGTTTGCTCTGAAAGAGGCTTAAAAGGTCCAGCTCTAATATTCACCCATCGAAGAGTGACAAAGGCCATACTGCATCTCTAAGGTGTCTTCTTGGATTAAGCATGCAGCATTCCTGGGGATGTTGTTCCCCTAAGCAGGCTCCAAATCCTCCATTGGTATTGTCGCATCAGACAGCGTTTCCAAAACTGGTACGAAGCTCAGAGAAACACCAGGTGGAACGGGTGATAAAAGCAGAGTTGAAAAGTCAGAGGCTCTTGGGGAGAAGCAAGCTAGCATTTGTAGAGCCCCTACTATGGTGCCACAAACTTTCCAAATATCTCCTGTGGGCCTTGGAATCAGCTATTTTGGTCAAATATTTCCTTCTGTATTTTGCAGTGCTTTCAACCAAAAATGTGTATATATATTTTTTTTGTTGGTAAGAATTTACCGTATGACTCACTGAAAGTTGGCCACTTGAAATGCAAGCATGGAAAGGTAACTTACCCATAAGCAGTTTATAGAAAAAAAGGAAAAGAGACATCTTTTTTACATTTTTTAAAAAATTGATTGATTGATTTGAGAGAGAGAGACAGAGTGTGAGCAGGCAAGGGGCGGAGAGAGAGGGAGACACAGAGCCTGAAGCAGGCTCCATGCTCCAAGCTGTCAGCACAGAGCTCGACACTGGGACTTGAACTCACAGATGGCAAGATCATGATCTGAGTCGTGGCCCGGCACTTAACTGACTGAGCCATCCAGGTGCCCCAGGAAAAGAGACATCTAAGGAGGCAATGAGGGGTATGAAACACAGGGCAGGTGACTCTACTATCCAGTAAATATCTCAATCAATGTGTGTCCCCCAGGCCAGTGCCATTTATAAACTGTTAACTCATCCATAAATTAAGCGCAGACATTGGAATGAAGCATGAATAAGTTTATTTTAACTTTTAATGTTTATTCATTTTTGAGACAGAAAGACACACAGAAAGTGGGTGGGGAAGGGCAGAGAGAGGGGGAGTCACAGAATCTGAAGCGGGCTCCAGGCTCTGAGCTGTTAGCACAGATCACGGCATGGGGCTCGAACTCACCAGCTATGAGATCATGACCTGAACTCAAGTCAGATGCTTAACCAACTGAGCTACTCAGGTGCCTCTGAAGCAAAAGGAAGGCAAAAGTAGTTCAAACAGGGAAATAAATCATCGTGTGAAAAGGACATAGGAACCCAAAGTTTAATCCCCTTTCAAAATTATGACAATTTGTAAACATTCGAGTCAGGATTCAAACCCACCTTTAACAATCAAGTTTGTGCTTGCCCCACTTTGGTCAAAGTAGCCTACTGAAATTGATGGGCCAATGGATCAATGATTCCCTCCCATCCTGTAGAAGTGAGTTTAGAGTAGGTTCTGAACTGCTTTGTTTCTCTAGGACATAACTTAGTAGTCATGCTGCTTCTGTTGGGATAAAAATACAGTTTGAAAGGAAAAGATATGTTCAGGGGAAAAAACTCTCCAGAAAAAAGGAAAAAAAAAAAAAAGACCTTTGCAACTGCTGAATTTCCCTGAAAGGCAGTTTCTGACACACTGAAGAGCTTGTAAGTGGTTGTGTTGGTCACGGTACTTTTGACCACTCGAAGTATACATAAAGCAGAGAAACATTTCAGTTAATATGGCATAATAATGTATTTTTATGAATATAGTACTAATTCTTTGGGTCCAAAGGTTAATTTTCAATGTTGTTTCCAATCTCATGAAATTATACATGTTTTAAGGGAAAGTTGCCTGATCGTTTAGCTAGTGAAAATCATTATTTTAGACTCATAGGATGCTGTGTGTTCCAGAGTGTCACCTAAGCATTTTTTTTTTCCAGTGGGGTGGCAAGATGCCATTCAGATATAAAGTCAATAAACTTGTAATAAACAAACTGTAACCTAATCACTGATTTCACTTGGTCACACGTTCAATAGCAAAGTCCTTATCAGAACCACATCGAACGGTGCATAATTAATCCTGACTCCTGAAAGGCATGAAGCCATCATTAACTGGGTATAGAAATATTCTACATCTGTAATCTCAGTCCCTGAATCAAGACAGAGACAGTTGTCTTCATTGTAGGGCAAGAGATTCCATGTGAAGTAGAGTGAGGGCAACCAGGGAAAACTCCAGGCCTGGAATCAGGATCATCGCTCAGGACTGGGTATTGAAGGAAGGAAGAATTGCAGCCCTTATTGAGATTATCATAAGAAAGAAGGGTTCCAGAGCTTCCGATGTCCATGGGGTTTGAGACTCAGGATCAGAGTAAGGACTTGGGTGAACTCGGAGTCGCCACGGAATGTGATCAAAATGGTTACCCTTGGATGCAATGCAACTTTATGTGATGTGGCTGGAGGAAGGACCCAGCCTGGCGATGGAAGTTCAGAATTCTGAACTGAATTCTGCAGAATGAAGAGACCAGAGCTTCTGCCACCAATTTCTGTGGATGGGCTTTGCAAGGAGGACTGTCCAGTGTACTGGTTCTCAAACTTGTGCCTGTGTCAGAATGAATAGGTGTGCTCGTTGAAAATGCAGTTCCCTGGCCGACGCTAGAGAACCTAATTCATTCTGTCTGGAGGGACCCCAGGAGCCTTTACTTTACCAAGACTCCAAAGTAATTCTGAAGGAAATGTCTGATGAGAAAGCATGACTTAGAAGGTAAAAATGAGCTAAAAGAAGTCCTAGAGGCCATCTCCAAATTGGTGGCTCCCAAAGCTGTAACAAATATAGAATCGAATACAATTTTTCTTGAGGGCACATATGGGAAGACAAAGTTTACCATTCATTAGCACCTCCCCTTATTTAGGTTATAGCACAGAGACACCACATTATGATGCCTCTGAGTTTTGGAAGCTATTAAAAATTGCTAAAATTTATTTGAGGTTTTTCAACTCAATTAACTGTAAATAACAAATTATGTATATGATAGAGAGTAAGGGAAAGGGAAGTTAAATTTAAGGTTAAAAAAAAGGGGGGGGAGCCTGGGTGATGCAGTCAGTTCAGTGTCCAACTTAGGCTCAGGTCACAATCTCACAGTTTGTGGGTTCGAGCCCCGTGTCGGGCTCTGTGTTGACAGTTCAGAGCCTGGAATCTGCTTCAGATTCTGCGTCTCCCTCTCTCTCTGCCCCTCCCCAGCTTGCACTCTGTCTCTCTCTCTCTCTCTCTCTCTCTCAAAAATAAATGCATATTAAAACAAAATTAAAGTGAAAAGAAATGGGGGGGTTCAAATCCCATTTTTTTCCTTAGCGAGTGTATCATGATTTACACGCTATTTAATTGCTCTGCATGTCAGATTCCTCAGAGGGAAAATGGAAATATTGTACCTGTTGAAAATAATTAATGTTGAAAATTGGTGGCACAGGCATAAGCTTCTGTTGTTATATATGGTACATAAAAGCATACCAAAATTTTTTTAATGGATTGATGAATGCAAGAAAAAAAAAAAACATTAGGATGGGAGAGATGCCTTTTATGGAAACAGATGAAAGATTGACTAATATGGTGTGTTAGCTTTCAGTTTAATGGCACGCATGATGGACCGTTATTATTTCGGATTACCATTTTTTTTCCTTTTCTTCCATTTTTATTTTTCCCCAGCAGAGTCACCAGTGTCACTTGTCTCCATTTTGTCCTGCTTTGCTTTCATCCCCCACGTAAACTGGGTGTAAATCCTTGAACGTACAATCACCAGAGTCAGGTATACTTTACGTCCAGTGCTGTTTAACAAGAAAGAAAACTTAATCCTTTTATGTGTCTTGAATTTTGAATACCTTTGCCATGTTCTTCAGGCCTGTTGCAAATCTCCAGAGTACGGACTGCAGGTAGTCCCGGTGAAGTTCCCAATTACTGGGGCTGTCTTCCATGTTAACCCTTCATTCGGCCTCATTTACAGGCATCGCTGGCTCATCTTGATTTCGCTGGGAGGGAGGCAGAACTGGCATTTTCCTTGTCACATTCCATTTATTTCCCAGCACATATTGCAGCATACATTAAGTTCATTTTCTGCAGAGTTGTTATGGAGGTGTACAACCACGCACAGTTGGATGGCCTTGTGCTCTGCAAATGGGAGAGAGATGAAGAAGGCAGACAAAAGGACGGGCATGGAAAAGGTGACTTTTCTAATCTGTAATACATATTTCACCCTGTTCAGATCCCCCAAGTTTTCCCCAGAACTAGAAAACACACCGTAACTGGTGGGTGGATGGCACTTTTTTTTAATTTATAAGCGATTTCACATATATGATTTAATATTCATAACAACACTCGGACATAGGTAGGGATCCAATGTTCACTTTAGAGAGGCTGAAAACCCAGGCTCAGAAAGGTTATATAAATTGCACAAAGTCAACCCAGCTAGTAAACCGCATGCTGAACCTATGTGAAATCTTAAGAGTATTATCTATCTCCCTCCCAACAGCAGGGTCGAAAGTAGATAAATAAAGAAAAGGAAATATTGCTTGGGTCTTCCGTCACAGATTGCCTAATCAAAGATTGGTTGAAGGAAAGTAACAAGTTGAAAGTTCAAAATTAATGGAATGGCACTTTGCTTCCCTTTTGGCTATCAATTCTTGACTTCGCAGTTACCTCAGATAACAGCTGTAGGCAGTCTCTGGCCTTGAAATCAATACCATTGACCTACCATGAGGCCAGATCTCGGGTCTTTAACAAATTTTGTATACTTAGCTCTCAGTCATGTTGCTGAACTAATGTTTAATGGTGAAATTCCAAAAAGTTGTGTTTGGATTTGGTAGGTGTCTTAGTTTCTAGCTATGTGTTTGGATTTGGTAGGTGTCTTAGTTTCTAGTGTTCTACTCTGTCCTCTGAGGAGATTTTCCTTCAGTGTGACTTTTAGGACCACCCCTGAGTGGAGCTGGGGTGTTGGAGCCATAGATTTATGGCTAGCTGTGACCCAGGCCCAGGTTTTTCCTTTGTCCATCATTCAGTCATAGGAACCTTCTGGGAAGCCATAGGTATGAATTGATGGAGAGGGATCAGTAGAAAAAGGAAGATTCTATTGTAATCTTGGCCCCTGTAGATGTAAAATACTCATATTTTTTGAAGTTCTTAGGCCTGATTATGAATCCATAGTACAATGGATTGCTGCACCCTACCCGTCACAAAAGTACAACTTGTTGAGAATCTAAGGTCCCACACTTCCTTGTTGTCCCATGTCTGGGCATTCTGTCTCTACTAAGACCCAATTGAAATGGAGAATAGTTTAAGCTGTAAAAGACATAGCTTTGTTCCAGAACCCTACAGATCTCTGTTTTGGCTCCTGTATTAAAACTTGCAAGAGATTCCATACGGTATCCTTATCCACTGCATTGTATGTGTTATATGGTCTAATCAACACAGCAACTTGTGCCACAGTCTAGACTCAAAAGTAGTACTCATCTACGTTGTGAAAAAGGGGTAAGAACAATGTTACCAAATGCAATGTGGCATGTAGTATCTTCAAAATCCAAATGTGCCTCTTTAGTTGTAGAAGGTAAACAAGGAGCAACTTGTTTTTTCTCTTAGAAAGAATGCCTTCACGTGCCTGGAAGTACTGTAACCCTCTAAACTTACCTTTAAATCTTTACAGATTTTATCTCCTATGCTTTGGCATGAATATGTCTTATTAGGTAGCTAGACTGCATATCAGTTATTACTCACCATGTCTGGTTAGTAAGATGTCATCAATGGAGTTGATGCTGTATAGAATGTTAAGATGTTAAAATTCATTTTGGACCATAGTTTGACAAAGTGCAGGGATGTTAATATGGCCCCAGAGCAGGACAGAAAAATGGATTACTGTATTCTTATGTAAATTCAAACTGCCTTGTGGATATACAAGAATGTTTTTAGTAGACCAGTTACCAAGTGCCAGAGGTTATACTGATCACCATGAGATCATGACCTGAGCTGAAACTAAGAGTAGACACTTAACCAACTGAACCACCCAGGAACCCCAAGACCAAATGTTTTTAAAAGTATTCTACTTTTGGAACACTTGCATGAACCAAATTTCACTTAGAAATTTAATGTACAGAGCAGGCAAAGGTGGAGCTTCTCAGGCCAAATTAGAGATAGGGCTGGCTTCACCCTGGCAGTTCCTTGGTGAAAACCTAAGGCTCTGAGAAATACAATTAGAAACCATGTCCTTGAAGGAACAAAGAAACAAAGATTCCTAATATAACAAGGTCAAGAATAACCAGCTACCCAGTATACGAATCTTAAGAATTTCTTCTACCACATACCCTCTGGGTATTTATCTAGCCTCTGCATAAACAATTCTAGAAAGCTAATGTTCCTACATGGTTAAATTCCCTAACAATCTTTCATTCCAATGAGCCAATATTTAGATCAACACAATTTTCAACCTTAAGCAATGGTCCGAGAATGTGACTATGATACGGTACATGGAGTTGGTCCTTGCTATCTTTCAAAGTGATAAGGATACAAGTATTATGGATGCGATTTATAGTTTTGGAAGGTATGTATTAAATTGTGTCCTCTCCCCACAAAAAAATTAAATTGAAGTCCTAACCCCCAGTACCTGTGAATTTTGACCTTATATGAACATATGGTCTTTGCAGATTTAATCAAGATGAAGCCATACTGTAGTCAGAGGGCCCCTAATACAATATACCTGTTTCTTTATCGGAAGACAGCTCTGTAAGGGCATAGAGATAAAGGGAGAATACTGTGTGAAGATGAAGCAGGGATTAGAGCTAAGGCATCTAAACACCAAGGGACACCAAGTCTCTCTGACCATTACCAGAAGCTAGGAGAAAGGCATGGGAGAGATTCTCCCTCACAGTCCTTAGAAGGCATCCACATTGCTGACCTTGGTTTTGAACTTTCAGCCTCTAGAACTGACTCCATTTGTGGTACTTTGTTATGGCAGCCCTAGGAAACTAATACAGAAAGTTAGTCTTTCTTTCTACCTTGGTATTTAAAAAAGTCAATTGAGGAATTATATCAAAGTGATTGAGACAGATTTGGAGCTTAAAAAAATTTGACTGAAGTAGTATTTTTTTTTTACCTGTTAACTGCTGGATTTTGGACAAACACCTTAACTCTAAAAATCTCAAAATATGCATTATATTAATTTAGAATTATAACAATAGTGCCCACTTTTTATAGCTCTGTGAGATTAAAAGATTTAATGCATGTAATACAGTTAACATATAGTTAGTACTCAATAAATATCAGTTATTACTATTATGATGATGATTATTATTACTATAAAACCTTTGTATTTCAAAGAAAGAATGGAGACATTTTATCTGGCATTGACTCACTACTCTATAAATATTTATTTAGCATCTTTTATGTTATCCAGGAACTACATTAGATGTTTAAAGCACAAGATACAATGACATCATATAACTGACATTAATAGAGATGATATTCTATTGAGAGAAACAGCAAATTTTAAGCCAATAAGTCGAAGGAAGAATTTCAGAAAATTTCAGATAATAAAATCTGTGACAAAATAAAACCTCTGTGGGGTGACAGGGACAGACTGGGAATAAGGAGAAGGCAACTACTTTAGAGAAAGTGGACTTTGAAGACTTGTCTGTCCTGAGAAAACTTTTTAAATTCATTAATGTCAATTTTCTTTAAAAAAAATGATTTTGTGTATTTTTGAAAAACATGATTTGGGTAGTCATAGGCCCCAAATAGAAATAGGTCCTATTTGAAGCAAAGAAATGTAACCAGAAGAAGTAACTTTAAGGTGTAGATAAGAAGGGGTGCATTAGGATGAGACAATAGGTAATAGAAGACAAAAATAAGTACATCAGTGGGGCTTCGAGTCCTTTCTTTCCCTCTGAGTAGGGAAACTGGCTTTGGCTTTGCTTGCGGAGTCTTTTCCATCCCACTGAGAAGAGTGCTGCTGTTTTTAGAATAGGAGGATTTGGCACCATTAAATTCAGAGATTGAGGAAGTGGCCAAAACAAAAAATCCATGTAGGTTTTGTCCATGAGAAAAAGAGTCAGAGAGGGTTAATGATACTGCTGAGACTCTTTCCAAAGGTGGGAGTCACAGGGGCATGGATGTCACAGGTGCGCGTGGGAGAGTGGTACGTTGATGAGGTGAGGTGAAGGTAGATGCAGAGTGAAAGGGTAAGGAAACTGGAATTTTTTTCCCCCAGGAGTATGAGCATTTAGAGAATGGGAAAGAAGGCAGATTTGAATAAGATTTGCAGTGAACTAAGTACTTCAACGTGTTTTGGACTTTTAAGAAAAGTAAGTAAAACCATGATTTATTTTGGGGGGTGTGTTTCTTTAAAGGCATCATAAACTTTGGGCAGGGGCCTCGAGGACCATAGCATCCCCAGGGTTACAAAAGCGTTATCAGTGCTTCCTCCAAAGACCCCATTCCCATCCATCTGTTCAGTTGATGGTCTGAGTTCTCTGGATGCTCCAACGCTTCTGTTGATGCAAATAAATAAATAAATAGATAAATAAATAAATAAATGAGTAAATAAGAGCCCCTTAGAATTTAAGAACTTTTATAGTTCATCAAGTAAGTTTGGAATAAAATCTGTTTTCTTTGCGTTGCAGCATAGATGAATCAGTTGCCTTTGAGCTGCTTCTGGCAATCCATCGCACTTTAGGAGTTTCCAGTTTGTCCCATGAAACCCTTGTTTGAGTCTCTTGGATATCTGGCATCCAGATAATCCTTTTCTTAGCCATGACTCCTATTTTTGCAGGGGAGTGGTTTTATCCTATACTGGAGACTATCCTGCACTCTAAGCCTGGGACTGCCTTGGACTTGGCTGTTCATTTTAAAACTTTGGCTCAATTACCTTTTCATCAATCTTCATTTTTGCTTGCCCTTGCTTATATGAAACTTCTAGAAAAACCTAAAATCATCTGAGACTCCACACAAAACTTATACCTTCCCTGAGCTACATATTTGAAGCACCATGACTGATGTGCCCACCGTTTTCCAGATTTGCTGACCATTGATCCTTGACATCGAGACTGAATATGCTGACTTCTTCCGGAACTTGGTCTCTAACTGCTGGCCCTCTCAAAGGGTCTCCAGCCTTATATACTTTTCCCTGCATCCTCAAAACTGTTCTCTTAGCCTTAACACTTACATATCAGTCCCATTTTCTTTACATATTCCATGCCGATGGCTCTGTCACGTGGTCTCCCCTAGCCCAAAGTGCTTGAGGAATACTGATTATGTATCGAAACACAACTGTACTAAATTAGAAATATGGAATGGAAAATAAAAAGTGATTTTTTCACACCCTTATTGATATCCAAAGAGCTTTAAAGATGAAAAAATAGACACTGTTATTTGTAAGTACTAAATCAACTTTAATGGAAAGCTGATATTTCTTACGCATGTCTATACCTTTATCACCCTACAAAAATTTCTGTACTTAGAAAGTGATTGGCTATCGGGGAATGGAACTCATCGACTGGGATTAAAAAGCCCTCAAATTCTCAAGTCTGTTGGCTTACTGAACCAACTGAACAATTAACCATTAAATTATGCCTGAAATCCTCTTATGGTTTCCTACTCATAAGAACAAAGATTTTCAGTGTAAAATATACTTACAAGTAAAGCATATATATCAGCAACACTGTCTTTTAACTCACACAGACCGCTCTTCAACATATTCTCTGATCACTTTGCTTTTTCCACCCTATTCCCTTTTACCTTTGTAAAATAGATTTCTCTTCTGAGCACGATATACCTCGTCTCAATATTTTTTTTTCTGCGTGAATCTCATGTACCAATGATATGCATGGCTTTACTACAATATTCATTTATCCTTATTCTGTTCTATTCCCATCCCAGGCCCACCAGGTTTTTTGTTTGTTTGTTTGTTTGTTTGTTTGTTTGTTTTTTACATTTTTTTGTTGTGTTTCAATGGATTTCTTTCCTGAAATCAGAGGTAAGATGAATGTGAAGCCATTGAAGTGTTCACGTATTGCAACATCTGTGTCCCCAGCCTTTGTCCAGAGCACACATCCATTGAGCCTCCTGTCATATAGGTAACCTTATTCCTTCTTGGTGCACTGATAGTAATTTGTACCTAACCTCATCAAATTTCCCACCTGGATCCAAGTTGGGAAGCGTAGACTCAGCGTCAGTCTTAGACAGCGTTAACGCTGTCTGCAGAGGAATATGGTGAGAGACAGCTTGTGCTTTGACCTTGCTAGCCCTTTAGTAAATTACATGCAAGGGTAAAAAGGATGATTTTCTTGCTGATAAAACAC
This sequence comes from Panthera leo, assembly GCF_018350215.1. Classification (NCBI taxonomy): domain Eukaryota; kingdom Metazoa; phylum Chordata; class Mammalia; order Carnivora; family Felidae; genus Panthera; species Panthera leo. Next base: position 20,322,005 of record NC_056687.1, on the reverse strand, counting down.
ATTCTTTAATCTCCTTTTTCCAACAATATATTTAATGACACCAGAGGGCATAAACCCTCAGGTGCCTAATATAATAAATGCATAATTAAACACATAAAATTAAAAAAAATAGCCTTTACAAAGAACATTATGTTTTATACAGGAAGAGGAGATTCAGAATGGTATACAAAGCTTTCTGTCCTGCAGGGAAACGCACCTGCAGCAGCGTTACAAAACTATGGATGTCAGGAGGGACTTGTTCCCACTACTATATGTGAGATGCTTTACTTGTAATGCTGTTATAACAAACCCTACGCAATTGGTATAATTATTCCCATTTTACAGCAGGAACTCAGAACCAGGAAATGACTCACCAAGTTAGAAGTGGAATCTGGATTCGAAAAAAGTCTGGTTAGTCTAATAGCTCTTGTGTGGTTAAACTGCAGCCCACTATGCAATTTCTGCAAATAAAATGGCTATTACAGTTTTCATCTCTTTGAAAGCAAAGATACAGTGTCCCTTAGGGGTTTTAGATAAATAGGCAGGGTTTCTTAAAGTTACAATCATAGGGCATGAATTAGACATACTATTAAATATATGTGTACATATGTGTCTACACATTTATTACATATTCCACTCTACATTTTAATATTATTTTATATATGTTTATATATATTTATAGTTTTATATATGTATATATACTTATAATATAACTATATTGTATTAACATATGTTAATATTATGTCTTTGAAACCTATGCCTTATAATTGCAACTTTTGGAACTTTATTATACACTAAATGTATTGTTCTTGTAGCTTCCTGACTTCATGATGTGGAGTCCTATTCAACAGACCCATTTTTCCTCAACCTAAACACAAGATATATATTAATGGGATTCATTTTTAAAAGTTTACTCCTATGATTCTCTGGGTGTGTTTCTTTGCTCTTTGTTTCTTCTTGCCTTTTTTTATCTATTCATACGTTATCATCTTCACTTAAGCCTCCTGAGGCATATGTATTTCAAAATTAACAGAACATTAAAGTTCTGTTTCACAAGGAAATGGGGGGATAAAAATAAGGAAAGTATAAGGAAACCTACATATATGTGGCACTCCTGCCATCTTGTGGGTTTCCTGTGTTATCTATAGACCTCATTTACTTTTTCTTTTCATTTTTTAATCTAGGGTAGGGGTGATTTTTGACGGAGTATTTTGAATATTTTGGCTCAGCTCCTACACTGTCAATTATTTAAACCTGACATACTCAATAATAAACAAACAGAAAACAAAATGTAATTTATTCCCAAGTAGTTCAGAAAAATTATATCTACATCTATGTCTATAATCTATAGCTATACTGGGGCACCTGGGTGACTCAGTTGGTTAAACGTCTCTTGGTTTCTGCTCAGGTCGTGATCTCTCAGTTTCCGGAGTTCAAGCCCCACGTCAGGCTCTGCACTGTCACTACAGGACCTGCTTGGGATTCTCTTTCTCCCTCTCTGTCTGCCCCTCCTCCACTCATGCTGTCTCTGTCTCTCTCAAAGAAATAAATAAACTTTAAAAATAATACTCTATAGCTATACATACATCTGTATCTTATGCCAATACCTTTTCAAGAAAAAGAGGAAAGCTAATGGCAAACGAATGGGGCAAAATGATAGCAATAGATAAATTTGGGTAATATTCTATCCTTATTCTTGCAATTTTTCTTTGTTTCAAATTACTTGCCAATACACAATGTATCTCTCTTCTCTCTTTCTTTCTCTCTCTCTCTCTCTCTCTCTCTCGTCTTCATAGATACTAGTCCAGCAGTTACCCCTTCTCCCACTGTATTATCAGTCTTTCTTCCTGTACTGAATGAGTTTGAAAAACCTCTCAATGCCCCCCAACCCCCTCTTCTCAGCTATTGCATAGTTTCTTATGGACCTTGCCGGAAAAAAATTCTTCTAGAGGAGAGTCTGTACTTGTTCCCATTTATTTCCCCCTCATTCTATCTTAGAACATTAGCTTTAACATAATATAATTAATAATTAAAACCCAGCTCCTGATGTTCCTTTCTAACCTATCTTTCCAACTGTCTTCCCATCGAATTAATGGTAATTCCATTATCCCATTTGGCCAAAATCCTCTGCACATGTATTGTCTTCCTCTTTTTCTCACAAAGCACATTAATCTATCAGCAGACTTTATAAGTTCTAAAATCATATATCTATACCTATATCTGTATCTATATCATCTATATCTATCTAGATCTATCTAGAACCTTGACCATTCAACTCTTCCACTACAACCTGATTCAACCACCGACCCCTTGGGTTACTTCCATAGCCTTCTAATGGGTCAGCTAAGCGTGGGTGGCTCAGTCAGTTGAGTGTACAACTTTGGTTCAGGTCGTGATCTCAAGGCTCGTGAGTTCGAGTCTCACGTTGGGCTCTGTGCTGAGACCTCAGAGCCTGGAGACTGCTTCAGATTCTGTGTCTTCCTCTCTCTCTTTGCCCCTCCCCCTCTCCTGTTCTGTCTTTCTCTCTCAAAAATAAATAAACATTAAAAAAATTAATGGGTCAACCAATCTCAATTCTTGATTCTCTGGAATGTGATCTCAGTACCGTATCCTGAACAATTATTTTAAATAAGTAAGACCAAATCATCACTCTATTCAATACCTATAATAGCTTCAATTTTGAGGTCCCAAAGTCCTTACAAAAGCCTAGAAAGCCCTTTAGAATCTGTCCACCCCTCTAGCACTCTTCCCTGGGCACACCCTGACCCTCACCTCTTACCTGATGACTTTAACTCTTGTACAGAGACTCCTCTCTTAAGCCTCCCTAGTTGCCTCACTGTCCTTCAGTCATACCAGCATGCTCCTGCCTTGGTACCTTTGGACTTCCTTTATTTCCCTTCAATTTTTCTTTCCTAGAGATTTGCACACATGAACATTTTTCATAATTTTGTAAAAATTTATTTTGCAAGAGAGAGAGAGAACAGGGGAGGGGGAGAGAGAGAGGGAGAGAAAGAATCCCAAGCAGTTTCCACACATCAGCACTGAGCCTGACTCGGGGCTTGAACTCAGGAACCCTAAGATCATGACCTGAACTGAGACCAAGAGTTGGACGCTTCACCACTGAGCCACCCAGGCGCTCCTACAGATGAACGTTTTTTAAACTTTACTCAAATATCACCTTTGTGGTGGTCAAGTTCAAATTCATGACACTGCATCATACACTCCACGTGCTCCTTGTTTCCCCTCCTTTTTTTCCCATCATAATATTCCAATACAGGCTATATGTTTGTTTATATCTATTTGCCCATTGAGGATATAACCTTTCTGTGTGCCAGGACTTTGTCTTTCTGGTTAGCCCAGAACAGTGGCTGGCTCATTGAAAGTGATCGATAAATATATCCACAAAGAGTAACTGAATCCTTTTTAAAGACAATCATCCAAGTTGCTTTTTCTGATGATTGAAATTAAAATAAGTAACTGTACAAACTGTACATTTGTATAGTTGATTGAAAGGAGATCCATATGCTGAAAAAAAAGATGTAACAAATACATGTGTTTGTGTTATTTTTCTCACAAAACTTAAACTTATCAATTCTTCTCTCTTTGAGGTATGAAGCCTCTATAAGCCTCTTGGCTACTTTTACAACTTAGGACTGTCCTTTTCAAAGGACTTGGGGTCATGCTTTTGAAATACAATCATCAAGGAAGATAGAGCCTCTATTTGCCAGTCTGTAAGAGGGTAGAAACTTAACTTCAAAGAGTAACCTACTACAAGTTGTAAAAAGATACCTTGTAAAGATAGAAGAAAGTTTACTTTATTTTGGGTAAAGCCAGTTAGTAAACTAAGATGCCCTAATATCCCGCCTGCAACCAAGGCTTTGTCTCATAAGAGCTGATTATCAGGACTTGATCTTTCCTCTGTCTCAGGTTGCTGGAGATAGTGTTGGAATGAAATCAATTTCTTTATTCATCTTATTACAGCCTTTGGAAAAGGGTGGCTCACGAGAAGACACTCTTGGGATCTACTTAACAAATGTTAATTTAACAAAGTTATAGCACGGGTCCATTAAAGAAAACTTGCTTAAAATAGTTTTTTCTGAAATTGATATAAATGCTCATTTTTCATAGAAATGAAAATCATTTAGCCCCATATTCCATAACCAATATATGAAATCTGGAAAGTGCTAAATTATATGTAGCTATGTTGAAGAAAGGTTTTTCCAAGCCTTTCATTTTTAAATTTGGCACTTAATGAATTTGGTCCTACAGAAATGAATTTTCTAACTCATTCTCATCAAATTATTGGTGAAGGTTTTGTGAAGGCAGAAAGTACATGGATTGTGTATGAAACCTCACTGACAGCTGGAAAATTGAGTAGTTCAGACACTGTTATCCCACTTTTTTGCTCTCTCTCCTACTTTTTCATCCAACTTCAATATAAACTCCACTGGGACTCTTTTAAAGATTTTTTCAATTATGTATTTATCTCAGAGACTATCCCTCTAGCCCTGTAATCTCCACTTCCTTTTATATCACATTCACTTTCATTCAACTATTTGATTTTCATGCTCAAATTCTCTGAAGTGAATGGCTTCTTCATATTTCATGATGTGATGCTATACCAGTGCATTCACAACCTAAAATTAAATTTTCCATTTTAACTCTATAACACTGTAAGTGCCCAGATAATCTTCCGTCTATTATTCTTTCTTATTCCCTTAAGGTATTAATCATTTTCAACTGTCCACTCCTCCCAGCTTTCTCTATTAGATTTTTATTGTGATTTATTTATTAACTTGCTACTGGCCATAAATTAATTTAATATTGCCTTCACAGGAAGAGACAAGAAGGGACAAAGATGTAGCATTTAAAATCAGTAGACTTAGTTTGTTACTGATGCGGATACAAAAAGAATATGCAGGAAAAAAAATGTTTCCTGCTTATTTTGTGCTATTATGTTTAGACCTGAAAGTGAGAGTTTTCACTCATATAACTTATTGCCTATCACCTTGGAGATCTGACTCCATCAGCTTTTCGTTATTTCTGCCACTTGCAGATTTGAAGTGGAAGGAGGTCTTTAAAATGGACAAGAGGATTTAAAAAAAAAAAAAGATTAATTGGTGTTTTGTGTCACACAGCCAGGTTATTTGTGCTTTCTGTGTCTTTGGGCTATTTTACAACTCTGTAAATTGTAAAAAACTGATAATAATACAAATGGGTTTTGTCCACAGAAATGCTGAGCATTTGTGTCCAGTAGAATGCAATTGATTATTGCTTTGTGGATAGACCATTTTTTGCATACATTTGCAAATCTATTTAAGCATTCTCTCACTGAATACAAATGTGTGAATTTTTAAATTTTGTTTGAACTAATTTGTAACCTCTTACTGATTTCCTTATTAACTCATGAATTGAATTAAATCACGGACGGGTTCATTTCATATTTGTATGATATTCATCATTATGCCCTCTTTTTAAACTTATTCTTGAAACAACAGTAAGGAAAAGCAGTTCACTGCCTAATGTTAAGTCAAGTAGCTTTGACCTAAGAAACATGCTAGCCAGGCACTAGGTTTCTAACCTCCTCCATGATTCAAGTATTAGGGTTCCCTTCTCCTACTGTTCTCTGGGCCAAAAGGCAAGGAGATGTAAACCCTATTACTGTTAATGGGGAATAACTCCAATAACGTTCAGTATTTAGAGTGTGTGTATATGTGTATGTGTATACATGTGTACATGCTTTAAGATGATATTGGAAATCAGCCTTCTTTATGTAGCTGCAATGTTCAGCCAGAAAATTTGGAGCCAGCCCAATCTCCAGACTTTGGAGGCTGCTCGAATCCCATTGAGAGCTAATGTAAGCGTCTTCCAACAAAAATGCAATGTTACTGACAGTGCTAGAATTCATTATAGCTTACTTTACAGCAATTAACATTATACAGATTCATCCTTAGTTTTTATAACATTAATTCCATTATTCACGTCAATAATGTCTATTGCAGAAGCTATACAAATACATATCACTCCCCCAGACTTAAAAAAAAAAAAGACCTAACTTCCCAAAGCCACAGAATGGTTGTCAAACTAACATTTAACATTTTTATTTTTCATAAAGATATTTACTTTGACTCTTTTTTTTGTATTCATTTTTTAAAAATTTACATCCAAATTAATTAGCATATAGTACAATAATGTTTTCAGGAGTAGATTCTGGTGATTCATACCCTGTGTATAACACCCAGTGCTCAACCCAACACATTTCTTCCTTACACATTGATTCTTTTTATAGAGTTAATAAAATACTTTCATTTAGCAGGTGAAGAATGTTATCAAGAAACCATCCTGTCCTTTTTCCTTTGCTCTATGACCTCTCCCACTACATTAAATCTCTGTTTTTCATTTCTGCCTTATAAACATCTCATAAAAACTACACATTCTCTCCATTCCCTGCCACTGGAATAAATCTGGCCACCTGAACCTTATTATCTGGTGTCCTATAAACACCTCTCTTACTCTTCATCTCCTCTTTCTGATGATTTTATAGGTTCTAGTCTTCTTTTTTTTTTTAATTTTTTAATGTTTTTTTAAATTTATTTTTGAGACAGAGAGAGACAGAGCATGAGCAGCGGAGGGGCAGAGAGAGAGGGAGACACAGAATCCGAAGCAGGCTGCAGGCTCTGAGCTGTCAACACAGAGCCCGATGCGGGGCTCGAACTCACAGACCGTGAGATCATGACCTGAGCCGAAGTCGGACGCTCAACCGACAGAGCCACCCAGGCGCCCCAGTTCTAGTCTTCTAAAACACATGGTCCAGACTCTTCATGTTACATATAAGATCCTTCTTGTCCTCTCCTCCAACTATTTTCTAAATTTCATCTAATGTACCCATTAGATTATAGAGCATCTCTCACCCAATTCACATTGCAGCCACTTTCAGAACAACCAGATCAATACATAATGCTCATCTTATACTGCAATCTTCATACGCTGATAAACTAAATAGTCTCAATGTTTACTTCAAGTATCTCCAATTTTAATTTTTTTCTTACCTTATTACTTTACTTATCCTTCCCCAGAGGTTCTCACCTGATGTGTCACCTTGGTCCTCTAGGAAGCAAAGGTTAAAAAGAAGTTAGAAGTAAAACCTGTAAGGGGTGCCTGGATGGCTCAGTTGGTTAAGTGTCCGACTTCTGCTCAGGTCATGATCTTACGGTTTGCGAGCTTGAGCCCCGCATCGGGCTCTGTGCTGACAGCTCGGAGCCTGGAGCCTACTTCAGATTCCGTGCCTCCCTCTCTCTCTGCCCCTCCCCTGCTCATGCTCTGTCTCTCTCTGTCTCTCAGTAATAAATAAACGTTAAAAATTAAAAAAAAAAAATAACAGAAGGAACACCTGTGAAAGCTAAAAGGAGCAGGAAGCAGAACAGGCCATATAAAGGCACCAGAATGCAATGGAGATCAGAAACCTGTGAGAGGGAAGGAGAAGGAAGATGATTGTACAAGGGAATCTCAGACTGTGATCCAGACCTGACAGCATATGAAACAACCCTTTGAGAAACTGCAGAGCAAAGATTACCCATTGTAGAATTTCTGTATTGAATAAAAATGGCCAAACCATACCTCCACCACACCTAGTCTGGACTTGGGCTGCTCAGGTGAAGTGTGGTTGGCTTAAAAACTGAGATACGTCCCAAGGCTGTCAACGTTGTCAATGTTGAAGCTGAAGAGCAAATTCTTTGTTGAAAAAAGACTCCACCAGCACACGTCCTGAGACCATACCTGGCCAGCCTAAGACTTCTGTACTGTGTGATTTGGTACATTAAAAAAAATGGTCTCCTATGTTGATCTGGCATGGCATTTTGTCTGGCTCATTCTAGAGACGTATCTCTTAAGTCTGTAGATAGGTTACACTCATACTATCCCTACAAATTGGAGGCTCTCTCAATTTCATAGTTTTTATTCACTTGAATGGTTACCTGTTTAACACTGACAAACCAAAAGTCAACCTTTGGGATGATTACATGAACACTTTGGTGTGCAACTAAGTCGAACTATCTGCCGGTCACCTTCCACGAGAAACTGAAATTAATTCAATGAAAAATACATCTCTGGTAGCCCTATGTGGTAGAGTGGAACAGAGTTCACACTATTCACTACCCATCACTACATATTTTTATTCCAGAGCCTCTCTGTATGGAAATATTATACTTCACATCCACTGACAAACTTAGATCTATGACTTACTTTAGCAGATGAAATATGACAGGAAGTGACATGAAGTACTTCTGAAGAAATGTCTCCGAAGCTATCAAAGTTTAACTATTACTCCTTATATATTTTTCTCTTCTGCAAGACTACAATGATAGGGACTCAGATACGGGCTGTCTAAAAATACAATTTAAGAAAATATGGAAAAGACGAACAACAAAGAAATCATGTATAAGCGTCTCACAATACACAGAGTGTAAGGTAAAAAAAAAAAAAAAAACTTTGTTATTTTAAAGCCATTGAATTTTTCTGAGCTGTTTGCTACTGAAGAATACCCTAGCCTATGAAGATTGACGCACTTGGCATTCACTGGTCAACGTTGGGGTTTCAGTACGGTGGGAGCAGGGGTTTGCATCCTGGGGCTAGTTTCTTGATATCCCATGTCTCTTCAGTAAAACAGAACAAGAATAAGACTTACTTTGTTTGGCTCAAACTCCATGTGTTGTCATAAACAGATGAGTTCAAACATGTAGGAAGAAGAATTCCAGAAGGATCCCTGGAACATAATGGAAGCTTCCAAGATGCTATCTGTCAGGTGCCACGGTGTCCACCAATGCTGTTGGTTCTATCCCTGGTCTTCCTATCACTACCGCAGCCCAATCAAAGACATTGGCTCGATCCTAATTTCCCAATTCTATCACTTACTAAATTTAGCATCTGGCATAATTTCTTTAAACAATTGAGCCTCGGTTTTCCCACATAAATTGCTTCATATACATAAGTGTTTTATTAAATATTTAGATGACAACGAGTATATCAGACTTCTCTGGTGACCACCAGAGTCATTTTCCAAATGGGTTCATTTTCCAAATATTTTGATAAAGCAGTGGCTTTGTTTTGTTATTAACTTTGTTAATAACTATTAAGTTATTCACTTAACTAATGATCATATCTAGTGATTTTTTTATTGTTTTTCCCCCCTTTACTCTTAGACTGATAAAGGCAATCTGAACACTCTCAAACCTTTCAGTTCACCTTTTTTGGATATCCTAATATTTTATTTTCATACGTTTTCATGTATTTCTTGCTCTAAACAGAGGTCTAAATTAATCGTTTTAAATATCAACATATCTGGTAGAAAGGAAATTCTACAAAGTTGTATGCTAATTTGGCAAACACTTGAAAGTATCTGAATGGTCATAAGTTATGGTGCTTCAGGGAAAACTCTTTCTGGAAGCTATTCTTTCTACTGTCATATTTTCAAGGCTGGAGAATAATACTCTGTTTCATTTCTTTTATCAGGAATAGTTAAATAAAAAGACAAACTTTGTTTCTTAGAAATCCTATAAATTTTATTTCCTTAATTTTTCCATGTCTATCCATACTTTCCACATAAAGCATCTTTCATCATCTGTGCATGACCTTGATATTCATTGCAACCTATTTTCCTGAATTCCACACAGGTTACAAATACATTGTTACCAAAACCAAAGCCGAACAAAACAAAACCATATTTTTCAACATAACATCATTCAAAGGCGAGAGAAAACAAAGTACAAAGTCTGATGTGAAGTTAGCTTTTCTGATACTCTTGTGTCTCTTCATATCATATAAATCTTTTGCCTTTTAAGTTAGCTTCTATGCTAGGCTTTTTAGATGTTAAATGTTAAATAGTTTCCCATTATTCTCTGACTTTCTGGCCTCCTTGACTTCAATTTCTCTTCAAATTCATCTACACTCTACTAATGTCAAAGTTACCTTCATAAGAATTAGAATTAATTATTACACTTTCCTGAGTTCAACCTCCATAGACCCGCTAACATTAACAGGCCAAAGGTAAAAGTACTTCACAAGAGCTATTTGTGAAAAGCTTTCATGAAGTTGCCTTTTCGTTTGATTCCTGTGATGCCATCTACTTCTGCTTATTCTTTAGATCCTTCTCGATTCCTTTCCTTAGACCTTTAAATATGGAAAGTGCGTTCTCCACAATTTTGTCCCTTCTGTCTGCCCTCCAACTTTTGTACTTTTCCCGTAGAAATCTCAACTGCTCACCAGCTGTTTGGGGTTAAGGTCATCTACAGCCCTAAACATTTTCCCAGGTGTCACTTCTGTGTTTTTTAATGATCTGGCCAGTATCTCCTCATGAATGGTCTAAAAGTGCCTCATATTAATTGTGTTGAAAAGAAAACTGGCAGAGCACCTGAGTGGCTCAGCACGTGACTCCTGATTTCGGTGCAGGTCATGATTTCACGACTCTGAGATCAAGCCCCACGTGGGGCTTTGTCCTGGGTGAGGAACCTGCTTAAGATTCTCTCTCTCCTTCTCCCTCTCTGCTTTCCTTGGATCCATTATTGGCATTATTGGCACCATTAGTGTCTTATGACATAGATTTAAAATTCTTATTGAAGTGTGGAATTGGAAGAAATCTTATTATCCAAGCCATCTCTCAGAATGCTTAAATTTTCTCAACAAAATTGACTTCTGTCCAAAGTATCTGTGAACTCAGCAATTATAGGTTAAATTGTGTGTTTATGTATTTTCTCAGTACGACATTTCAAGCTTTGCCATGAAAGAGAGTTAAAGCCAATGGACTAGACTCATCCTTTTCTTTTTTTCTTCACTATCTTTCTTTCTTTCTTTTTTTATTCAATTATTTCCAAATTCTGTCAATTCATTCTCCCCGGTATTCCTCAAATGCAAACCTTTTTCTTTTCCTTTTACACCATCCTCAATTTTAGCCATATTCCTGGATATTCCCTCTGTACTACTGCCGCTCTAATTCGCATATAAAAGAAAGAGACCTTGGGGTGCCTGGGTGGCTCAGTTGGTTAAGGGTCCAACTTTGGCTCAGGTCATGATCTCACGGTCCGTGAGTTCGAGCCCCACGTCGAGTTCTGTGCTGACAGCTCAGAGTCCAGAGCCTGTTTCAGATTCTGTGTCTCCCTCTCTCTCTGACCCTCCCCCATTCATGCTGTCTTTCTCTGTCTCAAAAATAAATAAACATTAAAAAAATTTTAAAAATAAAATAAAAATAAAATAAAAGAAAGAGACCTAGCCAATGAACATTCAGGACAACAATCAGAGATGCTGGAGACAGAGAAGCTCACAGAATTTTCTTCCTAGTGATATTAGTTTCTTATTGCTGCTATAAAAAAATTACCATACGTTGTGCCTTAAGACATATTTGTTATTGTACATAAAAGTGTACAACAGGTCAGAAGTTCTAAATTCAATATGTTTTTTTTACAGAGGCTTTTTGGGAGAATCCATTTATTTGCTTTTCCAGCTTCTAGAGGCTGCCTACAGCCTCAGCTTATGGTCTCTTCCTTCACCTTCAGAGCCAGCAATGTAACATCTTCAAATATTCAACTTTCTGTGTGTGTGTGTGTGTGTGTGTGTGTGTGTGTGTGTGTATGTGTGACTCCCTCTGTCTCTCTCTGTCTCTATCTTACTCACAGGCTTCCTATAAATTCCAAGTTGGTGAGAAGATATGACGTGAAAATGCTGTGATCTAGGCTAAGAAACTGGAGGCTGTATCTAAGAGATGGCAGAATTCACCACCAGGAGTTTTTACGAGTCTAACAGGACTCTGGTTAAGGTGATTTTTCTAACACCTTAATTAATTTCTGCTATTAATCCCTGGAACAGAACTTTTCCTATGCCCCAGTCTCCCAGAAGAAACTCTTATAGCCACATAGATTTGTTATCATTTTCACCAGAACTTTCTGGATATCCTCTTGTCTAATTGGGGATGCTGTCTATGGTATCTTCTTTCACTTTTGAGTAGATTTTAATTCCCTCTAGAATTTAGATTTTTTTTTTTTAATATTATTCGCCTAAGTTTCAATTTTTTCTCATATCTGGGGGCAGAGCTCAGAAATCCAGACTTCTGGCAAAGCCTTGATAACTGTAATAGTCCCTTAATTCACTTTTCCATCTGCAGTATCTCCCCAATCTTTGCCTCTCTCATGCTTCTGCTTGTTTAAACTGCTTTGATAAAATGTTTCATGTCTCTTTCTTAGGAACAATTAAGGGTTTTCTACAGCCTCCCAAATGATATATAAGCTACCTGTCATTGAATTCAGGACCCTCTACGATCTGTCCTCAAAACTAACGTTAGAGACTTAACTTACATATTTCTCTATACAGAGCTTACTTCTCACAAGGGAGATACAGCACATTTTTAACTTCTGCTCGTTATTTAGCTCGTATGTGTAAAAGTACCATTTGAAAACCGTGTACAATCAATTGTATGAGGTAAGAGTCACTGCACTGTGAAATGGGGTCTCCTCATTACCCATAATAATTTCTGCTCATGAAGTTTGATAGGTTGACCATAAATAAAGTATTCAGGTGGCGTGTATTTCTTTGGCTATGGGAATCAGGAACATACATTTATAAGCTCATGTAGCTTTCATCAGTGACTTGTTCCTTCCTTAAAAGGTTCCTGAAACCTTTGCTGTCAGGTGAGAGGTCAATGCCACATAACACAGTAACCTGAAAAAAATGCCTTCAGATTCTTCAAAAAGAATAAACTGCTCTCCAGAGGTCATTTTAAATGTGGCCTAAATATTTCTATTCACATTTTGCAAGTGGTCACTCCTAAAAATAATCGACCTTGCTGGAAATTTTCATTGTTTCAAAAGGTGAAGCAATGGTAGAACTTTCTATTGTATCATTATATGACTCTTGGACAAGAGCTCATCTCTTTCTTTCTGTCTTTCTGTCTTTCTATCTTTCTTTCTTTCTGTCTTTCTGTCTTTCTGTCTTTCTGTCTTTCTTTCTTTTACTTTCTTCGAGAGAGAGAAAGAGAGAGTGAGAGCACACACACACACACACACGCACACACACACGAGCAGAGGAGGAACAGAGAGAGAGGGAAAGAGAATGCCAAACAGGCTTAACATGGTCAGCAGGGAACCCGAGGTGGGACCTGATCTCATGAATCCTGAGATCATGACCTGAGCCGAAATCAGACACTGAGTCAGTCGCTTAACTGACTGAGCCACCCAGGCACCCAAGAGCTCATCTCTGAGATCAAATTCTTTGGCTGTTCTCTGAAAATGCTTATATGTGCAATAGATCTATAAATAAAAGCATTAGGTTTATTTTTCCCTCATGCTGTTCATAGATCATAGTACAAACTGCCAACATGTCATTTATGTCCTTATCTTTACTCACTGGTAGAACCAGAACTGAACCTGAGAGAGTACTGTAGAAGTTTAGTTGCCCATGCTATTCATCAAAATGTCTGTCTGGAAAAAAGAAACTCGTTGCCATGAGAAATAATACTTTGGTTTTTCAGACCTCCACGGAGAGAAAATATCCAGCGTTCACAAAATTCAGGCAATGTAAATTAGCAATGTCTCCAGCTCCCCTTGTTCAACAATAGTAAGTACTCAGGGAAGTGTGTAAGTATCCTTGGAAAATAAATGGGTGGTTGGTGACTTCTGCACAAAGTCTCCTCTAACTAAGGAATGTCATTTAGTTAAAAATAGTATTAGTGACTGAACTTAGGGATACATTTGTTCTAAACTAATTTAAAATGCTTATTTAAATCTGGGATAAATATCATAGACTACATAGTAATTCAGAAGGTCTAAAATGTTTCTTTTTTTTAAATTTCTTTTTATTTATTTCTGAGACAGAGAGAGACAGAGCATGAGTGGGGGAGGGGCAGAGAGAGAGGGAGACACAGAATCCGAAGCAGGCTCCAGGCTCTGAGCTGTCAGCACAGAACCCGACCCAGGGCTCGAATTCACAAACCTTGAGATCATGACCGGAGCCAAAGTCGGTCGCTCAACCAACTGAGCCACCCAGGCACCCTTAATGTGTTGATTCTAATACAACAAAAATTATTGGTATAATTATTGAAACTAAATGAAATGGAAACCTTTATGATTCTTGAAACAAAGCAAGAAAGGAGGAAAAGAGAAGAAAAAGGAAAAAGGAGGTAATGTGCCATATTAGACAACATGCTAATTATAAGTATCTTGTTTTATTAATTTTATGATAATTGAATTAAGTCACAATTACATAGGAATTTTTTTCTGTGTAATCTAAGCGATAAGTGATATTTGTATCGATCAGGCCCAAAGATAAACTGATAATATTGTTTTTTTAAATTATTTCCCATGTATCTAATAAACTGAAACTAATCAAAGCATTAAATAAAATATGTCCAGTCCCAAAACCTTGACCTTGAAACCCATTGTGTGTGTGTATGTGTGTATATATATATATGTGTGTGTGTGTGTGTGTGTGTATATCTCTGTGTGTGTGTGTGTGTGTATACATACACACACGTCACTGAGCAATAAGAAATAGCTTGTAGACTAGATAGATTCATAGGTGTAGATAATTTTAATGGGTAAGAGATTTTCATGACCTGCCTGAAGACAATATTGATGGCTTTCCCAAAACTCTCCCAGTGAGAAAGAGAAAGCTACTGTATTGACAAAAATTTTCTACCGAAGAATTCGTGGCATTGCTAAATTGATAGGGACGTTATTTTAAATGCAAAATAGATACATTTCCTTATTTGAAAATGTCTTCAAAGAGCAAACACTTTTTTAAAAACAGACATATTTAAGAGCACCTGGGTGGCTCAGTCAGTTAAGCACCTTACTCTTGATTTCAGCTCAGGTCATGATCTCACAGTTCGTGAGTTTGATCCCTGTGTCAGGCTGTGCGCTGACAGTGCAGAGCCTGCTTGGGATTCTCTCTCTCCCTCTCTCCATGCTCCGCCCCGCTGGTGCTTTCTCTCTCTCTCTCAAAATAAATAAACTTAACACAGAAACATAACATTGAATCTATACTACTTTAAACATATACAAACTCAGTTTCAAATTCCAAGGACGAAATTAGAAAAAGATATTTAAGACGGAAGGGAATATTAAGACTTTCACATATCTTTAGTATTGTTAGCTAAACTTTTGTAGGATAGTTGGGTTACTTTCAAGATAGACAGTTTATTACCTTCTCAATTGTGTAAATAATACCGCAAGCAAAAATTAGAAATATCCCTTAATTAGGTCAATGCTATTTTTATTTATTCTAACTTTATGTTTTTTTCAATATGTACACCCTACTTTATATTTTTAGATGTCATGTTTTAAATCTAAAATGATTAAATGGTATTTATTAATTTGTGTCTTGTAGCTGAATAAAGATTGGGGATTTCAAGGAAGTTATATATATACCAAAACCACACAACTACTGGAAAAGGAAAACTTTTTTTGAGATTATACCAAAATATTTACTCAATATCGATGTCACTACAAAAAAATCATATGAAACATACAGCCATTAACATTACAAATCTCTGCTTCTTACAACGTAGCTTACATATAGGCAAAATTACTCTTTGCTTGCCTGTCCTAATCTATGAAGTATTGCAACAAACACACTCCCTCCCATAGCTTTCCATTGTACGCTTAAAACATAAATTATTCCTCCCCTTTGGAAAGGTAAATAAACTTTCAATTCCCACCTCCCTAAAAACGTTTACTCATAATTACAAATGCTGAAGTTTCAGCAGTGAAATACCAGAAATAGACTAAGAACAACTGGTCTTTTCTTTTCATCTAAGTCATGCTATAGAAAGATACAGTGGTGATGGTAAGAAGGCAAAGGCTTTTCACTAAATTGTGTTGCAACAGGTTTCAAAATCCTGTGTCAGATGTTTGGACAGGTTGCTTCCATTAAGAAGTACTGATTTTAGTCTACAGCCATACCACCCTGAACGCGCCCGATCTCGTCCGATCTCGGAAGCTAAGCAGGGTCGGGCCTGGTTAGTATTTGGATGGAAGAAGTACTGATTTTAAAAGGCAACAATTTAAAATCTTTTCACACACACACACACACACACACACACACACACACACAAATGGTCCACAAAACATTTTCCTTTCCTTCTGAAGATTTTAGGATGCAAAATGAAACATTAACCAGTCTTTTCCTATTAAACTTAAATGGCCAATTGAGACAAGCGGTTCAGAGACCATTCTTCCAACACTGATTAAGACTGTGGTGACATGTACCAGGGAAGCTTTCGTTACGCTTTCTGAACTTTGGGGGCAGACTTGGTGACCTTGCCAGCTCCAGCAGTCTTCTTGTCCATTGTTTTGATGACACCCTCAGCAACTGCCCATGCCATGTCATGAAATCCCAAACCCAGAGGAGCATAGAGAAGGTCTCTAAATGCTTGGTCTCTCCAGGAACCATTTCAATAATGGCAGATCACCAGACTTCAACAATGTGGGGCCATCTTCCAGTTGGTTTCTCCCCATAAAGTCAATTCATTTTCTACTTCATCTCAGCAAAATTACAAGCAATGTGAGGTGTGAGACTTTTTTTGCATTAAAGGAAATTCTCATTAACCATATATTGTTCATAAATGTCCCTTTTTTAAAAAAGTCAACTTTCTAGAGGAGTACAATTCTCATGAATGACTTCAGCTTTGCATCGTGAGCCTTGTAGTAAAAAAATCATTTTTTTTTACAGTATGATACTTTCCAAATAAACTCTTTTAAAATAGTCTAGTCTTTCCTTAAATGTTACAATAAAACAGATACGAAATAGACAACAAAGTACAGTTTGTGTTTACAAAAAAAGCTGTACGGACAAACAGATTTAGGTTATAAATGTATATGTGCACCTGCATAGGTGCATACCCAGCATTAATTTGGTCTGGATGCTTCAGAAGAATCATTTGAACCTTGAAGTCAGCTGCTTCTCTTGGTGGGTCATTTTTCTCTGTCACCAGCCATATGTCCCAGTAGGTATGTTTGACAGATGCCTTCTTGACACTGAAGCCTGCATCTGCCCCCAGGAAGAGCTTTACTCAAAATTCCATGGTGCATTTTAACAGACTCCACTTCATTTGTAATGCTGACTGGAACAAAGGTGACCACCATGCCAGGGTTGAGAACACTGTTCTCTCTTCAGCCCACAGGGATGGGACCCATAGCACCAATTTTGTAGATATCCTAGATGGGCAGAAGGAAGATCTTGCCCTTTGGACATTTGTCAGCAGAATGCAACACAGAGCTTCCAGCAGTGTGGTTCCACGGGCATTTCCATCTTTATGGGTGGCTTTCCATTCCTTGAACAAAGGTGTATTAGTACTTGAGTCAAGCATGTTGTCACCGCTTCAACCAGAAATTCACAAAAGTGTTACTGTATTGAGATTATACATGATATTATGCATGAAGATAGAGTTAGCTTTTCTCTTGGCTGTGGCTGTTCCAGTTGTTCCATCGTATCACCAAGAAAGTCTGGAACCATGGCACTAAACTTGACTTACGAGAAGGATTGCATATGCTAAATAGCAGTAGGACTAATTACCTGTTATTTAGAGCCCACCCAAATCTCCTCTCATGGAACCCTGTAATAGCTCATCTCATTATTATTAAAATTCTGTAAATAATAATAATAATTTTCGGGCGCCTGGGTGGCTCAGTCGGTTAAGCGTCCGACTTCGGCTCAGGTCATGATCTAGCAGTTCGTGAGTTCAAGCCCCACGTCAGGCTCTGTGCTGATGGCTCAGAGCCTGGAGCCTGTTTCAGATTCTGTGTCTCCCTCTCTCTCTGACCCTCCCCCATTCATGCTCTGTCTCTCTCTGTCTCAAAAATAAATAAACGTTAAAAACATTTTTTTAAAAATAATAATAATTTTCTTCCTCTTCTTCTTCTTCTTCTTATTATTATTATTTATATAGCCTGGTTTTAGTTGAGAACTTGCCCCTAGGCTCCGCTGAGCCCAAAGTGTCTTGCACATATGTTGATAGTACTTTTGCATAGTCTGATTTGTCTCTATACAATTGTTTGTAAGTACCTGCAGTACCCAATCCTGTGTGATAGCTGCAGTTGGCATTGTAGGAGGAATAAATGAACTTATCGTTTGATGCATGTTTGCGTCGCAGACCACCCTTGGTTTGACGTCGCACACACTGACGGAAGACAGTATAGACGTAAGGTTGGAGACATAAGGGTGCCTGCGTGGTTAAGTGTTTCTTGATTTTGGCTCACCGCTTATGAGATCAAGACCCAAGTCGGGTTCAGTGCTGACAGCACAGCTCTTGCTTGGAATTTTCTCTTTCCCTCTCTCTTTGCCTCTCTCTTTCTCTCTCTCTCTCTGTCTAAAATGAATAATTAAATGAGTAAATAAACATTAAAAGAGTTGGAGAAATAACTCAATTAGGCTTTTTTTTTTTTTAAGTTTTAAAGAGAGAAAATTACCAAGAATTCTCATGGACTCCCTGGGCTATTTCAGTGAAAAATGGAGGAAAAAGAAGAAGAAGAAAAATACCAAGGCTGCCAAAGATCCTTTTTAAAATGCAGAGACCTGATTCCAAAATGGAGTCAAGAAGGCATACCACCCTTTGATACTGAGATTCTTCTGAGGCTGCAAAAAGATTAAGAATGCTTGTGCATTTGGACTCATTTTATGATGATACCAAAGTATCACTTAATTTTACATCTTTGACCAAGTGTTATTCATGCTTTGAATAAGGATTCCTTTTGGACTCCTTCTGACCCTATTGTTGGGAGGGCAGGATAATTTGTGGTAGACTATTAGCTCAGGTCCTCCAAATGAGATTCAATTCTGGGAAAATATTTGAAATTATTTTGCAAAGAGAAAGCAAGATTAAAACACTGAATAACTTTGAGACAATTAAACTGGTGAAAGCATTTCTATAGTTGGTTTCAAATGAAATAAAATAGGAGAGGGATGGAGTCGCTATAAAAATTTTAAGAGATTACAGTAAATATTAGATGGTCTGGCTGGTCCATCAACTCCTTAGACTATAAAACTACTGGAACAAATTCACTCAAATTTTCCTCACCTAAATGAGCTTTTAAAATGTGATGATAACACAAATATGGAAACTATGGTCTCTTCAGAACAAGTACTGATTAAAATGGTGTGAAATAAAAGACAGAATTACGATTCTGTGTGATGGGTTGATAAGGGTCCCTTGACACAGGAATATGAGAGATCTGAGAAAAATTACATTGATATGGGTTAAATGCCTGAGGATGATAAAGAAACTGTTGGATACTATTGCTCAATGTACTCATAACCAAATTGGCTAAGGGAATTATTTGCTAATAAAATAGTTAAGGGACTGACATGCTTCTGTTAGGAAATATGGTGACCCAATTCTGGAAGGCTTACATGTAGAAATGACTCAAAGTAGAAACTGATGAAGGAGAGTATTGTATTCTAATGTATTACCCCTAATGTAGTACCCCAGACAGTACTATGAGAATAGATATGATGTCTGAATGTGAGATTTTTCTCCCATACTTTTCTCCCATTAACAAAAAGAAAGCCATGTCAATCTGCTGTTCACTTGTTTAAATGTGGCGTACTAAATGGACATCTTTAGAATTACCTAAACCTACTCAGGGACTTTATTTATTTATTTATTTATTATTATTTTTTTTTTAACGTTTATTCATTTTTGAGAGACAGAGCATGAGCGGGGAAGAGAGAGGGAGACACAGAATCTGAAGCAGGCTCCAGGCTCCGAGCCGTCAGCACAGAGCCTGACGCGGGGCTTGAACTCACGAACCATGAGATCATGACCTGAGCCAAAGTCGGATGCTCAACCGACTGAGCCACCCAGGCGCCCCCTCAGGGACTTAATTTAAAACAGTGTAGGACATTTGGGTGTCATCAAGGGATTTTTGCTTTATTTAAGAATATTTTAATTTTACTTGAATTAGTACCCTAAGAGACATGTTTAATATTCCAGTATTATCTGTGAGGAAAGCTAATAAATCCTGGAGTTTACTTGTAAGGTATAAAAGAATTATACAAAGTGTTGCCTTAGTAGTATTCCATATTCAATATGGTTTTAACAACTGAAGCTACACACCATGCTAAAGGAGATCAGTATTTTGTGAACAATTTGGTTAGTTGTTTTTTGTTTTGTTTTTTTTTTATCCCAGTTCTTATATCAAAAGGAAGCCAAACTAATTTGTATTCGTGTGGAATGGAACCCAACAAAAGCTTACTGTATTCTCACACGGATATAGATCCTGCTGATTATTGACCAAATCTGCCATGAAGAGACTTAGATCTGATTAAACGGGAAAAAAAAGACTGTTATTCATCATATTGATGATACAATGTTGACAACTCAATCTGAAGGTCAAAGAGACTAAAGTAAATGCTGATAAATCAAGATAGCCATGGTAGAGTCACGGATTAACCGAGCTAAACTACGAAGTCAAGCACAAATGATAGGATTCTTAAAAATTACCTGGGCTGGGGACACTACAGATATACCTCAAGGAACCAAAACTTAACTTATTTTCTCTGCCATCTCCAAAATGAAAATAAAAGTCATGGAGATTGATTGGGTTGTTGGTCTCTGGAGAAATCACATACTACAAGTGGGAATTTTACTAGTCTCTTTTCGCAAGAGTACCAGGGAAAAAGATGAATTTTAATGATGTTATGCACAACAGAAGACACTCAGCATTTCAAAGAATTCAGTCTAGTGGCTTACCCAGTCTATTCCTTGGGGTGGTACAAGCCCAATGCTCAAATGATATAAGTGTCAGCCACTTGCACTCATGCTGTCTAGAGCCTTTTGCAAAAGCTCATATCTGTTACCCAGCAATAATAGCTGCTGGGATTTTGGAGTCGAAGTTTGCCAGAAGCTGTTGCCATATAAATTCCCTTTGAAAGAAAATTTTAGGTCGGTTACTGGGTTTAAAATGAAACTGTTTCTGCTATGGAAGGACATGAAATTATTTTGAGACACAAAGTACCTTTTGTGTCATGGATTATATCAAAACAACATTCCAATAGAGAAAGAAACACACAAAGGAGTTGGGAATCATATATTAAAAACTATGCCGCCACAGTACCCATCTCATCTGTGAACAGGTGGCTGCCATACCTTTGGGTTCTATATTGGATTTACCTGAGGAATTACCTAATTCTACAGTTGAATAGGTGTGTCCGTAATCATCAGTTAATAGATTCTAACTAAGCAATAATGTTCGCATATGGTACTTCCCAGGATACTCAATCTGAAATGCAGCTGTATTGTAGCTGGTCAATGGTTGCAATTTGCAAGAATACTTAAAAATAAATCCACTAAGTTAGCAGAATCAGAAGCAGTGTTCCTGTGGCATCTGAAGAACTAGATACAAATTATTATAAAGATAATAAAACAATATAGTTTTGTGCCCATTCTTAGGCAGTGGCCAATGAATTGGCAATATGATTCATAAACTATGTCTTAAATTATTAGAGGGTAAAAGTGGTTCCCATATGTGGCAATATTGTCATGAAAAAATTGGTTTTAAGAGGACAAATCAAAGATGTGTATAATGAAGTGAGTGTGTGCACACGGCATATGCACATACACACACACACACACACACACACACACACACATTAGAATGGAACTAGATCTAAAAAACAATGTTCTTTTTCACTCTGTGCAAGTGATCACTCGAGTGCACGAAGTGAGTGGTCATGAAGCCATTCAGACTCAAAAAAATGAGAGAGAAAAGATACACCTCACCGTCCTTGAAAACTCAAAAATCTAATAATTCTCTTTGTTCAACAGGACCCCCAGAAAACAAAAGCACCTAAAAGCACCCCGAAGGGATCTGGACTGACCTGCATCTAATTAGGGGATGATACTGGCAAGTTACCTATGGCCCCAGTTGTGGGTCTTGACCGGGATAAATATTCATTCTGGATTTGGAATTGTATACTTAGTAACTGAAGCAAACCTCCAGTGCTATTGCCTGCAACAGAAAATAAACAGTTTTTAATGTTCACACCTTTAAGTTATCTGAACAAGTAGCCCACTTTACAGCAAGCGGAGTACAACAATGAACTAATAAACATCATATCCAATGGGCTTTTCATGAATGTTCCATCCCAAAAAGTAGTGGACTGTTTGAAATTTGGAGTGAACTATTGAAATATCTGGTTATGAAATTGGGCGGTGATTGGAGACTGAAAACATAGCTTGAAAGAGAAAAGGATTTATGTGTTAAGACAATATGTGAAGGTAAATGGGGTTTACCAGTGGATAGACTGATGGGACATAAAGGAAAAAAATAGGGAATAGATGATGGAGACTGATGTAAGAATGGATTTACATGAACTTATTCCTTCCTCTTTCTCCCCCACCTCCTCCTCCTCCTCTTTCTTTCCCCCCTCTTCCCTCTCCTTTTCCCTCCCCCTCCCCCTCCCACTCTCCCTCCTCCTTCTTTTCCTCTTTATTTTTCTCTTCTTCCTCCTCCTTCCCCCTCCACCCTCCCAGTCTTTCTCCTCCTCCTCCTCCTCCTCCTCCTCCTCCTCCTCCTCCTCCTCCTTTTTCTGCTTCCCTTCTTCTTCTCTTTCTTCTTCTTCTCCTCCTCATTCTTCTCCTTCTCCTCTACCTGGTCCAGCAGTTCTGGGACCTAGATTGCATTTACTAGTTCCAGACAAAAAATCAGCTTCTAAACATGACACCATGACAATTCTAAATATTAAATACTTGAGTTCTTAAAGAATAACGGGATGGTTGTTCCTTCCTGTCGCCTAGCTAAACTGAGATTAATGGTTCTGCCTCTTTACTACTTAGTGGATGAGCAGTTTCATTAGCCTATACTTTTCCATTCCTACATGATATATCTGGGAATGGACACTGGCCGGTCTTATGTTGTGGCCAGTTGTATGAGTCAGTACCCTTGCTGAACTTGACAGTTCTACCCCAAGGTGAGTTTCTGGTGAAATGTAATAATAAATGGAAATAAGTGGGCATAATTGCTGATTGAACAGGTGCAAAAACTTGGTGACACTAAAAGGAAAATGTAACAATACTTTGGTATTGTTTGGTGCTTTGGTGCTTTGATAGCAAGACAGTCATACTCCTGTCTTTATTCACAGATGCCCATAATGGTTCAGCTATTTCCTGTCAGAATCTCTTTCTTTGTTTGAATCTGATGACCCAGGATGGGTCCTGGTGGATTTAGTAAGCATTCATTCTACATTATCCATGTGATGGTACATCTCAATGATTTTAATCACACCCTGTGGATGAACATTTGAGAGAACTCTAAAGTTGATTTTTCTCTTGTTTTTCATTTTACATGTTATGGTAATCACATTGGACAGCTTTGTGGGGGGTAAGCTACAGAAAGTCTTACATTTCAAGCTCCTACAAAAAATTTTGTTCAACAACAGAGCCATGGACCATTATGTAACTATTGACTTACATTATAATATGTTGAGAAAAATACCTAGATAAAACAGTCTTCAAATATCTTTGGTGATCAACTTACTGTAATACTCTCTGTCCTAAGATTTTCGAGAGTAGAGGCCAAAATCAAGATAAAGAATACTTAGCAAACTGAAATCACTATTAGTTTAGGAAAGACTTGCTAGGCTTACAATAGTCCCAATGCTCTTTGAGTATACCTATGAGGATTTTTTTTGAATACTCCAACTAAACTATAGTTGTAAGTGACAGCTATCCATATGTCATTCTGCTGAGGAGGTCATATTTTCTGGTTCCAGGATAGATTCTCAAACTACACTTAATTAATAAACTTATTGGCAACAATATGTTTGGTAGATCAGACAAAATTGTCCGAAACATTCTAAGAGCAACGTGAGTGGTTTTGGCTCAAGTCTAGAAGTCATAGGATAAACCAAACTCATCTCTAATGAAGAGAGATATACTGAGGAAAAAGACTCATGAACTTCTATTGCCATTTAGAATGCACGATATTCTAGGAGAGAGATAAAATATAACATGTGGCCTGTATAGAGGATATGCTTTTGGAAAAATGGATTAAAAAACTCAACAGGTTGTTAGCATTCTAGAAGAATGCTGCGCACACTGATGTGAGAAGGGTTATCTATATATACTCCTCTAGATGGAAATAGCATAGCTCAGGGAAAATAGTCTTTGAACTTGGCAGAAAAAAGCACAAGGAACTTATATGAAACTTTTGGTCCCAGTAGGTCATGGGAACCCATTTATGGACAGCATATTTTGCATAAGTGTTCCTTAACTTTGAAAGCATCATGAATAAATTTAAGAAGCAAATTTACACAATATGCAGTTAATTAGACCTGACACTTTTTAAACGTGTCTAGGATTCTTACTAGAGGACATAAAGAGGTGATTATTTGAGGAAAAGTTCTATTGGGAATCTATGAATGTGTAAACTTGCAGTATGAGACAGGAAGTATGAAACGTGGAATCTGGAATTAACTGACAGCTGGCCCATTGAATGATTTAATAATATCTATAACAATACTGGTATTGGTGACCCTATTGAGAGATTGAATTGGTAGGTTGACCACCTGTTTTTCCAGCAGAAGATGATTGGCTAGAGAAAATGTAGATTTATCTAATAATTACTACATTAAACCCATATATCGATCATTTTCATATATTTCAAATCTCACCACTAAAAGGAAGTAAAAGGATTGTAAGCTTGGGAATGACACACAAATTTGAATTGATATATTTAGTAAATTAAAATACGTCTTTCACAAGCAATACCTAGGGGTGCACGGGTGACTCAGTTAAGATTCTGACTCTTGTGATCTTGGCTCAGGACATAATCTCACTGTTCCTGGGTTCGAGCCCTGCAATGGGCTCTGCACCAACAGTGCGGAGCCTGCTTGGGAGTCTTTCTCCCCCTCCTGCCCCTTCTCTCTCTGCCCCTCCCCTGCTCACACATTTTCTCTCTCAAAAATAAGTAAACTTTTTTAAAAAGGAAATGGAAACCCATTTAAAAAATAAAGCAATTCTTAGGTCTTATTGAGTGATATAGTTAGTATTTTGATGCTTATCATTCAACTTTTTCTATTTTATATGTATTTTTAAAGGCACAATATGAGAAGTGGTGAGGTTGAGGCATATGAAAGTGAGAAAGCTAGACAAAGTACAGGGGACTATCTAGGAATGGAGTTAACCTAAAGCTTTTTGGTGGTAATTTTATGATTATCACCAGAGATGCATGGAACCATGATATTCACCTATGGCCAAAGAAGGATGGAAATGTCTTGTTAGTGAATTAGAATATAAAGCTTAACGTTCAAAACTCTTATGTAAGCATTAGGTCTAGGTTTGTCTATATATGTCATTAAAAATAAGCAGATAGATGTGTTACACCTGATTTAAAGGATTACACAGCCTAGTTTCAGCTACATGAAAATAAATAGGGGATCAAAAAGCTTCCTCAGTAAACTTGTAACATGGGTCCCTTGAAAACAAGTCATCTAGAGCACATCTAGGTGTTTCATCTTCCAAAGACAAAATATGTCCTCTGCAACTGAGAATGGATCCTGGAAACTTTATCTGGAAGTCCTGGGTCTCCCTCATGTTTGCACTTACTTCTTTCCCCAGCCATCTCCTGATGTAGCATATCCTTTACCTTTATTAAAGTTACACCTGAGTATTCCTCTGGACTGTTGTGAGTTGTTTCAACTATCTTTTCTTGTATAATTGCCAAATCTTACAAGTTCTCTTATGCTCTATGGTTCCTCTTGTGTTTTGGAAATATGTTCAAGTGATTTGACACATAATGCAAATCATTAATTTAAGCACTTAGACAGAAGGCCATAAGAAAATATCAATGTTCTCGGTTTTACTAGAATAGCGTGTAAGAATAGGATTTGAGCAGTGATGGATCAAGGGAGGAGTGGCCTTGGAAGTACTCTGGACCCAGGAAATGAGAAGGAAATTTGGGCAAAGAAGATTAAAAAAAAGAAGAAGAAGAAGAAGAAGAAGAAGAAGAGGAAGAAGAAGAAGAAGAAGAAACCTTATGAAGAGTTATTATTCTTTTTATCTTCAGTTTGCACTCTTCATTTTAAACAAGGTCTATGATAAATTACGCTTTCCTGCTGAAGTGGCTCCATCTCCTACAAGATAAGCCCGGATTCTATCCCTGCCTGTGGCAGTAATTACATTAGCCATGCCACCTTAAGATAAGTCATTTTTCTTCCCTGGAATCTCGGTTTCCTTATATATAAAAGAAGGGAATTGCAGCCGCTGGGTATCAGTACCTCTTCATACCCAACATTCTACAGTATTTTGTGTTGTGAAACTCATGCATGTCTAACCCACAGCAACGCACCAGAACGTTGGAATAACTGTTTTAAAGTTTTTGTATTTTGGCAAAGAGAGAAAGCATGAGCAAGGGAGAGGGGCAGAGAGATAGGGTGAGAGAGAATCCCAAGCAGGTTCTGTGCTGTCAGCACAAAGCCTGATGCAGGGCTTGATCTCCCAAATCATGAGATCATGACCTGAGCCAAAATTGAGAGTTGGACGCTCAACTGACTGAGCCACCCAGGAGCCCCTGGAATAATTTTTATTCATTCTGGCGTATAAATGTTTCTACACTAAGTAACCTAGTACACTAACATCTATACTTTCTTGTTATCGCTATTTTAAAATCATATTTGAATCATTCTAGGTCAGAACTATGTCTTCATTTACTTTAGTGATTAGGTTTTATGCTGAGTGATTAGAGATATAAAATGTATAACAGCTTCTGCTTTATTTGTCCATTGTGTTGACAGAGATAAGTCCAGCCTCACCATTCATTCATCATAAAAGAGAAAAGTAAGAGACACGGAAAATATCAAGTACATATATAATCCTGGTGTATTAGAATTTTCCAAAGAAAAAATAAACCAACAAAACAAAACAAAAAACAGGACCAATAAAAGATACAGTAAAACTTTGGATTGTGAGTAACTCCTTCTGCCAATGTTCCACAAGATGAGCAAACATTTCTAATAAATTTCAACCTGATAAACAAGCAATGTCTTGCAGTATGAGGAGTACACGGCACTGAACATCACATGATCACAACTGAGCCAATGGTTCTGCTCTCTCTCTCTCTCTCTTTCTCTCTCTGAGGGTTTGTGGGTGATCATCTCCCATGCTCTGATGCTTGGTCTCCAGCCGCGGTGCTTGGTAGAAATCAGTGATTTTTCAGAACGTTGGAAGGTGCCCACAACTGGCATTGGTGTATTTTTTTTTTTTTTTTTTGTCACTTCCAAGCAGACTGTACAGACAGTCCTTTGCTTTTCCATACAAGAGTAAGCTTAGGAATGCTTTGCTTCATTCTAGGTCAGGCTGCCTGCAGGTAGAGACCTTTTCCTCTGCTGCCTCACTGCCAGTTACATGAAATACAGCATATGACAAGAGTTTGTCAATACTGTACTACAGTCAACCTCCATGTGAATGTATACAATGGCCCCCATGCAGAAAAAAAGTCAAAAAGAAAGCCGCTACGATCACAGTGGAAGTTAAGAAGGAAATCATTGAGAAGTATGAACAAGGTATTTGAGTGGCCGAAATTGGAAGATTTTATAAGAAGTTTACATCTGTATCTCATCTGCAGAGGAAGAAGAGAAAAAGGTGGAGGGATCCCCCACTTCAAGTGAGATAACAGAATGTGTAAAATGTAGGAAACAGTGCAAAATTTTGTAGAAAAGCACCACCTGGAAAGGCCGTAGCATTGTGAGAGATGAATCTGTTTAACAACAAACAATGCAATGCCACATTTCCATGGAATCCTCAAAAGGAAGCAAAAGCGTCATTGGATAGGTTCCTTGTTAAAGTTGCACGAAAAGAATAAGATTCCATTGAGCCAATCGAATGAGCCAATCGCGGCTGAAGACCAGCCGCGAAGGTCTTCAAAGATATGTGCAGGTTAATTTGTTTATTTTCCATTATTTTGTATTTTCTTTCCTATTTGTACTACCTTACAGTATTGTGATCGTTTTTATATGAATATTTTTGGGTTGTGAAACGAGTCATCTGCATTTCTAGTATTTCTTACGGGGAAATTCGCTTTGATACACAAGTGATTTGGATTCCGTGTATGTGTCCCTCACTTCCTCTCCAGAGTGATTAGCTTCATTTAAATCCGATATACATGTTTCAGGTACATCTAGTAATTTCATAATTTAAAAATATTCTTCCTTAAATTTTAGCCTGCTCCTTTGATTCGGTTATTATTCTTGAAAATTAGTGTCATTGTATCTTAACAGATGAAGCAAGAGAATTTCTTATCTGCTTTTAGTACGATTAGAGGAAATTCTAGTTGAAAATTGCACATAATGACTGACAAAAACTGAACTGATCTCATTTTTTTATTCCTTGCTAGTTGAAGCCTGGGCTATTAGGTGGTCTGGAAGGTGCTTTAATTAGTGATATACATATCTTAACAATGAAACTATTAGTAAGTTCCTTTTAAATAGACCATGGGAAGCTAGTTATTGCTGAGAATAAAATATTCAACATTACAAATACTTAGGCTACTTTTATACTGAAATTATGTTTAACGGTTTTGTTTGTTTGCTTTACAAACTTCTATCAGTAAAATAGAATGGAGATTTTAAAAATGAAATAAAATTTCCCATTATTATGTTAGAAAACTTTCCGGAGCAGACGTTTTATCTTTGAACCCAACACTTAATTCTTTACTATGAAAGTGTACAAAAGAACATAGCTATTCATAACTGGAAGCCAAACTTTTTATTATATTATCATCAAGCCTAAGAAATTTGGAAAATTAGGTCCTTCTTTTTAATGTTTAAAAATGCTTTTATGTTTCAGATTAAACCAAAGCCAGCGCATTTATTTTCAACATTTCAAATATACCATGCTTTCAAAACAAAGGAGATCACAGGCATGCTCTATTTGGTTTTTCAAAATAAGCACTGATTGCATAACACATTTAATTACATTTAGATATCATTTGTAACAAAGCAGTCATTACATATTACCTATTAATTATACTTCGTGATTGAATGAGATAAGGTTACATGTTAACAATTCACGATACAAAAGACCAAATTATCTTATTTACATTTTTCCCCACGGAGTCTTCTGCATCTGTGATTATTTCTGTTCAGAGATAAGCCAAAAACATAACTTTTCCGAAGGGGTAAAAGCAGTAGTTAGCAATACAAGATACCCTCTAAAGTTCCAGGGATATAAATTAGGATTCTAATAAATCCATAACACTTCAATATTAAGGTGCAATTTACTGAATTACCATCTACATGTTTTAATACAAATGAATGTTTCGTTAAGATAAAAATAATTATGAGAGTCTGCATGTACAGAATGAGTTAGGATGTGATTTTCTGAATGTACAAGGGAAATGAAAGTTACAAAGGCTTATAATAGAAATTAGACTAATGTCTTATTTATAGAGGGAAACATATTTCCCTGTGATTTCATAACTTGTCTTATTACCCAGAATGTACCATTACCCTATTATATTTAGGATCCTAAAACAAGAATAAGAGAGCTACTTTGTTATCATCGATTCTGAGGCCAGCAATAATTCCTAGTTTATACCTCATGGGGTATTCTTAAGGATTGAATTGGAAAGAAACTGAAACGCACTTGTTTCCCTCTAGTTAATATGAAGAATAGTATATTAAAATGAAAGTACTTTTTTTAAACAATCTTTTAGTTTCTTCTGTATGGTAGATTAGAAGCGTCTGCAAATGCCTTGCTACTCCTTTAAGTGAGAGGTGGGCATCGCATGTTTTTCCTCTCCTTGAATCTGGGCGGGTTTTAGTGAATTCTTAGCCCAAATAAATGTAGCCGAACTGATCTTTCAGGAATTGCGGGGACTCTGACAAAAGGGACATTTCAGTGTGGGCCTCTAGGGCTCTTGAAAGACTTTCTCTAGAAATCCCGAGTTGCAAGGTATGAATCCCAAAAACCCTGGGACCGTCAACAGAGTCTCCGGCCAGACAGCTTTCAACCAAGGTGCAAACCAGATCATCCGGACCCACCCATCTGCCAGGTGAATCTAAAGAGTGACCTCTCTTGGTGCCATGCAGATTTTCCAATCCAGACAATGAGAGTCTATGATAAATGTATCGTTCTTTAATTCCTCTGGGTTTGGGGGGTTCTTACATGAAACAAGTTATTTCGTTGTTTTGGACGACTGGAGGTTATCCAGGTTAGCTATATAGGAATCCACGAGGAACACTTGAAAATATCACACATTCCCCATATGTACAAATGTTTACAACGGCTTCATTCCCATCAAGTGGTTTAATCGCACCCCTGTCAGGGATCTAACAGTTAATACTAGATTTGGAAGGTATCTGGTAACCTGTTAGGTTAAAATATACCTCAGAGAAGGTGAGGAAAAACTGGTGAGGATTTTTTTTTTCATTTAAACACCATGTAATGCATATTGTACAATCACGGAATCTTCACATGCGCTGAAACCAACGAATTTTTGGCTTACAAAGAATGTAAACGTATGTGTGGGTGTGGCTGTGTGTTTACGTCACAACAAAAATTTCATGGTTTGACATATACGTAGGTTAGTTTCGACAACATTTCTATATTACACGTACTTTTATTAAGTTACTACTTTTTTTTAAGATGATGTTCTGGATCCTTCCAGTTGGGCCTACATTTACGTCAGCTTTTAGAGTAAACTTCACCAACTCAGGCCTCTCTGCGCTTTTGCAAATGCCTATTCCTAAGTTTAGATAGTGTCTAAATAGTTTCCTTTGTTATCTTATGGAAGAGGTGTTTGCAGAAGTTTTCTAAAATACAGTAGTTCTCCCTATTCACCCAGGGGTACATTCCAAATCCTCAGTGGATGCCTGAAACCATAGAGAGTATCGAACCCTATATATACTATGTTTTTCCCTGTAATACATACCTAGGATAAAATTTAATATATAAATTAGGCACAGGAATTAATTAACAACAATAAGTAAAGATAAAATAGAACCATTATAACAATACACTGCAACAAAAGTATTTTGAGTGTCATTTCTCTCTCTTTCTTTCTCAAAAGATCTTATTGCACTGTCCTCCCCCTTTTTATGATGATGATGTGAGATGACAAAATGCCTATGTAAGGTGATGAAGTGAGCTAAGTGACAAAGGTATTGCGATGTGGTGTTACACTACTATGGCCCTTTTGACTAGACATCGGATGGATGATCATCTGCTTCTGGACTGCGGTTGGACCACTGAAACCACCAGAATTGAAAACATGGATAAAAGCAGACCACTGTGTGTGAATTTACAGGCATTGGAAGAAAGGTAGTTTATTCTGGTACTGGATGCATTTATTGATGATATATAGTATTTTTGTGTGTAAGGGAGAATATGCATTTAATATCTTAACTTCATCTACTTATGTCTACCACATCCCTATTCACATTTCCATTTAATATTAATATGTTAACATACCAAGTTAGTGTATTTTGTCATGACAAATCCATACCTTAAAATAATGTAAATAGCGACAACACAAATCTCTGAGATCAGAATTGAGGAAATAATCCGGGGTCATATGATGGAAAATGACTTTTTTCACTATAAAAATTTGTTTGGTGCAAATTTCAGTTGAAATAAAGACTTTTGCTGAGATGAGAACTGATAAGATTTTAAAGCATAATAATGGAATCTGTCCATGACCTTAATTACAGTGTTTATAAAACAAGCTCAGTAATATTCAAATTACTATCTCTATATTAAAATGTATACATTGTAATTACATCCTGTGAGGCTACTGCCTAGACCCAATGGGGTGGCTATTTTCAAACTGTAGTTAATCATTTTATCCTTTGAATAGTAGGGATAGAAGGTATTAGAATAATTTTATTTTATAACACGTTTCATTTATAACATGCTGTTATTTCCAAATTGATACCGTTTTTATTTTTAAAATAAAAGAACAATTCTAGTTATAAACTGAGCTCTTGTTAAACCAAATCACATAATAATTTGTGTGGCCATAAAGAGAAATAACAAAGTATAAATTTTAACTGACCAAATATTTCACTTTCAAATGAAACATATATGTCCTTTTGAAAGAAAAATAGTTTGTACTCTGTAAAAGAAAGTTTATATACATAGAAAATATTAAATTTTAATTGTCAATTATAAGGACTAAAAAGAGGAACAACTGTTTGGTAAAATTATTTTCTCTTCATTGAAATCACAGTGAAATACACATTCATAAAATCTAAAATGAGAGTGAAGAAAATGTCATGTTGCCCTAACCTAGAAAGCTTTGTTACATTAGGGATAATGGTCTCCAAACATGTCAAAATGTCTCACTTTTTACACTTAGATGAAGTTGTTGATTTATGATTTTTTTATGATTCACCATATTTAGAAAATTAATATCCTACCACATCAATCATCAGAACAATTGTTAGGGCTTCAACTGAGCTTTGAAAATGTACACTTATACACATAAAACCTGGGGAAGAATGTGCAGGTGACAGTCTCATGCGATTAATTAACAAGTTTCTAAGGAACAAAATCACTTATCAAGTTGATTTTTGTGTTGGAAGGTATTCTATCATTCTAATCAAGTGATAACTAAAATTTTAAGAAAGGCATGTTAAGTTAAATAGCTTAACAGAGACAAATGAAACACATAAACTAGATAATAGACTGGAAGAAGTTATTTTAAGCTCAAAAGATAAAAAAAAAATGGAAAAACAATGCCAAATTTAATTTAATGGATGCGGTCGTGGCATCCGCGTCTAATTCTGGCATCGATCCAGAAGAAGAGATTTGAGAATAAAGAAGGACTTTCGATGAAGGTAATAACTGAGAATTTGTTGTAAACTGGCAAAAGATAGGCATCTTTAGAGTCTGGAAGCCTGATTTCCAGGCATGGAAAAAAAATTGAAAAGGGTGTCAACAAAAATTCCTAAAACACTGAGGCAATGAGATCTTAATAAAAGACTGATTACCTACAGAGATATAGTAGATTTCACCATTGCAAAAATAAAACCCAGAAGTCAGTAAACATTGTCTTCAAAGTGTTGGGGGGGGGGAAATATTAAATTGCAATTGTTTACTTAGGTCAACTACAAATTAAGAACAAATCTGAAATACCTTTTTCTTTCAATTTTGTTGTTGCTATGGGGACACTTGAGGGATTCTACTGAAAGGTATGGACTTCTGCTCTGGCTAATACATGTGCATGCGAGAGTTGCATAAAACAAATTTGTATATGTCCTGAAGCCTCTTCTCTGTTCTAGACAGCACAACTTTACTTGTGAATCAAGCTACTGTAGTATGTATGAATACACGCGGTATATACGAGAATGTGTATACTGAATACCTACGCCACTTTCTTTAGAACCCTGTAGCCCTTTTTTTTTTAACTACATGTTCTGATTTAATTTTTTGATTTTTATTTGTTTTTGAGAGACAGAGAGAGAGAGAGAGAGACAGAGACAGAACATGAGTGGGGGAAGGACAGAGAGAGAGAGGGAGACACAGGATCGGAAGCAGGCTCCAGGCTCTGAACTGCCAGTACAGAGCCCAAGGCGGGGGGCTCAAACTCACGAACTGTGAGATCATGACCTGAGCTGAAGTTGGACGCTTAACGGACTAAGCCACACGGGCGCCCCAACTGTTCTGATTTTACTAAAGGCATCATCCATTACTTCACACATAGGCTAACACAATCCATAGATTACAATATATTTCATGCTTTCTTCAAACACTCTCAGGCCCTGGCACTCTCGATTTCCAGTAACTCAAGCAAAAGATGCTTGCCCTAGATTCCTATGTACACATGCCGAAACATAGTCTTTAGAAGCCAGACTGTATAATTACTGGTTTGGGGCAAGAGATTATCTATCTGTTCTCTTCTGTTACTAGTAATAGCTTTTGACATCTCAAAATACAAATCCCTAAAGTTTTGTGTGTGTGAGTGTGTGTGTGTGTGTGTGTGTGTGTGTGTGTGTGTGTTTTAAGACAGAAACTTATAAGGAACAGTGTTCTTTAACTTTTGAATATGTATACAACTCAGAATGGCAAAAAGATCTATAATACTTCCCCCTAGCTGTTGAGCGCATTTTGAAATTGACACACTTAAAAGGTCTTTGATGCAATAACCTTTGCCCCAGTCTTTCCACCCAAACTGACTGGAGGGGGAGAATTGCATATTGCTGATGGCAGAGAGACTCTGAAAACAG
This sequence comes from Panthera leo, assembly GCF_018350215.1. Taxonomy (NCBI): domain Eukaryota; kingdom Metazoa; phylum Chordata; class Mammalia; order Carnivora; family Felidae; genus Panthera; species Panthera leo. Next base: position 20,287,826 of record NC_056687.1, on the reverse strand, counting down.
ACTGCTGGCTTGAATAGAGTCTCTGTATCACCAGTATCTTGTTATTTGAAAGAGGACTTCTTGTTTCAGTTCTCAGGTATGCTTTTTCCTCTGTGAATATGTAGCCTCACTTTTCCCACTTGCAAATAAGAATAATGATAGTAAATACCTCTAAGATTGTTGTCAGTGTCGAAGATTTACATTATTTCTATCATTTAATACAGTTGCTGAAATAAGTACCCCCAAAACAGTTATGACCCATTATTATTTGTGTAAATACTTAAGCACTCATATTCTACTTCAGTTAGAAGTGTGGCTCAGTTATTTCAAAACAGCATTAGTGTAGACTATGGGATACAAGGAGTGAATTTTAAAGGTAACTAGTTTCAACTAAGTTGAATAAATTTACTTATACACAAATATATTTTAGTTTTGTAGTTTGGGTAAGTAAATATGCAACTTGGGAACTATTCACACTCAGAAACATTTTGAGAAAAATATTCAAATATTACTTACATTATTACTATTACCTATCAGAAATATTTAATTATTAAAAAACGTGTTATGGTACACGTAATGAAAAGTTATTGTATGTAACATTTCAAATCACAGATTTCTTGTCTTGTTTTTCATGTATTCATATGAAGAATAATAGTTGAATTAGAATTTTATATCTGGAGGCACCTGGGTGGTTCAGTTGGTTAAACAGCTGCTTCTTGGTTTCAGCTCAGGTCACGATCTCATGGTTTGTGAGTTCCAGTCCCTCAGTGGGCTCTACACTGACAGTGTGGAGCCTGCTTGGAATTCTCTCTCTCCCTCTCTCTCTCTCTCTCTCTGCCAGGCCCCTACTCACTCTCTATCTTTCTCTAAATAAATAAATAAATAAATAAATTATAAACAAACAAACTTAAAGAAAAAAAGAATGCTATATCTAGCTGTAATCCTAATGGACTTAAACACTGCAGATCAAATTATGCACTGAACTGGCTAAGATAAACTAAGAAAAATGTCAGTATAGATTTTAAGCATTTATTTATTTTTGAGAGAGAGGGCTAGCACAAGCCGGGGAGGGGCAGAGAGAGAGACAGAGAGGGAGACACAGGCTCCCAAAGGCTCCAGGTTCTGAGCTGTCAGCCCACAAACCATGAGATCATGGCCTCTACCAAGGTTGGATGTTTAAGTGACTAAGTCACCCAGGCACCCCAAAATGTCAGACTTTTTTAAAAAGTTTATTTATTTTGAGAGAGAGCGAGATGGAGGAAGGGGCAGAAAGAGAGAGAGACACAGAGAGAGAGAGACAGAGAGAGACAGAGAGAGAGAGAAAGAGAATCCCAAGCAGGTTCCCTGTTATCAGTGCAGAGCCTGATGTGGGACTTGAACCCACAAACCGTGAGATCATGACCTGAGCTGAAGTCTGACACTTAACTGACTGAGCCACCCACGTGCCCCAAAATGTCAGTTTTGAATAGACATTACTTGTCTACTGGGAAATTTCTCACATTTTCTAACACCAAGCAGCAAATCATCTAGAATTCTACTATAAATATGGAATTTCTGGCAATTAAAGAAAGTAGATTGTATGAAATATTCTTTCTTTAATATTTAAAATTATTAGTAACCATATCAATGCATACAGTTTTATCATACAAATAAATGCATGTGTTATATACTATATTTATTGTATTATATAGTTGATTTGCTTGTAAAATATGAGAAAATAGGCAGGGGAAACAAGAGCGAAAATGAACTAGTAGGTCTTCACCAAGATAAAAAGTTTCTGCACAGTGAAGGAAACAATGAACAAAACTAAAAGGCCGCTTTTTGAATGAGAGAAGATATTTGCAAATGACGTAACTGATAAAGGGATAGTATCCAAGATCTATAAAGAACTTACCAAACTCAACATCCAAAAAACAACCCCGATAAGAAATGGGCAGAAGAGGGGCGCCTGGGTGGCTCAGTCGGTTAAGCGGCCGACTTCAGCTCAGGTCATGATCTCGCGGTCCGTGAGTTCGAGCCCCGCGTCGGGCTCTGTGCTGACAGCTCAGAGCCTGGAGCCTGTTTCAGATTCTGTGTCTCCCTCTCTCTGACCCTCCCCTGTTCATGCTCTGTCTCTCTCTGTCTCAAAAATAAATAAACATTAAAAAAAAATTAAAAAAAAAAAAGAAATGGGCAGAAGATATGAATAGACATTTTTATAAAGAAGAGATCCAGATGGGCGAAAGACACATGAAAAGATGCTCAACATCATTCATCATCAGGGAAACACAAATCAAAACCACAATGAGATATCACCTCACACCTGTCAGAATGGCTCACATTAACAGCACAGGAAACATCAAGTGCTGGTGAAGATGCAGAGAAAGGGGAACCCTCTTACACTATTGGTGAGAATGCAAATTGCTGTAGCCACTCTGGGAAACAGTACTGAGTTTCCTCAAAAAGTTAGAAAAAATTAGAACTATCCTATGGCCAAGTAAGTGCACTACTAGGTATTTACCCAAAGGGTACAAAAATACAGATACGAGAGGGCATATGCACCATGATGTTTATAGCAGCATTATCAACAGTAGACAAATTATGGAAAAAGTCTACATGTCCATTGGCCATTTACTCATGAATATATCACATCGGTGATGAATATATCACAACTGTGATATATCACATCTTCTTTATCTATCTATGTATCTCTCTAACAATCTATCTAATGGAACGCTACTCAGCCATCAAAAAGAATATCTTGCCATTTGAAACAACGTGAATGGAGCTAGAGTGTATTCTGTTAAGTGAAATAAGTCAGAGAAAAATACATACCATACAATTTCACTCATATATGGAATTTAAGAAACAAAACAGACAAGCATAAGGGAAGGGGAAAAAAAAGAGAGGGAAGCAGACCATAAGAAACACTTTTTAATTTTTTTAATGTTTATTTATTTTTTAGAGAGAGAGAGAGCAGAGGAGCAGGGGGCAGAGAGAGAAGAAGACACAGAATCTGAAGTAGGCTCCAGGCTCTGAGCTGTCAGCACAGAGTCCGATGTGGGACTTGAACTCACGAACTGTGAGATCATGACCTGAGCCAAAGTCCAACGCTTAACCAACTGAACCACCCAGGTACCCGAAGAAACTTAACTGTAGACAATAAAGTAAGGTTGCTGGAAGGGAGGTGGGCTGGAGATGGGCTAAATGAGTGATGCGTATTAAGGAGGGCACTTGTGATGAGCACCGGATGTTATATGTAAGTGATGAATCACCACATTCTATTCCTGACACCGATATCACACTATGTGTTAACCAACTAGAAAATAAATAAAAACTTAAAAAAATAAACTAAACAAAATATGACAAAATAAAGATGAATATTTCATGACAGCTTTTATGGAAATTTAATTCACGGAAGCATTAAAGTGTTTTTATAGTTTCCAGATTCAAAAATGGATACAAAATGTCAGCAAATTTTTAATAGAGTTCACCTCCATGCTCTAATCTACTCACATCTGGACATTTAAGATTTTAGCACAAATACAAAGTATACTATAACACAACCTACAGAAGGCACTTAATTGATGTGAAGAATCTCTAGGACAAATTTCAGAAGGTATATTTAAAGGCTTATCATCAAAATAATTTGAAGTCACGTTCAGCATATTTCACTACACCCCATATGAAATGCAATTTAACTTGTTCTAGATCATTAAAATCATTATCACGAACATTATTTTCTCTATTACACTGCAGATGTTCTGTTCTCAAAGACAGGGGAGGAGTCAAAGACATTACCCCATTTACTCAAGAGCCTCAGACTACTGGATGTAGGAGAGTCAATGTCTTGTTTAATACTAATGAGCGAGGCTATAAAAATCATCATATGTTTGATATCAGAAACATCTCCACTGTGGATATCTATCTTCCTATTTTATGCATGGCCCATGGAGATGGTCTTTCCACTTGCCCCACTGCCTCCATCTCACTTTGTTCTTCTATTGCTGCATCGCATCAATGATTAACCTTCTAAGATCCTGTGGCAATTTTGTCACAGTCATACTTAAAAACCGTCAGTCCCTGTCCCATTTTCGTCAATGCATAAACCAATGAGCTCTTAAAAGGGGATGCACATTCTTCAATGGATGTGAAAGCTCCTCCTGGAGGCATCCACATATTCTTAACAATATTTTAGATTTATTACTACTAAAAGAGATCATTAAAAATTGACTAATATTTAATCTATGGTATTGTGTAATTTTTTATTACTAGGAGAATGTAATAAAAAAGTTTGATAAGTCTATAAGACCAAGTGCAAATGTATTCGTTTTTCTTCTGTTTTTAACCTTGCCTGTAAACGTTTGATTATATAAGACATCTTCACACAGAAATCAATCTGCTCACTATGTTACTGTTCATTCAACTACACACGAATTTGAATTGTGCAGATCCACTTATATATGATTTTTTTTTTTTCAAATAATGATACCGGAAATTTTTTGGAGACTTGCGACAATTTGACAAAACTCACAGGTGAACTCTGTAGCTCAGAAATATTCAGAATAATTAAGAAAAAGGCATGCCGTGAATACATAACATATGTGACGTCTAGCACGTTTTATTATTTGCAAGCATAATATCTCTTATAATAAACTGAAATTTATCAAAACTTATGCACACACCTAAAGGCCGCACATCATCTTTTTCATTTTTGATATCTACTGTTGGTAATACGTATAACATCTGCACTGTTTTGCATCATGGGGCACAAGAGGGAGGTAGGTACCGACAGACAATTCATCTTGGAAAGCAGATTATGTAAATTTACGATGTCAATAAATACAGTATGGTGCTGGAAATGTAGCGTATTTTTCTCTTCATTACGATTTTCTTAACCTTTTCTCTAGCTTACTTTATCGTAAGAATGCAGTATATAATACATAGAACCTAGAGAGCACGCATTAACGGCCCATTTATGTTACGGATAAGGCTTCCAGACAACAGTAGGCTCTTAGTAGGTCAATTTGGGAAGAGTCCTAAGTTATACACAGATCTTCAATTGCGCGGGAGATTCGCACCTCTAACCCCCCTTCATTCAATAGTCACCTGTCCTTAGTTGATGTTATTCCCCCTCACAGGGATGCCCTTTCTTTCTGTCATTTGCTATTGTCTTCCCCTTTTTTAATGTTTATTTATTTTTGAGACAGAGAGAGTGCAAGTGGGTGGTAAGTGGGACAGCACTTTAGAAAGGGTGATGATAAACGGACACTCGTCCAAGGTGACAGGTGAGCTGAACACTGAATGAAGTAGCACATGTGACTGGGGGCAATAGGCGCAGGCAGAGCTTAGTAAGCAGCTAGCCCGGAATGAGGAGTAGATAGAGAGGTAGGGAGGAAGGAGGCAACACTGTAGAAGTAGCTGTGGTCTATATCATAGACTCAAGAGCACTTGTAGACCACAGGAAGGATTTTCCCTAAATATGATGAAATAAATAGGTTTCTCCTAAATATGGTAGGAAGCAAGGGGATGTCTTGTAAGTAATATTTACTAAAGCAGCATGGGATTTAATATGCTTTTTTAATGTTTATTTATTTTTGAGACAGAGAGAGAGAGAGAGCGCTGGGGAGGGGCAGAGAGGGAGAGAGAGAGAGAAAGAGAGAATCCCAAGCAGGCTCCACACTGTCAGCACAGAGCCTGACACAGGGCTTGAACTCACGAACTGCAAGATCACAACCTGAGCCAAAACCAAGAGCCAGACACTTGGGGTGCCTGGCGGGGGGGGGGGGGGGGGCTCAGTCCGTTCATTGTCCAAATTCAGCTCAGGTCATGATCTCGTGGTCGGTGGGTTTGAGCCCCATGTCAGGTTCTGTGCTGACAGCTCAGAGCCTGAAACTTGCTTCAGATTCTGTGTCTCCCTCTCTTTATGCCCCTCCCCCACTTATGTTCTGTCTCTCCCCCTCTCTCAAAAATAAATAAACATTAAAAAAAAAAAAAAAAGAGCCAGATGCTTAACTGACTGACCCACCCAGGTGCCCCAGTATTGCATTTAATTTAGAATTATTTTCAAGTATTGTGGTTACTCAAAGAAGTCCTCTTGGCAAAGAAAAAGTTACCAAACTCGTCTTCACACAAAATCCACTTGCTGAAATTGAAAATTCGTTCATTTTGTTTCAGGCTCAGTTACCTGGAAAACACTTCCCAGGTATGTTGATCCTTTTTATATAAAGGTGTCTTATTTAAAATATTTCTTCTACTTTTTCTTATTTGATTTTAGCATCCTTTATACTTTTTTTTTATTTTAAAGGTAGAAAATATTTGGTGTAAATAAAATTAAGTTTTAATGTTTGGTTTTCTTTTAGAGCACAATTTTTATTCTTCCATACAGAACTAATCATGACAAAAATTAGGTATCACTTCTTGAAATTTTAAGGGTTACGTTGAAGATAAGTTATGATTTTTATGAAGAGAATCCCTGCCAGAGTAACTGTGAAATTCCCAGACTTGCTTTATAGAGATACAGCCACCCACTCTTTTCCAAATATATAAAATTTACACTCACACACAACTATACTGTATGAAATATCAGTTTTGCTCAATTTAAAACTAAACTCTGGAAGCATATTGGAATTTTGTACTCTTTAATTATTTATTAAATATTTACTATGTTCTGAACACTATACAGGGAAAACAACAAATTCCCTCACAGAGATCAAATATTTTATATTCCAAAAGTACCAGCACTAAAGCACTGGAACTTTCTTCTTTCTTTTCTTTCTTTCTTTCTTTCTTTCTTTCTTTCTTTCCTTTCTTTCTTTCTTTCTTTCTTTCTTTCCTCCTTTCTTCCTTTTCTTTCTTTCCTCCTTTCTTTTCTTTTTCTTTCTTTCTTACTTTCCTTTCTTTTTCTTTCTTTTCTTTCTTTCCTCCTTTCTTTTCTTTCTTTCCTCCTTTCTTCCTTTTCTTTCTTTCCTCCTTTCTTCCTTTTCTTTCTTTCTTTCCTCCTTTTTTTCCTTTTCTTTCTTTCTTTCCTTTCTTTTCTTTTTCTTTCTTCCTTTTCTTTCTTTTCTTTCTTTCCTCCTTTCTTTCTTTCTTTTCTTTCTCTCCTCCTTTCTTTTTTCTTTCTTTCTTCCTTTTCTTTCTTTCCTCCTTTATTTATTTTCTTTTTTCTTTCTTTCTTCCTTTTCTTTCCTTCTTTCCTTTTCTTTCTTTCTTTCTTTCTTTCCTCCTTTCTTTCTTCCTTTTCTTTCCTTCTTTCCTCTTCTTTCTTTCTTCCTTTCGTTCTTTCCTCCTTTTCTTTCTTTCCTTTCTTTCCTCCTTTCTTCCTTTTCTTTCTTTCTTTCCTCCTTTTTTTCCTTTTCTTTCTTTCCTCCTTTCTTTTCTTTTTCTTTCTGTCTTCCTTTTCTTTCTTTTTCTTTCTTTTCTTTCTTTTCTTTCTTTCCTCCTTTCTTTTCTTTTTCTTTCTTTCTTCCTTTTCTTTCTTTTTCTTTCTTTTCTTTCTTTTCTTTCTTTCCTCCTTTCTTTTCTCTTTCTTTCTTTCTTTCTTTCTTTCTTTCTTTCCTCCTTTTCTTTCTTTCCTTTCTTTCCTCCTTTCTTCCTTTTCTTTCTTTCTTTCTTTCCTCCCCATCCCTCCCTCCATCCTTCCTTCTTCAAGATTTCCTCAATTTATCTATAAATTGAACTAATGAGTATGAATTTCATTGGTCACACATCAATGACAGTACTTAGCATAACACATATTTAATTCTAAAAGTGCAAACATTGCTCATAATGTATGCCCTTATCTCAAAAATGGATAATAAAATAATGAAAAAACTTTATGATTCTATGGTAGAAAATTATTCTAGACAGCTTCAAAATGTGTGTAAGACAAATAGGTTTTGAGTCACTGTATGTGATGATGGCCTAGTCAATTTTCTGAGATAAAGCATGTTAACAAAGTCCAGGGCTTTATGGAAAAAACCCTGCTCTAGGACTTGTGCAACAGGGCCAACATGTAAAGTTCTTAATCAACAGAATAGAGATAATGAAAACAAATTTTGGATCTTGCTAGCTAACAGCTCTAGAAATTGCTTTTGTTTTCACCATTCTGCATTTTTACAGGGATAACATGCATTTCCCTTCCCCAAATATTTAAGGGAATTATTAAAAGTAGTGCTGGGGAAAACAGTGGAGAACAATAATTTATTCTTCATGGCATTTTGTTAGGTTTTACTAAACTCAAATGGATGTCATAAGAAAGGGATTATAAGTTTTAACTCATAATTTCTCATAAATTGAATTACATGAAGGCTTCCTCAAAATGACATAAAAATAAATACTACATCATTCAGTATTTCTAGGTAGCTATATGAAAGAATGATTTTCCTAAGGATACTTTCACATATATTCTATGATTTTCAATGATAATAGCATCATTCTTTCTGAAACTAAGGGTGTATGTATTCCCTCTTAGTGCGTTGAACCAGAACCCAGAATACTCATTAACTATATCTCGGTCATATCTGCATAGTTTGGATGTTGTACAGTAGGGTACCTGTGTGAAGAAGAGAACCTGTTTATTCTCCATTATTTGGAGATGTGGGTAGAAATCTTGAATGGAGTACACTGAATAAACTGATTTTGTTTTTGTTTTTAAATGTTTAGTGAAATTAGTTTGGCTAGGACAGAACACAGGTAAATGTGCCCGATAAGTGTTCCTCTTCTAGAACAGGAACCATTAAAATTCAAAACTTTATCAATTAGATGGTCTGCTCTAAATTCGCCTTGAATCTCTGATCACTCATTTTGATTTTGATGATTACATGCGTTCAGGATTTAAATGGCAGAATCTTTCAATGTTATTCATCTCATAATGTTTGGAGTCAACAAATATCATGAGCATGCACCTGTTTTGTTATGTGTGCAATGCACTCAGAATCATGATATTAATAAAACAGAGGCACTGTTTCCTTTCATAAGTTATAATTAAATGTAAGCAAATATAGAATTTTTTTATTACTAAATAATAAGTATACTAAAGCATACAATGAACTTACACTTTTCTTATTTTTCATAGTCATTGGAAAAAAAAAATATGCATGCTCCATTCACCGGATTTTACATATTCCTTTTTTAAGCCAGATATTTTGTGTTTGAGTTTTACAGATAGACATGGTGTTCTAATTGATTAAAAAAAAAAAAAAAGATATTGTTAGAAAGAAGCGTGTCCAAATGTAAGAACTGGCCCATATATTTTTTTTTAATTTATATTACCAATTCTCTATATCCTGGTCAATAAAATTGAAAAAGTCATATTTCAGATAAGCCTAAAGATTTAAAGAATACCTCATATGTGACATGAACAATGGATTTTTTTTCCAGAAAATTATAAATGTTTTCTTTAGGGTAATAAACACACTTTAAAGATTCACAGCAAAACTATAAAGCAAATAAGTGATAAAAGATAGTATAGAGCTTTGCCAAGTTCAACTACATGTCAGGTTCCTTAAAAATGGACTCCATTTTGGGACGCTTGGGTGGCTCAGTCGGATAAGCTTCTGCCTCTCGATTTTGTCTCAGATCATGATCTCAAGGTTTGTGGGATGGACCCCTGCGTGGAGCCTGGCTTTGGGCTCTGCTCTGCCAGTGCGGAGCCTGCGTGGGATTCTCTCTCTCCCTCTCTCTGCCCTCGCCTCACTCATGATCTCTTGCTCTCAAAATAAGTAAATAAACTTAAAAAAAAATGAGCCCCGTTTTGTACAAGCTGATGAGGGTGAAAGTAGAAATTAGCTGTGCCAGACAGCCATTTGACTTAAACCTTCCATCTTGCTCTGCGGCCTCACTCCATGGGTGTTTCCCAAAATAACCAGAGTGGTGGCCAAGGAAAACACCTATTGTCCAAGAGTGGTCAATTACTTGCTGCTTCAGCTCCGGACAAGTCTGAGACACGCTGCAGCTGTGACACATCTAAGAAACAGGTATGTGGCATTTTCAGAAGGCGGCGTGATCCTCAAGTTAGTAACTGGTATTTTACATCGGCAAAATAACTTAATTTTATAGATTGCAAACAAAAATAAAAAGCTGCTTTTTAGGCATTGCATTCTTTTAGAATAAAATAGGTACATGCTGTTGTAAAAAAAAAAAATGCCTGTAATCACTTTAAAGATCATTTAGCATATTTTTAAAGTAGCAATTCATCAGTTTTTTAGAGGATAATGATTTGCGTTCAGAAATGAACTAGCTTCTGTAAGGGCAGAAAATGATATGTGTAATGTGTTTCCTGCTCCAAGGAAATTGTGATCAGATTAGGCATATAACTTATATTTATACAACAATTAAAGGGCATAAATGAATAGCACATTCAAATTAAAAGCAGAGACATGATCAATAACTATCAGTACTGTGATGGATAGAAGTTATTAAAAAGTTAAGTAGTTTGAATGATGCTTAGGGTTTCTGAGATACAATGGGATCATTTGATTTCCAAAGCTTAAAATGGGGCTTTTAGTCAAAGAAGTACTTATAAATATATCCTCCTCTAAAATTCTGGAAATTTAACAATATCTGAGTGAGAAATAAAGTACTAATTGTTTAATCAACAACAGGTTTTATGAGAATATGCTTTTAGTCTATAGTTTGGAATACAACATAACTATTTGGTAATTATACTTGTATCATACTTTACATAACAGATCCTTTTCTGAAAAATGCATTAATTGAATTTCTCTTGGATGAATAATAGTTCATATACATAAGAGATTTTATATTTGAAATGTGATATAATGCCCATTACTATGTACATAATTCTGATTAAGTTATGGGTGGCTCAGTCAGTTGGGCGACAGACTCTTGATTTCAGCTCAAGTCATGATCTCAGGGTTGTGGGATCAAGCCCCATGTCCAGCTCTGCATTGAGCATTTAGCCTGCTTAAGGATTCTTTCTCTCTCCCTCTGCCCCTCTCCCCCACTCTCTCTCTAAGTATACATGTAAAACAATAAAAGAAAAAATGACCTTGCCTTTGTATTTTATCTTATTTTTAATTTTTTAATGTTTATTTATTCTTGAGAGAGAGAGCGAGAACGAGCAGGGGAGGGGCAGAGAGAGAGGGAGACAGAAACCTAAGCAGGATCCAGGCTCTGAGGTGTTAGCACAGAGCCCAACTCAGGGCTCGAACTCAGAAACAGTGAGATCATGGTCTGAGCTGAAGTCGGACACTTAATCAACTGAGCCACTCAGGCACCCCAGTATTTTGAATATTGATTTCAAATACTGTGTATACTTCAAGAAGAAAAGAAAACCATTTTAAAAGATAATGAGATGGAGATTTGCATAAATCTTGAATTGTTTAAAATACTTATTTTCCAAACATTTATATATATTTACAGTGTTTTATACTCATTAAGGAAAAGAGCATGTAACTTAATAGTGGATAGAAAAAATTACTGATGACCAAAATAATGAACATGCTCTAAAAATATTCTCATCAACATAAGATTTTGAGTAGGAGCCTCACAGGAACAGATGAGAATATTCATTGTCCTTAATTATTACAATATTTATTTTTTATTTTTCTTGCTCAATTTATATATTCATACAAATTATTTACTCGGTTTGCTTCTAATTAATATTTCTTGTTACTTAAGTCAAATATGTCAGATCATATTTGTAAGCAACAAACAGAAATTTGGAAAATAATATAATTTGTATAAAAATAAAAATTTTAATTAAGAAAAGGTGTAATGGAATTGAGATTATTATATATAAGTTTCCAAGATAATTTGAAGAAACAGTTGCATTAATAACTAAATTAACCATTGTGATCCTTATATATGTATAGAATAAGAAAATTATAGCATTTCTGTATTATGAATTGATTTAGAGACACTTTTACCATTATTCTGGCTTGCTATATACTCCTGCACAAAGGAGTCAGAGAATTATCTCAGTGAAAAAGAAAACAAAAACTCAGACTTCTCATTTATTGTTGTATTTCTTAGGAAAAACTAAGCTTTACTTAGGTGAGAAACGGCACTGACTTCACTGTATTTTCATATTTATCCAACAGCTAGTGTAATTTTGAGTGATTAACCTTTCTATTTTAAATAAGCTTTATGATTTCACATAAATATTTGGTATACTTCAGTTTTCTTCACAAAGGTGAACAGTTCCAGTTTACGTGGATAATACAGCAATTTTACCTCAAGGGACTCCTCGTATCTACTAACACTGAATGGTGGGAAATGTCATTTAAGATCAAAGAGACTGCAGGGCGACCTTGAATACTTTAGACCTTGGCTCAGTCTAATTTATTACCAAATATGTAATTTCTTCTACTCCTGTGGCCATAAATATTCTGTATCCTATAATTTCTCTTATCTGCAAAAGGGAAGGGATTTGCAGCACATTACGTGTATGAAAAAGAAACTTCCTCTTTATTTCCATTTGATGAAGTCTGATTCCCTTGAAGGGAAGCTACAATTTCTGATATTACATTTCTCCCTGTACACTACGATTTTCACATTTCCAAAACAATATTTAAAAATGTTTATTTTTTTCACATCATTACTTACAAATCATGTTAAGTGGCTTTAATCTGCATGTTAAACTAAACTTTTGAAATTGAAAGGCAGAAACTGAAGGATTCTACATGAAATTCAATTATATTTGGTTCATGCAGAAACATTAATTTATAAGGAAAACCAGACTCTTTAAGACCTATCACTCCTGCCACGTCAAAGAAAAACTTCTCTGTGTGGTGTTCTTTTTCTAACTGCTTTGATAATTTGATAAAATTTCATCTGCTTTAAGGTACTTTTCAAGGGCAGTTTATTTTCAGTCCCCACCTTGGTTAATCTCAAAGATTGATTTTTGAGGGGTGCCTGGGTGACTCAGTCAGTAAGCGGCCAGCTCTTAGTTTCAGCTCAGGTCAGGAATCAAAAGCAGACTGACTTCTATTTTCACTGAAACTTTGGAAAGTTCAATGACAAAGTTAGTTTCTTATGCCTCTTGCCTGGTATTTTTTAATGTCATCAATAAAACTTCTCTCCCATGTCCATACTATTTTAGCTCAGGTTATAGAAACTCTTTATGAACTTTATATGATTTTTGCTCTTTTCCTCCACTAACTGCTTTGAAGTTGTTAATTTGTTAGTCAAGAGCTTCCCAGGGGAAATCTGAAACCGGCCCCTGTAAGCCTAGAGCAAGGACAGACCGGATAACCTTCAAAATAAAACCGCCAGTTATTTTACCAGCAAAAGATTTATCTAAGAAGGACGAAGGCTTGCAATCTGGGACAAGCAAGCTACTGGCAAAACCATTAGTAAATCTAGAGCACTAAGGCGAGATATGCTCTTTTATAGAGGAAAGTGGGAATTTGGGCAGACTGTTATAAACAAAATGTCCATTGGTGTAAACTGAGAGCTGGAAGTGTAGTAGCTTTTCATTGGCTGAGTTGTGATAGCCTCTCATTGGTTAACCTGTTACAGAGGAAGAGGAAGCCTTACTTCCTTCTGCTGGGATAGTAAAGTAGGACCTGTGTGCAAGGTTCGTCGCTGTGCAGTTAATGGTGAGTGACAGGGCATGAGCTCCCCTTGTTAAACCACTTAATTCCATTCTAGTGAGGTTTCCCTTTATTAAGTTTGAAAGACCAAAGAAAGAGGCAGGCCATTCCAGATTGGCAGGCAGCAGTTTAATGAGCAAGAGAACTTACATGCAAAGCCTATCTCGGGTAGCCACAAGACCAGAAGACCTCCACACCCCCTGCCAAATATTAGTTTATAATGAGGTCTAGTCATGTATACTGTCCAGATGGTCTCAACAACACGTCACTATCTCAAGACTGCATCCGTGAGGCTGTTGCTGGGGTGGAAAAGGCATGGGTTGTACCTTCCAAGGATGGGGGAGTGGTGGATGGGGGCCGGGGGGAGACTCCAATTGCTGGCCTTAGATCCTGAGTCAACTAGAGGTCACATCCTCTTGATGACCTCTGCCAGTACTCCTGGATCTTGTGACCAGCTCTTACAATTTCATAGGCTTTCCTCTTCTGTAATGTGTCCAGAGCAGTAGAAAGGGGTTTCACTAGCGTGGAGGTAGCTCCTTTGATGGCGTTGGTTGCTTTGGAAGAATATGCCACAACAATAATACAGACATATGCCAGAGAAAACGTAAATACAATGATTCCCAAAATCAGTGACAAATTTTTCCACAAAGAGCCCCATGATCTGAACCCATCTAGGCTGGGGGTCGAATCATTCAGGTCATTGATTTGTGTCCTCATGTGACTTAATAAAGATGGAATAGTAACAGACTCATCAAGAATGAACACAACATTCTGTTTGGATAACAGCACAGGTGCCTCCTTGGGAGGCAGCAATAACGTCCAATGTCATCTTATTTTGAAGGACAGCTTTCCTCAGTAGACACGTTTCTGTGTTCAGTGAAGACATACTTTGTTGGCTATATTCAAGGTTTACTGGGTGAATGTAGTAAACGCTTCCATATGTGCTGTAATATCCTCCATGATAATGGAAGGAAAAAAAGATGGCAGTCAAATGTTTGTATCAGTGGGAAACAGAATGTGCCTGCCTGGCCTTGAGGAGAGGGAGGCTGGAAACTTTAGGAACTTGACCTCATTGTGTGTATCATACACATGGGTCAGGAGAGGCAGTACATTCAGTCATGAGGAGATGTAGGTGGGGGCAAGATATTCCAGAGCAGGGCCCCCATCTTCTCCCCTCTTCCAATGGTGGATGCTATATTCCAGGTATAATGCATTTCCACAGGTCCAGCTTGCAGCAGGATAATGGGATCCCCATGGAGGTTTAGTAGTTCCCCCTCACCCAAGGTGCAAAGTGACTCACCCCCCCTAAAGGGACATGTCATTGAGCAGTACTTGACTCCTGTCCCAGGCGTGATGGGGCTTGGTGTTCCCAGCAGCAAGAATGTTGATCCACAGTGAGAGTCAAGTCAATGGCTGTTTCCTAGGCCTTTCACCCATTTATGGTATTGGGTATCTTGGCAAGGGCCCCTGGTCAGGCATATAGAGCAACAGACACTACTGGTGAACATTCAAATGTATCAAAGACTGGAAATGTTCTTTAGGTCACCTGACCAAGGTGATTTTACCTGTTAGTAATTTCATTTGCTGTTTTCATATTTATTTTTTCTTTTTACCAACTCTGCATCTTACTGGTTATACCAGAGACCGAATTTCCATTCAATGTCATATTCTTTTGTCCAATCTTACACGTCATGATCTTTGGAATGTGACCCCCAATCACTGCTTACTTGTTGAGAATATCCAGGCATGCTACTCAGCTTTTCTGTTATCCTAATGATGGCAGCCTGGTTGGCACAGTGATAGGGGAAAGCTTGGGTTGGGTCAGATTCAGTGCCCACACAAACTAAGGCATATTTACAACCAAATATGGAGCGAGGGGCAATATAATCAATGTGGGAACTCACCATTTGGGAATTCTGCTGGATGGCCCCAGACTCCTTTGGTCATTGCTTTAGACATTTTTAGAACACACAGGACATGCTGTCACTGCATTAACCAAATCACTGTATTTCAAGGCATTCCAGCATCCCTGACAATATGCCATTTCACTTGGGCTAAAAACTGGCAACCTCTTTTATACACCCAATCTGCATATTTGCAAACTTTCCGGTCTACTGGTATAGCATATTCACTGTATGGATTATCTGTGTAACTTAAATTATGTGCTATCTGTGACTGTGCCCTAATCATGTTACATATTCATTGATTGCAGGTAGCACCTTGGTCTGGTCTTCTTGAAAAAGTTTCCAGGCTGTTAGCCTTCCAGAAATCCCTGGATTTAAGCGTTGGATTTTCCACTGATCCAGCTCCTTCTAATCAGTCAGCTTTCTCTGCCAATCAATCTTTTCCCGGTTGGTCTCCCTTTGTTCTGACACTGTTATAAATGGAGACTTTGGCATGGCTGCATTATATTCTTAAAAATAAAGTTTGGTTTCTTACAAGGCACAGAATAAAACTGAGAAATTGAAGAAGAAATTTTGCCAGTCAAAGCTTACATTTCTTGGTGATTTTAAGCATCAATAGTGGATTACGGTCTAGATGTTATTGTAATGTTCTCTAGATTTTAGACCTTATATTGCAATTAGCATTTACACAGTTTTGAATATTTTAGCTCTTCTGGGTTCTGCACCTTAAAGAAAAAAAACTTTACAGTCCATTCAGCAGATTTTTACTTTTGTAGAAATTAAAAAATTGTAATAATACAAGCTAAGCAAATGTCACAAGTGTGAATGGTAGAAAGCAAGTATAACAAAGGAATTCATAAAAATGAATAAATTAAATCTATATAGTATAGAATGAAATATTATACCCTATAAATCTATTTTATAAAATACTTTGAAATATTTTGTTACCATAAATAATTTTAGAATTTATTTATTTAGAACTATTCATTTTAGAATAGAATTAATTATTTTACAATGTTCAATATATTGAATGCATTCCCTTATTTGTTGTTCATACAAAACAGTGTCCTTGTTTATAATTATAGTTGTATATTTGTATTTATGATATATATGTTTATATACTTATAATTATTATATAATTATTTTATTCTATAATATAACATATTATATTACTATATTATATATATTACATGTGTAATTATATTACAGACTAAGTTGAATGATATTTACAGGGCCATTGCCCATAAAATTTTATATAATGTAATGTATATAAAATACATTATATACATATAATATATATTATATATATAGGCCGTTATAGCTTCTGCTTCTAATACTCCAAAGTGGACTGATTCTTTAAAATTGATTATTTGATGAAAACCAGATCATTTCCTAGAGCTGGTTCAACAAAGCCCAGTGGCATTACTACTGGAAAAGTTTCAAACTGTAAAATTAAATTGTCTGTAAGGGTAATTTTTGAAGATGAAAAATTTTGAAAATTGGATTTGCATATTGAAATACATTAAAACTCCAGGGTCCAAACTGGTCTCCACTACCCATGTGTGGCTTATAAGCATTTGAAATGTGGCTAGTCCAATTTAGAGGCACTGTAAGTATAAAATACACACAAGATTTCAAAGACTTAGTATAAAAAAGGAATATAGAGTATTTCATTAACATTTTTATATTAATTACATATGAAAATCATTACGTGTGCATGTATTTATTATTAAAATTAATTTCCTTTTTTTTATATTTTACTGGAAAATTTTAAACGACATATGTGACATTTAAGACTCACATCATATTTCTTTTGTAGTGCCTGGCTTTAAAATGTTGCAAGGGATTATCATTACTTTTGTAAAGACTTTTCTATTGACCTTCAATTCTCTCTGCTTACCTTGACTATATCTTTTATTTTGATAAGTTATACTTATTCCACGTCAAATACAGGTCAGCTAACCTATATGCTAATATTAAAAATAATTTTATTTAATTTGAGGTTATAATATAAATAACCTACTTTTTTTATTTTTTTCTGTTTATTCTCTCTCTCTCTCTCTTTTTTTTTTTTTTTTTTTTGCATGCAAGATAGAAAGAGAGAGAGGGCAAGTGGGGAGGGGCAGAGAGCGAGAGAGACACAGAATCCAAAGCAGGCTCCAGGCTTCTAGATGTCAGCAGAACTCCCAATGCAGGAATCGAACTCATGAAACATGAGATCATGAACTGAGTCGGTGCTTAACCGACTGAGCCACCCAGGTGCCACTACATAACCTACTTTGGATGCAAATAACACTTTTAATACATCTTTGTTGTGCCCGATATACATCAAATGAGAGGCTGATATTCTATATTCAAAGTCATTATCACCTTTGAATTCTAAAGAAAAAAATCCAGTTATAGTATACAGAAAGTACATAAAGAAAGGTGTTCTGTTCTCATTATTCATTTCTTGGATTCATAAAGATGAAAGACAGTATTTTACTTTCTTTGTGATTATAGATGCTATGAGAAAAATCTGTTCACTTTCTTCTTTGATAGGGTATTTTCTGAAAAGTTTTATGGTGAAATAATTTTTCAGAATTATCCTGGCTTGATGTTGTTTTTCTCATTAAAATTTCTTGTGTGTGTGTGTGTGTGTGTGTGTGTGTGTGTGTGTGTGTGTGTATGTATGTGTGTGTGTATATATATATATAGATGTTATATATATATAACATCTATATCTATGTAGGTAGATAGATGATAGATTGATAGATAGATAGATAGATAGAAGTAAAGGTTTGTTTTGAGCAACCTAGAACAAAGTCAATGCATGAAATCAGAGTTGCTGACATAGAAAAGAGCAAAGGAATAAAAGTAAAACAAAACCTTCCAATGTAACCATTCCAAAATAATCACGTCCTATTGTGCTAATGCAAGATTTAAAAACTATTGTCATGTATTATATTGTCTGTTCTCCAGCAATTTTTTTAAAAGGATTTAAAAATGTAGGTAGATCATCAACAGTTCTCATAAGTGACTTTTATCTATCTTGAGGGGGTTTGGGATGACTATGACATCTCACAGTACAAGAAATAATCTTGCTCTGGTCTAACAAAAAAAAAGCGTATTGAAATACTTAGAGAAAATTTTTCTCAAGAAATTGTTGCAGTAATGATGATGTTCTACGCATGCGTATCTGATTAATTGGACTGTAGTATTGAGACTTCATTCTGTGTGATAATGGAAAATTGTCTATGTAACATGACCAATATTCTATTACTTTAATTTGGCATGACTATTGCTTTTATCTGATAAACTAGCCACTAAGTTTGAGAAAATGGAGCCAATAAATTAACCTATTAAAATAATGACTACAGGAGAACAATGACTATTGTAGCCTTAAACTCGTAATATCTCCTTTGATATATCGTCCAGCAAACTGAGCTTATGTGAGAATGTTGGAATACAATTCAAAGGAATTAATATTTCCTTCAATAGAATATGTTATGAAAACAAAAAAGATGTAATGAGTTCAAGTGTATAGTTATAATCTATCATCTATCTACTATCTATCTATCTATCTATCTATCTATCTATCTATCTATCTATGTAAGTTATTGTATAAAAGTAAATTGGACCATGACACTGGCCACATATGGGAAAGAGAGATTTGTTCAAACTTATGTTTGTGCTTTCCAGAATATTCTATTCTGTGCCCTCAATCAGGATCTCCCTGTACCACCTGCACCAGCTACTTTCCTCTTCCAAATTCAGTCTGTGTCCCAAACCTGTACCGAATTTCCCAATTCCTCCATCCATCATCAGATGAGATAAGCATCCACAGACTCTTGTGCATTACTCTGATATCAGACTCCTAGCTGTATGTGTAACAATTCTGTGTGTAGACTATGAACTAGCAACATGTTTAGCACGTAAGCACTTGATTCATACAAATCCTATCCCTCCTTCACCATCCAGCCTAATGGACCTTCCCTCCCCTCTTTCCCATCCAATCATAATCACCTATAATGGTCTGCCTCTTTTCTGAACGTCTGAAGTTTACTACTCTTTAGGAAACATGAATGAATACCACTGAGTCTGAACTAGATAGTATGGAGGAATCATGATAACAGAGATGCCTGCTCCATGAAGCTTCTATTCCAGTAGGTGAAATGGACAATAAACAAAAAAATAAGTTGATTGAAATACAATTTAGCAATATATTATATACAATAGTATATATCAATTGCAGTTATTTTACTGGCATTATTGGTAAATCATTCCTCACAACGCAGAACTTTAATAAACTAAACAGATGATTTTATTCTTAACGCTACAGAGAGAAGGGTCTTGGCTGGACTGGAGAATGAAAGAATAGCATTCCTGGGGCTTAAGCAGTACTCTCCAGAGACGGGCTGCGATAGAGTCAGTTTTATATGCGTTGTGATTGAATTTTTTAAATTTTGTTCAGGGTAACTTTTTAAGCAGAGGGATTTTTAAATAATTATGAGCGACTGATCTATAGAATTATATTCCACGATTTTTGAAACTTCTGTTTTAAGCCTTCCAAATTCAAATATCTAAATTTTAAGACATAGGAAACTTGATTTTGAATATTTGATTTCTATCATTATCTTTAATCATCAGTCCATTCTTTGATTCACACTGACAATGATGAGAAGCTGGATGTGTCCATTGGAAACCCTGAGAAACCTATGAGAAATATCGTAATTTTTCAGTGAACCTGATAGTTTCATGTCTGTCAAGCCGAGTTTCCTAAGTATTATGAAAATCCTACATAAAAATTCAATAGAAATGACAGAATCGCCGTAAGGGATCGAGGCCTCAATTGTGTTTTTAGAATTTTGAGTTGCAAAACACAAAGAAATGATTCCATGAGAAGAGTCCCTTCATGAATTTTATTTATTTACTTTTTTTGTTTATTTAATTTTGGGAAGCAGGGAGGGGAGAGGTGGGGTGCAGAGGATCCAAAGCAGGCCCTATGCTGATAGTAGACAGCCCCGTGCAGGGCTCAAACTCACGAACCACGAGATCATGACCTAGGCCCAAGTCAGAGGCTTAACAGACTTAGCCACCCAGGTACCCCCGCAGCTTAGATACAGAATGATTTGCGTATGAAATAGTTAAGAGTTAAAATTTTACAGAAAACCCCTAAATTTTTAATGCAAGAATATAACACACACAAAAAGTGTGATGACCCATTCTTTGGTTACTTCAAAATTTTTCCTATGAAACATTTCCCTATACCAGAAAGATATTTCTTAACATGGTCTTTCTAGAGTTGTAATGGTAAATTGAAGTGACTTAAATGCTATATTCAAATCAATGATCATCGTTAATTTAAATTATTAGTAAACCATAGACTTTATATTTTCTCTCGTATCTTTTCTTGTTTGTCAGTAAAATTATTAGTGTGGTTTATTAATAGATTTCATCTGTTTTAGAAATTTATTTTTTCCACTCGTGTTTCTAATTCTGATATTCTAGAAGTGGATTTCAGTAACTAATAGGAATATGGTTGTTCAAATAGTAATTCATGTAAAACTTTTTCAAAACAAAAATTCAAAGGCTCACAATGTAAGGTCATTTTAAAGAAATGCCTTACTATTGCCAGAAAATTGTCCATTTTTAAACAAATTATAAGCAAAGATTAATCTAAACTGAACACACTTACACATGGAGAGAATACTGACATATAAAAAAGCATGGATAAAGTGATTTAAATATATAGATATTTCTTTTTCTCTTCTTAAAAAAGAAGTTTGGTGCTGGATGGGGCTCCTGGGTGGCTCAGCGTCTGACTTCAGCTTAGGTCATGATCTTGCAGTTCACGAGTTCGAGCCCTGCATGGGGTCCTGTGCTGCAGCCTGGAGCCTGCTTTGAATTCTGTGTCTCCTTCCCTCTCTGCCCCTCACTCACTCGCATTCTGTCTCCCTGTCTCTCTGTCTCTCTCTCCCTCAAAATCAAACAAAAATAAATAAATAAATAAATAAATAAATAAATAAATAAATAAATAAATGTATGTTAAGAAGTTTGGAGCTAAGAAGTCCAGGGCCAAGAAGGAGTTTAGCAATGCTCTTAGACATCATCTGTTCTATTTTCATCTTCCATTTCCCCCCTCATGCTCATGATCTGATTTTTCTAAGATGGAAGCCAGGCATCCACATTCAAATTACAAAGATGGAAAAAGGGGCAAAAGAGTCAACAACTGATGCTTTCCCTGTTTGTTTCCTTTTGTAAAGAAAGTGAAACATTCCCAGCAGCCTCACACAGCCATTTCCAACCTTGTCTCCTTAGTAGGGTCTATGTCACACGTGCCTGCCTCACGCAGAATGTGCTTAGGGAAAAAGGAATTGTGGCAAGAGATTAGATCAGTGAGTTAATGATTTCTGCCTCTTTCTAATTATTTGCGTCATCTTAAAAGTTCTCTGTCGCAAATCCATCATGATTCAGCGGGAGAAATAAAGGCATTTCAAGTAGGACAATTTCAGTAATGTGAAACTTACCATCCACTGTTGGTCCTTTGGCATCTCTAATTCCCACCATTGTCTTCTGGTAAAGACTTTCTGTCCTGGTGACAATAAACAGGGCTTCATACATTCCAAACATTCTTTAAGGTGGTAGCATCCACACTGATAACCTTTAATTAGTTTCCTGTAATAGGACTGACAACACTGGTCAACTCTATGAATACATATACCTAAAAGGACATCTTATTTCAGAACTGATCATAAAATAACATTCTTTTGTATACCTAAAGAGATTTTTTAAATTTCCTGTTTGTAAAATTGTGTAGGATTATTTAATACCTGCACTTATGAAGGAAATATAATAATGAAGTACAATATAGAGATAACTGGCATGATCCATCTAGTAAGTCGAAAGTTCATATAAAGTTGGTCACTAAATTTCACCTTGGTACATAAAACATATAGAATAATCTGAAGCTTACATATGGAATAATCTGAAACATAAGCTGAGCCTTAATTAAAATTTTGAACTAGATCATGAGTATCTTAAACAAACTTGTCTTTCTTTATACGCTATTCTTTTCTTCCCCCATAATTAATCACTGTAGTGCTTTCTTATTGCCTCTAATTTATCTAATACCTGAGTCTCTTCTACTAATACTGGGACTGAGTCCTTTGTAAATTCTATCTTTTTCTTTTCCCACCTTTTTACCTACTCTCACTTCCTTTCTTCCATCCCCACTCTCTACCAACAATTTCTAGGAAATTGTCTCTCAACAATGGCATAATGGAAATTTTTTTCAAGTTTATTTATTTTTGAGTGACAGAAACAGAGCACATGAGCAAGGGAGAGGCAGAGAGAGAGGGAGAGACAGAGAATCCCAAGTAGGTTCTGTGCTGTCATTGCAGAGCCCAACATGGGGCTCGATCTCATGACCAGCATGACATCATGACCTGAGCTGAAATCAGGAGTCAGATTCTTAACCGACTAACCCCCCCAGGCACTCCTGGAAGTTATTTTTTATTAGACAATAGCAGATACTATTTTCTGAAAATGAGTCCATAGGGGATCTCTCTCTAGGCTACTAGCCTTTACCGAGGCAGTGTACATATGCAAAGAAAATTCTGGTTGGGCAATCTTCACCATTAAAAGCAAGTATAACATGTGTCCAAAATGACCTCACCTATTCTTTGGATCTAAAGGATACCCAAAGAAAGAAAATACTGTTAGCTATTTGAGAATTGCTTGTTATTTATTACAACAAAAGAGTCACTTTCTCACATCTCCATGGGCTTCAGAAAAACTCTAACACCATTTTGCTGTGGCAGTGACTGAATAGGAATGTGTCTGAACATCAGATCCTTCTCTAAATTATCTCCCATCTTACTTCAATTGCCTAGCTCCTGTGCTGTCAAATAAACAGTCAGGTCTGCTCTCTTTTCTTTCCATGCCATCTGATATTCTGCCCTCTGCCTCAATCATTAAAACGCTTTCCAGAATATTCTATTTACTCCTTAGATTTTCTTCTCTGTGGGCTTCTCATTTCCCCTTCTTATCTGGAGAAAATTTCCCAAAATGTCATTGGCTTGGCATTTTAAGGTGCGTCACTTTCTTGCTTCTGAAAACCTACTCCACCAATTTCATCTTTTCAGCCTGTTTCTCACAAGTTCAGCTGGAGATGTCTATAATCCAATGCCTAGTTGTACTAACGGGACCCTGTGGCCTTCCCACTAAGGGTAAAATATCTCTCTTCATATTTTTTATGAAGAGATTAAATCTTCACATTTTTCCCTTTTCCCTATTAAAATTAAATATTTTCACTACTAAATATTTGTAATGGCATTTCCTTAATACTTAAATTTGATGATTTGAAAATAATTTCAAAAGAAGTTCTTGACCATTTGTTATTTGTTCTCTCATATAATTTCCTATTTCCATGCTCTATGCTAAATGACTTTACACAATCATTTGGATAAAAAAAATGTAGGGGGAAGCAAAAGGTGATGAAAGCTTTTGCAGGTATAATTTTTTTTAATTCCATCCTTTATGTTTTTTTCTCTGTATGTGTATTCCTGCTCTAGTAGGACTATGCGTTGCATACGCCAGGAATATAAAATTTAGATAATATATTACCCGTGTTGGAATTGATTCCTGGCAGAACTGATTGTAGTAATTTGGACCTGGATATCGTTGAGAATTAGTTAGAAACTGTCCATATTTTAAGAGAAAAAAAAAGAATACTCCATAGAAAGTAGACCAGGAAGTACGTTTTGACCACTCTTGCCTAGACTTGGCACCTGACTCCATTTGCCCATGCATTCAGACAACAACACGTATGAGATAGTATCAGATAGTACATTGTAGGTACCTGTGGGCCTTTAGTAAACATTGAGATCAGGAAATTAAAAAATTAAAAAAAAAAAAAAAACCTTGGAGAACAAAAAAAATCCAAATGAGCATCAAAAAGTGGAGGGAGGTGCGGGTGGGGGAAAAAAAAAAAAAAAAAAAAAAAAAAAAAAAAAAAAAAGTCACACTGTGTAAGGAAAAATGCACGGAAAAAACATTGAAAAGCAGATTGTTTCGCAGCCTCTGTGGAGCTGCACTGTCAATACAGCCGCATATATTTTGATGAATACTTTTGGACACAGTTCCTTCCTTATATTTTAATAGAAATTAAATTGTATTTAATTTGATGACAGCTATGGTATTATATTAGTCTTGGCACATTAAGTAAGTTTTCTGAGCTAAGGAGAACTAAAGAAAACTGGTAGTTTAAATTCAATTAAGAGAAAAGTAGCAAGGGATTAGCCGTTGTGCTCATGGCATAGTTTCTAAAGCTTAATTGACCTTCTTAAGTTTCTTGTAGTATGACAGGGTATCTGACTTATTGGTAATAAGAAATGGACAGAATTTTTTGAATAAGTTTTTAAGATAATAAATAAAATTAGATGGAACTGTCAAGATAATTTATCCCCTAGTTATTTATGTCTATGTATTTACACTGAAATATCCTTCATACCATCAACCTAGGCTTTGAAATATATTTAAGCCACAAACAGTCTAAACATTACACATCCCTCAGCGTTTAAATACATTTTCTCTATTGTGATGGAAGGGGCTGAGGTGTTATTCATCTTTGCAATAAGAGCAGAATGCCCCACACGTAGTAAATCCTCAGGGAATATTTGTTGATGCATAACTAAATGTGTCGATAAAGAAGTAAATTTGTCAGTGTCACACAACAGGCTGGCCTGGGTAAAGAAATCAATTAATAAATTTAGTAATTAACATATTAAAAACAAATATCCTTACACCGCGTGGCTTATTTAAGAGTGTGAAAACATAGGGGCACCTAGGTGGGTCCGTTAGTTAAGCAGCTGACTTCCGCTCAGGTCATGATCTCACAGTTTGTGGGTTCGAGCCCCGCGTCGGGCTCTGTGTTGATGGCTTGGAGCCTGGAGCCTGCTTCGGATTCTGTGTGTCCCTCTTTCTCTGCCCTCCCCTGCTTGTGCTCTATCTCTCTCTCTCTCTAAAAAATAAACATTAAAATAATTTGAAAACAAAGAGTGTGAAAACATAGCAGATGAATGAAGGAGGAAAATATTTTTTTTTTCCACAGCACGTTTTCTCAACCTTGGCACTTTTGACATTTTGAGGCAGATCATTTTTTTTGCTTTAGGATGATATACCATGCATTATAGGATATATAGCAACATCACTACCTTCTCTACCCACTGGATATTAATATCATCCCTCTGACCCCAAGTGGTGACAATCAAAAATATCTCCAGATATTGCCAAATATCCTCTGGGAGGCAAAGTAACCCCAGTTGAGAAACACTTTCCTAAAAACTAAAAAATGTACGGAACAGAAAAGGCAGGAGTAGTTGAAGTAGGGGTAAGTCTAGTATTTAAACATGAAGAAATAAGTTGAATACAGTTTAAATCAATAAACCTTGATATGAAACAAGACTCACTTGAATAAATTATGATAATGGAAAAAAAAAGATTAGAAGCTGAAACCATATTAAGAATATCTAAATCGTACATGTATGTTTCTAAATCTCAGAAACAAGTAAAAGATCTCATGATTTTTTTCATATCATAATAACTACCAAGATTACTAATGGTTTCATAAATAATTATCTCAAAGAATCACCTATCTAATTTCAGATTAGGAAAATGAGATTTAGAAAAAGTGGGAGCCTTTCTCCTGGACCCACAGTCTCGATTAGGTGTCCTTGTTACATGCTCCTTGCCATCATCTGGTTTTCTTGAGACTCACCCTTGTTCATTTTCTTTGTTCTCCAGTACTTTTTAAATTCCAGAGGAGGTGTTGTGAGTATGTTGTTCACCATTGCGCTTCCCGTAAATGTTTGATAAATGAGTGAATAAATGAGTGACAAATGACTAAAATGACAGTGGTTTGTTAGAGGAAAAATTAATTGACATTTGGGGCAGCTGACTGTTTGCTGAAAATTTAGCTCACCTGGTTTTACTTCCTAAGTCAACAATTTATTTCACATCCTGGACATGTCACCACCTTTCTGACTGTCCCTCTTCTTAATATTGCCATATGTTCTCCACTAAACCTCAGGATACACTAAGTTGTGCTACGTCAACAGATCGGTTTAACACAGGCGTCTGTTAGTAAGTTAAAAAATCAAGAAGAATGGCAGATGTGTATTTTATAATTGTAAGTATTTCTTCAGAATTGCCTTCATAAGAGGCATTACTGGGGCACCTGGGTGGCTCAGTCAGTGAAGCCTCCGACTCGATCTCGGCTCAGGTGAAGATGTCATGGTTTGTGAGATCAAGCCCCGCATTGGGCTCTGCACTGACAGTGAAGAGTCTGCTTGGGGTTCTTTCTCTGTCTCTCTGCCCTAACCCACTGGCTCTCACTCTCTCCCTCAAAATAAATAAATAAATGTAAAAAGGAAGAAGAAGAGGAAGAAGAAGAAGAAGAAGAAGAAGAAGAAGAAGAAGAAGAAGAGGAGGAGGAGAAAGAGAGATAGGAGAAGGAGAGGAAGGAGGAGAAGAAGGAGAAGGAGGAGAAGGAGGAGAAGGAGAAGAAGGAGAAGGAGGAGGAGGAGGAGGAGGAGAAGAAGAAGAAGAAGAAGAAGAAGAAGAAGAAGAAGAAGAAGAAGGAGGAGGAGGAGGAAGGAAGAAGGAGGAAGGAAGAAAGAAGAAAGAAAAAGAAGAAAGAAGGATGGGTGCCTGGGTAGCTTAGTTGGTTAAACGTGGGGCTCTTGATTTTACATTAGGTCATGATCTCACCATTTGTGCGTTCGAGCCCTGCTTCGGGCTTTGTGCTGACAGCACTGAGACTGCTTGGGACACTGTCTCTCTCTCTGCCCCTCCCCTGCTCACTCTCCATCTCTCTCTGTCTCTCTCTCTCTAAAAAATAAATAAATAAATAAATATTAAAAAAGAGAGAAGGGATTCTACTAACTCTGTTTTAGCTACAATAAAGGAATTGCAAACTCTGTTTAAATTCAGTTTGTGTACTTAGAAAACCACTCTGTTACAGGGAAATAATTGTGTAGGGACAAAAATATCATAACATCAACATCAGAATACCTACTGATTTCCCCCCATTTGTCCTAAATCATTGGCTGAGAGAAATCTCTTGTCTGGGTTGCCATCTATGCAACATGAATTTATAAATATGTTCTGCAAGGGGATTTTAAAGATAAATCCTCAGTTGCTCCCCAAACCTCATAAATCCTTATTAATTTATAGTCAAAGTAAGGTTGTAAAATTATGGCTCAATATAAATTCATACCAAACGGAGGTTCAGGAAAAAAGTCCTGGTGGATTTTATATCTTAAAAAAATGTGTGTGGGTGTGTGTCTGTATTGCTGGAGAAAAAAAAAAAAAAAAGGTGTTTACCGCCCATCAGAACCTGCAACACACAGTTGAATTGGATCACCAAATTGAACGCTTATAAGAGCAAACAGAGGTAGGTCCAATCATGTTTCTCATTTTACAGATGAGAAAAATGAGGCAGAGAGATTACAAAATGACAAAATGAAAAAATGACAAAATTTACACAATTAGCAATAATAACCTTAACTCATTTAATACATGACTGATTTGGGGCTCCTGGGTGGCTCAGTCGGTTAAGTGTCTGACTTCAGCTCAGGTCATGATCTCGTGGTTCATGGGTTCAAGCCCCACATTGGGCTCTGTGCTGATAGCTTGGAGCCTGGAGGCTGCTTCAGATTCTGTGTCTCCCTCTCTCTCTGCCCCTGCCCTGTTTGTGCACTCTCTCTCTCTCTCTCTCTCTGTCTCTCAAAAATAAGCAAACATTAAAAAAAATTTAAAAATACATAACTGATTAATAATTCATAACATAACCAATTTCTTAATTAACTAGGGAATCAGTGTTAATTTGAGGGATTAATACGAAGAGTAAATTTTTGTATAGATAGTAATTTAAAGGCCTACTGTCTAAAACACAACTGTATTAAAAAATCAAATAATATTTGGCATAGAATGCTATAATGCCTTAGTTAAAAGACCTAATAACTGGTGTTGAGTTTTGCTTTCATAATGTTAGATGATAAGTAACACAAGGCAAAATAGTGCTAGGTAAATTATATAATTTATGTTGATTCAAATGCATTTAAACTGTTTATTATAATTATAAGAAAACACAAAATTTGTAATTTAAATCTATAAATAATTATATGTATTATATATATATAATGTTATTCTTTACAAGTCACTTTATTTTTTCCTCAACACATTTTGAAAATTGTACATAATGTTTTTAATATGTTAGATTTCACTCTGTATAATGTTTTAATTTTCTCTTGTGATATTGAAGATACTATCGATCCAAAACGTAAGAAGGATAGGTAAATAGAGGCAAACTGAGCTGAAAAAAATTAGAAGTGCTTTGTCAATGTCTGAATCATCAAAAAGTAATCACAGAACCATTATTTTTTTTCCCAGACTTGTCAAGGACATGTATCTTCAAACAATATTATTTTCTGTGTCATCAAGATCTTTGGTAATGCAGTTTTTTTTAAACTAAATATACATTTAATTATATATATATCAATCATCAGGATAACAATCCATCTTATTTTGTAAGTTTGCAAATTTCTTTTTAATTTATGATGGAAGTGCATGTCTAAAACCCACATTCTGTTGAAATATATCACATAACTGTTGATCAATGTCAGAGAAAATTTACCGTTTATACACATATTTCTAATCTTATTTGAAAATGAATGTCAGAGGCAAATACATGTCAAAATTGAATTTTTAACACTAATCTTGAGTCTAATGAAATTGGCACTCTAAAAATCCAGTTAACTTACTAAAGTAAATATTGGATCAGGAAAGTAATAATAAATTTGAATGCAAATACACAGTGTAGAATATAATTGTAAATTCTAAAATATGCATAATATATTTTTTTTAAACAAAGAAGGTTTGTAAAGTGTAAAAGACGATCTTATGCTGTCTATTCACAGAAATAATATGGAATATCTACTCATGTTCTCAAAGTGTAAGTAATAGAACCACAAAAAAAAATTCACCTACCTGCCTTTCAGTCTTATTTCATTCTGTGCATCTTACCTTACAGGATTTTTCACATTATGCCTTTGTCATCATTAACAGGAAACGTAACGGAAGTCCCCAGTTATGTCTTGCATTCTTATGCATTGAGGCCATATGTTCCACTTCACTCTTACATTCTTCAGAGTTTCTACAAAATTGCAGTAATCAGTTCAATGAAAACTGCAGAGTTAAAAAATACGTGCCAGGGTTCATGTTTCTAAAATAGAATGGATGCTCCATTTCATTCCAATGAAGGATTTGGGTAGGAGGAATTATTAAATATATTTACTTCTTTACTTAAAAAACACATTTACGGGGCGCCTGGGTGGCTCAGTCGGTTAAGCGGCCGACTTCAGCTCAGGTCATGATCTCGCGGTCCGTGAGTTCGAGCCCCGCGTCGGGCTCTGTGCTGACAGCTCGGAGCCTGGAGCCTGTTTCAGATTCTTTGTCTCCCTCTCTCTGACCCTTCCCTGTTCATGCTCTGTTTCTCCCTGTCTCAAAAATAAATAAAACGTTAAAAAAATTAAAAAAAAAACAACACATTTACTTCTAACAGCGCTGTTAGGTATATAACAAAACAACTCATCTTTGGCCTAAAAACTTTTCATTTTTATTTTGTCTCAAAATAAATGGTATCAATTCTTCAGTTACTAGCATTCCATTGCCTAAACCCTCTAAATATGGAGGTTTCTCAGACTAAATCAAAGACTATTTCAGAACCCGAAAAGAAAAAAAAAATATAAAAAATCCTTCTGACTACTTTCCAGGGGGGTTAAGGGAATGAATTATTTAGGTAATACACAGCACTTAGGAATGTAATGTACATTTTAAGGTATTTTTAAATGAGTCAGTTTAATGGATTACTTTAAGATTGAAATTGTTTATTGAAAGTAGTCATTCATAATAGATGCTGTGTTTCCTCCACTTCCAAAATAATAAGCCATTTGTATGAATCAATGAATAACAATGTCTCGTCTATTAAATAACTGATAGGGTTTGTATATTTTGTTTGGAAACTCCTGAATAAAGTTTGGTTGGATATAACCAGTTGGCACAGCTATACTTAAACAAAAAAGAAAGAGATGAATTGTTAAGCAATTAATTCTCAATCATGTGATTAAAAAGAACATACAGAAAGAATAGAAAATATTCATAATTTTAAGTCTTTTACATAAGCATAAATACTACTTTGTCAAAAGTGAATCACCCCAGGATTATGTCCAAAGATTTATAGGTTAAAACCTCAAGCCATTTCTTGGGATGAAAAGTGCATTGTACATCACGCTAAGAGCTTATGTGAACTCTGATTTTCTATACATTTTGTAAAATTTGTTTAAAGTTGATTCATTTTTGAGAGACAGAGAGAGACAGAGCATGAGTGGGGGGAGGAACAAAGAGAGAGGGAGACACAGAATCTGAAGCAGGCTCCAAACTCTGGGCTGTCAGCACAGAGCCCAACAAACACGGGGCTCGAACACATAAACTGCGAGATTGTGACCCAAGCCAAAGTCCAACGCTTAACCAACTGAGCCACCCAGGCGCCCCTGAGTTCCTCTGCTTTTTCATGTCATCATTTACTCATTGATTTTTAATCTCATGTTGCCAAATGTGTAGAATTTAGAATAGAAGAAATAAAGCACTGTATAATATACACTCTACGTGGAAAAAACGACCTTGACAGACACATCCCCATTACCTGACTTGAAAAATGGAACATAAAAAATTTTCTCATGGAATGTCTAATTTTCATATGTTTGTGTCAGGACTTTAAGATTTCAGTGGCTTATAACTAACATTTTAAAGTGCAAAAGAAAGCTGTAAATAGATTTCTGAAGTACAAGCAGTGCAATATTATTCTCGTAATGTAATTGTGAGTTTACAGTTAAAGGGATTTAAAATTACAGATCTAGTCCTATTTTTGGAGTGGAAAGAAGCAATTGTATTGTGTGATAAGTTATCTTCCACCAAATGACTTATGGAACTTAATGTGAAATATAGACCGAGCAAAAAGAAGCTTTACATCAGCAGTTAGATTTGTCAAAACTATAACTTATTATCAACCAAAGTCCTTAACGATTTGACATTACAATTGAAACAACTTTCTTAGAAATAAGAGCAAAGGAAGTGGAATCCAGATACCCATACCTGTGTAGAGTAAATTCCCTCGAAAATTTAAATTTTCAGACAGAGAAAGAATTTCTGGAATAAATTATATCAAAGCAAAACAAAAATATCAATATATTATCATATGAGAGTCAACC
Organism: Panthera leo; assembly: GCF_018350215.1. Classification (NCBI taxonomy): domain Eukaryota; kingdom Metazoa; phylum Chordata; class Mammalia; order Carnivora; family Felidae; genus Panthera; species Panthera leo. Next base: position 20,256,116 of record NC_056687.1, on the reverse strand, counting down.
AAGTTTGAAAATGCTCTTCCTTTTTATCAATACAGAGAGTGACAGAGTCAGATGTTTCTACCATCTGGAAGCTTCTAGTATCTTGATGAGAAAAAATAAATAAATTGGATACACTAAATCATTATCTTAGCCTCTACCCACAAATTCAGCTTTCTTCACTCATCTATTTCTTTCAACTTTGTCACAATTCTGGATAACATTTGAAATCAAATTGGGAAGGCTGAGATTAATAGAAAAGGTTACCAGAGTCTATCCAAAACATCATAATACAGACAAAGCTCTAGCTTTGAAATTATCAGACATCATCACCCTCTGTTGGAAGAGTAAGCTTATGAATGGCGGAGTTTGGAGATGAATTCCAGTTTGCCTTATTCTCAGAGGCACTAGCTGAAAATAAGCCAACAGCTTACAAAACGCATTTTCCGGAGTTCGAAAGACCTGGGCTTGCAACCTGATTCCATAACTTATTAATAACTTTCTGAATGCATGTTCTCTAATATTTGAACCGAGGTGTCTCCTCTATAAAATGGTTTTGATGATAGGAAAAATAATACCTATTTCAGAAAACTGATTTCATGATTAATTGAGGTGATCATTATAAAGCAGGCCTTGTAGTTTCTAGCACACCACCGACACCCATAAATGGTCCTCTCTATCTGCCATATTTTTCTCTGGTTTTAACGGATTCCTTTACAGAAAGTCTTCAACTTTGGCTTTAAAATGCGATATAAATAAATTCAGTGGCTCAAACTTCATTGCCATCTTTATTAATAAAATAAATTGGGGTTCTTAAAAAATAAATGCAAGGAGGATTCTCCATTTAATTTGAATTTTACATCCAACCTGAGAATTGCAATAGCTCAATATACTTAAAATTCCGTTAGATAATTATTTGAGCCTCTAGTCTAAGAAATTATATAATAGCATTTTTAAATAAATGATAGAGCTAGAAAGGTCATCAAATGAATTTTTAAAGTTCTTTTTGTTATAACTAAAATTCTGACAGTAGAAAGATAAAGCTATTTATCTGAGGTTGCACAGGTAGGAATGGAGTATACTGGATTTAAATTTGTTTCTCTTGCCACCTATTGAATACTTCCTAATCAATAACAAAATATCATGAGAAAACACACACACACACACACACACACACATTTAGTTTGTATAATTGTATAGTATTTAATATATGTATGCACATCATGTTTTTAGATTGGTCATCTAGATTTTCTTTAAGCTAGATATGTGTATTTAAATTTAATTCCAACATTAATACTTTTTAATAATTCAACATCTTCTTTATAGTTTCAATACATGTCCAAGTTTCAACAGCAAAGCAAAATTTGTATTTACAAATGATTTACAAATGATATATAATTAGATAATTATATTTTAAATAGAAAAAATAGCATGTGTATAGTTTTATAAATTCACATAACATATAATAAAGCACTGATACTTAAAATTCAGAGAAACAAAATAATTTCAAATGAAGTGAATGTCAATTATCCAAAAACTTGCCTAACTACAAAACAATAAGTTGCATTTAAAGCTTATTCAATCAAAGAATATATTATTTTAAAAAGAGATTTTTAAAAATAGAGAATTGTTGCAAGGAAAAAAAAAACTAGTTACTTGGTTTATCATTCCTATTTTTCTCCTACTGATGCAAGTTAAGATTTTTCACGGATTACTGATTGAAATAAACAAATGTATAATAACTTATGGATCTTGAGAATACGACACACTTATTCAAACTTCAAATTGTCCAGTTTTTCAAACTATCCAGATTCTAAATTATCTTAAACTTGGTAGATTATGGGTATTTGTGATTAAAGACTATGTAGAACTTCATAAAAATGTTTGCAACATGAATAGCTTTATTATATGAAACATTCTGTAGTGAAATTCCCCGCTGTTGCTGAGCCACCTTTTTTTTTTTTACTACAGTCCAAAGGATATTATTTATAAACACCAATGCATGCCTCCAATGGAAACAGATATTGCAGGTGTTGTATCTGCACCATGGTACTGGCATCTTGAAGTCAGTTCATGCTAAAATTTCAAGACACATATCTACCTAACCTCAAAGATCTAGCTGAATGCATGTTATACATACATATATTTAACACTAAAGAATTATACAAAACATATATATATATTGTGTGTGTGTGTGTCTTTCTATATATATGAGTGTGTATACACAGGCAAGATCAAGAGTAAAAATAAGAATGATTAAAAATACACACAAAATATTAGGTATATAATTTGGCTACGGATTTTCCTACAACTCACGCTAAGAAAGCGACCTTATTTAGGATCAATAAACTAGTCTGGCTTAGAGCATTAGGTTTACATTGATTAGAACTCCTTGAGACTTTTCATGTTATTCGTGCATAAACTGGAGACAATGAAACGGAAAGCATACTAAAATGTTAATTTTTAGCGAAGTGATGAGCATGTTCAAAAATGAGAGAAAATGGAAACAGATAAAAACATGATTTAAAGTATGTTACCATCAACTAAACTACTTACGGGTTAATCTTCCTACGCTAGAGTAAATGGCCCTTGGACCCAACCAGAGGAACATCTGACCTAAAGGTGGCAAAGAGCAATCTGTGGGTGTGGATTCCATAGTATAGAATGACAGCAAGTAGCGATAATTAGATCCTTGAACAGCGCGAAGAGCTTGCATGAGGGTGTTCTCTGTTTGATTTCAACTGTGGTATGACCTAGTTGCCACTGATAAAGAATAGAAATAAATTCTGGCGATTTAAGTTTTATGGTTGTTTAAGACCCAAGTAAATGGGAGTTTATTGCACACCGTCATTATCATCAAGACGCACTTCTTTAAGGGTAATTGTTAATGATGTTATATGAGAGTGTATAGAAAAAGAACTTTGAATTAGCAGTCTACCGCCACCGAGGTGGAGATTTCAATGTCAGCCAGGGTGATTTTAAATAGCATGTGTTGGTATAAGTACCTAATCATAAAAAATTATTATGTACTAAATTAGAAAAATAGGTTCTAAAAAGACAATAGGGTGAAAATACATAAAAGTGGAACTAATAATCACTTATAAATTTTTAATGGCATTGCTGCTGTCACTTAGCTTAGTCTACCATTTTTATTTGACAAAGTTCTTTTCAATAAGAGGCATCTGGGATACTTCATTTTAATTACAATTGCTTTAAAAGGTGTGTAAATGCAAGAGAACTTATTTCACCACTTTTACTTTATAAGGGACTTGGAGGAGAATGAAGCTATATCTTTTGAACTCTTACTACTTTAAAAAAAATTAACTATTGATTTTTGAGAGATGGAGAGACAGAGAACCAGTGGGGGGGTAGGGGAGTCAGAGAGAGAGGGAGACACAGAATCCAAAGCAGGCTTCAGGCTCTGAGCTGTCAGCACAGAGCCCAAAGCAGGACTCTACCCTGGACTCAAACCCACAAACCACAGGGCTCAAACCCACAAATGGTGAGATCATGACCTGAGCCGAAGTCGGACGCTTAATGGCCCGAGTCACCCAGGCACCCTGACTCCTACTATTCAGTCCCACTGTGCTAGGTGTTTGCACACATTATCCTTTTAATCTCTTCAATAAACCTATGAGGAATAGATTATTTTATTACATTGAGATGGAAATTGAGAATGCTCATAATGTAATACAATTTAATTGAAGTCATTCCAACTAGTAAATAAGTCAAGTTGCAAAATCCTGTTCAGCCAGACTTTACATCTCAGGATTTTTCTAGTATGCTGTGCTTTTTAAGATATACGACAGTCTCTCAGGTATCACAGACAAAGACACAGAGACGCAGCTTAATCTGAATGGTACTAGGACTCCAAGAAGCCATACTCATGGAAATGAGCCATGGTCATCATCTTTCTACTCTCAGAGATACATAAATATATCTGAACTCTTTTAAGTTAATCTTAACACTGATTCACAGCTTATGCTCTTCACCCAGATGTATAATCAAGATACCTTTGATAAACATACAAACTTAGACAAGGTTTTATGTTTCTATAACTTCTCTGTGTTGTAACATAGAGATTTAAGACGGCAGAGAATTATATAACTGGGTCCCTAGCTCAGGGTCTGCACAACCAACGTTTATCATGTCCTCTATAACATACGTTGTTGCCCGCAACCTGTGGCCATGACTTAATACATCCCAGGCACTTTTGCACCCAACGGTAGTGTGCCTATTAAAAATCAATTGTGAAGGTTTCAAAACACATGTATACTGGTTGTACACTCATTACCTCAACTGGTAAAGTATGAATGCAAACAAACAAAGAGGAATTGTTGCTATTTTTCTCCCTAAGGAAACCAAGCAAAAAGACTTAGATTCAATAAAGGAAAGTTTCAAAATAAGTGTTCTGAGGAGAAAGGGATCGAGCTAGAGAAGAACTGTCAAAATCAAGAATTGCACTGAGATTATTTTCTAAGTAACTTGAAGCGCTCACCCCAGCTAAAAGAAAGCAAAAACAAATTTAAAATTGCATAATTTTCTTTCTTTTGAATGTATCTTTCTTTTGAAAGAAAGATGATGTAGAACTTTATGCTTAAAGAAAATCACTTGGTCGTATTTCACAAGATTGATGTAAAAATGAAATTTTATATGCTCTAAATTCTTTTAAAGAGGTTTTATTAAAAGACTTTATGATTTTTGGGGTCGCCTGGGTGGCTAGGTCGGTTAAGCGTCCAACTTCGGCTCAGGTCATGATCTCGCGGTTTGTGGGTTCGAGCCCCGCATCGGGCTCTGTGCTGACAGCTCGGAGCCTGGAGCCTGCTTCAGATTCTGTGTCTCCCTCTCTCTTTGCCCTCCCATGCTCATGTTCTGTCTGTCTCTGTCTCTCAATAATTAATAAATGTTAAAATTAAAAAAAAAGAATTTATGATTTTTTATGACTAGATTTCATGATTTTTGACCAAATGTTTATTTTAGTTACATAAGATAAGGGGCTTTTTCATGTATTTTACCATCATTGTAGACATTTGTTGATTTAGCAATTTCACATTTTCCCATTTTTGGCTACATTCTCTGAGTGAGCCACACAAGAAACATGTGGTTACATGGTTGTTTGACTTAAATCTCTTTGGGTGCATGTGCTGCAAATCCTGAAAGGAAAATTATTTTTTTAATGTCTGTTTATCTTTATCATCTTTCCCCAAATCGCTCTTTGTGGATTAAAATTGTCATGAATTGAGTTAAATTTAATACACAAGTACCCCTGTAGGGGTAGTCATTTTGGTAAAACCTCTCCGAATACAATTCCTCTCTTCCCATCAGCATCTTGCATATAAAAATGATGTCATTGGATAAATCCTAAAAATAATCAACGTTCTTCAATAAGTGGACAGAAGGACGTCAGGTCATCATCTGTGAAATGGAAGTCAAGAAAATAACAATGGCAAGACCCAATCAGAATTATTAATATTCTGATAATTATGCAAGCTCTGAGTGACCTATGCCATAATAATGTTTATTGATCAAGAATCTGATCACTAAGACCCTTAAATTTTCAATATATAAAATTATATTTTATATGAAAGGCATATTCCAAGGAGATAATATATTCTAGGAGATAATATATCTTTGTAATAAACTTTAACTTATTTTTTCTCTGAATGCAAAAATAAATCAAAATTGAACTATTTAAACTTTTTCCATTTAACATGCTGCCTATATTTTTAAAACCATAATTCAGCTATTTACTGGCTCTGGTTATATAACTTCAAAGTGACTGTAACTATAGATTATTATATATGCCATTGATAACATCCAATATCCTATATTCTTAACCCTTACAGGTTCCCATATTCTCAATAAGCCAGAGCAATGCCAATATCTGGGTCAGGCCTTTATTCTATAAGAAAAACAATGGTCATGTTCACTTTTTGTTACCCTGATGATATACTCAATAGCAAACCAAACACATAAATGTTATTGCCAGTAGTGAACGAATTTGGAGTAAGTTTACCCCTATGTCAAGGAAACTACCTCCTTTGTTTACCTTGTCCAGTTCAGTCCCTATAAATAACTAAGCAAAAGTGTGACCCACAGGATTAATTTCCTATTCCACAAGCATGATACACACAAACCTTAATACTTATATCCAGTGAACTTTCACAGTCTCAATCTTTTTCGGATCTCAAACTCTCTCTTCTCCATTAAGATGGAACTCACTAATCCCATTGTCTGCATAAGGGACGCTCTTATCTCTCTGCTTCTGTTATTCCCTCTACCTGAAGCATCCTTCCTCTCTCCTCTATCAAGTTTCTCCCAAACTTTCTATAGTTCATGTATCCTACTCAGTTTTCCAGACAAAACTTTGCAAATTCAGCTCCCCCTCCCCCCTCCGCCCTTTCTTCTACTCCTACAACATTCCCTCTAAGCCTTATATTGTTTTAGTTCATTTATGGGTCTGACTAGCCAGTTGCTATGGACTCATCTGTGTCCCTAAAATTCATATGTTGAATCCCTAAGTCCCAATGTGATAGTATTTGGAGATATGGCCTTTGGGAGGTAACTAAGGATAATTATGGTATGTTTGTCTTGCTTTTGTCATCTTGTTTTAATTCAGTGTGCCTGTCAGACTTTAAACATTCTCATCCTGCATGTCCCTACCACTTGCTATATTTAAACCACAGTAAAATCCTCATTTGTGGTGTTGACCTTGGTATCATTTGAATTGTTTGCCATAGATAGAGAAATGGATTCAAAAATCGTATGCTGCATTTGGTTGTAAAGGAGTCATCTTACTGATCCAAAATATGCCCTTAATGATTTATTTTTTTAAGTTTTTATTTAAATTCCAGTTAGCTAACATACAATATGATATTAATTTCAGGTGTACAATATAGTGATGCAACATTTCCATACAACACCCAGTGCTCATCACAACTAGTATACTCCTTAATCCCCATCACCTATTTAACCCATCTCCCACCGACCTCCCCTCTGGTAATCACCAGTTTATTCTCTATAGAGAATCTGTTTCTTGTTTTCTCTCTCTCTCTCTCTCTCTCTCTCTCTTCTTCCCTTTACTTATTTATTTTTCTTTGTTGTTTTCCCATAAATTCCACATATGGTATTTGTCTTTCTCTACTGACTTGTCTCATTTAGCCTAATATACTCTAGCTCCATTTGCAACAACATGGAGGGAGCTAGAGAATATTATCCGAAGTGAAATAAGTCAGAGATTCAATTTTTGATTATGACAAAATTTAAAACACATAATTACAAATATAAAAGTTAATAATGAAAATCTGACCTATCTTAGAAATCTTATAATACTTTATGTAATTTAGATATGTTCTTATAAATTTAATATGTTCTTATAAAATCAGCAACTACTATGCTCATTTTAAAGTTGTGGGAATCAAGACTTAAAAACAAAGAAACCAACAATACAATACCATATATATACATATATATATGTATATATATATGTGTGTGTGTGTGTGTGTGTGTATATATATATATATATATATATATATATATATACAGCACAACAAGTTTCAAGTTCAATTCTGAGTCCAAATATATGCCATCTTAATATGGTTCAGTTTCTCCAGTTACCTGTTATAATATATGCCCAAAAATATTTTCTTTTTTAATGATCTAATAACTGTACCACATTATTTTATAAAGAAACCCATCCAAAATTTGAAAGATACCTCTTAAATATAAACTATAGAGCCCAGCAATAGATTCACAGAAATATAGACAACTGATTTTTAGTAAGGGCACAAATGGAGTTCATACAAAGGTGATGGTTTTCTCAACAGATGGTGCTGAAAAATGTGTATGTCCTTATGCAAAATAATGAAACTGGACACAGACCTTAAAACTTACATAAAACTGAATTCAACATTATCTTCTCTGGTGGGTCTGTCTATCATCCATCTTTATCTGTCTAGCTAGCTAGCTAGCTAGCTATGATGTATCTGTCTATCATCTCTTCTGACATTCAATAACTTGTCAGTAGGAAGGTCCAAATAAAGACCGGACCAATTTGCCTTCATTTGAGGCAAAATTCATGGGCCATTCCAAATCCATAGGATCAGTGGAAACTTCTGGATTGCATCCAGTTTCTCCCTCTCCTTGTTTCTATCACTCCTTTTCAGGAGTTATTCCTTAGAGCACTTGTGATTACACACCTATCACTCAAAGCTGCTTCAGAATATTTTTTTCCCAGGAATGTGATTTCAGATTAACTAAAGAAAAGACCCTAGAAAATGGGAGTTGGTCCTTGAAAATTGTGCTACTTTACAGAAATATTATAAATAGTTATAAACATTATAAATATTTATAATAAATTATAATAAATAAATATTTATTATAAATAAATTAATATAAATAAAATATATTTTATTTATATATATTTTATTATATAATTATATATATTGTATATAATATATAATAAATATAAATAACATAAATATAAATAACATAAATAAATAGTTATAAATATAAATATAAATGTCATAAATAGTAAAACATAGTGAAGGATTTGGAAAGAAGGACATCAAAAAGACTAAAATTTGGAAGCCTATTGAAGCCTAGGAAGAAATCGGTGGCCTATCGAGAATTTGTGATAATCTCCTTGTATGGACTTTCCTGAGCTAATCCCTACACTTGCGCTTTCAATATCCAAGGAACATAAGATGATTTTGTTTGTTCATATTATTTTGTAGATGATTTTGTTTGTTTCTATGATTTTGTATTTCGTATTATGTTTGTATTATTCTCTTTCAACAAAATAACACTTCAGCATTTATGTTTAAGGCTGAATTAACAGTGTTGGCATATTGAATAGGCAAGATATCACAGAAATGAAGAAAAGAGTGTCAAGATAGAAGATAATTATAATGCATGATTCTTCACTGGAGTTTATTCATTTTCATTACAATCAATTGGCCATCTTGTTTTTCAATGAGTAATAATTAAATATCTCAATCTCTTCTTTTACACTAAGTAAATTATCATATTTTTCTTGTCCTTTGGCTTCTAATCCACTTTTCCTCTGGACAATTAATAAGAATTTAAAGTACCATATTTCATAAATGTCACTACATAACTGCATATTTTGCCACAAAATAATACAGAGTTTTTGTTCGTTTGTTAGTTTTTGCCTCTAACATCCCTTTCTTTTTTAGATCCATCTGTTTTTCTACATAGTGCTTTTAAATGGACCCGGGGTAAATTTTGTACCTGCAAAGTTTTAATTTACTTTTAATTTTTATTTCACTCTCAGACTACTGTCTGCCATTTTCCATATAGCTACGAAATCCATTCCTTTTTAATTAATTGACACTGACTTACCAAAATCATCTTTTACCTTTGCTAGCAGGTTTTATGTAAAATGTACACTAAATATTTTAAGGTAATTCAAATCTACAAATCAAATTTACAAAGAAAGTATTGACTATATATGATGAGTTTATTTTACTGGATATTTGAGGATAAATTGGGTTTTAGATACAAATGATAAAACTGTTGCGAAATGGCTAACTTAAGAAACAGGAATCATATTCTGGCAGATGACAGCTGTTAAATTTTCTTGAAATACAAAACTTCTATAGAAAAGCTAGTATGTGTCTTCCTTCATTGAGGAGACTAGGAAACATGTCCCCAGTAGGTTCATGTGGCCAAAAAGCAGATTCTATTTGAGGACAGTGGTGGAACTGTGTAGTAAAAACAAAAATGGAGTTCAATGGTCCTTCAGGTCACCTTTTCTTTCTTGTTTTATTCCTTTCTAGTCCAGCTTACATATGTTGAAAGTGGGATTCCTGGCTCTTCATGGTAGTTAACGAACAGACAGGAGGAGAAAAGCAAAAAGAGACCACCGTGAAGATTAATCCCAAGGACTTTCTTCACGTGTTAAAAGCCTATTTCTGAATGTGTTACTAAGAAAATGGAAAGCTGTTTCAAAACATAGGTTGAATCTTTGTTGCAATATTCCCAGGGTGAAAAAGCGTTACACCTCTATGTCTGTTTTAATCAGTCCTGGCATTGCCAGGAAGTCTTTCTCCAGAAACAGCAACATTTGGAGTCTTTCTGATAATTAAGAAAGATATTTCTGGAACATCGTTTATAATGAATTCCAATGGCTAGAACAGTGGAGTATGTGCACAGGTTGTACATGTGCAGATACATATGTTCGTACACATCCATGAACTAAAGAAGGAGAACAAATTTCATTTCGGTGATGTTTAACCACTTGGAAACCTCTCCAAATTCTACTTTTCACATAGGGGTATTCAAAATACTAATGTACGCAAATGTTCATGAAAGCAAAACAAATCATTAATGAGAAAGCCTGTGACCCTGCCATTCTTATATATATATTTTTTTTCTGAATCATTTTGTTTTTAGAGAATGCATGTTATTTTATTCATGGGTATCTAAGACTGAAAAAAGCTTCAGAAGCCATCTTATTCAATGTCCACTTAATACTAGTTTTTATGCCAACGTGTCTCACCCAGAAAGAAAAATCAGCCCTACTTAAAATGACTCATTCTATATGCCGTTGATTGAAAACATATTCATACCTGTTGTATTTTGGACAAAACAAGAAAATATTTTCTGGTACCTTCCACATTGTATCCATTATTTAGGATTTGATAGACTACTATTGTTACAAACATACCCTGGATCTAACCCAACAAATGTTAGTTCTCACTCGTCTCAAGTCCAATGCCTGTCAGTTGGCTGCTCTCTAGGGCAATTTTATACTTGTTGTGGCTCAGAAATTTAAGCTGCCTCTATTTTACAGTAACTGAATCTCAACCTGAGGCTGCCCTGAGGGCAGTGGCAGTGGAAGAAACAGTGTGAACTTCCACTTGCTTCTAAATGCCTCCTACCAAAAGTGATACCAACTCCCTTTTACAGTCAACCAGCTAGTTTGGTCCCAGGGCTCCAGTCTAACTTCCTGGAAAGCTGGAAGGTTTCCCAAAATCCCCAGAAAGAGAGGAGAGCCCAATATGGTGAGCACAAGTAGTTTCTACTACACTGTATATAACGGCAGTGAGATCATGAGTGTTCATGCGCATCAATCTTATAACATTCTAGTTTTCTCATTTTAAAATGTGGGGTAAGAAGGCTGACCCAGACCCTTGCACAGCACGGGTTTGAACTGCACAGATTCCCTTAGATGTGGATTTCTTTACATAAATACAGTACAGTAGTGTAAATGCATGTTCTCTTCCTTATGCTTTCCTTAATATTTTCACCTCGTTTACTTGATTGTAAGAATACAGTGCGTGATACACATAACATACAAAATATGTATTAATTGATTGTTTATGTGATCAGTAATGTCTGTCCACAGTAGGCTATTAGTGGTTAAGGTTCAGAGGAGTCATAAGTTATACATAATTTTCAACTGCTCAGGGCTTAGCACTTCTAAGCCCCGCACTCCTATGAAGATTAAATAGGATAAGTTATGAGCCTCACATAACTCCTAGTCTGAAATCTAGTAAATGACCAAAAAATGCTAGTTCTTTATTTTTAAGGAAAAGGCCTCATAATTATCGTTTCTTGATAATGAGTTATTTCTTTTTAATTTTTCAATGTTTCTTTATTTTTGAGGGAGAGAGAGAGAGAAACAGAGCATGAGCAGTGGAAGGGCAAAGAGAGAGGGAGACACAGAATCTGAAGCAGGCTCCAGGCTCTGCGCTGTCAGCACAGAACCCGATGTGGGACTCAAACCCGTGAACCTTGAGTTCATGACCTGAGCCCTGGTAGGACCCTCAACCCGACTGAGCCACCCAGGTGGCCCATAATAAGTTATTTCTTGGGACTGTATGTTTAAGCACACTTACTGGAAATTTTCCAGTTTCAATTTCACATGGTGCTGTTTCTGTAACTCTTTCAAACAGGAGGGGAAGATCATTCAGGTAAAAAGGGAAATGTATTATGAAATAAAATGAGCCTTTTTAGAATATGCATTGATAGCATTTTTAACTATTTTGTCATGGTAAATTTACGTGGTAAATGAATTAAAGATGGAAATAGATATAAAAATTTTAAAATACAAAAGTTTGATCCATGGTCTTAGAGAATAAATATTTTATTTTTAATTTCATTTAGTATTAAGAAATTTTATAAGCCTGAAACATCCTTTATTCAGAACCACGAATGATATCACTGGTGGTGTGGGCAATTGTGGGAGCAAGTAAATTGAATTAAACATGTGTATGAATATTAAAGTAAATATTACAAAGAAAGTGTGTTTATAGCTGCAGAGTAAGTTACAACTATTTACAAGAACATTTGAAGTATGCATTCTTATTTTATAGACTGCGTGGACTTTCTTTATTAATTCTTTTAGAAATTACTTGTTTTTACTCTTGTCTCCAGAAAATTATTGTGTGCCTTTTAATTTAACTGTCTGAAATGTTTTTCAAAATACTATTTCACATAATAAGGTTGTCTGATTAATGTCCATTATTATTTAACTTTTTTATTATTATTTGAGAGAGAGAAAGACAGAGCACAAGTGGGGGAGGGGCAGAGAACTAGGGAAACAGAATCTGAAGCAGGCTTCAGGCTCCCAACCATTAGCACAGAACCCTAGCGGGGCTTGAACTCACAAACTCCAAGATCACGATCTGAAGTTGGACGCTTAATCGACCGAGTCACCCAGGTGCCCCTAATGTTGCCCCTTATTAAATTAAAAGTTTATCAGGTCACATTTGTTTTCTCCTATGACGATGCTGAAAAGACAAAAATGTAAAAATATCCCCTAAATTGGTGAGACCAAGATCTCCTGGACAATGATGTGCCTGACTTAGTAGACAAAGTAGAGTCTGGAAAAAACAGTGCAGAGAGGAGAGAAGGGGACGACACGGAATTTCTCAGGTTTTCCTTTTCCGACTTCCCTGTTCTTATCCCAATCATCCCCCTCCGTAACACCACACACGTTGTTCTTCAATAGTTTTCCTTGGCTCCCCTTTCACGGAGAAATTTCCACGCCTTCATTATAATATTTGGACAGAATAGACATGGTTACAGTTCCTGGTTTGGGCACAAGTATTGCGAATTCCCAAATGCTCTCCATTGTTCTTAAATAAATTCAACCACTTTCTCGCAGTAACACATATTGAGCTGAGGCAGGGTAAAGAAGAAGCAAAATTCAATAATGAAAGATTGACTTTTCACTGTAGTACTCCATCTCCTGTGATTCAAATTGCTCGAAAGTACTGTGTACGTCTTTGATCACTGTTAAGTACTTCCAGGTCTCTAACAAAATGTTCACAATCTCTACGCCTAAGTAAAGTTTATATCAGTTCTTAAAAGGGGTGTTCTTTATTGAAATAATACGGTTCCCAACCTGAAACTGGAGATCTGAGTTTCATAACACCTAGCAAACACAATTTTAGTATGACAGATTTTTCTTTCCCAAAGCAAAAAAGCCTATTTCTCCTTATTTGAGTTAGGCATAAACAATTAGCATCCTACATGACATTATATATATATATATATATATATATATATATATATATATATACACACACACACACACATATACATATATATATATATATATATATATATATATTTATGGATGTATGCCCATGTTTTATTAACTCTTTCAAGTAACTTTGACTCCCAATTACACCAAATTTTTCTTCCCTAAAACAGAGTATAAGAAATAATCCTTATCAATGTTCACTGACATCATATGTTATTGGAAAAACCTATTCTTGTTACTACATATATATATACATATATATATATGTATATATATATATATATGTCTTTTTTAGTTGTATGAGATTTTAAGATTGAATTAGCTTCTCAAAACCTATATTTACTGATGGCAAAACAGGAAATCAACAATTATATAATAGAGTGGACAGCGTTTTATTTATAGTGGATATTGGCAATATTCAGTGAAAGCTTTTAGCTCAATATTATGTTTCAAATCTGTGTGTTACTGAGTTTCCAGAAAAAAAAAATACTCATTAGCATTTAATCAAGAGAGTCCTGGGCTTTTTCCATGCCTCCAAAAACTGTCAAAGTCTTTGTTTAAATGATGAATAAGGTTATAAAGAAAAAACATAGCCTCTTCATAGTTAGATAATATCAAATTTAAAACAGAGCATTAACCTGGATGGTCAGTCTCTGTGGAAAAGAATATAACCCTGTCAAGTTTTAGTACCATTTTAACACTCATTTCAAAGTGAGAAATACAGGTAACACAGTTAAAGTATGCAACATTTAAATCACATAATGCAGGAACTACATAGAAACAAGGAACACTGGTCAATTTATAGTATCTATTCTTTAACCATATAAAATATTTTGTCATTAAATAGAAACATAAAAGCTTATAGTTTGAATATCAGGCTGAGCCCAACTATGTACCTCTTTTTATACCCAAAGTCACATTAAGTGGCAGAATTTAGAGTCCCATAGAAATTGCATATAGTATATATTGAACGGTATGGTGTTCCTCTCTTTTGTTTTCTATTGGGTCTTTATCACTTAATGCTGGTCAATTGGAGGGGTCTCCAATCGGTTCTTGGCCTCATTCCACTTATGTCTTGGCTCCTAGAGTCACCTATGTGAAAAGCCATATCACACCATGCATTTCTGTGCTTTATATCTTTCTCTGGTTCCTAACCTTTAAGAATATAGTCTACATACTCTATTATAAAGATCTAGACTATCAAACAGTACATATTACCCATATCATAGGATTCCCTCCTTTAGATCCCTTCCTCCCTTGTATTTTATACTTCAAAGACCCCAAATCACTGCTATTTCCTGACTCACTCCAGACAATGGCTTCCATTCTCTACGATTTTATTAAGCTGCTCTTGCCCCCACTCTGTTATGACATTCTCCTTGTCTCATTCATTAGGCTGCACACTTGACTTTCCCTTTAGTATTTAGTTGAAGCGTTAACTAGTTCAGGCAACTCCTCATGATTTGTGCTTCTCTAACTGGGGTAACTTACCCTTTCTAAATATTTGTTTTTAATTTTTTAATGTTTGCTTATTTTTGAGAGAGATAGAGAGAGAAACAGATCATGAGTAGGGGAGGGGAGAGAGAGAGGGAGACACAGAATCTGCAGCAGGCTCCAGGCTCTGAGTTGTCAACACAGAGCCAACACGGGGCTGGAACCCATGAACCGCGAGATCATGACCCGAGACAAAGTCAGACGCTTAACGGTCTGGGCCACCAAAGGACCCCTAAATACTTTTTAATTTTTTTTTACTGTTTATTTATTTAGGGAGAGAGAGAGAGAAAGAGAGAGAGCAAGCAGGGGAAGGGCAGAAAGAGGGAGACGGAGAATCCCAGGCAGGTTCCACGCTGTTACCACAGAGCCTGATGAAGGGCTCAACCACATAAACTGTGAGATCATGACCTGAGCTGAACACAAGAGCCTGACGCTTAACCAACTGAGCCACCCAGGCGCCCCAATGTCATGTATACTTATTATTGTTTACTAGAGTTGGCATTTGTCTTAGAATTATCTTTTTTTATTTTCTGCTTTACAACTAGGTTGATAGCTCCTTGAGGTCTACGCCTCAATTATCTCATTCTTAATTATCCCATTTTGGTATCAATGAACGTCTCTACAACAACATCCTTGATAACCTGGATCCCAGCCTCTGACCTGAGAAAAAAAGATGCTCTTAAACTTTCAACTTTCATATTCACAATGGACACTCCTTTTATCACAGATCAGTGTATTCTCAGAATGTAGCCTTCAAATTTCTAGAAACATTATCTGGTATATTTAATGTAAATGAAGTTCAACACAAAAGGCTTTTTCTCCTCCCAGCATGGGGCTTCATTGCTAAGAAAGTCGTTTCTCTGAGCAGGTGTTTCCATGTGTCAGCTTGCAGGAAGTCACTTAAAACCAAGGGACACGGGGTAGTTTCCATGGAAGCAGAAATTAACCCCTGGCAATCCCATACCTGGTTGACATCTGTTACAGCCTCCATCAGAGATAACAATTCAGGCAAATTACTCTTCTAAAAGACAAATACAATTAAGAGCAGTTATCTTAATAGTCATTTCCTGTATTACCGTAAATGTCCCGTTGTGACATATATTATGTACTAATATTAAACAGCCACATCTAATTAACTTCTTTTTCCAAATCATATTTATTTATTTTTAATTTTAACGTTTATTTATTTTTGAGAGAGAGAGAGACAGAGTGTGAGCAGGGGAGGAGACAAGAAAGAGGGAGACACAGAATCCAAAGCAGGTTCCAGGCTCGGAGCTGTCAGCATGGGGCCTGATTCAGGGCTGGAACTCACCTATGGTGAGATCATAACCTGAGCCAAAGTAGGCCGCTTAACCGATTGAGCCACCTAGGTGCCCTTTCAAATCATATTTCTACCTTTTAAGTGACTATACCACAATAAACTTTGTTTTTTTTTTTAAATTTTTATGTAAAAGCTTTTTATTTGAGAGAGAGAGAGAGAGAGAGAGAGAGAGAGAGAGAGAGAGCTGGAGAGGGACAGAGGGAGAGAGAGAGAGAGAGAGAGAATCTCAAGCATGCTTCGCATTCAGCGTGGAGCTGGAATTGGGACTCAATTCTCCAACCTTGGGATCATGACCTGAGCTGAAATCAAGAGCTGGACGCTCACCCAACTGATCCATCCAGGAGCCGCTAAACTTTGTTATTTTCAGAATGACTTTAAGAATGATATCCATGCTTCCCACTTACTACCTTCTTCTCTTCCCAGGTGTTTTCTACACTTGTACTTGTCCATAGTCTCGGGAAAGATTTCAATGACTTGGGAAAATATTTCAATGTCTTGGGCTGGTGAAGAATACTTCTCCATTGTTTCTGGTGTAACCAGGGAAGTTGGCATCTTGAGAGACAAAGGATTTAAGTGTCTCCACTGGCATCATTTCATTCAGATACCTAAGGCTTGGAAATACTAAAGGTAACCACAAATTTTGTCACCTGAAATTTTTCCTTACTTTCCTCTGGAGCTGACCGGTCATCCAACATTTTTAAAACCCTTATCACATGAAGAATTAAACTTTTGTAGAGCACACAATTGTATGTAAGTATATTCTACATATGTATATGTGTGTGTGTGTGTTTGTATGTATAGTCTATGTCTATTTCTATGTCTTTGTCTATGTCTGTCTATCTATCTATACTAACATTACATAAAAGTATATTCTACATCTATATGTGTCCTAAAACATCTATGTTATATATCATTTTCATTTGCTATGATTGCTAATTAACTATAAAAACGATGATAAAATAAATATATGGGAATTTTCTATGTAGAAGGGAAAAATATATTTCCTCATACCCACCTGCTACAGTTATCCTCTATACAAAACACATACAGAGTTTTCCTGTACATATCAACATTCCACCCTCTTTCCATCTAGAAAAGCCTTTAAGTTAATTAAAGTTCACATTGGCATAGATGTTTTCAATACAGTGAATGAACTCCATGGAAAAATCAGCTGACATTGAAATTATTTTAATGGCTAGGTTTTCCTCCATGCAAGACTCTTTTCCCCCATGCTTGACCCAGAAATCACCTGTGTGCCATAGAGCTTTTTTTTTTTTCAAGTCTAGAGATTAGAAACATGGATATTTATTGCAGTTAAGAAACTAAGAATTTCAAAGAGGCAATTTCTGAAAGCTGGCTAAAAAATGACCTCATTCTCCTTCAAGTTTACTGTCAACACAATGCTGTGCTGGCGTTCCAAGATACATGATGTGGTTCAATTCTTTCTGCACGGGCTTCAGGGGCATGTTTCTCAATAAAGAATTGTGTTTGAATGGCTGATTTTATTTGTTTCCAAAAGATTGCCCCGTTTATAATTCATCCAAGTAGGACAACACTGCTATAAACATAGAAAAATATTTATAATTTGGGATAGTAAATATCACTTTCTGTGCTTTGATAGTTTGGAATGAGTCAAAAATTTTAAGCTCTTCAAAGAGATAGATGGGAATCTATTAGGTAAAAATTCTATATTTCTAATTCCCTCAATGGCCATTTTGTAGGTTATCGTCTCACCCATTCAAAGTATGCTCTGTGGAAGACTGATAATATATAAAATGATCTCTACCAATAAGAGATAAGTACAAAAATTGAGACTAAGCATTTAGTCTACTAGACTAATAAATCTAATAATTTAACATTTGGATTTGTACTTTGCAATCTGTTTGTTTTCTTTCAATTTTTTATAGTAATTCATTTTTCATTGTATTTTACTGAAGATTAAGTTTGGAAAAGTTGACTCTTCACCACAGATAGTTCAAGAAGCACTGAATTAGAGAACACTGATTTTCCAAATTTTTTGAATATTATGCAAAAGCTTCATTTCTGAAAAAGCTAAATGCGGAGCTGCTCTGGATAAAGTGTAGATAGAGGAAAACTACTGCTCCTCCTTTCCCACTGAGGCAGAAACAGGAGGCTACAGGGGACAGGGAATTAACATCAAGAACAAACCACCAGGGCACCTGGGTGGCCCAGTTGGTTAAACGTCCGACTCTTGCGTTTGGCTCAGGTCATGATCTCAGGGATTTGTGAGTCTGAGATCCACGTCAGGCTCTCTGCTGGCAGTGTGGATCCCACTTGGGATTCTCTCTCTCTCTCCCATTCTCTAATCCTCCCCTGCTCATGCTTTCTCTCTTTCTCAAAATAAATAAATAAACTTAAAACTTTTTTAAAAAATTAAAAAAAGAACGAAGAGCATCAAACAAAATGAAGTGTGAGAAATGTCTGAAAATTGTATGCTGGAAGCCGAGCTACCCAGCCTGAGTGGCAAAGCCCAGGCTGTGGACGGATTGGTGACTGCAAGGCGGCCTGCTGACAGTGAAGCTTCTTGTCCTCCCGCTTTTAGGTAATTTGGCCTTAAAAGTACCTGTGGTATTGTCTGTTGGGGAATTGCCCTCCACAGGCCCTCTGGGAAAAGAACCAGTAAGAAAGAAAATAAGGTTCTGCAAGAAATTGTGCGGCCTTACGTTTAGCCCTTGCCATCCCCTATTGACACTCCTGTACTTGCAGGAAGGGTTAGCCTCATGCCTTTGCCAGCAAAGACGGCCAACGAAGGAGAGACATATGGATCCAAAAGCCCCACTCCAGCAACTAAGGAGTGTATCCCTGGGCAGAGGTGACTTCAACCCCAAAGCCCACCTGGCCCCCCAGAGGCATTCCAGATGATGACTGAACCTAGTCGGTGAAGCTACAGAATGGTTCATTGGTTCCTAGGTGTATGGTCTCTCTGAGAATGTAGGAGGCATGGGTTTCTAAGGCCTTTTCAGCCCCTTTCTGGCACCTCGGACCGAGGCAAACACATTGTTCTTCTGGCCTCATGTGGTTAGGAGGTCATGTCCCTGTAACTGTTCCACTTGAGGTGTTGAGAAATGGAGGGCCTTTCACGAGAACAGCAAAGCAAATGCTTTGTAGATTATAGATTAACGCAGATGCACAATGGAATAATGTAAGAAATTAATCTATAATCAAAGGGTATGCGGCAAAGTTAGGGGAAAATCGCCATGTTCTTTCTTTTTTTTTTTTAAAGCCTTTTTTTTTTAAATATTTTTTAACATTTATTTATTTTTGAGACAGACAGAGACAGAGCATGAACGGGGGAGGGGCAGAGAGAGGGAGACACAGCGTCGGAAGCAGGCTCCAGGCTCTGAGCCATCAGCCCAGAGCCCGACGCAGGGCTCGAACTCACGGACCGCGAGATCGTGACCTGAGCTGAAGGCGGACGCCTAACCGACTGAGCCACCCAGGCGTCCCTTGCCATGTTATTTCTTAAAGGTTGTTTATACATAGGAACATTTTCAAAATTAGGTAATGTTAGAAAAACATAGATGACGTATGCTACAAGGAAACCACTAGCATATATAATGCCACATTTACTGCAATAAATCGGCCCGTTCGACCCACTGCTGTTGTCTGTGTCCATTTTTATTTTAGTTTTTTATTTTAGTTTTTTTTTTTATTTTAGTTTTTTATTTTAGTTTTTTTTTTTATTTTAGCTTTTTATTTTAGTTTTTTATTTTCATTTTTACTTTTGTTTTGTTTTATTTTCACTTTTTCGCCGACAGCGTTCATCCTTCGGGAACCCCTGGACCTGCTGGCGCTGGACTCCGGCAATTGTAGTGATGGTAAATGACATTTCATGATTATAGACAATTAAAATTATAAATATAACTTATAATTTAAAATATTAAAGAAAGATTAAAAATATATTTTTAACGATTAAAGGATACCCTTGATCAAATCATGCTTAATGTATGCACTGTTCGTAGGTGTTGGACATACACCAAATCAAACATATTGCCTTGCTCTCAAACCCCGCTCCTCAAGGCTGTTCATGCCTCAGTCTCTGGAGCTTGTGAACGGGACACTAAATGGCAAGAGACTTGACAGGTAAAATTATGGTTAAGAGCCTTAAAATAGGGAGGTTGCTCTGGGTTTTAAGGATAAGCTCAATCTAATCACATGAGTCTTTAAACAGAACTTTCTCCGATTAGAGTCAGGAGAGCTGCAGCAAAGGGGAAGTTAGAGATATTCCAAGAATCAGAAGGATCCAACCACCAACGTAGGAGACATCCACATGAAGAGCATGAGAAGTGTTATGGACTGAAGGTGTCCGCTCAAATTCTTTGGTGAATTCTTCACCTGCCATGTGATGTAGTAGGAGCTGTGGACTTGGGCAGGACTTAGGTCATCAGGATGGATCCTTCATGAATGGGATTAGGGCCTTTATAGAGGTGGCCCCAGAGAGCTCTCCTGTCCTCTTTCTTCCATGTGAGGACACAGTGAGTATATTTATATGTCTGAATGAGAAAGCAGGCCCTCACCAGACACTGAACGTCCCACCATCTTCACCTTGGAACTCTAGCCTCCAGAACTGTGAGAAATAACTGTTCATTGTTTAAGCTCTTCAGTGTATGATATTTTGTTAGAGTAGCCCAACTGACTAAGACAAAACAAATGCAGGAAGCCTCTGAGGAGGAAAGGCTGGCCCCTGGATGACAGAAATAAAGGAAACAGGAACTTCAGTCTTACAACAAGGAACTGAATCTAGTCATCTACCAGGATGTGGTTGAAAGTTGATTCACACCCAGAACCTGCAGGAAGTAAAGCAGCCATATTGACACTGTAGTATTCACTCTGCAGATTCTAAACACACGACCCAGTCGGGCCATGTTGTAGCAAGACTTATGACCTACAGACTTACAGAACTGGAAGGTAATAAATGTGTGTTGTTGTTGTTGTTGTTTTTGTTTTCAGTTAATAGATTTGAGCTCACTTGTTATAACAGCAATATAAATTAATAATGTATTTTTACTCAAAAGAAAGAGCTTATTATTGGATTATCACGGACCTAACACCTTCCCTGAAAACAAGGCCAAAGTATCTACATTATTCATTGAATAAAACTCTAGGTTCTGAATCTTAGCCATTGCATTACTTCAAAATATTCCAACTGTACTGTGTTTTTTATTCAAGATCGGCACACATATAATATGCTTTGCATCAATACAATGTCCGTAATTGTGCCAATATGAGTAATTTCATTTTTTAATTTTCACTAGAATTATACCTACCTTTTATTCTTTTATTAAAAACATAGTTAGGGGTGCCTGGGTTTAGTTTAGGTAAGCATCTGACTCTTGATTTTGGTTCCTGTCATGATCTAATAGTCATGAGATTGAGCCCCTCGTCAGACTTCACTGGAAGTGAAGCCTACTTAAGATTCTCTCTCTTCTCCATCTGTCCCCCTCCCCCCACCTCTCAAAAAAATTAGTTTATACTAGGCTTTGTGCCAACCATTTTACTAACCTCACCACATTTAATGAGGTATGAGACTTTCATAGCACTGAAGGAAACTGAATCTGGAAAAGTTACAGAAAAACCCAACCTGAATCTCTGGCCAACGTAACGTAAGATGACATTGACAACATTACCCTGTTTTTACTCTGACTGGAGAAGTGTAGCTTTATTCTCTGGTATATTTGTTAATCCAGAGAAGGAAACAAAGCAGGATAATGGCAGAGTTAATTAAAAAAGCAGTCAGCTATGTTATTTTTTCATCCTATGACTTCATAGACAGCAGTTTCCTTCCTCAGTTGCTGGTGCTATTGGGCTTACCAATTAAGTAATGCAGTAGAAACAATAAGAAGACACACTTAGAATGCTTGAATATATTCAGCTAGAAGACTGAAACAAACATTTATATCTTTGTAAGCAAAATGACAACAAAGAGTAAACAATCTCTATATTCACTGAAAAAGGCTTGCTATTTTGTTGAATTGCAGAGGTAATGTTTCCGTGTTTCATGAAAGTCAATAATCACAAAACTAATCCATGTGGTTGTATTGGAATATTCCAGGCAGCTTCTCTAATATTCAAGTGGCCTTTTCTTATCCTGTGGGGATGGGGTTTGAGAGTCTTAATAGAATTGTGGAGGTTGCAGGGTAGCAATTCTAATTACTAGAGTTAGATTATAAATTACTTCAAAAGTTACTGACATAAGACAACAAGTATTTATTTTGTGCAGGGAGTGAACCAAATGGAGGCCTTATCACCTCTCTTGACCTGGACTCAGCAGTCAGGCAGCATCACTCTTGCCACATCCTCCTGGCTGAGGCAATTACAATGGTCTGGCCAGGTTCAAGGAGAAGAGATGTAGATTCTGCCTCTCCTTGGAAGAGTGTCAACAGTACTTTGCAAGAAGAATGCATGAAAGAAGATATATACTGGGGCTGTCTTTTGACAACCCTATCTGGCATAGTGGGGAATCATTACACACAAGAGAGGTGCCTGAGACACAGTAAAGAGACTGTTAAAGTCTTTCAACATATAGACTGTATCCAGTAATAAGAAAACAAGTACTAACAGAAACATTGTGGAAATTCATTAACACTGAAACACCATCAGAAAACTATTCCCCCACACCTCCTTCTCATTATGATGCCAGTTTGATGTGCAAACTTGGCTGGGCTTCAGTCTCCAGAATTTCACTTATACAGGTGTCAGTACTGTTAATGAATTTTGAAGATGTTATTGAAGTCCATAATCAGTTGAGGTTAAGTAAGGGAAATCATCCTAGACAATCTGAATAGGCCTAGTTCATTCTTTTGAAAAGCTTTAAGATCAGGACTGAGACCTATCTGATGAAGAAGATAGTCTACCTGTGGAAACAGCATCACCTTGTTCCAGCCTGCCTTTCCTGACATCCTGCTCTAATAGATTTCATCATGTCCAGCAAGAGCCTATAATAGGGTAAGCCAATTCCTTGTAATTATTCTCTTGATATGATATACATCTCTTACTCATTCTCTTTCCCTGGTTGACTCCTGAGTGAAACATTGAGTAAAAGCATCTATTTCTATTTAGGGCATTCAAAATTGTGAAATTATGATTTTTAACAAGAAATATGTCTGGTCTTTATCCACTGTTCTGGCAAAATGGCTTTAAAACCCTTAGAATTTCCTAAATTATGAGAGTAACAAAAGTACTTTCTGTTATGTTAAGATGGCTTTTGGAAAGCAGGGAAGGATCAGGGCTGGTTGCCAGGAGAACCAACCATGGGATGAGAGGGTAGGAACTTTTAGTCCCACCTCCTTGGGTGGGACTAAGGGGAGAGGAACGGGGCCACAGATTGAGTTCAATCACTAATGGCCAATGATTTAATCAACCATGTCTGTATAATGAAGTCTCCATAAAAGTCCAAAAAGACAAGTCTGTGAATACCTGGAGATTCTGGGAGAGTGATGCACTAGGAGAAGGCATAGATACTCCATACCTTTTCCCCATGTATTGCTGTCTGCATCTGTTTTAAAAAAAAAAAAAAGATATCCAAATGGAGTCACTTATGTTAAGGCCCACATGAACAAATCAAGACTTACTACCTAACCTAAGTGCAGCTTCAAAGCCCCCAGGAATGTCACCTTTAACCAGACAACATGAAATTTCCTGGTCATGACTAGGAAAGTTGCCGATAGTTCTGAGGAGGAAAATCTTGCCTAAAATAATGCATTCTTGGGGCGCCTGGGTGGCGCAGTCGGTTAAGCGTCCGACTTCAGCCAGGTCACGATCTCGCGGTCCGTGAGTTCGAGCCCCGCGTCAGGCTCTGGGCTGATGGCTCGGAGCCTGGAGCCTGCTTCCGATTCTGTGTCTCCCTCTCTCTCTGCCCCTCCCCCGTTCATGCTCTGTCTCTCTCTGTCCCAAAAATAAATAAAAAAACGTTGAAAAAAAAAAATAAAATAATGCATTCTTTGCTAAGAATTTCCTTTCTTCATGTCAGTCTCCGCATTTAAAAGTATTTTCTTTTCTATAGCATGTCAGAGCTCCTTTCTGTTTGCTAGATGGGATGCTGCCCGATTCATGAACTGTTCAATAAAGCTAATTTGATCTTTTAAATCACTCAATTGAATTTTTGTTGTTTCACACGTCTCTTCCATTTGGCTGTTCTTATATCCTTTTATAATAAACCAGTGATCTAGTAAGTAAAATATTTCTCTGAGTTTTATGAGCTGTTTTAGCAAATCAATCAAACCTAAGGAGGATGTCATTGGAACCTCTGATCTATAGCCTACAGCCAGTTGATCAGAAGCACAGATGGCAACCTGGACTTGTATCTGATGGGGGGAGGACTCTCTCGTAGGACTGAGCTCTTACTCTGTGGGATCTGATGCTGTCTCCAAGAACATAGTGTCAGAATTGGGTTGAATTGTAGGACACCCAGCTAATGTCACAGAGGATTGCTTGGTGCGAGAACCCCCTCACCCAACTGGAATTTGGAACAAAATTATAGTTGGTGGCCAGAGTTTTAACATTTATGCCAGAAACTTTCAGTCTAATGAATAGCACTATTACTCACTTCATACCAATGTTTAGTAATTACAACCAAAGAATGACAGAACATGTCACCATTAGATATCGGCATAGGGATTATTTTCAGCTGAAAACATTTGAGAAGAAGCTAATACAAGAAAGGCTCTCTGCCTTTTGTCTAAAGGTTATGCGTAAATTTACAAAGGTGTCCCTCCTCCCCACTTTACCAGGAAGAGCAAAAAGTAATCAGTAGAGACAACTTAAGACCCTTATCACTTGACAAGGCACTGACTCAGATCTGCATAACCAATCTATTGTTTACTGTGCTTTTTTGGGTCACCTCCCTATACTTAGCCTCCCTGACACCTTTTTTTTTGTTTTATTTTTAGCTGAAGATGGACTATAAGCCTGAATTCTAAGTCACCTTGGAGAGTTTTTGCTCATTTTTCCATGGGTATTTCCCACGTATGCCTGAGGTATACATGTTAATAAGTCACTGTTGATTTTTCTCCTGTTACTCTGTCTTTTCGTACAGGCGTTCCAGCAGGAGACTCAGAATGGCAGATGGAAAATTATTTCTCCTTTTCTACAGAGCTAAGCAGAATTAACCTGCTGCCTTCTGATTTTACTTATTCAGTATATATCATTTATAGCACTTGCCCCCAATACTGTGGGACCAAGTAAGCATGTTTGTTGAGTACCATCTAAGAAAAACGTGCTATTGTTCAGCATAACTGCATCTAAGCATATAGGAGAAATTGAAAAGTACACATTGTCTGTAAATTTCATAAAATTAAAAAAAAAATCACTGGCCTTCATAGAGACTCTTATTTTACTACATTGTTGACATTTTAGTGGAAACAAAAATAAACACCAAGGATTGTGAGCAATCAACTCTCTCATTTTTTTTTTTAAGTTTACTTATTTATTTTGAGGGGGAGGGCAGAGAGAGAATCCCAGACAAGCTCCACCCTCAACTTGGGGTCAAGTGGGGGGGGGGGGGAGGGGCGCTGGAAGCGGAGCTCAATCCACCATCTTGAGATCACGACCTAGGCCGCATTAGCCGATATCAAGAGCCAGATGCTGAACCAACTGAGTCACCCTGGCACCTCCAACTCTCTTATGAAGACCTAAGAACTTTGTACTCTTCATTGCCAAAAATGAACTAGCAATGGTCTGCGGGTTAAATCTAATTTCACCTGTGAAACAAATAAAGTCCTTCCAGATTAGTTCTGAACCCTTGAAGATAGCTGCAGTTTTCAAAAAATAAAGAAATTAAATATTTATTAAAACGTGAAAGAATAGTGCTCTAATATAAATAATATTCCTTTTTGTGAGAATAGCTTTCTAGTCATTCAAAGAAAAATATTCTGGCACATTAAATGGTTGCTACAAAATTAGAGTTGTATTAGTACCAGCAAGGGAGAAATGTGGTGGGTTCATAATTGTATTTGAATACATTACCTTGTTGTTTTTTTTTTTTCAAGAATATTTTTTATGATGTGTGCAAATCTTTACTTATTTGTATTGGGTAGGATATGATCTTTTTGTCTTTTTTTTTTTTCTTGCTAAGACTCTCAACATGAGTGCACCATAAAGCATTTGCCAACTGTCCAGCAGATTTGATGGCATTTTAGTGATTGTTTAGTGAAGCAGGGACTTTCTATAGATTTTTACAATTTTACACAGTTACCATATTTCACTGATTAATACAGCTGCCGATGTATCACACACAGCAGGACTGAAAATGAAAAGAGATAAAGCAAATTTGCTGGCCCAGTCAGATGAAGGCTTTTCCATCAAGGAGATAATTTTTAAAAACAAGATTGTCTGAATTTATGAAAAGATAGTCTTTTTGAGACAATTAGGCATAGTTATAAAATACCTGCATCTCACAGTGCACATTTCCTTTCAGTGTACATTAAAGCTCACATTTAAATCTTGTTGGTAAACTTCACTTCCATTTATTGTGGTAGCATTGCTTGCTTTTTGATTTCCAATGGCTCCTTGTTAAAAATATTTTTTTTTATTTTATATATTTATTATGTAGATATACATACCGGTGCCAATATTTTATGCTCTTTGCCCTTTCTGTATTTCTTTCATTCCCTTTTCTTCTTTTTTTTCACCAAGAACTATGCACATTTTTTCCCTCTTTCTACTTAACATAAGAAAAGGAAAGGAAATGGGAAAATATCTTTTTCTGCTTTTATGGTTTTTTTTTTTTTTCTAAATTCACCGTAAAACCCAGGATTAAAAGTCTGTGCAATTAACATGTCTTGTGTTTCATTTTATGTCAAAGAAACTATATCGTCTTAAATTTCTTAACTTTGTTTTCCATCACGGGAGTATTTTCTCTGCAATCGTAACTCACATGGCTAGAGACCATTTTTCCCTCTTTCAAGAATTTTGCAGAGTATTGATTGCCCTGTTAAATACTGATTAGCTAAGCCATGCAGGGACATCAAAAGAAGACCCCCTTTTACGTTAGAGTGGCTGTCACGATGAGATCATTCAGTTCTTAAAGGATTAAGCATGCTTCTATCTGAGGCTATTTCTACAAGAATGCTACAAAATTAGCTGGGTGACAAAAAGTAGGATATTAAAATTCAATGTATAAAAATAGGTTTATTCAACTTTCTTTTATCCTGTGATGAGAAAATAAGGATTTTCTGGCTTTCTAACAAGACGGGTTTGACAAATAATGCTTCAAAACTTTCACTACGGATCGACCGTCAGTAAATATTTGTAAAATATGATGGTTTTTGAAGATAAGTAATTTTTCTAAGCAAAAACAAAGAGTTTTTATTTTTAATCCACATAATTTTGAAAATCCTTTTTTCCTAATAATATAAAAAAGTAAGAAGAATAACTAAAAGCAAGTAGTTTATTTATTTAGATCCAGTCATTCCATAATCTGGATAATTATTAAATATTGATCTCTGTCAAAGGGCCATGCCAGAAAAACATGGATTTAAATCTTTTTTTGTACTTATCTACACAGCCCTGAGATTTATACTCACTTCTTAAATCTGCCCTCTGAAAAATCTGGGGATGCAATCTTGTGGAATTTTGTGATAACTGGACATAACATAAAAATGTATCTGGCAGGTAGCCGATATTCAATAAACTGTTGCTATTCACTCATGTTATAGTATTGCTTAGAATTAACTAAGTTATAACTTTATTTACATTGTATTTTATAATAGTAACAACATATTTTACTGACGAAACTTTACTGTCTGTTATTGAATCCACCAGTCATTATTTACCCTGTCTTTGATAATTCTATCTTTGATAACATTGTATAGCATATAGATCAGTTTTTTTTTTAAATAATTACATTTTCTTTTCTTGTCGCACTTCTTTATATTCAACTATGGTTGATCTTTGTTCACAACATGTTTGGGACATTGAGTGGCATTTCAAGACACTCTTGGCAGTATATTTTACAGATCTAGAGCACGTATCCTGTCAGAGACTTTTTCCTCAATATTAGCGAGTTGTAAAATAATTTGGTCACCGGTCTTATGCTTGGTGGCATTTAAAATATCTTAAAACTTAATTTCAATGTCAGTATACCAATACCTAGGTCAATGATGTGCCTCCCCTGAGCTCGGACAGGACACTGTAAAATAAATGGAGCCTTAAGTAACCTTTGTCAAATGGCAGCAATTATTTGTTTGAATTGTTATTTCATTTAAATTTGCGTGAACTTTTAAGTGATTACCCACATATTGTCTCTGGACAGATAAAATTAAAGACAATGTGTAGAAAATTTATCTGACCCTATCGTGTGATCGGCAGTTAAAGTCAAAACGCAGCCTTGACTTCGCAAAAGGCAAGAATTTAAAACTTTAATATTATCAATGTATAGAATTTGTATTTGCATGCTATGTTTATAGAAAACCTCTCTAAAGCAAGAATTCAGAACATATGAACATCCGAGGACATATAATTACATGCAATTTTCCTTAAACATACATTTAGCTTAAGAGAGGGCTATAGTTTTCATCACTTCTTCAGAGGAGACTGTAACCCCAGTTAAGTTACAAATCATTGCTCTTAGGGCAGTTTAGAGCATTTGGGAAACAAATGAATAACCAAGTGACATTTGCAGTGAAAGTATCTGAAAGTAACACGGCAAAAGTATCTGAGGTATTTTCAAAATATAAGTATCTAACTCACTTGCCTTTCTTAAATTTACTTCTCTTAGTTTCGTGACATGGAATCCTTTTTATTGCATCAATATAAGTAACCTGCTGCCAAGCTGAGATGAGTATTAAATTATTCTTTTAAATTAATGTCATTTCTATTTAACATTTCTGAAGTTTAGCTAACATTCAAACGAAGGGATGGATAGTGGACTATGGGACATTAGTGAGAATTCACTTTGAGCATCTTCACTGATGGAATAAATGTGCAAAATGTGCTGACACAGCCACATCTCCCTCCCACTGCAGATAGAAATGCCATGATTATGAGCGGATTGAAATGGTCTGGGGAGTATTTCACTTGGTTCCAACAGGGGTTTTCAGACTACATGAGCCATTTGGGTTTCACTGAAATGTATAAATACACTGCCTCCTATCTTTCTTTCTATGATTTAGAAAAATTCAGCTCTATTCTGCACCACCCCCAGGAAAGTACTGTCATTTATTTTTCAGATGGCATTCCAACTGTATTCTTTCTGCATTTGGGGTGCTCCCATATTATCAACTCACACTGTGAGTATTTGCAATTAGATGTAAGGTATGTATTTCTTGCTGAGATTGGTAAAAAGCAAAATCAGATGTACTGAAATCTGCTTTTAATTGATTATGCCCAGTTTTTAGTCATTATTGGTTACTTATATTTTTCAACTACTAACTTCTTCTCAAACTTAGAGTAAAATCAATAAGCAATGTATTGTGCATGCTGGTTCCCAAGACCCATGCCCAGAGTTTTAATGGCAGTCACACATATACATGCAAACACACACACACACACACACACACACACACACACACACACACCACGATGCACATACAAGTCTCTTTTAGTTGTTATGTCAGTACCTGGGGGAAATGTAAAAATACAGAGTAAGAAATTAAAAAAGTAAATAAGGAAGAAAGAAAAAAAATTGTGCATACACAAAAGATAGCCAAATTATAAGAACACAAAAAGAAAGCTGCCTGATGTATAAGACAAGGTTTCAACAAGAAACATTTCATCCCAAAGTGTGCAAATGAAGAGACTGATGAAGGGACAGTTTCCTGAGCTATGGGCAGGGATAAAGGACCTGACAAGGAATGGTGAGATGTCCAGACGCTAGCAATAGAGGGAAGCCCTTCCCCTTCCTCGGCCCAAAGAGAAGAGAGAGAGAAAGTGGTGTTGTTTGGGCCTGGTGAGAAGCTGTCCTCATGGAAAGCAAAGCAGGGAAAGGACTGCTTTGGAAAAACTCCCTCCACATTCTCCCCTCCCATTCTTCTATTTACTGCTGGTACAAATGGCAGCCACCTGGAGGGCCTATGTAGTGTAAACCAGGGGAGTCAGCCTCCTGGACACAGAACAGGCCAGAAAAGGATACAGAAGGAATTTGAAGAGTGACCAGTGCACTTGAGTCTATCCCATTAACAGTATGTGTGTATGTCTGTGATTGCATTCGTTAACATCCGTTTAATTATTTATTAAGTTTATACTGATATCTATTGATGTCGACAGTACTATTCTAGGTTTTTAGATGTAGTGATGGAAAAAAAATACCAACACAACAAGGCCTGTGGACCCACAGAGCTTACATTCTAGTGAGAGGCAGGTTCCGATGGCAATGAACAAATAAACAGACAGTAATACGTGCTCTGAGGATGACTGCAAAAGGACAATGTGCTAATACTGAGGAAGTGACATTTAAGCTGAAATCTAAAAGGTAATTAGGAGGCATCCTGGGAAGTTCAGAGAGTAGAACGTTCTAGACAGAAAGGAAAGGGGAAAATAGAAAGGCCCTGAGAACTCAGCTTCTGAGGCCAAGGGCAATGGAGTAAAGATGGAAGGGTGGGGGAGAGTGGTGGAGAGGGAGAAGGGTCCGTAGGAACAGCATAGGACAGTTTTAAGACCTACAGGGCCAGTGAAGATCGGTGAGGAAGAAATAGTATGATGTGTATGTGTCTGATATGTGGCCTTCATAGATCTCTTTGGCTGTGAAGAATCTTATAGTTGTCTGCAAGAGAGCCCTGGGGGTTGGCACCAGAGTGGTCGTCACTGATGTAGAGAAGCAAGGGAAGATTGAGTCTGTGTTTGGGAGGTTTAAAGGGTCAAGAAGAGCATGAAGGATGATGTACATGTGTTCGAATAAATCTTTATATTGTTTGGCACTACGTCAAATAAGCCTTATTAAAATGCCCACTGGAAAATGCTGAAAGAAAGTAAATTATAGATTTACTGCACCAAGTAAAAGCTTCTTTTTTTCCTATAAAAGAGGGTATGGTATAAAGTATGTCTATATTGGACTTCCATTTTGTTTCTACCATCCATGAAGGCCCTCATGACCAGGTGCCACATGTCGGGTGCTCTCACAACAGAGACGTCAAGTGCAGTTACAGGAAGGGCAAGGGCACGGAGTAAAAATCCCCAAATATAATCCATTTTTCACCTGTGTTGAGCTGATACAATGCTACTAGATGGAGATGCCACGATTAATCTTAAGTGAAGCCATTCTCCCCCTTCCCAGAGCACACAGCCAGTGGAAGGGAAAGACTCACGAACTAGAAATGGTCTTGAATATGTCATGCACGCTCCTTGCTGGCATCATGCTCTAACTGTGCCTAAAATCCCGCTATCCATAGATCATCACTGACAACGTTCTTCTGCCTTTATTTCCAATATTTGTATGCATATATACAACACTTTCTCCGTAAAAGAAGGATCATGTTATATTTACTTGTGTAGATTTTTCATATGTAACATCATATCATGATCATTTTCCTGTGTTAGCAAACAGACTTCAAAAACATGCTTCTAATAGCTGCATATTTCCCAAACCCTATAATGGTGAGACTTACTTTTTTCTCATTAAAAAAAAATGAGGTTTAATTAACATATGGTGAAATGCACAGATCCTAAGTGTTCAGTTTGATCCATACTAACAAACATATGCGTTTACATAACCCGTATTTCTATCACAGGTAGAAGTTTCCCTCGGTGCTCCTGTCTGATCTATTTCCATCATCTCAGAAACAACCCCTGTTCTCATTTCTATTACTATAAATGAACTGTATCTATGCAAAGCTTCCCAAATAGAATTATACTATGTTCTCTTTTTGTGTCTGTTTCTTTCACTCAGAATAATGCTTTGAGATCCATCCATGTTGTTATATGTGTCAATAGGTTTTTCTTTTTTAGTGTTGACCACAATTTTATTGGTGACTGATCCACTTTCTACTAGCCATATTATCCCAACCCACCTTCCCTTAACTCCCAACCTCAACTCTGTCAGTTAGAACCAGCAGCAATCTCTTCAAAGATAGTCCCCTCAGAGGCAGGAAAATCTGTAAAATATGTGTTTTTACCTCTGTCCTGTTCTTTTTTTCTTAACGTGTATTTACTTATTTTGAAGGCGCATGAGTGGAGGAGGGGCAAAGAGAGAGGGAGAAAGAGAGAATCCCAAGCGGGCTCCATGCAATCAGTGCAGAGCCCGACTGCAGGGCGTTAGCTCATGAACCATGAGATCATGACCTGAGGCGAAATCAGGAGTCAGACCCTTAACCGACTGAGCCACCCAGGACGCCCTACTTCTGTCCACTGGTCAATGACAATGTCATCTACTGTTTGTTGGGACTCTTCTATCTGTATTATTCATGTAATGGTTTAATGTTATTGTACATACCCAGCCCCTGAATCATAAAAATCTTATTTTCTTTTTATTAGTCAGGGATTTTCACAGGAAAAAATAATAATAATAATAACGAGCGTATGTGAAATGGGTGGTGGGGGATGCACAGACAGATATTAGAGAATCGGTTCACTTGCTTGTAGGCATGCCTGTAGGCTGGAAAATTTGCAGAGGTATTTCTGTTACAGTCTGAAGATAACCAACTGATTGGATTAGACCCATCCACATTACAGAAGGTAAGATTCCTCACTTAAAGTCAAATGATTATAGATATTCATCACGCCTACAAAATACCTTGACATCTAAATCTAAATCTAGATTAGCGTTTGATTAAACAACTGGGTATTATAGCCTACCCAAGTTGACATATAAGACTAACCATCATAGAATTTGATAGTACTGCTATATAAATTACAAAATCTAAATGTCCCAGTATTTGTTTAAATACTCAGTATTTTCATTAAAAGCCTCTTTTATATGCGTCTAACATTTTCTCACAAATATTGCTGTACCGTAGTTCATCATTTAAGATGCAAATTTGCCAACTTGATTCTCACACACAGACACACACCAAATCCCAGGCCACTTTGGGAAGGAGCGAGAGGAAGCTTTTAACTAAAAGGGCACAGTTTTGGTTATAGAAACTTCTTCCTTTCATGATTCAAAAGGAAAAAACGTCTCTCTGGAACGATTAGTAGAGATGAATCTTTAAAAATGTCTTGATTGACTACCTCCTCATATTTAATTATTCATCTATATACCTTAGTTTTTTAAAGATGATTCTTACACCTTTATTTTACTTTATTTTTTTTTTTATTTTATTTTAGAGAGAGAAAGAGAGAGGGTGAGGGAGGGAGGGAAGAGAATGAGGGAGAGAGAGAATCTCAAGCAGGCTCCGTGCTCAGCACAGAGCTGGACATGAGGCTCAATCCCACGACCCTGGGATCGTGACCTGATCTTAAATCAACAGTTGGACGCTCAACTGACTGAACCACGCAGATGCCCTTACACCTTTATTTTAAAAAGGGTAAAATTCAACTTGTGTTTGTGTTCTCCCTCTTTGTTTGTCTGCTCATAGATCTCTCTCTGGATATGAGCATTGATGTGTTTGAATCTTGGCTCAGTCGGCCCTCCAGCTCCTCTGAGGTCTGTTTCTGAGCAACTATAAAGCACTGAGATACTCTTCTCTACCAGAGTTTATTGGGACCATGGGAATATGAGAGACAAAATATTTTGACAGATGTAGCATCAATCCCAGACCAAACAGAGTTCTGGAAGTCAGCGTTACTATGTAACCAAAAGCTAAAATAGGAGGCCATGACTTTTTAGTCAGTTTCACCAGCATTAGCTCTGATCATTGTACTTCAGTAGCAGGCAAAGTCTCAGCGTCCAAGCATGCAGCGTGCCTGACAGCATTTAAAATGCTCTCACTCAACATGATGCTGAACCGATCATACACAAAGAATGAAAGACAGGATCCTCAAAGAGCAGTTTTGCGATG
The DNA here is from genome assembly GCF_018350215.1 of Panthera leo. Taxonomy (NCBI): domain Eukaryota; kingdom Metazoa; phylum Chordata; class Mammalia; order Carnivora; family Felidae; genus Panthera; species Panthera leo. The sequence continues at coordinate 20,221,918 of NC_056687.1, read as the reverse complement.
AGTCACAGGCAAGTGATTTTAAACAGCAAAAGGAGAATTTCTTCCGAGATTCACTAGCACTTGGTTGGTATCGGCAATTGAATGGAGGGGTGGGGATAACGACCCTGACAGATGAGATTGGCATCCAAATTCTAGATATTAAATTGCCCTAACTGGGCAAAATCTTTTGAAGACTCAACCAAAAGCCTGTGAGCAAAGGTTCAATATTCTAATGCAGCTGATGTAAACTCACATTCCTTTTGATGTTGTTGTTGTTATTTTTTTATTTTAAGTACACCCTGCACCACAGATTGGGGCTCAAATTCACAACCCCAAGATTAAGAGCTACGTGTTCCACTAACTGAGCTAGCCAGGTATCACTAAACTCACATTGTTGGAGTTTTTTGTTGTTTTTTTTTTTGTTTTGTTTTGTTTTGTGTTGTTTTTAACTCACATTCTTAATGTGAAAACTTTGGTCAGTATCTTGTCAACTAGGAACATGAAGGATATCAAAGCCAGTCCATGTGCATATCACTTCTGAATAATGGCTCATCACTGACAGAACAGAGTGGAATGACAGAGACTTCTGGATAAACTATAACACAGATATAACACAATTCTTGTTCTCTATCGGTGGAAAAATGTTCTCGTGTTTTAGGATTGAGAATAACATTAAGTCATGTAGCAGTGACAGATCAGTTTCTTTCTTTGTTCAAAAAATATTCTGGAATGCCAGACAATCAAATAAGTTAGTATTACAAAGGATGGGAAAACACTTGTGTCCTTGTCTGACCCCACAAATATGCAAGCACAAATAAATCTGTTTGTTGTGACTTTGTTATAAATTACAGGAGATAAATCCTCTTGGTCAAATTAGTTCATGTGAAGGTTATATTATATCTTCTAGGACATGACAATCTAATGGGCTGAGAGATCTACAGACCTGTGACAAAATTGATTACTACATGGAAAGTGGTTTATCACATCCACATAGCCCAGTGGGCTATGAAATTTGCTTCAAGTAAATATTTGTCTGATTGGTAGTAACCCATCATTCCACAATGTCTAAGTTATTTTTGATAGTCTTTTAAAAGCTACGTTGAAAATATCCCTCTCAAATATCTATTTTATGTGATGTTGGTGAATAATAGAAGCTATTTCAAGCAATTTCTGAGTAAAAAAATAAAACAAAAGTCAACATCTAAGTTAATTCTAACAATTGGTTTACTATTATGAGATTGTTGCTCTAGACTTGATTTTTTTTAAATTCCATTTCCTAAAAAGAAATCAAGCTGAAGAGAATACTTCAATTTTATTTATGTAAATTTTCACTTTGTTCTTCTTTGACACAGTAGGCAAAGGAGCCTTTATATCTGTATTTAAAGAATATTAGCAACAACTCAGAAAACACAAAACAATAAATCAGTCATCAAAATGTTTTTCTTTCTTTCTTTCTTTCTTTCTTTCTTTCTTTCTTTCTTTCTTTCTTTTTCTCTTATAGATCTTAGCAATTATAACTGTGACTCACAGTTCAGGGAAGTGATAAAAATCTGTGTGACACATTTTGTAAATTTGCTTGATTGGGATTATTATCAAGATCAGATCATGCATTCAAAGACAGTTGTCAAAAGAACCTTAGGGAAAATGTCTCTCGTGTTTAGAATAAATGTGTTTATTTCTGACTACTGTATTCCTATGATCTTCTGGGAAAGATTTCGGGTTAAATCCTAACTAGTTCCATAATAAGAGTGTCTTTTCAAAACAAAAGGCTGTTAAGAATGTCGAGAGGAGCTGGTAAGGAGAGCTTGCCTGCTACTTTAAGATTCAACATTATTTTCTAGATTTTAAATGACAAGCATACATTTGAAGAGGAAGAAGTAGGAATTTCAATGCTAAAAACTGACAGTTGAAAACATGTATCCTAACAAGAATGATGCTCTATAATGTCAATTTTGAGAAAGATTAGAAACCACATACAGTAGCCCACGAAATCTATGTGCTTTCCATGTACTGTTTTTAACGGAAAGAAAGTGTGATTAGATTGTATAGAATTGAAAGGACACGCTTTTCAGATAAGGATGGTTAAAGTGATTTTAAAGAGAACTGTAATAAAGTATGCATTTTTGATTGAAATGATACTTTCAGTCACATATTTTGTTGTTATCCTATACTCCTTTCATTTACTTTCATTTCATTTTGCTACTCTTGCTAAACCCTAACCTGGGAAGAAGCCCGCATTTTGCCATGGTGGATGTGACTGCTGCTTGAATAAGTCATTCAGCAGCACTTTTAAGCCTCAAAATAACTTAAGGTATCTGCTTCATTTGGGAACTCAATACTGTTTCATCTATCTTGTTCTCTTTTAAACGAGTGCACTCTGGTGCTTTCCGCTACAGTGAATCCACACATTTTCTATTCTCCTAAACCTCTGACCACTGCCTTTGCCTCTCCTTCCCAATTCTATCCCCTATTATAAACCATAGGCTCATTTCTTATTTAAAAAGAAGGCATCTGTCAGAAAGCACTTAGACTCCAACTACAAATGTTTTTGCGACATGCATCTGTCTCTTTCTCCGTCCTTTTTTTACTTGAGGAGATGCAACTTTTTGAAAGAATCAGAGGAAATAAACTTTAAAATTGGGAAGAAAAGAGGCTTCATAAGTATAATGTTATTAAATTTTCTCTTTCTTCCTCTTCCCTTTCCTCCTGTCTCTCCTCCATTTTCCTTCCAGCCTCCATGCTTTGGTATTGTTGGAAGAAATGAATCCTATTATCAATGAGAAATAAGCAAAGGCAACATCATTAATTTATTTAATTATTGCCATTGCAAACAAATTTGTTGGCAGTATTTCTATTCAAGACATCTTATTATCCAGCAACTAACATAGAAGACAAAAGGCATTTATCTATTTAAATGGGTGGAATGAAAATGACATGAACATGGCACAATGATGAGTTCAATGTTGACATCATAAAATAAACTGTCTACAATTCAATCATTCAGTAATGTAAAAATGTTGTAGGAAATTTATTACTTTTAATACAAGTGTTTGGTGAACACATCATCCTGTAAGACTTTTTATAGAAAGAAGGGTGGCTAAATTACTTATAGATGAAAATCAATATGTTACTTATATGACATACTTGAATTTTTGGCGAGCAGATTACAAATCTACTTAAGATAGTTTTCCAAAATCAATAGCATACTTATATTGAGTACTTACTTGATGCAGAATTATGGGTAAACTCTCATTTTGAATAGCAGGTCAAGAAATTGAGAATGAGCTAGGAAGAATGTCCTAGTCTCTCAAAATATTCTTCTTATACTTTTCACTCATGACCTATATGAATCTACACATCATTCCCAGTTTCTAGAATGTCATTCTCTGTCCTACATCTGGGCACACACACACACACACACTCACACACACACACACACACACACACACACACACACACACACATGTAACTCACTTGCAAAAGCCAATTTTACTCACCTCAAACATTACTTTCTTTAAAATGTTTAATGTTACTATTTATTTTTGAGACAGAGAGAGAGATAGAGTGTGAGTGTGGGAGGGTCAGAGAGAGAGGGAGACACAGAATCTGACACAGGCTTCAGGCTCTGAGCTGAGAGCACAGAGCCTGAAGCAGAGCTCAAACCACGAACCATGACCTCATGACCTGAGCCAAAGTCAGATTCCACCGACTGAGCTACCCAGGTGCCTCGACCTCAAATGTTATTAAGAAAAATTCTCCAAAAAAAAAACCCTACATTGACTGAATTTTGTAGTATTAATTTTACATTCTTCTAGAAAAAAAAAAGCTTCATATATCTTAAAAGTACCCAAATATTATTTCACTTTCTTTTCTACTTGTTTTTGACATACCTGCCACGTATTATAATTTAAAGCCCACACACATAAGGAATTGTTTAGCTTTTTTGTATCCTTGCTAATTTCCTATTACTTCTTACTACTATCCATTGCTGAGAGTGGGGTGTCAAAATTCTGAATTATAATTTTCGGGTTGTCTACTCCTTTCATCTCCATCAGCTTTTTCTTGATTTATTTTGAGGCTCTGTTTTGTGCATGCAATAGGATAGTTACACATTAGGATCCTTATTGATTGTCCATTTTTATCGGCATGTTATGTTCTTTTTGTCTCTAGTAATCATTTTTTCCTTTGAGGTCTACTTCCTCTGGTATTAATAATAGTCACTCTTGCTTTCTTAACAATGTTTATATGATACAGCTTATTCCATTCTTTCACTTTCAATATGCCTATGCCAATGTTCCAATGAGTTTGAAGTTTCTTATTGACAAGGCATAGTTGGTATTGTGTGTGTGTGTGTGTGTGTGTGTGTGTGTGTGTGTGTGTGTGTATGTGCATGGAGGGAGGGAATATACCTTGCCAATTTCTGCCTTTTAATTATTGTAGTATTTAATTTTAGGATAATTATTGATACGTCAATTAAATCTGCCTTTAATTACTTGTTTTCCAATTTATGTGCTTCATTGTTTCTCTTTTTTGCCTTCTTATCATTTACTTGGACATTTTTTAGGATTCAATCTTTATTTATTTCAATGTGTTTGAATATATCTTTTTGTAAAATCTGTAGACATTTTCTGAGCATTACGATATACCTATGTGACTTACTAAAATCTATTGGTGTGAACACTTATCACTTTGCTTAGGTCCCTTCACATTCCCAAGTTTTAAATATAAAATGATGTTATAATTGTTACAATTATCAAATACAATTTTTAAACTTATGAGTAATATAGCCTATTCAATGTGCCCATATTACTGTTCATGCTTCCTTCTTGATGTTCCAAGACTGTTTTATCATTTATTTCTTGTCTGATAAACTTCTTTTAGTCAGACTTAAAGAGTAGGTCTGCTATTGATATATACATAATATATAACTATTACAATATATATTATATAGTATCTAATAATTATATAACTAAATAGAGTTTGTTTTTATTTTTTCTTCTTTTGTGGCGAATATGGGTTCTCTTGCTGGATATAGAATTTGGGGTCGATGGTACACTTTTTTCAACACTCGTAAAATGTTATGCTGTTTCCTTCTTGCCTCCATGATTTCAAATGGAAAAGACACTGTCATTCAACTTGGTGTTTCCCTATGGCTAATGCATTTGTTTCCAAATTTGCTTCCAAAGTTTTTTTCTGTCTCTTTAGCTTTTGAAGGTTTAATTAGGATATGTGTTAGTATGGTTTTCTTCAGATTTATCCTAGTTAGGATTCACTCAGCTTCGTGAATCTATATGTTTACGTCTATTGTCAAATTTTGGAAGTTTTCAGCCGCTTTGAAAAATACTTTTTTCCATTCCATTCTCCTTTTCTTTTCTTTTCTTTTTTTTTTTTCTTTGAGGAGTGGGGGCAGGAATTCTGATGATACAAATATTGGGTACTTTGTTAATATCCCACAGGTTTGTGAGGATTTGTTCTTTTTTTTTTCCTGTCTATATTTTCCCTCTATTATTCAGATTGGAAAAACTCTATTGCTCTGTCTTCAAGTTCATTGATTATACCTCCTGTCAAATCCTTTCCACTACTAAGCTTATATAGCAAGTTTTGTTCTTTCTGCTATGTTGTTTGTTTTAAAATTTGTTTGCTTATTTTTATACTTTTATTTCTTTGCTCAAGTTTTCTATTTTCATTTGCTTTAAGATAATTTATAGTTTATTGCTTAAGAATTTTTATAACAGGATTCCTGGGTGGCTCAGTCAGTTAAGCGTCCAACTCTTGATATCAGCTCAGGTCATGATCTCGCAGTTCGTGAGTTCAAGCCCTGCATCAGCCTCTGGCTTGATAGCTTGGACCCTGCTTATAATTCTCTCTCCATCCCTCCCCTGCTCTCTCTCTTTCTCTCTCTTTCAAAATAAATAAATAAATTTTAAAAAATACACTTAATAAAAAGAAATTTTATATCAGCTGTTTTAAAATCTTGTCAGAGAATCCCAATGTCTGATTCATTTCAGTATTTGCATTAATTCATTGTATTTTCTCAACCTAATCGTGAGTTTCCTTGTTCTTGACATGATAGGCGATTTTCAAATATGCATTTAAAATTTTGTCTGTTAGCACACTTTGAGTCCTATTTAAATAATTTTTTGGACCGTCTGGGTAGCTCAGTCAGTTAAGCAACTGACTTTGGCTCAGGTCATGACCTCATGGTTTGTGGGCTCGAGCCCCACACTGGACTCTGTGCTGACATCTCAGGGTCTGGAGCCTGCTTCAGATTCTGTGTCTCCTTCTGTCTCTGCCCCTCCCCTGCTTATGCTCTGTCTCTCTCTGTCTCTCAAAAATAAATAAATGGTAAAAAAAAAATTAAGAATAAATAAATAAATAAATAATTTATTGTAGCAGTCTGTCATTCTGGTTATGTTTAGCACACAAGTCTTTGCTTAATGACAGCTCAAATGACAATTTAATTTTTAGAACTTTGTTTTGTTTCATTTGCTCTGCGTGTTTATCTGCTGCTACTAAGACACCCACTAAAGCACACTAGTCATGTCTCAGGGAGTAGAAAGTCTTCCAAGGGGCTCTCGATGGCAAAAGATATTTCCCATTCTGTGGGAATGAAGAGCATCTTCTTGGCCAGGCACCTCTGAATATGTTTGATATGTGATATAATGAACCCTACGTTGGCCACTTCTGTTGTTTTGTTGGGTTTAAGGAAACATCAACCTGGGTCTTCTGTTGAGTAGGTAAGATTCCCTGCCAATATACTTTCTCTCTAGTCCTGGAGTACCTACTGGTTTGTCTTTTCTTTCTTTATTTCAGAGTTTCCTTTGGACTTACGGTTGCACTTAGTAGAGAGGAGCAGGGAAACAAATCTCCACCATCTTGTCTAGACCAGAAGTCAGCCTTTTTTTATGTGAACACTTAATATCAGAAAATTCTTCAGGTTTCTTATACTTAGTGCTTGAAGAGAAAATTTCTCTAGAAAACTCATTAAAAAAAAAACATCTTTATATCATTCAAGTTTCCATGAAGAAAACAGAAACCACACAAGCTTTTAAATATAGGGAATTGGTTACACAAGTTTTGCATGGATGCAAAGAAATAGGGAAAACTGAACTGTCAGAAAGACATTAAATTAACAAAGTATCTGCTATCACTAGAAGAGGGTGAACGATGGGAAGAGTCTGGGGTTCAATAACTTAAAATTGCGGGAGAAGTCCATGGATTTAGGACTCAGATTTCTCAGGAGTACGTTCTGGATGGCTATTACTGGTATAATTAGACTAATCTTGGAAACACTAGAAAAATTGGATAATGAAACCAACTGCCACTCTGTTGCCGCTAAGGAAGGCATTGCTAAGGCAAAGCTAAAAGAAACTTCATGCATGCATAAAGGGGTACATTCTTCTGCCTACTCCTACCTTTTGATTTCCCTCCTGTGTTCCCAATGCAGTACCTACTAGGAACTCACTATTAACAGAGGAATGTCATTTACAGGATCCAAGTCCCAACCCAGCAGCCCAGAACAGAGAAACATAGGTTTATAGCTAAGATACAATCACACCCCTTGATCATCTCTTAATGGTTCAAACATGGATGCAGGACAATTCGTTATGGAAATTAATAACGAAAACTATTCCACCAGAGGAAAGAAATATGAAAGCCTCAGAAAAAAATCAAATTATGTGCAACACTCTTCTAAATATATTTTGTTTGTCATGATAGATAGACTGCATATGAACTAACCTAAGCATATCTTTCTTCATGGCTATTAACAGTTACTTAAATTATGAATGCAAATATTAATGAACATATTAAAATAAATACGTTGATGTTTCATATTCTATTATTAATTTACCTTATGATACATGAACCAACGTTCTGAACAGATAAACATATTTTATCAGAAGCCATGCCAACTATAACCTGCATGTGCATTAAGAGGATTTTCTGACCCTGCCTTCTCTAATGTTTGATGCATAATCTTAAATAATAAGAAATATATGAGTGGTATTTTCAATTTCAAAATGTATGCAAGCTGTTTTAAGCTAAAAATGTATTGCTAAAACTTAATATGTAAATAGAACATCCTGAATAACATAAAAAGCACATTCGATCTATTATAAAGTGTTTATAAGAGGATTTATCCAAAGAATAAAAACTTACTGAGAATTTCCTTAGCCTTCATTTACTACCAACTCAACTAATTCTCGAGCATTGTTCAAGCAGCGTTCAAGCAATCGCACAAGTGTTACTGGGCTAATATGTGTTTCAGCCAAGTCTTTATCTTTATTGGCATAAAACTCAAACTGAGTAGATCATATATATGTCTAGTATTATAAATACATATAAAAGTAATAAATCAAGTTTATTTATAAGTAACATGAACAATTGTTAACATATGATACATTATCTTTAATGTAGAAAATATAAATTTCTTGGGGATTGATCAGTCTGTGAATATTAATCAATTTATATTAATGGTAAGAGCCCAACTTTCACCGGTTCTGGCACTATATAAACCACTCATCTTCTCTACTGAAATTTAAGCTCCACGGCAAGCTGTATCCTCATCTGTGTCATTCATTAGTGCTTTCCCATGGAAGAAGAATGCCAGACCATACCCTCAATATATATCTGTTGAACTAATGAGTGTATCTACTGAAAGTCGTATGAGGCCAGTGAAAGAACACCTAGAAAAACCATTTAAAAATATCATCTTCTATAAACATGGTATATTGGTGTTTCATAAATGCTCTTTGAACACTGAATGTACTAAGATTACAGTTTATTTCATATGAGCTGGGACATGTCCTATTGAACAAATGTAATACTCCGTATTTGAGTAACATAGCAGTTTTTGGGTGTGTGACTCATGTTACCTCCCATTGGCCCAAATCCAGCTGTAGTGAACTGTCCGTGCACATTTACAATGTCCCATCTGAAACAGGCATCAATAAGGGTGCTTGTTCAACTCATGCTTGGGCTCCAGTATTCCCACAACCATTTGTGAACAGTTTGCACTGAAATCCCTCTGGGTTTTCACTCAGAACCGTTCTGTAATGTCTGCACTTCTATTCATTTTCCTGGTTTCCTACATCTTTCTATCATTTTGATTTAAGCACTCAGCATCCTCCTAACTTAATGGTGTACTTGTGGCTAAAGCTTCCTCCAGGTTTATCCTGATACAGAGGAAAAAGGCAGACGTATACTGTCAACCACTTGATACACGGATGAGAAAACTGTTCTTTAGAAACATCTTTAAGGGGCGCCTGGGTGGCTCAGTCAGTTAAGCTTCAGGCTTCATGTCAGGTCATGATCTCATGGTTTGTGAGTTCGAGTCCCATGTCAGGCTCTGTGCTGACATCTCAGAGCCTGGACCCTGCTTCAATTTCTGTGTTTCCCCCTCCTGCTCAAGCTCTGTCTCAGTCTCTCAAAAATTAATAAACATTAAAAAAAATTTTAAGTCTTTTAGATTAATTTTATATTACATTCACTTATGTGAATACATTTTAATACATGCTACATACTTCTTTATACATGTTCATTTTTAGCATATTGGTTTCTTTCAGCTGTACATGAATATTGATATTAAATCAAAACCCCCAATTTTTTCTCATTGTGAGAATTTAGCCATATGACTAATATAATCCTTCTCTCAGTCTTTAAGGCCTTTCTGAATTAAAAAGGTGGACTTTTTTTAACTTGGTAGTAAAATATAAATTAATGTACAACCATTCCTCTTATACTTTCCATGCATATACAGAAGGTAACATTTTCATCAATATTAGAAATTGACTATTGACAGCCTTATTGTTGGATCAGCATCTTATTCTCGTCAGAAAAATTCTGTGAGGGGTGACTGTGAAGGGTGCTCAATAGGTTAAACATCTGACTCTTGATTTCAACTCAGGTCATGATCTCATGGTTTGTGAGATCAAGTCTCGCATCAAGCTCTGTGCCTCTCTCACAAAGTAAATAAAAGAACTTACAGAAAAAGAAAAAGAAAAATTCTATGAATATTTAGGTCATTCTTCATTCTCTGAAAGTAAATATCCATTCCAACTACAGATGCATTTGTCAAACTAACAAGAGTAAAAATAAATTTCGCTCCAATGGCCTACTTCCTGATCTGGCCTTTCCATGGTCCCACAAGGATTAATTCCTCATTGCACTTAACATAATGTGACCCATTATTGGACTTTGTGTTTTTATTGCTACCCTTATTGTATTACTACAGTGGGGAAGTGTCAGTGAAGCACATTTCTCTTTTTACTCCTAGAATTATATTCTACAATTTAATCATAAACCTACCACCTGCATATTAAAAAAAAAAAAACAAAAAAACAAAATTAAGCTACAAATTCATTACATCAATAATTATTCTTCCAATTTTTACAATTTGTTATACATTCCAAATATTTCTTTATATCTTGGGTGTTTAACATTTAGGACATATCTACCTCTAATTGTTTGCATGAGAAAATCATAGAATACTCATGGATAATAGAGTGTGAAATCAGAAATAAATTGGAAATAGTCTAGTCCAAAGTTCTTTTTTATTGTGATTGTTTTTTAAACTGATAATGTGTGTCACTGATACAAATACTAAGTGACCTCTCCAAGGCTAATTAACACAACCAAGTAATGACAGAACAAAGAACAAAATCAGATTTCCTGATTATCAACTGTTTCCCAAGAATCACATACTTCAATTACCATAGTGTATAACTTCATCCAATATTTATATCGTAATATTAATTCATCAATCGATCATTCAAGAAATGGATTTGCATGCCTACTACGTGACAGATCTTCTTCTAGGAACTCATAACAGTGAACAAACTGGACTAGAACTCCTGCCTTTATTATCACTAAGCATAAAAAATAAATACATAATACAGTAATTTTTAAGGTTCTATGTGCTGTTCAGTAAAAGAAAACATTAGGACAAGGAAGACCTGTTGTTCAAATGATTAAGGGAAGCTGGTAGAGTTGGGAGACTGTTGCAATTTGAAATAGGTGGCCTGAATAGACTTTATTATAAAATGACATTTCAGCAAAGATTGAAAGTAGTGATATAGTATTCCAGTAGATAGATTGGGGAAGAACATTCCGTAAAGAGAGGATATCCTTGCAGAGTCTCTGAGCTGTGTGAGAGGAACACCAATATAGAGGTCATTGAGGACACTAGGAGATAACTTTAGAGGAGTGACTTGTGAACCGGTCCATAAAGGACACTTTGATGTAAGGGCTTCATTTTCTACTCTGAGAAAGAGGGGACACCATTGCAAGATGTTAAGTAGAAGACTTATGCAGCTCAACTCACATTTAAGAGAATAATCTGGCTGCTGTATTGAGAACAGACTGTTAGGGGGTAAGTTTGGAAAAACTGAGGAGTTTCAGGAACTATTACCATCAAAGAAGTAAGCGTGCTGGGGTTCAGACCAGGACGATGGCACTTTATGGCAAATGCCTTCATAGTGTTAGGGATACATGATTATTTTATTCCAGTAATATGGTTGTGAAAAACTCTCACTTCCACAATTACAGTAGTAACTCGGGCTTTCATATAGCTTCAATCCTTTGGGGGTGAGAGAGGTTTCTGAAAAGGTGCACAGTTCTTAAAATGGTGATTGAAACTCCAAATGGTGAAATGGAGGGACCAGTGGCTTCGAGGACTTTTCCATTCAGGAAGATAAGAGATGTGGGCAGGGATTTAAGATTCCTGAAATCTCTGCCCCCATTAGGTCTGGAGTTCAAACAGGAAGAACATAAAGAAACAATCAACTCTTTATAAATCCTTTTTGTAAAAAAAAAAAAAAAAAAAAAAAAATTCTAGGATCTTTTATACATATTTACTACAGTTTCTTAAGAGATACTCATTAACTGTATGAGTCTTGGAATTCCATTTTGTCTTGTTTTAATTTTAAGAAACAATATGTAACATACACCATAATATACAGCACCACTGTAAGATTCTGGAATGTTAAGGACCTACTATGTAATCAGGTGTGTTTGTATTTCTGCAGCAAAACATATGAACATTTACATATTTGAATAAAACACAGAAATGTATTTAAGTACAGAAATTCTTTAACTTCATATTACTTCATGCTAAATTTCCCCATAAATTAATTTAATCAGCTCAGGTATTGGTGTCCAATATAAAGATCTTTCTACATTTTAGAAGTATATATAAGTGATTGTGAACCTATATTTTATAAACATGTTCTGTCTCAGTTTTTCCTAATATATGTTTATTTTAACCTAATATATATATATATACATATACATATATATGTACATATGTACATATATATACATATATATACATATACATACATATACATATATATACATATATACATATACATATATATATGTAGATCTACAGAACATAATACAAATGAAAAGAACCTTTCAAGTATAATTTTGGGTCTATATTCACTGTCATCACATGTTTTTGTTTTTTGTTTTTTTTTAACAAACAAAAATAAAATTTAAGCAGGATTTTGTTTAAAAGTTTTTCTTAATGTTTTTATTTATTATTGAGACAGAGAGAGACAGAGCATGAACAGGGGAGGAGCAGAGAGAGAGGGAGACACAGAATCCGAAGCAGGCTCCAGGCTCCGAGCTGTCAGCACAGAGCCCGACGCAGGGCTCGAACTCACAGACCATGAGATTATGACCTCAGCTGTAGTCGGACGCTTAACCGACTGAGCCACCCAGGTGCCCCTAAGCAGCATTTTTAGATATAAAAATTATGTTTTAAAATAAAAGAATAGTTTTTGAAAAATTCAAGCATTATTTCCTCAGAGTGCTCGCTCTCTCTCTCTGTCTCTCTGTGCCCACTTTTTTTTCCCCCAGCTTTATTAAGATATCATTGACTTATGGCATATGTAAGTTTGTGTTGTATAATATGGTGGTTTGATATATATATATATACGTATATATATACACATATATATACGTATATATGTATATATGTACATATATATATGTATATATATGTATGTATATATACACATATATATATAGTACAACGACAACCACAATAAGGTTAAGTAGCATCTCTACCCCCTCACATAATTACCTTTTTTGAATGTGATGATAACACTTAAGATCTATTCAATTAACAACTTTCAAGTATATAATACAATATTATTATAGTCACCATGCTGTACATTAGATCTCCAGAACTTAATAATCTTATAGATTTATGTTCATACTCTTCGATCAATATTTCTGCATTTACCTCACCCCGTAGTCTGTGCCAAACACCTGCTATTTTATTTCCATGAGTTCAGCTTTTTTTTAGATTCCACGTGTAAGAGAGAACATAAAGTATTTGTCTTCCTTTGCCTGGCTTATCTCATTTAGCATAGTGTCCTAGCAGTCATCAAACTACAGCCTGTAGACTCAATCCCGACCACTGCCTGTTTATGAAGGTCAAGTTTTATTAAGATATGGCATGGCCATTTCTTCACATATGACCTATAGATGTGTTCCTGATATAACAGCGAGTTGAGTAGTTGTGATGCAGAGGGAATGGCCTGAAAACTCTGAGGCACTTACCACCTGTCTTTTTTATACAACTCTGTCCAGCTCAACATTCTAGCCGCACCTTCTATCAACTCTTGATAATTCATGTTCTGGTGAGTTCGTAACATGTAAAATTCATCAAAACCAGTATAAGTTCATCTTCTTGGACTTTGCATATGCCTTTGCTTCTGCCTGAGCGTTCTTTCATTTTCTTGACTAGCATGGCAGGTTCAATTCCTTATTCAATGTCCAGCCCAAATAACCATTCTTTTATAATAATCTTTCCTTTCTCCAACTCCACCAGAAAGAATAATCACTTATTCTTTCATGCAATCACATATTCTTTCTTGAATGTAATCTTATCTTTGCAGTTATCACATTGTATTGCAGTTTAGGTCCTTACTTCTAGACCATAAGCCTCCTGAAGGGAGGAATTGTGTCTCATTTACCAGTAAATTTTTTTATTACCTTTTTTTAAATTCTAAGGGCCTAGTTTTATGCCTGTCATGTAATGGATTAGTAATAACTAATTTTGAGTTTAAATGAGTGGAGCTATTTTGATGTTATCACTGGAGGCCCTGTGGGGATGAAAGGAACATAACAAAGAACATTCACTCATTGGGGGACAGTGGAAGATGGGGTACAGATAGTTACCCGCCCCCCCCCAGTAGCAACAGTGGCAATACTGAGCCACATATTAAATTTCTTGAGATATTTCTTTTTTTTTAAAGACTTCACTTTCATTGCTTATAGGCCCCATCAAAGAACTACAAAACAATTCTAATCTTCTTAAAATAGAAATGAGCCTGACTTTATGTAACACTTTGAGCTCTTAGATAAGTATCAATCTACGTTTTAATATTGACAGATTTAAGAGGACGATATGGCCTATCCCTAATTTGCTTATCTGTATCAGTTGAAAAATAAAAATCAGATAAAATATAAAACATACTTAGATGGAGTTGTTCACCATTTGGAAGGTTATAGAAGGATGTGCTTCTGACAGAGTGAAACCATAAAACCATACATTTAGACACATTTTTATTGATTTTTATTGTTGACTTCATAGTGCATATTATTCTGTCATAATCTTATGGTACTTGAGACATTTGGTTTCTACTACCTTCCTAAGGTATTATTTAAAAGTTCATGAAGAAATGACAATTCAGTTTTTTTTTTCCAAAACATAATCTTCACTGCCTTTAGATTTACTGGGAGAAAGAAGCTGGTTATTACAGGATCTTCTACTTTTTTTAAGATCTACGTCATGGTATTAATTTTAACAAAATATCTTATAGCGAGGAACTGTAACAATAAATTAGGAAAATGTATTTAGTCATTAGTATTTCAAGTTTAATCTGGATCAGGTAAATGTAACTTTTTCCCTTTCTTTCCAGTTTCAGGACACTAGCTTACGTTCATTTCAGGATGACAAACATTTAACAAAAGTTATTTATCTACATGCATTGATACAAGACAATGTTTAAAAAGAAGAGAAAAGAGAAGCTGGTATTTTCATAGAAAATTTGAACTATGGGCAGCTTCATTTCAGTCTTGTAACGGATTTAAGATATTTCCCTGAGCTATGTCTTTTCAAGAGAAAAGTTTTCTCATATTAAGGGTTTGAAGCTCTTTGTAACAGTACTTATGAGGATGGAAATAAAAGACGGCAATGAATATTACTAAGGTGTAAATTAAGAAGAAAGTTTGGATGTACCTATTCTTACATTGGACTCGGCCATTGCATTTCCATTCAAGTATCTGGATAGTGGTTGGGGTGAAATTCTCAGCATTTCCTTCTACACATCTGTGATGTGTATTTACCAAGTGTGGATTCTTGGATTCTTATTTACCAAGTGTGATTGAGTTTTTCAGACGTTTTCTTCCCTCACATCTAACTTTTGCCCTCTCCGTTAAAGCTGCTATTAGAACAGCTTACACAGGTACATAAACACTGTGTGTATGAGTTTATATGGATTCCACCTGCTTTATTTTGTAGTCATGTTATATAATCCCCTAATTACAATGGTAGGAAAAAGCTGATGCATCTTTTCTTCAAAATGATGCTAACAATTCCCCATCTAATTTAATGGGCAGAACTGAATTTACAAGTTATTTTGTTTAAAAAAAAAACATTTATTGACACGGAGAGAGTGTTACCCAAGTAGCAAACAATGAGTTTGAGAAAGCAAACAATAAGACTTAAATAATGCAATGTCATGGTTCAAAATGGCAATGAAAATCAAGTGTAGGTCGTTCTATCAGACATCCATTTCAAAAGTGGAACCTGTTAAAATATAAAGTTTTGAAGTAGTAATTGTGTCGTTATTGTCATTTTAACTATAAAAGAGATTTTCACTGAGAAAATGGAAAATGAAAAAAAAAAAAAGAAGCAATCCACAATTTTCCTGACCTGTGTACCATGTGCAAAATAAAGGTGGTCTTAGCCTTGCCATATCGAAATATTTTGCATTAAGTCATTTTACTTTTGTCTGAAATCTTGATCTGCAAGCTTAATGATAGCCTTGCTTATGGAACATGTAAACATTTGTTTGAAAATGTAAAGATAGGGAAAGATAATTAATGCTATCAAAAAAAAATAGTGTGAAGCAGAAACTGACTTAAAAGAATTGTAGGTGTGAACAGAATAGACTTTTTTTATGTCCCATTTCTTTTTTTTTTTTTTTTTTTTTTTCAACGTTTTTTATTTATTTTTGGGACAGAGAGAGACAGAGCATGAATGGGGGAGGGGCAGAGAGAGAGGGAGACACAGAATCGGAAACAGGCTCCAGGCTCCGAGCCATCAGCCCAGAGCCTGACGCGGGGCTCGAACTCACGGACCGTGAGATCGTGACCTGGCTGAAGTCGGACGCTTAACCGACTGCGCCACCCAGGCGCCCTATGTCCCATTTCTTTTTAGCACTGAATAATACTTCATTGTTTGGATGTACTACAGATTATTTATCCATTCACCTATGGATGGACATGTTGGTTACTAAATAGAGTAGAATTTAAACAAAACAAGAATAAAAACAATTAATAAAAACAATAAATAAGAAAGTAAATCTTAATTACTAACGATGTACTTTGTCAGTCTTTTACACTTTCTGCATTTTCAAAATATATTAAAGACCTGATACCTTTGGTTCTTAAGCTTTGAGGAGTTAAGAAACTATTGCAATTATTGGTCAGTAAACTATTATTTGAAAATGCTCATTTTTGTCCTACTGTTCTTGGTTTGCATAGTCACCTCATTCAGTAGACAGCCTTTTTGCCTGAAATCTGTTTTAGATTTAATAAAGTTTAATCTCACATTTTTCTCTTTTCATTCTTTTTTGTCACTACATTCAACACTGTTGTTTCTCTTAGGTAATAAAGAAAAGACATATTTATATCTATGCTCTTAAAACTGGGGAAATTACAGAAAAAATATTTGATTTTTAATTTTTTAATGTTTATTTTTGAGAGAGACAGAGACAGAGACAGAGACAGAGAATGAGCAGGGGAGGAGGAGAGAAAGAGGAGGAGACACAGAATCCAAAGCAGGCTCCAGGCTCTGAGCTGTGAGTACAGAGCCTGACATGGGGCTCGAACTCATCAACCGGGAGATCATGACCTGAGCAAAAGAAAGTAGGACTCTTAGCTGACTGAGCCACCCAGGCATCCCCAGAAAGCATTTTAAATATCCAGATACGATTACTTTGAGGTGAAAATTGATTCCCATAAATATTGGAGTACAATTTTAAAATATTTAAAATATACAACAGAGCCATAGGTAAGGACATTGGCTCTGGTGTGCCAGATTGACAGAACTGGAACTTGAGTTTTGCCACATATCACCTTACCCAAGTTATTTAAACTCATGAGTCTATAATGGCTTTAGCAATAGTAACCTCCTGTTCTAGGGGTTATGAGAATTAAATCCATTAATACATATAAAGCATTATAGACCAGTGACTGCACACAAGGAACAGGTGTTCATCAGTTCATCAGTCAACGATAAAATCAGAGTTTAACATCTGATTCACTGAAATATGAAAGCATCAAACTATTATAGGAATTAAAAGTTTAGAAATACTTTAACTCAGCCTTTCATTTTATTTTATTTCTTAATACTATAGAATTAAAAAATAACCATACAAAACAATGGATAGAATTAAGTACCTCTTTAATTCCTACATAAGCTCTTTCTTTTTTAATTCTCTTTTGTCTCGAATTTAATGTTTATGAATTATTTCTCCTACTTGTTTATTTCTAATATACATGTTAATATATAATTTACATAATATATATTATATACACTGTATATTATTTTTATATATACTCACACATAACAAGAAA
Source organism: Panthera leo (assembly GCF_018350215.1). NCBI lineage: Eukaryota > Metazoa > Chordata > Mammalia > Carnivora > Felidae > Panthera > Panthera leo. The sequence goes on along the minus strand of NC_056687.1, from coordinate 20,204,059 downwards.
CAAAATATAGTGTACTTCTATGAGAATTTTGAAACTTATATAACTATTGGATACATTTTTATTCATTCAACTTCATATTTATGATATTTATACACTAAGGTGTTTTCTCTTTTCCCGCTAAGGTCTTACTTCAAGCTTTATTACCTTCCTTCTTTTGTTTGTTTGTCTTCTTCCTTACTTATATTTACACAATTTATTAAGTTTTTGTAACTTCTTTTCATTTTCTGCTAGTTTGGAAATTATGCACTCTAACTTTTACATGGATATAATTTTTAAAGCCTTTTGTTTTACCTAAAATCTAATGTGTTCACTACCTCTATCTTTCTTCTTAACAATAGAAAAAAAAAATGAAAATATCTGAGAGTGTATTAAATGAAGGAAAAGAATGCCCACCTTTCATTTTATACATTCTACAATTTTCCCACTTTGTTTTAACAACCTCCAAAATACTTTGCCTACATCACATCATCATATGTTTTTATAATAAATACCTACTTAGACATACCAAAATGTTTGAAATCATTTGTTAAACATTAATATTTGTATATGATTCTTTCCTCAAAATTTAGTGACTTTGTTTCTAAAACTCAGCCACCAGTAAGTTTTTTAAGAAAAGTATGTGAGTAATAACTATTTTTATCTCTGAGTAGGCCTATTCTTTTCCTTGGAAATAATGTCTCTGACTGTGGATTTCAAGATTGACATTATTCTCCATCAATATTTGAGAGGTGTTATTCTATTTCCTCCTGGCATTTATTTTTTTTTAAGGGAGGGAGGGGCAGAGGGAGAGGGAGAGAGAGACTCTTAAGCAGACTTCACGCCCAGCATGGAGCCTTATTAAGGGCTTGATCTTATGACCAGGAGAACATGATCCGAGCTGAAATCGTCAGATGCTTAGCTAACTGAGCCACCCAGGTGCCCCAGCATCTATTTTATAACAATTTTGATTGTCAGTTGTTTTTAAAAAATTCCATTTTTGTTCTTTGATAAGTGTTATGGTCTAAATTACATCCAACTCTCTCACCTCAAAAAAAAACAAAAAAAAAACAAAAAAAACTTCCTATGTTGAAGCCTTGACACCTCCTACCTCAGCACGTGACTGTATTTAGAGATAAGGCCTTTAAAGAAGAGAACTTCAAAATCCATTGATTTTGAATGCATCGATGTGGGCCCTAATCTAATCTGTCCCTATAAGAGGAAATTTTGACACATAAAGAAATGCCCAGGGTGCATGCACATAGAGGAATGGTCATGTAAAGACAGATTGAGAAGGTGGCCATCCGCTGTCCAAGGAGAGAGACCTCAGAATGAAATTGACTCTGCCACGACCTTGATCTTGGAATTCTGGCTTCTAGAACTGTGGGAAAATAATTTTTTATTGTTTAAGCCACCCAGCCTGTGGTACTATGTATTTACTAATATAGTAAATTTTATGCTGAAGTTTTTCAATAGCTTTATTAAGATGCTTTTAAGTGCAGTACTCTTGTTAGATTCACATTATCTTTGTTATCCTATTCTGCATGGATCTTAATTTGTCTCACATTTATAGTTCATGTATTATTTCTCTATAATGGATTCTCTAGGGTTTGCTTATATTTCATTCTACTTGACTGATTTTCTCTTTTGGTGTAACCTATATACTGACTAAACTTGTCCTCTTAAGATTTTTATTTTAATGGTTATATTTTGTAATGCAAGAATTACTACACTCGGTTTTTTTTTTCAAATTTATCTTCTTTTTTTTTAATTTTTTTTTAACGTTTATTTATTTTTGAGACAGAGAGAGACAGAGCATTAACGGGGGAGGGTCAGAGAGGGAGGGAGACACAGAATCTGAAACAGGCTCCAGGCTCTGAGCTGTCAGCACAGAGCCCGGCGCGGGACTCAAACTCACAGACCGTGAGATCGTGACCTGAGCCGAAGTCGGATGCTTAACCGACTGAGCCACCCAGGCGCCCCAATCTTCTTTTTTAATAACATTGTTTTTGCTCTGTGAATTGCATGTTTTTCTCCATCATTTTGAGCACTTGAGACACACATTTTAAATTACCGTTTATATTGGTCTGTTATTAGTTCTTGAGGTGTGCATTCTGCCGTTTGTGACATCTATGGTTCTCATAGTGATTGAGTTCCTTCTGTTTATCTACATATGTATGTGTGTGTGCATAGTTTTCACTGTGAACTTTTCTTTAGAGGGCATTGTTCTTCTATAGACTCCGTAGCTACCCAAGTTGGGATGGCGTACTTATGGAATAATACTTGTTGGGGGCTGTAGGAAACCTACATGTTTTTGTAATTACAGAGTAGCATGTTAACTTCTCAGCTAAGGACTGATCAACCTGACAGGTAATAAAAATTTTTACCTGACACTCACTATGAACATAGACATAAAGTTTTTACTTTAATGGATAATTCCCTTTCTACTAACTCTCTCAAGTAGATGGTCAACTTATACCATGATTCCCTGAGCTCATGAGCAAGGTATTCTAATCTCTATGTCACAGACAGGACTCATTTCATAGATTTGCCTAGGAAATACAGTTGTCCAATAGGCCTGGGTGTGATACCATTTTCACTGCTGGGTGGACATTAACATCCCCGCCCCCCAGGCTCAAGGTCAAAATCCAGTTTGAAAATCCCAAAGTTAAGTGTTTTTGTGTCCTTCATGCCTTTCATTTAGAGGGTTCTTAATTCTGACATCTATGTATTACCTTTAGTTTGCTTTGTATTTAAAGCTTTCACCTACACAATATGAAATATTACACTGTATGAATTCTTACATGTTTAAAATTGAAAGGATAACATCTCATATCAGCTCAGTCTGCCATCAAAAGGACAAGTTTCCTTTCAAATTGTGAAAAAGGAAATACATTTCACATAAATTACATTTAAAAGTAGAAAATAACAAGATTTCCCACTATCACTGAATGTGTATTAAGTGAAAGAATTAGTCTAGAATAAGTTGAAAAAGCTTTTCACATTTTTAAAAAATCATAGCCCACTGCTATTCATTAGTAAAGTTTCCTATGAATATTATGAATTGTTTTCTCAAAAGAGTATCAAGAAAAGCCTTTGGAAACTACTGGTGAAATATCACAATATTGCAACAGAAAATGTTTCTCCTGAAGATATAAATTAGGGAGGAGGCACCACGAATACCACCTTGTGATTTAGAATAATAAAAACCCAAAATAACACCTCTCTTCCTGTAAAGTTCCATTTTAATATCTTTCTATCACCTCGTTATTCATCTGTATATTTTTTACTCGAGGTGTTTTCCTCATTGTATTTTATTTTGAATTAAAAAAATTGTCACTGACGTCTTAGTATAGAAGAGTAAGATACGGAAAATTTTCAAAAATGTCTGTGTCACTTTACTAATTTTATAATAATTACATTTATGTATTTAAATATCTTTAGATTTCAGATTTTAAATGGAGCTGGAAGGATGGCAGGGAAATAAAGAAAACTATGATGTCAGACTTCTTCTCTAGAGGCACAGTGTTTCTCAAAAGACTCCCATAAACTTCTAAAGGTTCACTTTTTCCAAAAGTGAATAATGGCACAGGTAACGTCTTATGAAAATTATCATTCTTCCAAAAGCAAAAGGTGCTGCTGTGATTATTAATTTCATGGGCCAGTCTGTCTGGGCCACGGTGCACAGACATTTGGCCGACTGTTTTGCTGCATGTCTTGGGGAGGCTGTTTTTAGATGAGGTTTACATTTAAATGGTGAACTTTGAGTAAAGCAGATTGTCCTTAAAGCAGAGTTCAGGCCTCCAATCAGTTGAAGGCCTAAATAGAACAAAAGGCTGACCTCTCTTGCGCTTGAGGGAATGCAGCCAGCAGGGAGCAGCCAGCTTTTGGGCTTCCCCTGCAACGTCGGTTCTTCCTGGCGGACTGTAGATAGGCCCTATCATTTTTCCTGGGTCTCCAGCCAGCCAAATTTTCTCTGCCTTCAGATTTTGGATGCACAAAGCCTCTGCAATCATCACATGAGCCAATTCTTTAAATCTCTCTCTCTCATTTTCTTTCTCTTCCTCTGTGTGTGTGTGTGTGTGTGTGTGTGTGTGTGTGTGTGTGTGTATGTGTGTGTGTGTCTCCTATTTGTGAAAATGTTTCTCCGCAGAACCTTGACCAGTACAGTTCTCATAACTGATTATGTCACTTATTATTTTCAGGGCTAAGTTCTGTCCCTGGAGGTCTTCCATTTATCTAAGACTGTAGAGAGTGAAACTAAGCTTTTTAGTGCAATCCTTTTACCTTAAAAAGAAAGAGAATAGGAGAGAGAGAGAGAGAGAGAGAGAGAGAGAGAGAGAGAGAGAAATAGATCTAAGATTCTATAAGCAAGATTCTGTTAAAAGTAGTATTTTCATGATCATCTTTGCTTTATTTGAAGAACTAATACGTCAATCTTTTCCTTCCTTCCTTCCTTCCTTCCTTCCTTCCTTCCTTCCTTCCTTCCTCCTTCCCTCCCTTTTTCTTTCTTTCTTTCTTTCTTTTCTTTCTTTCTTTCTTTCTTTCTTTCTTTCTTTCTTTCTTTCTTTCTTTCCTTTTCATTATTTGAATGCAATTCTGTTGAATTCACAGAATTTAAAAATGTTTGTGTTGACTCCACCAAAAGTCTGCTAGAACTGACACATGAATCCAGCAAAGTCTCAGGGTACAAAAATGTACAGAAATCAGTTGCATTTTTATTCACAGGTAATGAAGCAACAGAAAGAGAAATAAAGAAACTGATCCCATTCACAGTTGGACCAAGAACCATCAAATACCTAGGAATAAACCTAACCAAAGATGCAAAAGATCTGTATGCTGAAAACTATAGAAAGCTTATGGAGGAAATTAAAGAAGATACAAAGACATGGAAAAACATTCCATGCTCATGGATTGGAAGAATAAATATTTTTTAAAATGTCAATACTACCCAAAGCAATCTACACATTCAATGCAATCCCAGTCAAAATTGCACCAGCATTCTTCTCAAAGCTAGAACAAACAACCCTTAAATTTGTATGGAACCACAAAAGACCCCAAATAGCCAAAGTAATATTGAAGAAGAAAACCAAAACAAGAGGCATCACAATCCCAGAGTTTCGCTTCTACTATAAAGCTGTAATCATCACGACAGTATGGTATTGGCACAAAAACAGGCACATAGACCAATGGAATACAATAAAGACCCCAGAATTGGACCCATAAATGTATGGCCAACTAATCATTGACAAAGCAGGAACTAGTATCCAATGGAAAAAAGACTGTCTCTTTAACAAATGGTGCTGGGAGAACTGGACAGCAACATGCAGAAGAATGAAACTAGACCACTTTCTTAACACCATTCACAAAAATAAACTCAAAATGGATAAAAGACCTGAATGTGAGACAGGAAACCATCAAAACCCTAGAGGAGAAAGAAGGAAAAAAACACTCTGACCTCAGCTGCAGCAATTTCTTACTTGACAGATCTTCAAAGGCAAGGGAATTAAAAGCAAAAATGAACTATTGGGACCTCATCAAGATAAAAAAAAAAAACTTCTGTACTGCAAAGAAAACAATCAACAAAACTAAAAGATAACTGACAGAATGAGAAAAGATATTTGCAAATGACATATCGGATAAAGGGCTAGTATCCAAAATCTATAAAAAACTCACCAAACTCTACACCCAAAAAACAAATAATCCAGTGAAGAAATGGGCAGAAGACATGAATAGACACTTTTCTAAAGAAGACATCCAGATGGCCAATAGGCACATGAAAAGATGCTCAACGTCACTCCTCATCAGGGAACTACAAATCAAAACCACACTGAGATACTACCTCATGCCAGTCAGAGTGGCTAAAATGAACAAATCAGGGGACTATAGATGCTGGTGAGGATGTGAAGAAACGGGAACCCTCTTCCCACTGTTGGTGGGAATGCAAACTGGTGCAGCCTCTCTGGAAGACAGTGTGGAGGTTCCTCAAAAAAATTAAAACTAGATCTACCCTTTGACCCAGCAATAGCACTGCTAGGAATTTATTTATCCAACGGATACAGGAGTACTGAGGCATAGGGGCACTTACACCCCAATGTCTATAGCAACACTTTCAACAATAGTCAAATTACAGAAAGAGCCTAAATATCCATCAACTGATGAATGGAAAAGAAGATGTGGTTTATATATACAATGGAATACTACTTGGCAATGAGAAAGAATGAAATCTGCCCATTTGTAGCAACATGGATAGAACTGGAGAGTTTTGTGCTAAGTGAAATAAGTCAGGCAGAGAAAGACAGTTACCATATGTTTTCACTCCTATGTGGATCCTGAGAAACTTAACAGAAGACCATAGGGGAGGGGAGGGGGGAAAATTACAGAGAGGGAAGGAGGAAAAACATAAGAGACTCTTAAATACTGAGAACAAACTAAGGGTTGTTGGGGCTGGGGGAGAGGGGAAAGTGGGTGATGGGTATTGAGGAGGACACCTATTGGGATGAGCACTGGGTATTGTATGGAAACCAATATGATAATAAATTATATTAAAAAAATAAAAATAAATAAATTGAATTATAATAAAAAATAAAAATATTTGTCCTCCTCTTACCATTTAAACACTATCATAATTGTAAAAGGAATGTTTTATAAATTGCAGAAACAGCACAAATTGTTAGCACACAGGAAATGTAATCTAATACTGTTATTTAATATGATAAAATGCCCACATGAAGAGTTATCAGTCTAATCACCAATTTAAAACCTTTACAATTTTATTGCTCTGTATATAGAATTCTTTGCGTTTTCCAACCTGTTTTCTTATATTTCCCCATATGTATTACATGTAATAGTCTTCTAACAAACGGTTATCACACAACTATCACAGACATCGCTCTGTGGGAAACAGTGGGGAAAATAAATCGCTACTTAAAACAACATTGCGTCTGGTAAATAACATGGGTTTGCTGGCAAACAAACATGAGTTTAAATAACACACTTTAGTTCTAAGACCATGGGCTTGGTGCTTCATCTAATAAACCTCAATTTCCACTCTGTAAACTGGACATCATGTCACCTACACATAAAGTCACTGAGCTAATTACCAACGACAAGGCAGTCAATGGGCTCAGCTTGGCTCTTGGCACAGTGAGCATTCATTGCTGTTAACTGTTATCCTGTGCACGTTCTCAAAAGCTGGTGCTCATTACTTGTGCCATTTCTGACTCCATGTTGTCTACTATCTGGCTTTGTCCACACTGTTCCCATTTGCACTCTTTATAAAGATCTATCCTGGAGGTTACTGCTTTTTTTTTAACAGCTTGTCAGACTCAATGTTAAAATAATAGCATCCACATTACTATGAAGATGAGGAGTCAATTGAAGGCAATTTAGTCTAGCCTCAGTTAGATGGTATTTTATTTAAGTCGTTCAAAGAAAAATCAATTTTAATCATTATCTCTGTACTATCTCCTGCTAGGATGTTGTCAACTCTTAGAAATCGTCAGCAGCTCTTGCCTACATGTAAAACTTACTCTACGCTCTTCCTGTTTTACAATGTATCTTCTCTCAGTGTCGTCACCCCCAGAGTAAACCTTTCTTTGCCTTTTCTTTATAACTAACTTACAGTCTAACACCATTGCCTTCCTCCGAACTCTCCCTATATTTCCCACAACAGCATTAATTTTGATTATAAAAATGAGTCAAGTCACTGCTGAATGTAATATGAGAATTATCTCATGGTTTCTTGCTGCATGGCTCCTACTTAAGAATTCAGCCCTGGGTTTGCTTTCCTCAGGGTTGTATCACTGATCATGGTTAGTTTATTACCTATTATGATGCTTAGCTATTTTTCTGCTACCCTTGAATTTCTTGTATTTTTTTTGCATTGAAAAATTATTTTTCTCTTCAGATATACTACCCTCCTCTGATCTTGACTGCATTTTTTTCTATGTGTTTGTCTATTCAACAAGGTCACTTTGAACGGTCATTTTATCTTCTACATTTTAGCTACATTCTTTTCCCCTTTTGTTTAACGTTATGTGCCAAGTTAATGAACGCAGAGAATATTCCATCATCCTGATTTCTTAGGGTCTTCTGTTAAATAATTCAGAGATTCAGACTAACCACACATTTCTACTACGAATATCATTAATGTGGTAGTCATTTCAGTTTTCTTTAATTGACTAGACTGAGTGTGGGACCTAAGCTCATGGCTCTGGCATCTTTTTAGTGGTGATTCATTATCCAGTTATTAACAAATTGAGTTTAAATTGCATGCCCTAATATTCAACACTATCTATTATTTGATTCTACAAGTTTTTTTTAAGGTTTATTTATTTTTGAGACAGAAATTGACAGAACATGAGCAGGGGAGGGGCAGAGAGAGGGGGAGACACAGAACCCGAAGCAGGCTCCAGGCTCTGAGCTGTCAGCACAAAGCCTGATGTGGGGCTCAACCTCACGGATCACCAGATCATGACCAGAGAGGAAGTCGGATGCTCAACCAACTGAGCCACCCAGGCGCCCCTCTATTATTTGATTCTAATGTCTTTTGAGATTTATCCTCTACTATTTTTATAGCCTAAAAGATTCATGGTACAAATCAAGACTCCACTGTGGCATGTATGTGGAAAGGGACAAAAGGGAGTATGAGTAGATAGAGAACTATGTTATATTACTTACCCTTTTATTCTTTCAGATTCATTGGTACATTGTGTAATGGGCTGAAGATTCAATGATAAACAATATGGAATAGTGATGATGTTACAAAATCATATTTTGGAGACAAATAAGTAAGAATGCAACTAAGTAAAAATGTGATCTATTCACTGATAAGGGAGATGATGCATTCAGATAGAACCCATAGAAATGGCTCCTATCGCTGAGACAAGTATGAATAGCTTGGTAAGCATGGGATTTGGAGGCAGGGCCTTTACTTTTGGAAAGTAATTCGGTTATAAGAAAGGATCTCTCATGAATAAGATTAGTGCTTCATAAGAAGAGGCCAGAGAGCTAGCTAGCTCTCTTTCAGCCATGTCTGCAACCTGGAAGGAGGTTTTCACCAGTGTAGGCACCATGATCTTAGATTCACAGCCTCTACAACTGTAAGAAATAAATTTCTGTGTTCCTAAACTGTGCAATCTATGATGTTCTGTTATAGTAGCTAGAGTGGACTAAGATATCTTGGAATGCAGAGACTATGTAGAAAGAATAGCTTTAGAAAGGACACCTCTCATCTTTATAAGAGGAAAGAATGTAGAAAAAAGAGGAACGAATACAAGTAGGTTTGTAGATTCGGCAACAGGAAATTGAAGTATTTCCTTCCTAATGGCTTTTATTTTACTGATAAAATACATGTGTTCATTTCTAAAATGGAGTTAAGGTCAAAGAGGTATTTGGATACTGAATTTGTAGGGAAAAGTCTGAAAAAAAAAGGTGGAATAATGAATGGAAGCGAAACTAAGGAATCACGGAATAATTGTTGTGTCGATGTGGGACCTTCATTAAATATATGGGGGAGGTAACCAATCACTATAAGTGGCTGGAAACAAGTACAGTAATTTTCAAGGGAATAATAGCAACTGCAAAGTCTCTAAATTATATGCATTTATCATCACGTACAGGGAGTAGTATGTGCCCAGGAGTTCCAGTATGTTTGAAAGGCGACTTCGGAGACTGAATGAGAGATTGGGAAGAGTAGTAAGCCTTGAGAAGGGAGATAGCGTAGGCATCCTCTAGAGCTGCATGGTGGACCTGGCAGGAATAGGATTAACTATAACAATGATAATAGTAATCATAGAGATAAAAACTAGCACATATATAGCACACATTATCATTTTCCATGCAAGTTATCTTACACAATTCTCTCTACAAAGCTATGAAAAGACTTTATTATTTTCTCCATTATGCAGGAGAAAAAAAACACCAGTAATAAGGCATTTAAGAGAAGACACTGTGGGATCAGTTTGCTGGGGATTCATGTTTGGATATTTGTATCAGTATAAGGGCATTAAGCTTGCCCTTCATATCCTGCCTCCCACACCTAGAACCCAATCATCCTCCCTCATGGGAAACAGCTCAAAGAAACCCATACAGTTATGTTTCCAGCTTCAAATTCAAAATCAATCATTTCATCAAGTCTGCATAATCTCCTTGCAAACTGACAACCAAAAAATTGAAATGTAAGATATCATACCCAGGGACATTAGATATACAATAGGAAAAAAATGAACTGGAAACCCAGAATTAAAATCCTCTTTTGGAAAAAAAAAAGAAAAGAAAGAAAGAAAAAGAATAGAAAACATACTGTTCTCGTTGATTCAGGCAAATGATCAAATCCCATAGGAAAAAATAGTGACAATTTCCCTCTCTGGCTGTTAGATAAATCTTTGACTACCTCATCTGCTAGACTCTTATTCCTTGCTGATAGAATAACCTTGTCCAAGGTAATTCATGATCCTTGACTTTGTTCCTGGGGGATTCTTGCCTGTGGCCTCCATTTGGAGACCATGTAAAAGTAAAGCTTGAGAAAACCTTAAAAAAAGAGATTGTACTAACGTAGTTCTGTGGTGAGAACAAGTGTTTAAAGGAAGAGATGCATTTCCTTGATGAACATGTTCCTTGCCAGACAATAAAGATCTATTGGAAATTCTTGTCAAAGAATGAAGTATTAAAAATAGCTTTCAGAGGTGCCCGGGTGGCTCAGTCGATTAAGCGTCCAACTCTTGACTTTGGCTCAAGTCATGAGCTCACGGTTTATGGGATCCAGCTCTACATCGGGTTCCATGCTGACAGCACAGAACTTGCTGGGAATCCTGTCTCCCCCTCTCTCATTGCCCCTCTCCCTCTCAAACTAAATAAGTAAACTTCAAAAAAGAAATAAATAAAAATAGTTTTCGTATTCAAGCAAAATATATGGGAGAATGGCAATGTCACCGATTGCAACAGACTTCTCCACCTTTACTGTGGAGAAATTGGTCATATAGCACAGTGTGAGAAAGTAACTTCACTAGAGATAAATTTGACATCCAATGATCACATATGATTAATGCACTTAAACAAATCTCCAACGTAGAGAATACATGTCAGTAAAATAAAGTGCATGTTCACACGTGTGTGCTCACACATGCATGTGCACCCCTGTCAAAACCAATGGAAAAGTTAAGACTCGGGTAGGTGGTGTCTTAAATTGAATTTGCCAAATGATGATATTATCAGTCTGAACTTCATTTAAATCATTTCCTAATTCCCCATCAACAAGTTTCATATTCTTGATCCTCTTTCACTTTTGCATATTCCGAACGTTGCTTCCCTACGCAGTTGTGAGGTCCATTCATTTCCTCTGTGAACACCTGGGCCCCTCCTCTTTTTCTGTACCAGTAAACTCAAAGATTTTATGTTTGCCTAGCCTGTTACAGATCTTAGACATTTGTATGCTTCATGGTCCAGTGAATTTAATTTAATTAGGTTTTCAGCTGGTTGGTTTACTTATTCCTTCATATTGTGGAACTTTGGTATCTATATTTGGCTCCTGGCACAGGGGACATTACCTGAAGGAACTTAAGAATGACATGTGATTTAATCATTGCAATTTTACGGATTGTCAGTTCTATTTGTATGGGAGGCTGGATTTTTATCTTTTCTTTTTTCCCCCCCCCTTCACTCAGTGGTTCTCTCTCTGTCTCATTTAAGCACTTAACCCATTCTGTGTTCATGCTTCTGGGAATGGTTAAGACTCAGAAGAAAGCAGGGAAGAGCCATCAATAACCTAAGCCCTTGCCCATGCCCAGAGTGACAAAGAATCTACTCAGTATTGGGCGGTACCCTAAATACTGGAGTGAAATTACTGAGTGTTCCTTCTGAAAGGAAAAACAGGCTTGAAAAAAGATCGGGTAAGTGGCTACCTACACAAATCAGGGACAGAAGTGTCAGAGGATTTCCATGTGGACAGATTATTTGAAAGATAAATGGGCCCCATGAAACCCTAATCCTCCCCCAAACTATTGAAAATGTACTGGTAAAGAAAGGGAGCCCAATTTGACTGAGATTAATCTTCTATTACTCTAGAAGAATGGAGGTTCAAATTAACATTTAATTTTTGTTATTAAAAAGGTATCTTAGGGGTTCCTGGGTAGCTTAGTTCCATGAGCATCCAGCTCTTGATTTTGACTCAGGTCATGATCTCAGGGTCATGGGATCAAGCCCCACATCAAGCTCTGCATTGAGAATTGAGCCTACTTAAGATTCTCCCTCTCTCTCTCTCTCTCTCTCTCTCTCTCTCTCTCTCTCTCTCTCCCCCTTCAACCCCCACTCTCTTTCTCTCTCTAAGAAAAAGAAAAAAAATTTGATGTATCTTAAATACTTCAGTCTATGCCTTGTTTCTTCTCCATTATAAGAGAGAGAGAGAGAAGGCCCACAATTATTAATCCTGTTTTCATTCCCATATCTTTGTCTATGTATTTGGCTTGACTTACTGTTCATTGACAAGATAATAACCTAACAGTGACCAAATTCAGTTGTATATAGGAGCTTAAGTGACACAAATAAGTGAAGCTGACAGGCCACAAGAATTATAAGTGACAGCAGTGCTTATATGTGTTTGGGGGTGGGGAGTGCTTAGTGCTTCCTTCTAACCTGGTTTAGTTTACAGCACTTACTTTATTCCAGTGGCTTACTGCATTATGGGAATGCAAACTAGGTATGGCCAGATTCCCCTCCCTCCCTCCCTCCCTCCCTCTCTTTCTTCCTTCCTTCTTTCTTTCCTTCCTTCCTCCTTCCTTCCTTCCTTCCTTCCTTCCTTCCTTCTTCCTTCTTTTCTTCCACCTTCCTCCCTTCCTTTCCATTCTTTCTTAAAAAGTTGTAAATGCAGGGAATCCTGGGAGGCTCAGTCAGTTGAGTGTCCAACTTGATTTCAGCTCAGGTCACGATCTTGCAGTGTGTGAGTTTGAGCTCCACGTGGAGCTCGGTGTGACAGCACAGAGCCTGCTTGAGATTCTCTCTCTCTTTCTGTCTCCCACTTCTCTACTCACACGTGTGCACGTTTTCTCTTTCTCTCTCTCAAAAATAAGTAAATCAACAATTTTTTTTTCATATTTATTTTTAAGAGAGAGAGAGACAGAGCGCAAGAGAGGGAGAGGCAGAGAGAGAGGGAGACACAGAATCTGAAGCAGGCTCCAGGCTCTGAGCTGTCAGCACAGAGCCCGACGCGGGGCTCGAACTCACAGACCGCGAGATCACGACCTGAGCCGAAGTCGGACGCTTAACGGACTGAGTCACCCAGGCGACCCGAAAATCAGTGAGTAAGTTGAAAACTCAGCCTCTTTAAGTCTAACTCAAAAATGTTTAAAACAAAAAAACAACATGTCTGTAGTTTGCACCTTGTTTTTGCATCCCATTTTGAGCTCTCTGCCTCGGAGTATTAATTTCCAAACTTAGATACAGCATGGAAGACTTTTCACAAATCCTGTAAGGGAGCCAAACAAAAAGAATAACCTGGAATGTGTCTAGTTAAAGTGCTGAAGGAGAGGTTAATGCTCCAAGTTCTCCATAGCTTTCCCGTCACCATGGGAACCTCCGAGAAACACAGATTGAGGGTCACTAACTAAAAGAATTTCGTGCTGTGTTTAGAGAGGCCAAATGAATAAATCCTTAGACTGCACAGCTCTCCAATCAAGGACTGGAAAAACTATTTAGTCCAGAAATACTTGATTGAACATTCCACAGCTTCAATGAATGTTAAGTTGAAAACCTAGTTTGCTTTAAGAAACCTGTGGCTGTTAGCTGATTACAAAGTAGGTATTAGTGAAACCTCAAATCCTTTGAGATGAAAGCAAAGATAAATACTTTAACAAATACCGCTGTTAAGAAATTGTATCAAGGGACTCCTAGGTGGCTCACTTGGTCAAGCATCTGACTTTGGTTCCGGCCATAATCTCACTGTTCATGAGTTTGAGCCCTGGGACAAGCTCTGTGCTGACAGCTCAGAGCCTGGAGCCTGCGTCAGATTCTGTGTCTCCCTCTCTCTCTGCCCACCTCCCCCCCCAAATAAATAAACATTAAAAAAGAAGAAATTGTATAAAAATTGCCAAGTAAGAGAGAAAGAAAAATGAAATTCTGCTTTATTTTCTGTTACTTGTTTATATCATCTTTAAAAAATCTTGCCCTTGATTTTATTTTTTTATCTTTTCAAACTTTTTTTTTTTTTTTTGTCTTATTCAATTTTATCCTCACCACGTGGTAGGACACAAATCCTTCCTTTCATTTCATTTTTAGCTTTCCTTTTCTCATTTGCCTCTGCCCAGGGACATTGGAAATTTCATCACTTCCTATATTGATTGAGAATCTCACAGTTTCCTCATTACTCAATATTCACAGTCTGTTTTGCTCCTATATACCGTTTTTTTCTTTGAAAAATGGTCATCCTTGGTCTAATTCTCTTAGAGCCCAATGTAAAAATTACCTAATGTTTTCAATCTATTGAAACAAACAAATTACTGTGATTTCAGAAGCTACTATTTAACTTATTATATGGTCTCTGCAGTCTTTTGGAGGCAATGTTACTACAAGTTTGCCTCTGAGTAACACCAATGATAAGAATTTCAAGCCGGGGTGTATTGCAAACTCATGCAGCATGTTAGCTTTCCCTGGATAGTGCCACCTAGATGGCCCATACCCAGCATATGCTTGATCAGACCTCTGAATTCAAGACCACTTCGTGATTAAAAAAAAGCGATAATAAAGAAAAAACTAAGCCCTTTGAAGTATGACCATGCTGCCGGAGGAATGGAGCTCTACGGGCCATGAGAGGAAGCATTCGCCCAGTTCAGATAACTGATATAATTTGTTGAATTTAGATAAATGCGAAGCTTACATGAATCAGAATAGAAAATAAAGGGGGCCCCTGGGTGACTCAGTTGATTAAGCGTCCAACTATTGATCTCAGCTCAGGTCATGATGTCACAGATCATGAGTTCGAGCCCCACGTCAGGCTCTGCACTGCAGTTCAGAGCCTGCTTGGGATAATCTGTCTCCTTCTCTCTCTGCCCCTCTCTGTTTTCTCTCTCTCCTCTCTCTCTCTCTCTCTCAAAAATAAATAAACAATTTTTTTAAAGAATAGAAAAAAAATAATTTTCTCACTGTGGCTTTGTGTTATAGCATATGGAAAACATCCTGCCAAAATGTAACCTCTCATTTATTTCTTTCATATTGTCAACCATATGGATCGTTCATTGTCTTCATCCATTTGTGCTACTCTAAGAAAACACCATAGACTGGGTCACCTATCATCAATAGAAGTTTATTTTTCTTAGTTCTAGTGGCTGTGAAAATACAATCAAGGCACCAGCAGATTCAGTGTCTGGTAGAAATCCCATTTCCTGGTTCGTAGATGCCATCTTTTCACTGTCTTCACATGGCAGAAGGGATAAGGGAGCTCCTTGGATGCTAATCCCCTTTATAAGGGTTCTGCCTCCATGACTTAACCACTTCCCAAAGTCCCCATCTCTTCCTATCACTACATTGGAGATTATGCTTCAACATACGAATCTGGGGGAGACACAAATATTTAGTCTATAGCATTCACCATAACATAATTAATATGCAAGCCTATTTAGTCTTTTGTAAAATTAGTTAGTCTTTTGTACTACATCAGATATATATCTCTTTGAAACATAGTGTATTCAGCTATTTTATGAGTATTATGCAAGAAGGAATATTGTAAAAAGCATAAAGAATATTCCAATCTAGATAAGAACTGAAATCTTTCTGTTTAAAATTAATTTAACTGTTTTTAAAGTTTATTTATTTATTTTTGAGACACACACAGAGAGAGAGAGAGAGAGAGAGAGAGAGAGAGCATGCACAAGTTTAATGTTTATTTATTTTGGGGAGAGAGAGGGACGGGGGAGAAGGATAGAGAGAGAGGGAGACACAGAATCTGAAGCAGACCCCAGGCTCTGAGCTGTCAGCACAGAGCCCAACATGGGGCTTAAACCCACGAACCATGAGATCATGACCTGAACTGAAGTCCGATGCTGAACCAACTGAGCCACCAAGGCAACCCCAAAATTATCTTATTATGACATTCTTGATTTTTATTATGACATTCTTAAATTGTCTAAGTTCTCACTATAAACATGGCTTAGATTTACTAATTATTTTACTTAATTATTATTAAATAAAATGCTTTACTTTCTCCTGCAGAAACTATTGATTTTGTAAAAACATCATAAAACTTTAACATATTCCTTCCTTCATCCATAGATTGAAAAGTAATTATTGAGTTCCTAGTCTGGGCCAGTCACTAAATGTTGACAACCCCAGTCCATAAAGAGAAGAACGAGTCACTGTCCCTCTCCTGCAGAAAATCATAACCGACCGAAGGACACAAATATGTATAGCAATCGATGCAGCACAGTACTCTTAAGCGTGAAGAGGAGGATAATTGCAGTGATGTGGCTGCTCCAGGAAAAAAAGGCTGACCTAGGCCTTGGGAACCACGTTTAATGGAATAATGACATTGACCAAGGGACAAAGTGGTGAAGGACGTTCAAAGTAAAGTAGATCAAAGCCACACACAAAAATTAAAAATCGTTGGACGTTCAGAGAACTGGGAGCATTTTGACATTACTCCGGTGCAGCATCTGGGGTTAGAAAGCTAAACAGGGTCCCATTTTAAAGAGCCTTGTGTATCAAGTCACATCTTATCTTGTAGGTAAATAGCAGACCATGAAAGTAGTGGTTTCCAACCCGGGGTATGCACTGATTTACCCTCAAAGAAGTATCATAATTAGGTGTTCATTTTAGGAAGCTCATTCTGGTATCTATATCAACAAGGCATTGTAAGAAAATCAACATTCAAGGCCAAAAGACCAAATAAAAGCTCTTTTAAATTAACCAGGCAAGAAATAACGGGTACTAACTAGAGCCTGGGAGTTGGGATTGCAAATTAAAGAGGCTTAAAAAGACAGTATCTACAAAACATATGTGTCTTTAAATGTCAGGAATGTATGGGAGTGCTTATTTAAGATAACTCTAAATTTCTGACATGGGCAACTGTAAAATTAAATGTGCAAAAATCAATACCACTTGGAAATGA
Organism: Panthera leo; assembly: GCF_018350215.1. Lineage (NCBI taxonomy): Eukaryota > Metazoa > Chordata > Mammalia > Carnivora > Felidae > Panthera > Panthera leo. The sequence continues at coordinate 20,186,988 of NC_056687.1, read as the reverse complement.
TTAACTAATTAGGAATTGGCATGTGTAAAAGACTTCATTTTTTTATGTAATTAGATGTGTGTGTTTGAGTGTGTGTGTTTGTCACAGGTTATGAATGGGAATTACTAATTAGGGGCTTTGTTCAAAAGAGAATCTGGATTCCTGAAACAAATCATCATTATTGAATATTCATTTATATAGTTTCCTTAGTGAAATCTAGATTCTTAAGTCAACAGGACTCACTGTATTGAGCATTCAATTGATTGATATCAGGCTAGACAACACAGGAGATAATACAGAAGTATAAGTAACAATGCTTGTCCTAAATACTTGAAGGGAAAAGATGTAGATTTACAATCTATTCATGACATATTGAAGTCCATAATTAAGAAGTAAGTGGGGCATCTGGATGGCTCAGTCAGTTAAGCACCTGACTCTTGATTTTGGCTCAGGTCATGATCCCATGATCTTGGGATGGAGCTCTTATCAGGTTCTACCCTAAGCATGAAGCCTGCTTACGATGCTCGCTCTCTCTCTCTCTCTCTCTCTGCCCCTCCCTCCCTCTGCTCCTCTCCCCTGCTCATTCTCTCCTTCTCTCTCTTAAAAACTAAATAAAAATAAATAAAAATAGATAAAAATAAAATCAAAAATAGTGGTGGATATTACATAAGGTTTAGGTATATTGAGTAAACACTTAAGTTGATGCACATATTAATTAATATATAGAATTTCAAAGCAAAACATGTCTACATTCTTTAGAAGTTTCCATTCTTATGCCATTTTAATGAAAATACAAAAATTATCCCCCAATGAAATTAATAGTAAAATCTTTGATAGAAAAACTATATTCATGAAAATGTTAGGAAAAGGATGAGAAGGAAACTTTCTATCTTAGGTTAACAAGAGTTCATAAGCAACAAAGGGAATTCCACTATCAGTTAAATATAATATTATCCAGGAATCGTATCTACGTTTTTTTTCTCTAGAGATTTTATGTGTATATGCAAACTTGCATAGCTGGGTTTTAAAAATATGCAGGATGTGCACATTTTTTTATAATGCTTAAAGGCACTGAGATAGAAACCTCATATTATCTATAGACTGATCTTTCTATGTTGAGTTGTGAACCAGCACAGGTTTGCATTAAACATAAGGAAATCCAAAATAAGATACATAATGATCTAAAACACTGCATTTTCAATACAAGATGTTTAATGGATTAATGTCAAACTCCCTGCAGGAGGGTAAGTGTCTTTACCCCTTCAAGTCTTTCTCAAATGGTTTAATCTCAGTGGTACTTTCACAGGCACATCTGGAAGCAAACAACCCATACACTGCACCCCTCAATACACTGTCACTGTGCACTGAGCAATGGAGCAGGTCAGATAGTGATGACAAACGTCTCTTCCAGGCTTCAGGATAGGCGGTGGTTGTTATGAGAATTAGATATCTTTGGAGTATCAGAGTTCTGCACCAGAAGAAATATTTAGTGTTGTCATTGGAGGGGCATTTTCTGCAAAAACTAACCTACAAGTTCAAGCTGTTCATCACCTCTCCTAGAAGTTCATCCTTTATCTCTTCTTTAGAATTTCTGTGTTGTGTGCCAGGACTCCAATTTCGTGTCCACCATGCTAACTGTATGAATGTTCATTTTGGCTAAGTTTTAATTATTTATGCAAATAATTAATGCAAATTGTTTCTCCCCTACTATGGTAAGTATTCCATGGCTCTGTTTTAATCCATGTAAAGAGGCCCGTATATTGGAAAGCAGCAAAGACAAAAATAATAGGTGGCATTTTGTGCATTTACTTAGGAAATGTATCTGTGTTTCTTCTGTCTGATTCCATCATTTTTCATGTTTCATATATCTATTCCAAGTAAATGTTACTAACCTGCCTTAACATTTGACTCTAATTATCAATCTATCAACCATCTCTTGTCGCTTCATCCTAAAACAGAACGAAACAAAATACAACAACAACAAAAACCAAAAACCAAAAACCAAACCAAACCAAAACAAAACAACAAAACCAAACCCTAGCAGTCATGTAATATAAACAAGATGTTTAAAGTGCTGTATAAACCGGCTGGTAGTGTTCCCAAATTATGATCAATTTCTTAACAGTGTCATTATTTTTCAAACAGTATTCACATGTGGTATATTTACAAGTGCATACAAAGCAAAGAGTGTTATGATTAGATCTCAATGTTTCTAAAAAACATTCTTTTTAGGCTTAATAGGCAGATCAAAACATATGTCATGTGATCAAATATATAATAGGACAGATTTAACTACATAATTAACTGTGCTTTACAAATGTTATTTTTTCCTTTGTGTAGATAGTCCCTGAACTCAGTTTTTGCAAACTTGGAGGAAATTGTCTGATTTTAGGAGGATGCTTAAAAATACACTTGTAAATACTTATAATAAACTTGTAAAACCAGTTTCCCATTGTTGTGTTTGTGACAATCATTTTGTAACATTATAATGGTCATTATGAAGAATATAATATACCCGTCCTTTCCTCTTCATTATTCTTGTATGTAACACTATAGAGTTGTAAATGAGATATGAAGTAGGATCTTGAAAAGAATGCAAGTATAATAGCACAGATATGTTAAATATAAATTTCATTGTCAAACTGGACATAGCATTCTTTATATCTCATCTATCCATATCACTTTCTAAGGGAAACCACTGATTTATTGACTCTTCCCCACCCCGTTCCCCAACATGGCTGGTTTCCTCAAAGGCCAAATTATATGCCATTTAACCCAGACCTTCACCTTTATGATCACAGGGATCAGGCCAGATGGTAGATACATTAGTAAAGGTGTGTAGTCCATGGAGACAGCAACTATGCCATTGGGCGGTGATAAAAGGCATCACCCATTTGGATTTTCTTACTGAGGAATTTGCACTCATAGCAGATAAAGAATTTGCCTCCCAGTGGTGAAGAAATTTCTGAAAACATCTACAGTTATGATGAGTGAGACAATTATGGGACACATGCCCCTGGAAATGGGGAAACTATATTACCCCTGCTATGATCCTGAGTGGTGTGGGCATTTTGAAGTCAGGGATGGGCAAATGTGAATGGACTGGACAGGACAGCTTCACAGTAGAAGATGGGTTTCAGGTATGATTAGTGAAATGATTGGTGAGGTAGACTGTAATCCTGGTCAGAATGATCTGACTCACTCTGAAGTATTTATAGTCAAATCCAATTAAATTTGGTGATCATTAGTTTGTGTCAGAATCAAACCAAACTGACCCATTGCACATCCTGTCAATGTAAGGTCTCAGAACAAAGAATGCCAGCTCCAGCTATAAGGAGGATGCCGTGAGAAACATTCTATCATGGAGGAACTCCTCTGCCATGTGGAATCCTGAAGAGTCAGATGTGCTATCCAAGACACTCGATCAATCATAAAACAGAAAGGGGAGGGGGTGGTTGAGAAGGAAGAAAGGAAAAGGAGGGAAAGCCCATATAATTAACTGGGCTATTAGGTACTTGGTGTTGACCAATGGTGACTTTAGTGGCAGTCGAGTGCTCTAAGCCTTTCCTGGATGTCTTTTTCTTCCCTTTCTTAAATGAGATCTGCTACTACAGTCTTGCTGCTTTTTTCCAATTATTATATGTGTGTGCTATCGGTGTTCCCATTTGCTATTTGCTTCATAGGCTCCCAAAGTAACTAGAAGGTCTGTCTACATATGAACAAACTGCGAAAATGGTGAATATCTCTTGGGGAACTTTGGGGTCTAACACTAATAAACACTTTTCAAACATCTATGTTACTTTATATCTGGATGTATTTCTGATATTTATTTTTTCTTTGAGGAGGATTGTCTCATGAATGAAAGACACAAAAGTCTTTGGCAGAATGCAAGATGGTTAGATCAGGTTATGTAGAAGTATATTAGCAACTGGAAAAGGTAAAGTGCGTACCATAACAGTTAAAGTTAAAATGTATTCAATTAATCTCACTCTCATTCATATACCTTCCTGATGAAACTTTTGAGCCATTATCTTTTCTGCCTAGAAAGTCACAATTTTTAGCATATGGTTCTACATCAGGGTAGGCAATGAAGAGCAATCAATGTGTAGACTACCCAGTGATTTGTGTGGACTCTGTGACCTGAATGTAAATAGACTGGCTGAATCATTCATAATGCCCTTCAAATGTTGAACTAAGAAAGAAACACATTATAGCAGTGAATTGTGGGAGGTAGAGAAGACAAATCATGAGGAAGCTATGAGACTGGAAGGCCATGATGAACCAGGTGCAAATCAAAGTCATATGGGGAAAGTCATGTGAAGTAAGGCACGCAAGCCAAGAGTAAACTGAATTACAAAAAGAAAGAAGAATTAAGAATATAATTAGGCCATATAGGCCACGGAAGAATGAAGAGTTGTAAAGTCTGACTGTAAGGTTGCCACAATCAACTTGGAGACAGAATTCACTGCCCTATTCACCTCCATGAGATCTGGTTCTCTGTGAATCATGTTCTGAAATAGGCATAAGAACTGTCTTTTCTTTATTTACCATTGCACACTCTTAATAACATAACCCATTAGTCGCTACCACTTGCAACCAAAACAAACAAACAAACAAACAAACAAAACCAAATTGAAACAAGTGTGTTGTAAGGAAATTTGGTTCACATCTGCTAATATGATCAACAGGATGTAGGCAAGAAATCTACAAGGGAGTGATACCTGAAATGAGTCAGAAAAGGGAAGACTATAAATTAGATACTCAAGGCAAAGAAAACAGCTTAAGTAAATTTCTATAATATCCAGGAGTTTAGAAAATTAAAATAACTTTAGTGGGGCTGAAGCATGGGAGAGATGTAGTTGGATATAGAACCAGAGTCAGATGATCAAATGGGATTTTATTCCATTCCATGGGTTGTATTTGGTACATGAAATAGTGATCATTCATGGTTTATGCAGGCAAGTGGTCTGCCTAAATCTGCACTGGGGAAAGACTCTTTGAAGAGCCTAATAAGGCAACGAGAGAGGCCAGTTTGCCATCTATTGTGGGCTCCAGGTTCCAGATGAATATGGAAAGGAGAACAGATGCAAAAACCTTAAGTTAGAATTTGTCGGACTGTGAAACTGATTAGATGTGGCAAGTCGAGAAAGAGAGGGTCTAGAATGACACCCAAACTTCTTAGTTGACTGAACGGAGAGGGCTGCTATTCTCAAGGACTGTGAGTGAAAGGAATAAGATGGGATTAGCAATACTAAGTTGAGGTTTAGCTACACTCCAGGCAAATGGAATTAAATTTGGTTATACCAAAGGAGGTGCTTGACACTTTCACTTAGATGTTTGATTAACATTTCCACTGCACCTTTCCCAAAGTTCTCATCCTGATTCTGTTTTATTCTCTAAAACCTCCAAATGAATGTAATGAAAACAAGGAATGCATTGCCCTTGCTGACCACTGTATTACCGGCCCTGCATTGTGCAAAGCCAAAAATATGTATATAATGTAAATATGTACATTATAAATGAATATGTGATCTGTAAGCTGAATTTAAAATTTGATTGTTATCAGCCTCGAAGTGGCAGCTAAAACCCTAGGTATTAATGAGATTATTGTAGGGAATAACTAGCTTTACCTATGAGGCAAAAGGGGCAATATTTTCACACTAACATTTTTTTCTCAGAATACCATAAAGGGTGCCTGGGTGGGTTAGTCTGTTAACCCCCTGGCTCTTAATTTCGGCTCAGGCATGACCTCATGGTTCATGGAACCGAGCCCTGCGTGGGGCTCTATGCTCACAGATGAGAGCCCACTTGGGATTGTCTCTCTCTCTTTCTCTCAATCTTTCTCTCACACAGAATAAACAAATAAACTTAAAAAAATTCTATAAAATATGAATCAAAGTTAAGGATTAAGGAGGTTAGGACATTGAAAAGGCATGTCTAATAAGGATCAGACACTGCGCTGGGCACTATATTGTATAACCATCTCATATCAGCTGCAAGAACTTTACCATGTTTTATTTGAATAATTCAGAGGAGTTTTCATTCAAAGCATGAAGATTTGAATGTGGTATATGTAAATATAGCCCAGTGGAAACATATCATAAAATATGCAGAGTATACCAAACAATAAAATAGCCGTATCTATTTCAGCAAAATAAACACAATCATCTGTTCTTGGAAAAGTGTTTTGGACTAGTCCCTAAAACTTATATCATGGCTGATATAAGTTTACATGCATATCCTGGTTTTAACCAGCAATAAAAAACAAAATCGCACAGTTAAAATGCCTGCAGAAACATTGTTCACATGAAATTATAACTGATACTCATGCTAGCATTGCCAGGATGTCAATAACAGAATTCAGAGTTGATAGCCCTGTCATTTATAATATTCAGTTTTGTTCTTGTGATATATTATGCTACCTCTCTATATATCGTACTCTGATCCAGACATTACCTATGTGACTTCTGTTCTTTATTTAGAATGGGAAGTGTTATTTCCTCCAAAAGCTGCAGTATGCATATCTGCCTTAAAAAAAAAAAAAAAAAAAAAAAAAAAAAAAAAAAAAAACACCTAGGGGCAATTTTAGTTATTTATTGACATTTTTAGTTATTGAAATTTTACCATGTAAATAAACCCTGATATAATTTTTAAAAAAGAAATCAATATAAAAATAAAATGCCATAAAGAAACAATATTATGGAGTTTATTATTTTAATAAAACACTATGTAACAGTGTTCAAGTTGGTTTTTACCTATGTTTCTCAGACTTCGAGGGGAAAAAAAAGACAGCAACATTTCCTTTACAAAGTGTACCAGTGTTAGAAGTTACATTTTTTGAGCTGAAAACTTATTTTTTTAATAGATAAAATTATTATGTAACAGAATTGGAATTTGGAGTAGAAGAAACTGAAGAGATGCTGTCGTCTTTTTTTTAGTCTTTGGTTATTTGTGTGAGTTTGTGTGTGTATGTGTATCTGTGTGTGTGTGTGTGTGCACATGTATGCGTGTGTACTTTCACATTAAAATACTTGAAAACATTACAAAATATACCATTTATATCACACAAAAGATGAAGAATTACAGATCTTCCTATAACTCTAACCCATATTGCTTTTTTTTAACCTTTATTCTCTAGAACCGAAAGCATTTTGCAAAGCTCATCAAGGTTTACAGTAGAGGAAAAGAAATATTTGGAGCAAAAGGTGAGGTGTTAAACACTTCTTGTGCTTAAGTGTAGACGGGTTTCACTTTATTCTTTAAATTGGGTGTCCAAGATCCATTTCAAACAGAAAATCTTGCTGCTAAATAATTTTTGAAAACACTGATATAAATTATTGGCAGGAATACCACATAAATACGGTAAAAAATGAAAAAAAAAACCTATGCAGGCCAATAGTTTATGAATTGCATTTTTGTATGGAGTGAAGAATAATTAATCAACTCATTTTTATCTATTTTGCATTGCTTGATTAAAATATGTGCATTGGATGTGAGGGCCAATACAAAATTTGCGGGGCATGTTACCATTTGCTAACACCAACCATATCCAGGTACTCTGCCAGGAAATTGATAACTACTATGTCTAAACTGCTAATTCATTATTATTACTTATTAAATCCAGTAATCCAGGAATTGGCAAACTTTTTTTTTTAAATCCAGATAGTGGGGCACCTGGGTGGCTCAGTTGGTTAAGCGTCCAACTTCAGCTCAGGTCACGATCTCACGGTCCGTGAGTTCAAGCCCCGCGTCGGGCTCTGGGCTGATGGCTCAGAGCCTGGAGCCTGCTTCCAATTCTGTGTCTCCCTCTCTCTCTGCCCCTCCCCCGTTCATGCTCTGTCTCTCTCTGTCCCAAAAATAAATAAACGTTAAAAAATAAAATAAAATAAAATCCAGATAGTAAATATTTTAGGCTTTGTGGACCATGTGGTCTCTGTCACAACTCTTCAACTCCACAAATGTTGCCCAAAAGCAGTAAAAAAAAAAAGGCAATTAAATGGATTTGATTCCGTTCCAGTGAAACTATTTACAAAAACAGGCAGCAAAGAGATTTTTCCTGTGAGTACTAGTTTGCTGACCTCTGACCCCAGTTCAATATTATTATTCTCATCTTTAAGATGAAGAAAACGAGTCTCATAGAAGTACGTTAACATGTACATGTTATACACCTAAGTGATGGGAGGCCATTTAAAGCCAGATGATATGATCTTGGCCTGTTATATAGTATCGACACCCGTTCTGTCTCACGAGGCCATACCCTTATTAAATTTCATGATGAACAACACAACTTACATTAAAACATTTTCAAATCCCTCCCTTTGTGCAAATAATTACATTCGTTGAGATTTTGAGACATAAAAGTAGTTACACGTATAAAAATCTGCAGGAGTACGCAGTAGGCCAGTAATGTTACACAAATGTTACACAGAGGGTTTGGGGAGCCATCTAACCTTAAAAGGAATGTGAACTTGGAGCTGTTTCACAAGGGAGAAAATATTCTTTCATGATAAGAAATATGGAAAATATTATATATACTAAGAAGAATCAGGACAAATTTGCCGAAGGGCAAAAGGGCCTTGACAGATTTAATTTGAATCTTAGCTTCTGTGAAACTGCATTCTTAGTAGAACAGTTTCTAGGTATCTTTTCATAGGAGAGACTGTAAATAGAGAATTTGAAAGCTTCAATCAATCAGCGATCACCTTCTCCTTTTAAATATAACTTTGAAGCTAGATTGTAGTTTACTATCTGTCTTACTTAAAGTCTTCAAAGAATATTATTAATATATCTTACAAGGCATACAGAAATTTTGCAGTCCTGATTTTATAACTATATAGTTCTGTAAATTTGTACAACTGATTCATTGCTCTGGACTTTATATTTCTCATCTATAAATGATCATTTTGATTCATGAAAAATTATTGTTCCGCATCCAGAAAACAGCATCTAGTGTGAGTGACATTGTTTTCAAAACCTCTCAGCTGAAATTCCAAGGATATATATATATATGTATATTAATGCATGGGTCTACTCACATCAACAAATATTTCTAAATGTAACTATGTGTATTTATATAAACTCCTGTTCATAGTGATGTATCCAACTCTAATCCATCAACATGGACTATTCTAGACATTTTCCTTGCTTATATGCATATTCCCGTTCCACCAGTAAGAAACCTGTCTCCCATCATCTGTTATCCATTTCCTGAGTCATTCAAATTCAGTATATGTGTACATGGGTGCCAGAGTTGTTAACCCACATCTCCGTGGGGAACGTTACCAACCAGAGCACAGTTTTTATGTGCTGTTACTGACCTTTGCTTTGAGTGTGCCAGACTCCGCTCACTTCCAAAGTTACTTAATACAACTTTTCCTCTGCCACTCCCTTCAGTGAGATTGTTTCATACCTTTGTAATACAGTTATATTCTCTTGTTGCAACCCGCATTTCTTAGAAACCCCCCTGATTTTTTAAAATTAAAAAAAAAAGTGTACTTTAAGTTTTATTCATTGTGGTATAAAGTTCTATCTTTTTTAAAAAAAATATTTTTGACAGAGAGAGAGCACGTGCAAGCAGGGAAATGGGAGAGAAGGGGGGACAGAAGATCCCAGAGGCCTCTGCACTGACAGCAGCCAGCCAGATGTGATCACGACCTGAGTCAAAGTCAGATGCTCAACCAACTGAGCCACTCAGGTGCCCCTAAAGATTTTTACAGGTTTTGACACTTATATGAGTTCATATATCCAATTAATGTAGTATCATAGAAAGTATTTTCACCACCTCCAAAATCCCTTGTGCTTCCTCTATTAAGCTCCCTCCCCTTCTCTTGAACCCCTGCCAACTATTGATCCTTTTATTTGTCCCTATATTTTTACCTTTTCAAGAATATAATTTCATCGGAATGGGACAGTATGTAGTATTTGCAGACTTGCTTTTTTCACTTGGTAATACGTCATTAAATTTCTTCCATATCGTTTCTTGGCTTATTTCTTTTCATTACTGAAAAAAATTCCACTGAACAGATGGGCCTGCTGCAGTTTATCGGTTCACCTATCGAAAGACATCTGGATTGGTCTGAGTTTGGGGCTATGATGAGTAAAACTGCTATCAACCTTCATGGACAGGTGTTTGCTTTTTGTGGGGAGGATGCGGGTCACAGGTTTTCAAGTCAGTTGAGTAAATACCTAGAAGTTCAGTTACTGGATCCTATGGTAAGACTATGCTTAGCTTTGAAAGGAACTGCCAAACTGTCTTGCAAAGTGGTTGGGCCATTTTGCATCACCCCAGCAGTGGATGAGAATTCTTGTTGTTCCACATCCTTGTCAGCATTTGATGTTGTCAGAATTGCAGATTTTGGCCAACTTAATAGGTGTGCAGTGGTATTTTATTGTTGTTGTCTCTATGTCTTTTCATTGCTCCTTTTATCTGTTCTCTCTGATAAATTTGCCACATTGTGTTTCACCCTTGATGAGTTCCAATTCACAAATCATCACTCTGTGTGCAGCTGAGAATTTATTCATCAATTGTTTGTTTATTGTATGTCAATGACTTTCTTTCATTTTAGAGATTTCTAATAAGTGATTTACGTAATAACGTGCTCTTTTCTTTATTTTCCCTTTTTTTAGTAATTTGGTTGCTTATTATTTTATCTGTAGTAAATTCATACTTTGATAATTGCTTTATTTGGCTATCTTTCATAACATTTCTGAATTTGATTTTGGTGGTTCTACTGAATGGAGGTTTTTGTTTGTTTGCTTTTGTTTTTTTGTGTGTGTATGTGTGTGTGTTTACTTATTCTCTCTCTCCTTCTGTTCCTTTATCTAATCTTTATCTATCCCTTTAAGCATTCTTATCAGAATTATATCTTCTATAGTGGTTCAGAGTTCCTTTTCTATGGTGATATTGTTATATTCTATATTTAGTAGACAAGTTAGCCTATAGCTACCTGTGCTCCTTGGCCTGTTTTATTGCACCTTGTTAGGTATGCAAATTTATCTAATCAAAGTATCAGATCTTTTTTTTCCCTCTCTTTTTTCCAATGTCTTTGAAAGACAGAGAGGGCAAGGGAGCACTATCTCAGTTTCTGAGTTTCTGATTTCAAGGACTCAGCAGCATGTTCCTTTCTTTCAACGGATATTTTAAATCTGTTACCCCAAAGAAGCAAAACCTCTAATTCTTCCTTTCTGACTCAGAACCAACCATACCAATATATTTTATCTATTTACTATTATGTGTTTACCTTGAAACCCCCATGTATCTTTTATAGTTTTGCTTTTAATATTTTGTTTTTTATAACTTTGTGGTTTGAGTGTGACAGGAGGTCAGGACAATGAAATAACGCCATTATATTTGGCTTGTGAACTTACCAGAATTCTCTTTTGAAGTTAAAAAAAAAAAAAATCCTTGCTATGAAATAGATTAGTCCACCCATTAAAGGAAAAGCTTTTCTAAGGATATGTGTCCTGTGTCCTGTGTTCTTTTATTGAAAGATGAGGTAATTATCTTGCTGTTAAATGCTGTGAAGTAGGAGATAAATGAGATACAGCAGCCATAAAGGATAAGATGTTAGTTAAGGAGATTTACAGATAAAATGAAAGAAAATGTACTGTGTTTGGCGGCATAATGTCTATGATAGATATGTAGAATAATTTACTATCTCATATAATTGTCGCAAGTGTTACCTTACAGTTCTGAAGAAATTACTGGCAGGTAAGGCCTTCTGAGTCCACTGGGGCGTCACTTTGCCCTGCCGAACTATTCTCTACAGGATATTTTCCAGGAATCTGTCCAGTTTTAAATGATCCAAATTATCAGGTTTTGCTAAGTGCGTTCATAGCTGAGTAGAGCATTTTATAGCGATAATAATACTGCAAGTAGCAGCTAAAAATAAGCTGATTTTACTTTCTTCTCACCATGTAGCATAGGTTAACACAAGAATTGTAGCTATTAGCACACAATCCATCCTTCCGTTAGCATCATATATAGACTAGATGCTTAAGGTCACAAGTTCTAACCTTTCAATATGTCTTGCATTCTCTAAACACCCTCAATGCCACCTCAGCTTTAATTATTTTAAAGACTATTTTTTCCAACCCTGAAAGACATCTCACTAGACTCCATCTACCTGGAATTATTGTACTTACTTTCTTTCTTGCCAGAATCATGCTAAATATTTCTAATTCATTCTTCCAATTATCGTAGTCTTTAAATATTTTCTTTTCAGGGTCGGCTTTAGCTCAAGCGGTTACTTCGCACGTGGTTACTAAATATTTTCTTTTCCTAGCTAACCTTCCTCCACCCTCTCCACCATTTCCCACATTTTATGGTTCAATTGTTTCCATTATCTTCAAACCAATTCGACTTTCCGGGTAAAAATAACCAGTATAGAGCATGGTGCAACCATTATCTACCTTGTTAAATGCAATCCATGCGTGTTCCAGCAAGTTCTCATTTTTACACACTTAGAATGTTACTTTTATTTGTAAGTGCCCATAAATCATATTCTTTGGGGAGGAAATTCAGTTTATAGTTTTTTCACGTGCACCATCTCTGTGGTTTATTCCTACCATACAGATGACACTGGTTTAATCTTATCTACAAGTTCTTTCAGGCAAATGGTCTGAGCCATTTGTCTTAGACTGATTTAGAAAATTAGGTGTTTTGTGGTTGTTGTTTGTTTGTTTATTATTTCACAGAGAGAGAGAACAGGTATGAGTAGGGGAGTGGTAGGGCGAGAGAGGGAGAGAGAAAGAGAGAGAGAGAGAGAGAGAGAGAGAGAGAGAATCCCAAGCAGGCTCCATGCTGTTAGCACAGAGCCTGATACAGGACTTGATCCCATGACCCTGGGATCACAACTTGAGCCAAAATCAAGAATCGGCCACTCAAACAACTGGTCACCCAGCCACCCCTAAAAAGCTATATTGTTTATAAAATTTTCCTTAATTATCTTTGGATTTTTTTTCTTACCAATTCTTTTTTTTTTTAATTTTTTTTAATGTTTATTTATTTTTGAGACAGAGAGAGACAGAGCATGAACCAGGGAGGGTCAGAGAGAGAGGGAGGCACAGAATCTGAAGCAGGCTCCAGGCTCTGAGCTATCAGCACAGAGCCCGACACGGGGCTCGAACTCACAGACCATGAGATCATGACCTGAGCCGAAGTCAGACGCTTAACCGACTGAGCCACCCAGGCGCCCCTTACCAACTCTGATATATCACTTTTTAAGTTAATATAATTGACAAAAACAGAGAGGGACATAAAAGAAGCTTAAAACTTTTGCACCCTATGTTCTATTAACATTTCCCATCTATTCTAAGCAGCAGGCTTCAGATTGCATTGCTCTTTCCCACCTGCCCCCCACCAAAGCTAAGGAAGTCTCCTCCTGTCTTTGCATTTTTGCAAGTATTAGTTTTATCTGGATTTCTACACTTTTGATGCTATTCTTAAGAGTATATGACATTCTTACTCATTAATTATACACTCTGTCCATCTTCATTAACTTTTAAATATGTATTTGTTCTAGAGCTTTTTGTTAGATATGATAATATCTGGAAATAATTTTTATTCCCTTTCTAATTTTTTCATTCAAAATTGTATTTTCAGAATGTCATTTGGAGGAGCCTTCAAATTTTTTTGGTATCATCATTTAAGTTTTGACTTTAGTTTTATAACTGTATTTTCCCTAAACTTTCGAAAACTTTCTTAAATCTACAATATATGTTATCTCATTGTCAAGTTTTCTTCTATTTCTTGTTAGAAACTCGTTGTTAATTGATAGTGAAGGTTGTGCCTTGTATAAGAATTACCTTTTTTTTTTTCTTTTTCAACTTCCAGCAAATAAAATTTTCCACAAGGCAAGTTAAGAATATCCCACCCTGTATCAGAACATCAATGCAAAGAGCTACCTGTTTGATCGCTCTTTAATTTAGCATGGCTTTTGGAATCAATTAATGAAGAGATGGAAAAACATTGTAAACTTATCTTTTGTGCTTGGGGCTCCAGTCTCACTATGAGGTTTGTAGGTTTGGATTTAATCTCATTTACCTTGCTAGGGGATTTATGTTTCTTTTGGACTCCTTTCTTTTATAAATTTGGTATAAATTTCTAGTATTATCTCTTAGACTATTTTTTCTCTTCCCTCATTCATTTTTAACACTCTAATACTTTAAAAAAATATCATCCATGTCTCTTAATGTCTCTTTTCTTTCTGTTTGTTTCTTTCTGCTGAGTTCTGGATAATCATTTTAGTTTTATATCTCCGCTGACGAGTACCTTCTTTAGTTCTAGATAATGTGCTATTTAACTCATCCCTCAGAGCTGGGAAGAAGGGGTTGCAAAACAGCTACAAGAACAAAACAGAAGCACACTAAAAGAAACTGTGACAGATTTATTTTGACTGTGAGTTTGAAGTATTGTTTGGAAAACCAATGATGATTTTCATCATGAATTTGGAAATATGATACTATAGCCAAAGCAGGAAACCCAAAAGAGGAAATTGTGCATTTCAAGTGTCACATCAGGTTATACTACACATTATTTGTCATAGACTGTCTCGTCCAGCAAGACAGCAGATGAAGGATGGAAATGAGAGGGAGGGGAATGTCTCAGAGGAGACAAGAGCCCCGAGTAAGGGTCCTTTTTCCATATTGATTAGGCTCAGAAGGCTTATAAGGGTGATGAACGTGCACAAAAAGACAATGAACAATGAAACCACGAACATTAACTCCTGGGCAAGAGCAAAGGGGGTTTTGAACATTAACTCCTGGGCAAGAGCAAAGGGGGTTTTGAAGATACACTGTATTAGGGGTTTGGGTCAATACAAAACAAGATCCTGGCCCCAGGCAGAAGGTTGTTTACAGCAGACATGAGGCCCCACCTCCATTTACCTAACCTTGCCTAAGGGACAAGACAGACAGAACAGGCTACCTCAGGGCCAACAAGGCATCTTTTGCAAATTAGCTCTGCTCTGGGCAACTTCAACCTGCTGTGGTCTATAGACCTGTTTATCTGTTTTTGTCCTTCCTTTCTGTGAAAGCAGGTTTCCGCTATTGTACTAAGTTGGGGAGCATTTCCACCCTGAATACCTAATCTTGTTTACCTATTCTTGGATGCGTTCATCCTAAAATTTCCTATTCCTATACCTTTGTCCTATACTGGGGACCTTTGCCCAGTTTGCCTAATCTTGTTTAGCTAATCTTGGATGCTTTCATCATGTGGCTTTCTGTTTCTTTATGCCTTGTTAGCCCATCAGTTACAAGCTCAGGGAATTCTTAAGCTTATTCCTCATGGTTATTGGTTTGTAGTTTCTGCCCGTTCAGAATGTAATAAAAACTAATTTCATAGTGTTTGGTAATAGTAATTTAATGACAATGATAATTTAACATGATATAAGAACAACTTTACCAGAGTCAAGGATTGTGGGCTCTCTATTCAAGAATAATTTCAGAAGCATTGGTTAGAAAAATTGGGGGATGGTGGCAAATGGTAATGTCTTCATGATTAACTTCACAAAGGGTACACTGTATTAGAACACAATACTATTCATCAGATCCAAGGCCATGGACACTAAGAGCTACTAAGTTGTTCATAATAACAATTATGATGTCTGACTTGTGTTTTGTTTTTTTCTTACCCATCCCCCAGTTTTACTACTTCATGCCTACACATTGTATTTAAACTATTTTATGCTGAATTTAATATCGGTATTCATTTAGTATAGACAAATTAATTTTTCAAAGTACAATGGCTGAATCATGTTTTATACACTATTTCTTGGGATCTATAGTGAAAGATTAACAAACTAAGAACTAACTTGAAGGCAATAAGTTTAAATGATACAAATTCCATCAGAGGAATAAATGAAATCCCATTAATGAATTAAAATAGTCACTAGGCCTGCAGGGTTGAATAGACTAATACAAAAAATATATATATATATAAAGAAAAGTCCGTGAGAAATTTGGTGATTTATGCATCAAACACAGAAAGAAAGAATATTCGCATGGGCAATTGCATTCAGAAGCCATCTGTAGTAGATTATATTATTGTAGAGCTAATATCCACTCTCCTTTAACTTTGTGCATAAGAGAAGTGATCTTCTCAACCCTACTGATAGTGGGTTCAGTATCTTTTGTCCCTGCTACACATGAAAAGTGTATGCCTTTGCCAGCCTCTGTCCTGTTAAGTGGGGTCCTGAGTGAGAAGGCTGCTGGACAGAACGAAATCTGACCCATAGCCTGGAGCAGAATTCTAGAGTTATCTGCAGATTGAATACTGAGAAAAAATATCAATTGTGATAAATCACTGAGATTAGAGCATATTCGTATTTAGCATTATTGCAGCTAAAGATAACATTCAAAGCTATGGTTAACACAATAGGAGAAGTAACTTCTTAACTACAAGAACTGAAATATTCTATTCTCATTGACAAAGGCCTGCCTACTTCAGGCAGAGAGACACATTGCTTTATCTTAATGCCACTAAACATTGAATATTGTGTTGTTGTTGTTGTTCTGGTCACACAGTTTTTAAAGAGGGCTCACTTGGGGCTCCTGGGTGGCTCAGTAAATTGGGCATCTGACTTCCGCTCAGGTCATGATCTCGTGGTTGGTAGGCTTGAGCCCTGAATCGAGCTCTGTGCTGACAGCTCAGACCCCAGAGTATGTTTTGGATTTTCTGTCTCCCTCTCTCTCTCTCTGCCCCTTCCCTGCTCATTCTTTCTCTCTTTCTCTCTCTCTTTCTCTCTCTCTCTCTCTCTCTCTCTCCCTCTCTCTCTCAAAAATAAACATTAAAAAAGGTTTTTTGTTTTTTTGTTTTTTTTAATTTTAAAGAGGGCTTACTTGGCTACCCGCGATTGGAGAAAAATGATATTTTTAGGCAAACATGAAAAAACTCATTTTTGGGGTGCCTGGATAGCTTAGTCGGTTAAGCATCTGACTTCTGATTTCCACTCAGGTCATGATCCTAGTGTTGTGGGATCAAGCCCTGCATCTGGCTCCGTGCTGAGTGTGGAGCCTGTTTAAGATTTTCTCCCTCTCTCTCTCTCTCTCTCTGCCTCTGCTCCTCCCCTGCTCTCTCTAAAATAAATAATAAATATTAAATTAAAAATATAAAAATATATTGTTACATGAAATTTGTCTGCATTTTTATATAAAATGAATAAAGATTTGTCAGTCTCATATTCTTGATAAATATTTCTGCTCTAGATGTGGATTTATTCTGTCTGAAATAATATCAGATTTCTGAGTTTATAGGACAAAGAACCAGATTTGAAACTGTGGTTAGTTGTCGAAGGTAACTAATGATCAACTATAGTTGTTTTTATTGTTGCTTCTGTGCCAATGAAAAAATATCTCATTTTTTTAGGCTTTGTAAATGTGAGTTATTATAACTAACAGCCCTGTAAACTGAGGAAAGCAAATATCTCACTTAAGTATTAGATTCAATGTATATATTATTACTACCATTTTGTATTTTTTTAAGCTAGGAACTTTTCATACACTGGTTTTATTGGGGGAGGGGGTAAAAAGGCAGAGAAATTGTTGTGATTCAATAATAAAATTCATGTTGCTCAATCTGTGCCAGGAAGAAAAAATGAAAAAGAAAGTAGTAACAGTTTTGCCAAAGACTTGGTTAAAATGAAATATCTCTACAGACAAAAATTTGATATCCTTCCAAGTTTAAGTTTACTTCTCAAGGTAATATATACTATTTTAAAGTCAGATAAAGCTTTCTGTTTTCTTTTTATATGACTTATAGAAGGCAAGGCTTTGCAGGAAGAAAAGCATCTTTAACCAGGAGAGGACTTTAAGATCTTTTTGTTCTCTGTCAAATTATCAAATTACCGAAATAAAAGGCAGACTTACAGAAGGAACCAGTTATGAGAAATCATATGAAAGAGAGAACCCCAAAAGAGACTTGAAGGCAAGTGAAGGAAGGACGACAGTGAAAACAAGAATACACGTTCAGAGTTGCACTGAAAATGAATCACGTGCACACTGCCCAGAAATGGCTTGCAAGGGGTTAATATTGCCACCTCCCAAGGCAGAGGGACATAAACTTAATTGGGACAGATAAATAAGAAGCCAAAGCACTGTTTTAAATGCTTTACATAGACTATCTCATTGAGACTCACAAAAACTGTATGAGTATTATAATTTTATACCCATTTTATACACGAGGAAATTGAAGCCTAGAGTGATGAAAAATCCTCCTCAAGGCTGCATTGTCCGTGTCAGAGCCCGAATTTAAACGCAGTTTGTTTAACTGTGGAGTCTGCTGCTGGGGGTGGTAACCTGGAGGGAGGAGACATACTTCCATGTGCGAGTGCTAGAAGGCTGAACCCAAAGTTAGATGTCAGAATTGAGTGCATTCTGTCTCAATTCAGAAATATTTTAGTTATGAAAAAGGCAGTTCTAATTATCTTTGTATGACATTTTTCTAAATAAAAGTTGTTTATGAGACTTGATTTTTACATCAATTAAATGTCATTCTAAGTTGCTGAATGCACCAAGTCAATCACTGAAGATTGAAATAATGCTAAATAATTGGGGTAATTGAACGATCTCTCTTTTTTTTTCCTCCATGGATTTGTCTTATATTTGCAAGTCAAAGTGAAATAAAGGAGGGGTGTCTAGGCGGCTCAGTCAGTCAAGTGCCCCACTCTTGATTTCAGCTCAGGTCATGATCTCACAGTCCTGAGATCGAGTTCTGCGTTGCCCTAGGTGTGGGGTGTGGAGCCTGCCTGGGGCTCTTTCTCTCTCACTCCTCCTATGCCCCTCCTCGACTCTCTCTCTAATTTTTTTTTTTTTTAATTTAAACAAAGTTAAATAAAAGATAAAATTATGCCAAGACAATTTAGGCATTACCAAATTATAGCTAGGCTCATTTATTATGTTTCATATTTTTTTCAGAGGTGCTCAGAGTCCCCTAGGTATAATTTATAATTATATAGGTTACTAACTGTTCTGTTTACAAATAAGGAAGTGATAACAACACCTAACTGTGCATTGGCATAATAGCACTCAGCCAGATGATTAATTCTACAAAGAAGGGCAGCGCTGACCACGAGTTACTTTTGCTGATACAGTCGCTTAATCCCAAGCTGAGTTCGTTACAGAAAAACCATGGCAATGATTTTGCTACGGTTCTAGTAGGAGAGTCTTTATGGTTCAAATGATTTATAGAATTTAATACATGCGCTTGACACTTGCCAAGAAATTGGTTATCACTTTTTTGTTTGTCTGTTTTCCAAACCAATATTTGGAATGTTGTTTGGCCTATGGTATGTCCAACACATGACAGCAAATGGGACATCTAGCCTGAGGCATGCAAATAAATCAGAGAAATATAACATGTGATCTTTGATTTTAAATTGAACTATTGTTCTTAGTATATAACACGTTCTAAAGCAAAGTGACTCCCATGCTTGCTGGACAAAGAGATAAACCTTACTACCGATTCGGGGCATTGTAGTTTGAGATTCAACCAACACATGAAGGAAGTCCAAAGAAACCGATTATTTCAAGTATATTTGTTTTGATCCATACTGTAAAAATCAGCTACTCAGAAGTTTAACATTTAGAATAATGTGTAATACAAGAAAAATTATAATGCTCAATATTGTCTAACAAAATATAGTAGGAGAGAAACTAAAATTTTAGAAAACAACATGAATGGATGTGTTAAACAAAGATGCTTGCAAGGTTCAGGCACATTGTAGTGTAAGTTAATAAATAACAGTGACAGTATTAACAGTAAGTTAATAAGTAACAATTGGAAATTTAATTACATACATCGTTAATAGTGAGTCTATTATAAAGGATTTGAGAAGGTGATTAAATGAGATGTTTTTTTTAAAATGCCAATTTCAATGAGAGATCATACAATTGAAAATTTGTTAAGAGAAGGACACCTGGGTGACTTACTTGGTTGAGCCTCCACTTTGATTCAGGTCATGATCTCATGGTTCCCAAGTTCAAGCCCCACATTGGCTTCCTGATGTCAGCCTGTCAGTGCAAAGCCCGCTTTAGATCCTCTGTCCCCCTCTCTCTGTCCCTCCCCTGCTTGCACTCTCCCAAAACACAAATATTTAAAAATCTGTTAAGAGAACAGATCTGTCTTAAGTGTTTCCACCACAGTAAAATCCCTTTTAAGCCCCTAACATGATTGACATGTATTTAATGTTCAATACCAGAAACATTTATTTTTTTTTTCTTTTTATCGAAGCTGACTGTTGGGGTTATTACTGAGGATGACGAGATTTTACACAAGGCTTGGCCAGCTAAAATGTAACACGGAGAATTCTAGTGGGCTACAGTTAAGCTTGGGAGGGACGTGGGTCTCTTGGAATGGGAGGCGGCATGACCCCCCCACCCCCCCAACTCCCCTCCAGCCCCCCCCCCCCCCGATTGTGGAATTCCCTGCCGGCCCTCTCAGGTATTTCTACAGTCCTTGGGGAACTCCGTCATCTATATATTGCATGCAAAGTTTAGCAAATCAATGGGACACATAGACCCTCGCTGCATAGCTCTGATTTGATTAGTCTCTTGTGATATCTCACCTTTAAGTCATGCACCCTTTGTTGTTGCATGACTGAAATGTTGCGTGCCCTGTGTACACGACAAGCCATCTGAGATTTGCGACTGGCCTGACACTTCAATAAATGAAAATACAAGCAAGGCGAACGGGGGTCTTCGTCTGTGAACGTTGGCCCCATGCCTTCTCCTCTCTTTCTTAGCAAAGTGTGGAGCCATCAGCCTTTCATCCTTCCACGCAGGGTTTGCTGGCCATTCCCTGAGGTTGACATATAATAATAGTTTTCAGTGTACAGTCTAGTGTTTCCACAATTATACACATTATGGAATGCTCATCATAAGTGGAGTTGCCATCTGTCGCCATACAAAGTTATTACACTATTATTGACTGTATTCCCTATGCTGTACATTACATCCCCATGACTTGTTTATTTTATAACTTTAGTTTCTACCTCCAGTCCCCTTCACCTATTTCACCTCCCTTTGCCTCCCCACAACCAGTAGCTTGGTCTCTATACGTTTCAATCTGTTTCTCATATTGTTGTTATTGTTTATTTGCTTGTTGTTTGTTTTGTTTTTTAGACTCCGCATACAAGTGAAATCATATGGTATTTGTCTTTCCCTGCCTCATTAATTTCACATACATAATACCCCTAGGCCCATAAAGTTTTAATTTTTTTAAAGAAATACATCATGAATACATCAAACTTGAAAAGCTTCTGCACAGCGAAGGAAACTTAATAAAGTCAAAAGTCAAACTACTGAATGGAAGAAGATATTTGCAAACCATATAGCTGATACAGCTCTAATAAACAATCAGATCAAAATGTATAATAATCTGATTAAAAGTAAATCAAATGTCAAAATCTCAAAATCACAATATCAGCTCACACCTGTTGGGAAAGCTATCACCAAAAATACAGGAAATAACAAGTGTTAGTAGTGATGTGGAGAAAAGGGAACGCTTGTGCATTGTTGATGGGAATGTAAGTTGGTGCAGTCGCTATGAAGCATGGTAAGGAGGTTCTTTAAAGAAAAGAAAGAAAGAAAACAAATATAACTACCATACGATCCAACAATTTCATTTCTAGATATTTATCCAAAGGAAATAAGGAAAATACATTTGCACCCCCATGCTCACTGTAGTGTTATTTACAGTGGCCAAGACATGGAAACAACCTGAGTGTCCATTGACAGAAGAATGCATAAAGAAAAAATGTGTATATATACAATAGGATATTATTCAGCAGAAAGAAAGAAAGAAAGAAAGAAAGAAAGAAAGAAAGAAGGAAGGAAAGAAAGAAAGGAGGGAGGAAGGAAGGAAGAAAGGAAGGAAAGAAAGAAAGAAAGAAAAAGAAAGAAAGAAAGAAAGAAAGAAAGAAAGAAAGAAAGAAAAAGAAGAAACCTTACCATTTTCATCAATGTAGATAGATCATGAGGGTATTATGCTAAGTGAAGTTAAAGTCAGAGAGAGAAAGATATACTGTATGACCTCACTTACATGTAGAATCTAAAAGAAAACAAAACAAACCCAAACCAAACTCCTAGATACAGGGAGCAGTGCTTGCCAGAGTTGAAGAGAGGGAAGTGGGTGAAATATAAACTTGCAGTAAAATAAATAAGTCCTGAGGATATAACACACAGCATGGTGACTATAGTTAACAATACTGTATTATATATTTGAAAGTTGCTAAGAGAGCAGATCTTAAAAGTTCTCACCACAAGAAAAAAATATTTTAACTATGTGTGGTGATGGATGTTAACTAGACTTATTGTAGCTATCATTTTGCCTGAAGCTAATATAGTGTTAAATGTCAGTTGTATTTTAATATAAAAAAAAGGTTTAAAATGTATTATACCTATAAGAGATCATATTTTAAGAAAAAATACAATGGTGCATTTTAGTAACATTTTGTCTATACCACAATATTTTTTTTAAGTTTATTTTATTTATTTTGAGAGAGAGAGAGAGAAAGAGAGGGAGAGCACATGAGCAGTGGAGGGGTAAAAAGTGAGGGAGAGAGAATCCCAAGCAGGCTCTGTGCTGGCAATGCAGAGCCCAACATGGGGCTTGTTTTCACAAACCATGAGATAATGACCTGGGCTGAAATCAACAGTTAGATGCTCAATCAACTGAGTCACACAAGCACCCCGAAAGCACAATATTTTTTAACTATTTCTTTTTTTTTTTTGGTAGGTATTTTCACTTTATTTATGTATTTATTTAATTCCTTTAAGAAAAAGAGAGAGAGAGAGAGAGAGAGAGAGAGAGAGAGAGAGAGAAAGTGAGCAGGGGAAAGGGACAGAGGGAGAGAAAGAAAGAATCCCAAGCAAGTTCCATGCCCAGCACAGAGCCCAACATGGGGCTCGATCCCACAACCATTAGATCATGACCTAAATCAAAATCAAGGGTCAGATGCTTAACCAACTGAACCATCCAGGTGCCTCTAACAATATTTCTACTTAATAACTTAGTAGAATAAATTTCTCATTAATTTACTTTTCCACACGTACTGATCTTGTCAGAGATATATTAACATCTGAAATATTGGATATTTTCCATCTGTGAATAGAAGTTAACAAAACATAGTTCTCAATTAGCCACCTTTAATTACTTTAAAATGTTTTAAATTATTTCATAGTTTTGCAGTTTAATGTGTTTTATGATTTTCACTTCCTTTCGTCTTCTACCTCTTTTTTTATTTGACCAATCATTTAGTTAATTATGCAGACAAACTAGTGAATAAAATTTTTTATGCAGCATCACAATCAACTCTTTCTTTTAGAGTGGCCACTTAAAAAAAAAAAAAAACATATGAGAAAGTGTTCTTTTATTTTAACAAAAAGTATATTTCCCTTGTAGGTATATTGAAGGTGTCTTAGCAATTTCTATATTGAAATTTTTATGTATATAAAAATCATTGTTTCCTTTTTTTTAATCTTTAAGTACTTTATTTCCTCTCATTACTTTCCTGCACTAGCTAGGACCCACCAGTACAAAACTGAATAGAAATGGGAAAGGTTTCATTTTTTTTTCATGTGAAATCAGATCACCCTATCATTTGAGATTAAATTGAATTTGGCTTCAGTTACTATCCCACACGCATTGGCTATTCTCAACATATTTTCCAATCTTTTAGGGAATCTCAGCTATATTGATATTTCCCTTCCTTACCACTGACTTTTGATGCCAGGATAAGAATATATAGAGCTTCATTGAGCTCAGTCTAGACAGATATAATCCAGACAGTTCAACACACCCACAGCACCTGCGTGACTTATACAAGTACTCAGTGTTTATTGCCATTTGCTCAGATTTGGGCAATTTGTTGGCACGGCAAAAGCTAACACAGGATGCGAAACACTAAAAGAAGTGGAAACACAGAGATGCTTCTCCTGGATATTTGTGCAGGACTATGCATAAATAATCAGAACATCTAGTTGAAATAAAAATAACCTATGTGGCTTAGAATTCAGAGAAACATCTACTTCGGCGCTTGGTGTGTATGAACATTGAGACCTTAAAAAACTGAAGGAAGATCTCTAGTTGAGATCTAAAACAAATATATGTATCTGAGCACAGGGAAACTAGAGAATAAATTTCACTCATAATATTTAGAACGTTCTACATGGGATGTCTTGCCTAATGAGCATCATGATCTACCCCATATATGTAATCGATGGCTACTGAGAGCTTGCCTACGGATCAAATATACTCAGTGATTTAGTTTGTTACCTAGCAAAACGTAACGTAAACATAAAATGTTAAATGTTATAGTCCCCTTTTTTGAATCTGTGAAATAGGGGAAATATTATTGGCCTCAAGACTTTTTTATAAAGATCAAACCAGTGATGTTAGACCAGTGATGTTAGACCATTTGCTTTTACTGTCTTGCTAGAACACAGAAGCTAGAACCAAAACTTTGCTACTAGATAGTCTGTTGCTGCCCTCCCGACTTGGGTAGCTCATATAGACAAGACTAAGCTCCTTAGTACAGCATTGTCTCCTTAACCCCCACCACCTCCTGAGTCACTTTGGTTTTTATTTTTTTAATATTTACGTATTTACTTTGAAAGAGAAAGAGCACATGCAGGGGAAGAACAGAGAGAGAATGACAGAGAGAATCCCAAGCAGGCTCTGCACTGTCAGCACAGAGCTCAATGGGGGGCTCAAACTCAAGAACCATGAGATCATGCGTCACATGAGCCAAGGTCAAGAGTTGGACGCTTACCCCACTGAGCCACTCAGACGCCCCTGAGTATCTTTCATTTCAACTAATGGCAACTCTGTTTCTCAGTTGCTCATGTCCACAAAGCTGCTGTGGTCCTAGATTTCTCTATTTCTGTTCTAGTCCACATCTTGTCAGCAATCTACTGTGCTGACTCTACTTTCAGAGTATTTCCAGAATGTGACCACCTGTTACCACTTCATAGCCACCAACCTGGTCCACATCACCTGCATCTCTCACCAAGATTAATGCAACTGGTCTCTGCAACTGGTCTAATGCAACTCCTCACTGGTCTCTCTACTCTCTCCTTTGCCTTCTGTTGCCTTTCTTTGTCTACACTCAATCTAAGAATTGAAGTCAGTCCATTTCTCTGCTAAAAAACATTCAGTGGCCTTCTATTTCTTTCAACCAACAGCCAAACGTTTTTGTTTGTTTGTTTGTTTTTACCATACCCTCCAAAGTCCTGCAATTATCTGGCCTGTGTAACTTGTCTGACCTCATTTCTTCCTTCTCACTAACACTCTCGCTCCATTCACTGACAGGCTTCTCCGTTGTTCCTTGAACTAAGTAGATATGGACTTAGCTCAGGGCCCTTCACCAATGCTGTTCGCTTTATCTGGAATACTCTTTTCCCCACATCATCCCAATACTGGCTCTCTTTCGTTATCTCAGTTCTCCTTATCAGTGATGCCTTCCCTAGGTGCCCTACCTAAAAATTATCCATATGTTTTCACAGGCATACATATACGTTTCATATTCCCGTCAGTTTTTATTTTTCTACAAAGCACTTAGTGCACTAACGAACAGTATATTACAAGGAGACTCCACACAAAGAGAATCAATAAGATATATATATATCATCCTATCTATCTCTTAATATATTATTACGAGATTGATTTTAAGAAATTGTCTACCATGACTGTGAGAAACATTAAGGCCGAAATTGATAGAGGAGGCCAACGGGCAGAAAACTACAACAGCAGTTGATGTTGTCGTCTTGAGTCTAAAATGTAAAGGGCAGGACTTAAGTCTGGAAATTCAAGCGACATTGTTATATCAACGTGTCTAGGGAATCAACTGATTGACAAGGATTATGTAATGTCCCTCAAGTCAACTGACTGTAGATGTTAATCACATGTACGAAATACCTTCCCAGCAAAATTGAGACTAATATTTGACCAAACAACCAGGCAACCTACCCAGGTAAACACATAAAATTTGACGATCACATATAGTATCTATTATACTTTTTACAAAGTCATATTTGTTTTCTGCCTCTCCCAATAAAATTTAAGCTCTGTGAGAACAGACTGTTGTCTGCTTGTTTACAAAAGTTTGTCCACTGTTCAGAACACTGCTTGGGAACTCACTAAATATCTGATTTGATGAATGAATTTATGTTGGATTGTCGAGGGATGTTTAAAACTAATTAGTGAACCTTACGTACCTCACCACTCACATCAAAATTATATGAGGGGCAAGGGTGCTTGGGTGGCTCAGTCGGTTAAGTGTCCAACTCTTGATATCAGCTCAGATCATGATCTCATGTTTGTGGGATCGAGCCCCACATTGGGCTCTGTGCTGACAACGTAGAGCCTGCCTGGGATTCTCTCTCTCCCTCTCTCTCTGCCCCTCCCCCACATTCTCTGTCTCTCAAAATAAACATAATTTTTTTAATTACATGAATCAAAAGACTGATATAAAAAAAGTATTCTTTAGGATTGCAGTTAGCGCACTGTGCAAAAAGAGTCAGTGTGGGTGAGGCAACAGTCACACAGTTGCTGGGGGAATAGTTGTGAGCACTAGCCACAGAGAAACTCAAAGAAATGTCAACAAGAGGTCCTGAGCATAGGGAGGAAAAACAAAAAACAAAAAAACCTTGAAATTTCCCATGGAAGAATGAACCAGCTCTAACTGCTTACCATGCCCTGATACCAAATCCCAAAAACATAAGCCAAAAAAACCAAATGCCCACCCGCTCCCCCTAAAACAAACAAACAAACAAACAAAAAATATAGAAAAAAACACATTTTTTTCTAGTTATCGGCTCAAATCCTGGAAGGGTAGAGAAATTCAGAAATGGTGGGAAGAGAGGAATATAGGTAGGGTGGAGATCAGAAACTCAGAAAGTGGCCATCACCACTCTGTCAATCCTCATCCGTCGTCCTGAAGCAATAGCTAGCTGGGAGAAGAAAGAAGCTCTAAATTAGATAAGAATCTTCACTTTTTTTTTTTTTTAATCTTACCACTGGAGTGAATGTTTTAACTATAGAAATGGACTGTTTGGGCTTAAAATACCTAGAGGAATGTTTATTTTCCAAGAGTGATTGAGAATGTTATTAGTCCAGCTTAATTGTTCATCTAATGGCTTGGTAAAAACAAGGAGTCCTCAGATAGGTTTTATGGGGCAGTGGGAAATTTTTCCTTAAAAAGTTGTCAGCACACCTGAGTGGCCTAGTCGGTTGGGCGTCCAGCTTCGGGTCAGGTCACGATCACACGGTTGGTGAATTTGAGCCCCACACGGGGCTCTGTGCTGACAACTCAGAGCCTGGAATCTGCTTCGTCTTCTGTGCGTGTGTCTCTCTCTCTCTGCCCACCCCCCCCACACACTCAATTGTGGGAGGGCGCATACGCGCGAGCTCTGTCTCTCTCAGGAATAAATAATTTCTTTTTAAGTTGTCTAATGCTTACACCCTCTTGAATGTAGCCCATTTAGAAAAATAAAGCACATATAACTGTCTTAGTGTGGTATTAGACAGATAGTAGGAATTTCACAAGTAATAACTATCAGTGCCATTAGAATTGGATGTTGACTTTTCTTTGATGGCTAGCATTCTATAAAATGTTAGTTACTGAAAACAAACTAGTTAGACAGGAAGCACATACCCATGGAAAAACCTGTCTTTATATGTGTATATCCATCATCTCTAACTTATATCAGATGTTCAGTTGTTATTCTTCAAGGGGATGGTAGTCAGAGGAAGAATAACCGAATTTCAAAATGAATGAAAAACTATGCATTATAGGAATTCAAAAGGAAACAGATCAGATTTGGCTAGAATGTGAGAGAGGATTTGTGGATAGGGGAAGCCACTGATCATGGGAGGACAAATAATTAATGGATTGAAGGAGACAGGTTTGGCGGAGCTAGCTGAAGATGGGGGTACAAGAAAGGTAACTGGAAAGAGCACGAAGAACGTAACCAAAGTTATACTAATGTTTGTGGTGAACTGAGACCCTTGATGCATTTTACCCTGAATTTCTGGTGATTATATTATCCTCCTCAGTGAATAGGAACCCTGTATGCGTATCATGGCCACTTTTTAATTTTTGTAACAAAATATCTTTGTTCCATAACGTCCCTGTTTCTGGTAGTCATAGTCTATTTTGACTATGAATTGGTCTGTGAATTTCAGCAGTGTAGCAAATGCACAGATCACTGATAAGAATGCTGATGTGGAGAGTAATTTTATTTTAATTTTAGCAGCAGTGATCTTTAAGTTGTCTAAAAACTCAAGTTGGCTTAACCTAAACTCTTCAAATATAAAAGGGGTTTCTGAATTGGAACTACAGAAAAAATATTTACATGTCACTAACCTAGAAACTGGGAATAAAACTAAGAGCCATTTCTTCGACCCCTGGAAAAAAATAAAATTAGCAAGATTATTCCTTTGAATTTTGTTTGTTTGTTGGTTTGTTTGTTGGAATGCAGCTATTTGGCATGTAATAGTGTGTATATTCCTAGTGGGCAAAGGTATGTGCTGTCACTCATTTTGCTCGAGAAACATGTAACACGAAATAGAGAAAGCAAAACGCATCTCTGTTATAAGACTTGAAGCAAATAAACACATTTGTTAAAAATTAAAAGTTCTTGTTTTACATTCCCAGTTAAAATAGTACCTTGTATAAATGCTAATCATTAGAGAAAATTTCTGACAGATCCGTTAGATACTAGAACTATTCTTCTGGCCCCATGAAGATTCTCTTTCCCAAAACTTAAACAAAATTGTTACCGTAAATTGAAATAATTTGACTTTGTGTGTTTATGGAAAAAGTCTTTTTAAGCTTTTACTTTTGGGGGCACCTAGTTGGCCCAGTTGGTTAAGTGCCCAACTTTAGCTCAGGTCATGATCTCGTGGTTCATGGGCTCAAGCCTCACGTTGGGCTCTGTGCTGACAGCTCAGAGCTTGGAGCCTGCTTCGGATTCTGTCTCCCTCTCTCTCTCGGCCCCTCGCCCACTCATGCTCTCACTCCCTCTCTCAAAAATAAATAAGCATTAAAATAATTACACTCTTATCTTTCATGACAAGTTGCTAAATATGTATCACACATAAAAATCATGATGCAAAAATTTTAATTACTTACAATGTGCTTCCACAGAAAGGCTGCTACAAGAGTCATGTCAACTGAAAATAACCTTGTCTAATACATCCTCAAATCAGAAAGCCTACATTACCAGACCTGCAGATAATTTCTCTCATTTTTATGTTTTTTAAAAAGTAAAAAAAAATTAAATTATGAATGTGAAAATGTAATCTGAATCATAATAAATTTAAACACGAACACTTACATGCATGCATACTTCACATTAAGTTTGCGAAGTACTCCCTTCCCAATTATATTGGCTTACTTGCGTATCCTATCTTTTTTGGAACTGGTTCAACAAAAACATGACAAGATAAAATAAACCAAATACTCCGCATAAGTCATATTGATTCCGAAAGTCTTGACGGGGAAGGTGACCGACATTTTAAGTTTCAGATGCTTGGATCTCCGGTCACTATCTTTCAGAAGTGTCTCAGCAGTGAAGATGGTTTACTCATCAGTATCAATGACAGTAGATTATTAGTGGTATATTTTCAAACCCACTCTGCCGTTGTATTACCACAGAATGCAAATGAACTCACAGGTACATCAAAGGCAGTGAGTTATTTTCCGTAACTCACTCTTGTTTGTTCTTATAATCAGCACACAGATGGTACAGCCTACTTACTGGGAGCAGCTCGCAGCAGACAGCATATTTCTTTGGTTTGCGCTGAATCTACTAGTTATCTCCATGAGTATTGCTGAGCTAAAGGAGGAACATCTGTTGTGATGGTCCTTTAGACAATAGACCCTATGAAATAGTTGTAATCATTCAAATCTATACTAAATTAACATCATTAAAACTGAGCTGATTTACTTATGCTTAGAGAACAAAGATGCCACACACCATAGAACTTGCATCGATATCTAACCATTTCATGACTATTCTAAGTTTTTAAATGATGTTTAGTTATTGAGATAAAATACATAAAAGCCCAGTAATTGTCTTCTTGGGAATAGGCTGAAATTGATCGAAATGATCAAAAGTAAAGTTACACGAATTCTTAGGGATTGCATTTGCTTATGCTAATGGTCTTCATGATTTTAAGTATGCTAGACAAGTTCTGTGGGGTTGAAGAGAGCTAAACACTGGAAAATATTGGAGTAACAAACAAGGTTATGAATTTTGGTGATCTAGCCATTTCAATAACCGTAAACTAATTCGGATTACGTATCTTATTATAAATATGCAAAGGACTAAAGTGTTTTATATCCCAGAAGCTTATTATGTGTCTATTAGTAGTCCATCTAATATCCAACTGAATTATTCATTAAATTTTCAGATTTTAGGTAATCACCCCCAGAGATTCTGACTTAAGAAGTTAAGGGAATAGAGGGTGCTGGGGTGTTTTCCTCTGGATTACTAAGCATCCAACTCTTGATCTCATAGTTCCTGAGATCAAGCCCCACATTGGGCTCTGTGCTAACATCACAAAGCCTGTTCGGGATACTCTCTCCCTGTCTCTCTGCCTCTCCCCCTGCTTGCGCGCTCTCTCTCTCCCAAAATAAAAAAAAATAAGCATTTAAAACATTAAAAAAAAAAAAAAAGTTAAGAAAGGAGTGTAAGAAATCAGGGAAAGACTATAAGGAAGAGAAGTCCTAAATTTTTGAAACTTAGATAATTATGATGTAGGCCATTCTTAATTCAATCATAAAGAAAATGTGATATAAAGTATGCTTCATACCATTTTCCTGCTCTCTAAAATCAAAGGATGGAAAGTATGTTTATTCTACAAGTGAAAAAAAAAATACAAATAACATCAACAAGAAATTTCTAATTCATCTCCTAAAGCAAAGCATAGAGGATATTCATTTAGTAGCTATTGATTTAGTTGGCACCCACTTTATGTATAAGCTTGCTTTTGTTTGCAAATAACAGAAGACTACATGCTTATCTCAAATAGAAACAAATTATCACATCACATTACAAAGAGTATGGAAGTAGAGAAACTTTTGGTTTGTAAATTCAGCAGCTCAAGGGTATCCCTTAAGGACTCAGATTCTTTTCAAAGTTTAGCTCTGCTTTCCAAACCTGTTGTTTTACCCTCTGATGGGCTCTTCTGGACAGGAGAAAGTTACAGCAGCTGTAGGCTACAACCAGACTTGATATAAAGGAGTCTACTATTTCCTTCCTTTGTCCCTTTTTTCCATCTTCCTTTCTTCCTACCCTCCTTCTCTTCCTTTCCCTTCTCGTACTCCCATGTCCTTGTCTGTCTCCTCTCCCCCCCTTCCCCCCACTCTCTGCTTCCCTCCCTCCTTCTGTCTCTCCAGGGTAAAATAAACTTTCATACAGATTTCAGGCAGCTATCTCTGATGAGCATATTGGTTAAAATAAGTCTACAAGTTAATACAGGTCTATGGCTAACTACATCACTGCAAAGGGTCATGAACCGCCATAATTGGTTTAAACTGATTAGGGTTTGATAACTGGAGTTGAGGATGACCTGACCTAAATCCTATGGTGAAGAGGTGAACGCCTGTACAAAATGTAGTTTCCACCAGAAGTGAAGAAGGGGAGACTGGTTCACAGTCATATCATCAAAAGTTTTTCCTAGTATTTCTTAAGCATTTTACCAAACATTCTATCTGGTTATGTACTATTTTATCCCAGAGAGCTGTGAAGCATTAAAAACAGTACATTCTTGTTTTTTGTTTTTTTGTTTTTTTTTTTTTAATGGTTAGGACAAATTTTTTTAATGGCTTAGAATACAAGTTGAACATTTAAAATTGTTCTCTATTCCTTCTGTTAATTTCAGAACATAAAAATATAAAATATAAAGCAAAATTTAGTGAATATGGGCAATGTTCTCTTCTCTTCAGTGATCAAATAAGAGACCAGAAGAGCCACTAGTTTGGGAGTTTCAGAGCGCCCTTGATATTTAAACTTGCTCTTGCTTTTTCCTTCTTTGGCTTTAATAGAGTTGATGCAGTATGCTATTTTCTTTTTTAGTATCACTGATTACTGTGCAAAGGAGATAAAAAAAAAAAGGTTAAAAAAATGATACATTACTTAAGGCAATCAGATTTTCTGTTTTCAATATGATTCTTCATGCCTCCAGATCTCCAAATGGCCAGTGTTTTCCATATGCTGCCTATCTCATAGGAAGCAAACCACTAGCTGGTCAGATAGCTTTTTCCCCTCCCCTAGTGTATCTGTATGCACTGTAGTTCACAAGGCACCAAACAAGAATGACAGAAATCTGAAATCAAAGGACATCAAGATGTTATGGCTTCTCAGTATCTGTGATTGGTGTATTATTTACTTAGATGAGTACATGTTTGTTCCTACTCATTAACCATGGTGATTGCCAATGGAAACTGAAGTCACTTAAGCTGATAACCAGCCCTGTCATCCATAAAGCACAATTTTGAAAAAAATAAAAAGTAAAAAAATGAACAACTCCATGTCTAGTTTAATGTGTATTGTTAGACCGCTTCAGTCGTGTATCTTAACCATAGGATGTTTACAGTGTTTTCCCTTAAAATGGATACAGATCTGGGGCGCCTGGGTGGCTCAGTCGGTTGGGTGTCCAGCTTCGGCTCAGGTCATGATCTCTCGGTTTGTGGGTTCGAGCCCCGCGTCAGGCTCTGTGCTGACAACTCAGAGCCTGGAGCCTGCTTCGGATTCTGTGTCTCCCCACCTCTCGGCCCCTCCCATGCTCATGCTCTGCCTCGCTGTGTCTCTCAATAATAAATAAACATTAAAAAAAAGTTAAAATATTGATACAGATCTTATGTATATTTATGATGATAAAAGTAAATCCACATAATCATATTATGGCAGATTGACACATATAAACCCTGAATTCTATTTTACCACAATTATATTCAGCTAAGAACAAGAACAAGCTCCAACCAAAACAGTGCCTTGAACAAATGAAAACTGTATTTTTTTTTTTTTCACGTACAGAAAGTTCAGACTAGAGAATTCAGCATTAGAGCAGAGGGTCAGGTGCCTTAATATCTTTCCTGTCCTTGCCCTTGGTGGTAAGTCTCATTTTTATGTTCTCCAGATGGCTGCCAGATCTCCAGCCATCCCATCAATGTGTCAGACACAAAGAAAGGAAAGAACAAAAGGAATGCATAGCCCCAAAGCCCTAGAAGACTTTTGCCTTCTTCACATTGGCCAAAATATGTCACGTGAGAGAGGAAGGTGGGACATTTTTTTATTATTACATTGTTAAAAGCTGGCCTTATTAATACTACAGATCTAACAGATATTTGTGGCAAGAAAGAAGGGAGGATAACCGGGGGGGGGGGTGCTCTGAGCAGTACCGCCACATTCATCAGTATGAAAGGAACTTACGGTGACCAGTTGAACTCTCATAAAGAAGGGTAACGAACGGATAAGATGAAGTTCAAAATCTAAGGTATTTTTTTTTAAGTGGGAGAATGTACTGGATAGAGCACAAAGATTAAGAAGTACGTTGAACCTTCCCTTTAGGACCGGTAGAATCATATCCGCGTTCACAGATTCCAATGAATATTTCTATTCTGAAAGCTCTCAGGATACATAATTGTAACCCTCTCGTTTTCATTCATGATTCAAAGCATGGAGATGCCCAAGGCCCAGATGCTATTTAATATGCAATGTGTGCAAAAGTGGACTTCTCTGCCCCTCAACTGCATCTGTTCTCAGCTCCCCTCTTCCTCATATTTGCAGCACCAACCTCTGTCTCTCGGGCTTAAAACTCCACAGTTAAAGTTGGTTCCTTTTTTTTTTTTTTTTAATCTTTTATATGCAATTATTTTCCGACTCCAGTGGCTTCTACCTCTAAAATTCCTTCTGTAACTCATTCTTCGGTTCTTACTGCCACTATCTTTTTTAAAATTATTTTATTAAAAAAAATTAATGTTTATTTATTTTGAAGAGAGAGACAGAGAGATAGAGTTTGAGTGGGGCAGGGGGCGACCGAGAGAGAGGGAGACACAGAATCCAAAGCAGGCTCCAGGCTCTGAGCTGTCAGCACAGAGCCTGACTTGGAGCTTGAATTCACTAACAAGGGGAGATGGTGACCTGAGCCAAAGTTGGACACTTAACTGATCGAGCCACCCAGGTGCCCCTTTACTACCACTATCTTGACTAAGGTTCTTAAATATTAATGTCCAGCTAATTATTTTCCAAAATTGTATTGCAATGTCATATCAGTTCCTTAATAGAAAAGTATGGAAAGGATTACAATTACCATTAAAATGCTAGGACCACCCACTAGAATTCAAGCCTCCCAATAACATCACTCTAAAATATTTTCCAGCCTTAATGTGTACTCCTCCTCTATGTGGACTTGCATTCCAGCCAAACTTGGTTATTTCTTTTCCAAACATTCGCACTTTTTTCAACACCTGAACTTTTGTTCATCGTATACCCCTCTGCCTGGTGAACTCTTGCTACTGTTTCTCCCTGCTGATGTTTTAGTCACTCATCGAGGTCAAATTCAATATTGCTTTGTCCATCAAAGGCCTCCTTGCTTTACCCAACTGACTCTGGTTTCTACCTTCTTTGACCCTCCATCACATTTTATTGTTGTTCTTAATTTTTTAATGTTTATTTATTTATTTTGAGAGACAACGAGTAAGAGTGGGGGAGAGGCAAAGAAAGAGGGAGACAAAGAGAATCCGGAGGAGGCTTCACACGGTTGGCACAGGGGTTGAACCTTCCCTTGCCACAAACTGAACCATGAGATCATGAACTAGGCTGAAATCAAGATTTGGACACTCAACCATCTGAGCTAACCAAGTGTCCCTATTTTTTAATTTTTGGAAGTATTCCACTTATTTGAATTTTAATAATTTTTTAAGGTTTATTTTTGAGATAGAGGAGAGAGAGAGAGAGAAAGCATGAGTGGCATCGAGGCAGAGAGAGAGAGAGAGAGAGAGAGAGAGAGAGAATCCCAAGCATGCTCTGAGCTGACAGCACAGAGACCGATGCAGGGCTTGAACCCATAAACCATGAGATCATGACCCGAGAGAAAGTCAGACACTTAACCAATTCAGCCACCCAGGCGTGCCCCACTTACTTGGCTTTTAATGTAAGTGATTAGATCTCTGTATGTTCCCTCAACTAGAGTGCATTTAACAGAGAATAAGAATAACTTTATATTCCCCTTCTACAAAGCACAATGTAGAAATGCGGTTTCTTTACATGCCCCGAATTTGTATTGTGAATCAGAACTAAGACACTCTAGATAGAGCCCAGGGTCCCTTCCAGAGTGTAACTTCTGGTTACCACTCTGCGGTAGCAGCAGTCAAAGTGAAGAGGGACTAATGCAAATAAAACCTGAAGCAAAGGATGATGACATTCAGCAAAATATCTTTGTGCTCAGACCTCCCAAGCTGTGGTTCAGAATGATATTTACTTCATGCAATTATTCGAAGTATTAAGTTGGATATGGCTATGAAATTATTATAGGAATATTAATGTGCTTTTTAAAAGTTATTTTATTTCATTTTTTTCCATATTTTTAACATTTAAATCCAAGTTAGTTAACATACAGTGTAGTATTGGTTTCAGGGGTAGAACCCAGTGATTCAGCGCTTACGTAAACACCCAGTGCTCATCACAAGTACCTTCCTTAATGCCCATCACCCGTTTAGTCCATCCTCCCACCAATATCCCCTCCAGCAATCCTCAGTTTGTTCTTGGCAGTTAAGGGTCTGTTATGGTTTGCCTCCTTCTCTCTATTTATCTTACTTTTGCTTTCCTTCCCCCCAGGTTCATCTGTTTTGTTTCTTAAATTCCACATATGAGTGAAATCATGTGATATTTGTCTTTCTTTGACTAACTTATTTCTCTTAGCATGAAACTCTCTAGCTTCATCCATGTCATTGAAATGGCAAAATTTCATTCTTTTTGATCACTGAGTACTATTTCATTGTATGTATATACCACATCTTCTTCGTCCATTCATCAGTTGATGGACATTTGGGCTCTTTCCATAACTTGGCTATTGTTGACAGAGCTACTCTAAACATTGGGGTGCATGTGCCTCTTAGATAAGAATCAACATTTTTGTATCTTTTGGACAAATACCTAGTAGTGCAATTGCTGGGCCATAGGGTAGTTCTATTTTTAATTTTTTGAGGAACCTCCATACTGCTCTCTAGAGTGGCTGCACCAGTTTGCATTCCTACCATCAGTGCAAGACTGTTCCCCCTTTTTTTCACATCCTCGCCAACATCTGTTGTTTCCTGAGATGTTCATCATAGCTGTTCTGACAGGTGTGAAGTCATATCTCATTGTGGTTTTGATTTGTATTTCCCTGATGATGAGTGATGTTGAGTATCTTTTCATGTGTCTGTTAGTTATCCGGATGTCTTCTTTGAAAAGTGTCTTTTCTTAAAAGTTTTTTTTAATGTTTATTCATTTTTGACAGACAGAGAGAGACAGAGCACGAGCAGGGGAGGGGCAGAGAGAGGGAGACACAGAATCGGAAACAGGCTCCAGGCTCTGAGCTGTGAGCACAGAGCCTGACACGGGGCTCGAACTCACAAACTGCAAGATCATGACCTGAGCCGAAGTCGGACGCTCAACCGACTGAGCCACCCAGGCACCCCATGAAAAGTGCCTTTTCATGTCCTTTGCCCATTTCTTTAATGGATTATTTGTTTTTTGGTTTGTTGTTGTTGTTGTTGTTTTGGTGTTGAGTTTGTTAAGTTCTTTATAGATTTTGGATTTTAACCCTTTATCTGATATGTCATTTGCAAATATTTTCTCCTATTCTGTCAGCTGCCTTTTAGTTTTGCTGACTGTTTCCTTTGCTGTGCGGAAGCTTTTTATCTTGATGAGGTCACAATAGTTCATTTTTGCTTTTATTTCCCTTGTCTTCGGACACATGTCAAGTAAGAAGTTGCTGCGACTGAGGTCAAAGAGGTTGTTGCCTGTTTTCTTCTCTAGGATTTTGAAGGTTTCCTGTCTTACACTTAGGTCTTTCATCCATTTTGAGTATATTAATATTAATATTAATGTGCTCTTTAAAAAATTCTGGTCCACAAGGCCTGGGAAAAATATTCTGGTTGTGAAATTAGGTAGAATTTTGTTGTTAGGACCCTGAAATAACATTTGATGGTAAATGCAAACACAAAATTCTAAAAAAAAACAGAAAAACAAAAAACAAGAAAACCCCACAAATTATATACCCATTCTTGGATATTTACCCCGAAAACAAACAAACAAACAATAACAACCCCACTAATTTGAAAAAGATATATGCGCCCATAAGTTTATTGCAGCATTATCTACAATAGACAATATATGGGAACAATCTAAGTGTCCATCAGTAGACGAACAATGTCCTTATTGGTGTGTGTATACTTCTCCTTAGTGGTGTGTATACACACACACACACACACACACACACACAGGAATATCACACAGCCATAGAAATGATGAGATCATGGTATTTGAGACATCGATGGCATAATGCTAACTGAAATAACTAAGACTTAAGAAGACAAATACCGTATGATTCCACTCATAAATGAAATCTAAAACAAAACAAACGAATAAGCAAACAAAAAGAATAAGACTTACATAAGTACAGAGAACAAACTTATGGTTGTCAGAGGCGAGAAGGTTGAAGATTGGGGAAAATGGGTGAAGGAGAGAAGGAGATACTGGCTTCTATTAATGGAATGAGTAAGTCATAGGAATAAAAATCACAGCAAAAGGAATACAGCCAGCGACATTGTAATAGTGTCATAATGTGACAGATGGTAGCTAGATTTGTGAACATAGAATAATGTGTTAACTTGTCAAATCACTGAGTTGTATACCTGGAACTAATGTAACATTGTGTCAACTATACTCAAATTAAAAAAATAAATAACATGTGGTTGAAAAATTATGTATGTGTGCGTGCCTGTGTATAATAGCAATCCTTACAAAATATGTTTTGCAGTTATTTTATGTCATACCTGGAAGGAGAAACCAAGCTATGCATGTCTTTTATTATTCTTTGAGGATAGAGGAGACAGACGGAGTGCATGTTAGAAGGCACAAAATTTGCCTAAGTGTGATCTTCACCAACCACTGGTGAATGCTGAAATATAGCACTTAAAACTAAAAAGAAAGTATTTTCTAAACTTGTCATCAACAACATTAACTTATATTCCTCTACAGATGCTGCCCCACCCCCGAGAGAGGATAATTACACTTATTATGTATGCATGTGGGTAATCATTTAAGCATTTCTTGTCTTATCTACCTAGTAATTAAGTTACAATTATGCCTTTATCATTAAAGCCATTTAGGAGTAAAGTCTTCCATTATATAGTTATTTAAACACTTGCACTCCAGATTCCTGTATTCAACTCTTACTCAAAGTTTCCACTTGTACAGTAGCCATTCTAAATTTGGTATATTCAAAAGTTAACATGACGTCATGTTTTATGCCTTCCAATCTCAGCTAATACAATTTCATCCTTCTAGAAGTTCAAGGTCAAAAGCCCTGACACTTCTCTTACCAGAAATTTAAGGTATTCACTTTCAAATAATTGAACATGTACCTTCTCGACTCAAAACCCTCTAGTGGTTTCTCAGCCATCCACAATAACATCAAAATTCTACACGTAGGCCGATTCATCCCTGTCTGTTCTAGCGCCCGTGTACCTCTTTAATTTTCCTACTCATCCTACCCAATCTTTCCATCTCAAGGACTTGTCTTGATCTTCTGGAACCAGTCATATCCTAGAACTGCGTGTGAGTGTCAATTATTAAATTTTTAAGAATTTGGAAAGCCAGTTGTCAAACCAAGCCATTATTAGAAAATAAATTATAGGGGTGCCTGGGTGGCTCAGTCAGTTGAGCATCCAACTCCTGCTCAGGTCATGATTTCACGGTTTGTGAGTTTGAGCCCCACATTGGACTCTGTGCTGACAGCTCAGAGCCTGGAACCTGCTTTGGATTCTGTGTCTTCCTCTCTTTCTGCCCCTCCCCCCCCATCAAAAATAAATAAACATTAAAAAAATTAAGAAATAAATTATATACACAGAAAAATAAATTTTATTTAAAAATGAATAAAATATACCTAAAATTAATCACTTACTATTTTATCACATTTTATCATCTATCATCTAGAAGTTATTTACATCTATCATATCTCTCTATCTGGATCTATTATACTTGTATGGTGGAAATACTATATAATGGTATGCTCCTATAGATTTCTTCCTAACGTTGAATACAGTGACTTTATTCTGAGAACTTGAAGTTAACTATGGTTGGAATATTTGTACCACAGGAAATCAGAAACACTATAAAATGTGTTTCAAAGGTTAGATTTTGGAATATTTAATTATTTTAACTAAGTTTTTCTCCCCTCTAAGTCAACTAACACTAATTTTCAAAGCTGTGACGTGTGGAAATTAACAAAGACCACTCCTCTTGAGAACAAACAAGCTGTTCATTAAAAGCTTCTTGTAACAAGGGAGTCAGATACCATCATTTGCATTTTCCTGAGACTTCCCTTTTACCAAAGGCCCTGGAGTGAGGAATCTTTACAGGGATAAAAGGGAAGGCTTCATAAAAGGGAAGTTGGAAGCAAGCTAACTAAAAGCAGTCCATCTTTTGTGATTGCTTTGGAGACCATATTTGGATGTCTCTATTTGGTCCTGAGTTGAAAATGGGGCCAAAAAATAGGGAGGGTGGCAGTTTTTGATCAGTTCTGACTTTTTGAGGCTTGTTGCTTCACAGATTATGGTTTGGTTTCTTAAACTGGTTGCTCTAGAGGTTTTGCATCCAATTTCTACTGTGGTATGTTGTCTGGCCATTTTTTGTGTATTCGGTCTCTCAAAAGACACCCACCTTGAGCTGATTTATATCTATTTATCACCTCAACAATCAGAACACTTTAAACACCCAGGGAGCTTAGCTGGATAAAATCAAAAACTTATTATTTCAGTGTTAATGGCAAAAGAATTACAGAAAAAATGTGATTTAATGAAATCTATGCATTGCCTAGAGGGTATCCCTCTCCATGTCACCTGATTCTAGTCTTTTATTGTCTGGGGCTATTTTATAACTGCATTGTTTACATCTAGCACATTATGCTGGGTTATCTGATTTGAACTTTTATTGTCTTTTAGCTATTACAACTCTACATAAATATGTCTGCACTTCTCATTCTCTCTTGGCCCCGTCATGTCTTCCTGATTCCTTCATTGAATGAATTAAGTGGAATCTTTAATAATTGTTCATTTCGATATCTATATGATCGTCACAATTTTTTTTCCTTTTCTAAAATTTTCTTTTAACAAACTTCTTGACTTTATATGAAGAGTCACTTAAATCTGCATTTGTTTCAGATTAAGCGAGGTAAGAAATATATAATAGAAACTGAGTTCATATACATAGCGTATTCACAGTGTGTCAAACAAGCCAGGTCATTTAGAATTAAGACCTGGGATTGTAAAATATTGCCTAAGGCCAGATGCACTTGACTCTGCTAAAAGCATTGACTTGATGTTTAGCTATAGCCCAGGTGCCCTAAGTTTTAACCTTAGATATGTTTCCTGAAATTAATCTTGGAAACCTAACAAAAAAGGTGCCCATAATCATGAACCACATATCACATTATGGCAATCACCATCCATAAATTATTCAAATGATGATTTAATATTGCTTCTGAATGGTTTGGCATGAATACTGGAAAGATATTCCTTTAGCTCGATTTAATTTTACTATTTTATGGCTGCACTTCCAAAAATATAGAGGCCATTTGCATAACCAAAAGGCCAGAGATTATCAGTGTATAACACTTCATCACAATGCTTAACCAAAACAATCATTCTATTTTACAAGATAACTTTCAGTCCTTGTTGATAATGATGATTTGTTATGCTTTATTACCAAATTGAATGTTTCCTTGTTACGTATTACACTGGCTTTTTTTAATGTTAATGACTTCTTTTCTCTTCACTGGGCTTTTTCTTTGATAAAATGAATGAATTCAATTGAATGAATTGTGGGTAAAAAAAGAGTTCATCTGTGAATGTAAGACATTTTGTCTCCTGCTGTGTATCTCTAAAGAAATAAGGAATTATAGGCTTTGAAAAAAAGGGGAAAAAAGGACCTCTCCTAAAATATTTTCTTTATATTCCTTACAAATAAAGGAATGTTTTATGACTCATGAGGTATTCTGCATAGTTTTGTAGAGGTTTATTTTATTAGCAGTTAGGTATGTGAGGAGGTAAAAAGAACATTTCAATTATTGTCTCAAGAATAAGTCTGAGTGGATATTTGGAATGTCTCCCAAATTAGTAAGGGCTTCAGTAAATGGTTGCAAAGTTTTTTTTTTTTAGTTTC
Source organism: Panthera leo (assembly GCF_018350215.1). Classification (NCBI taxonomy): domain Eukaryota; kingdom Metazoa; phylum Chordata; class Mammalia; order Carnivora; family Felidae; genus Panthera; species Panthera leo. The sequence continues at coordinate 20,145,579 of NC_056687.1, read as the reverse complement.
TGTACTTAGCATCCTAAGGATGTGTGATTTGCTCTGTAACTTTCTAGATATGCACATATAAAAAGCAACAATAAGCCTATTCATTCTTTCCTAAGATTATTTATCATTTTGTGCAAAATTATCAAGGTATATAGCAAAGTAGTTAAAAATGAGGATATTAGTAGAGAAAAATATATAGTTAATAAAATTACTAATTGAATGAAAAATTAATGAATTAAATTAATTTGGTTAAAATATTAATTGCATCATTAACCTGCTCCTATAATTAAAACAAATGATATATGTAAAAAATTATTATGATTGCATACTCTGTGACTTTGAGAATTTTATTCCCCATATATTGTGGAAACAGATAAAAGACTCAATACACAAAAGGACAATGGCCAGGTCCTATACAAAAAATAGAATTCTGATTCACAATCTGCAGCAACCAAGCCAGGAAAACCACCCATTATCTAGAGAAAGCTGGTCTTCTATTTATAGTCAAATTTATAGGAAGTCAGACCACTATCTCTAATAACAATCCAAGAAGACAAACAAAAACCTCTGTCATAATTGGTCCCAAATAACTAGGACTTGATTAATAGCTCACAACTTCCCTAATTTCTATCCCCAACTCCTACTTAAGTTCAACTAGGAAAATCCAACTATGCATCACTAACCAGTCACAGAAGGTGCCCATTTATAGTCAGCCCACCTCCAGCTGTTCCATGCTAAGAGCCTCCACCAGGGCATATCTGGAACTTTCTTTCTTTTCACATGACCTTCTCTGCCTGCCTTTAAGTTTCTCCTAAAAGCTAAATGATGGTGGCTGACTCCTTTGCTACAGTAAGCTCTGAACAAATGACTTTCTGTGTTCTCATTTGGCTGTTCTTCATTTATTTCCACATGCATTTTACTCTTATTTGAAAAAATTCTCCAAGATTAAACAATAAACTTATATATAGGAATGGAAAGGCAGACATCCACTCTAGCCTTATGCAAAATCTGATGAAAATGAGTTTACCAAAAAATTTTTAAAGTGTATTCAAACAGAGGAATGAGTTAAAAGAGTAAAATTCAAGTTATCAAATATACAAATGATGCACCATGTATGAATCACAAATGTAAGTACCCCACCCTATTTTATCCACAGAATAACCCTTTGAGGAGAGCTTACTGTTGTCTTCATTTTAAAGATGAAAGAGCTGAGGAAGTTGAAAGGTTGACTTACTTGACTAAAGTCTGAAATCTATCAGGTAGCAGAACCAGAATTTATAATGTGGCAATCTGATTCTGTAGTCTGTACATTTAACTAATGCTGTTTTAGTAAAATATAGAAGCTATAATGAACCAAAAATTATTGCTTATTTGCAAAACTTTAGTTTGAATTATGTAGACATTTTAAAAGACTTATATAAAACCAGTTTTTAATTAATCATTAGCTTTCTGTTTAAAAAAATTAATAAAAATGTGACACTTCAAGGTCAAGTTTTCAAAATTTCAAAAATATCTATTGGCTTAAAATTTTAAAGTTGAATCAACTTCTGTTTATGTAACAAACATACACATTTTATGGTGTACATCTTCAACACTATGAAATATACATAAATGTCATAATGCTTGTATAGTAATTAACTATTATGAAATAAATTTTATCATGCCACAGTTTCTCAAATCACAGCAAAATTATTTTCTCTATATTTATATATGATCCTCAGTACCTACAACTGTTAGAAATCAACTTAGAATAACTTTTTACTTCTTTCACTGCTCTCTAATCTTGAAGACCCTGAAACCTATGATGATGTCCCAGTTTCTTCCTCACTATTAAAAGTAATTATGAAGACAGCCCAAATTCATTCAGACTTTATCAATTAATCAGCTTAGATTGCTGTAACAAAATACCACAGACAGGATGGCTTTCTCACAGTTCTACAGGCTAAAAGTTGATCAACGGGCCAGCATGGTTGAGTTCAGGTGACAGCTATTTTCCTGGTTTCCAGATGGCTACTTTCTCACTGAGTACTCATATGGCAGAGAGAGAGAGACAAAGAGACAGACAGAGACAGAGAAATAGAGAGCTAGGGAGACAGAGAAGAGAAGAAGCAAACTCTCTGGTATCTCTTCTTACAAGGGTACTAATCCCATGATGAGGGCCCCACCTTCATGATCTCATTTAACCCAATACCTCTCAAAGACCCCATGTCCAAATATCATGACGTTATGGCTTCAGGCCTCAACATATGAATTTGGGGAGCATTCATAACAGACTTCTAAAGCTTCAGGATCTGTTTCTGTATTCTAATCAACTGTAAAGCTAGAGATTTAGAAATAACTTATAAATTCCATGAGGTGAACTTCAAACTGATTCTCAAACATGTTAAAATCACCATAAAACATATCTGAAATGACTCATCTAAGAACTTTCTTGTCATTGTAGATCTTGCTTTCTTTTCTCCTGAGGATTCACCCTTGCTTTGAGAAACCTCACCTTAAACTTTGTTTCAGTTTTCCTATATGATTTTTATTGTTTTCTTCTCATAACAACATATATATTTTCATAATTAAGGCCAATAACCTTCCATCTTACCCTTTAATTAAACTCTGAAAACAGATGCACACAAATATTCTAAATTAAAAAATAAAATGTAAAAAAAATTAGCTACTTTTGCATTTGAATATCAAAAATGGTTATGCATTTCTTCTTAAAACAAACATTGATTACTGAAAGCAAAAATGTTGCTAAAATTGAGTGTGGTTGAAAAAAAATAAATAGGCCTTTATTTTTTTTTCCCAAATAAGGCCAATTTATTTTCATTTTGTCTTTTTAGAACTGTGCTTACAAAATGACAAGTGAAATGAAAGATTGAAGCAATTATCCACATCATTCAGATCAAATAGACTCTCATTAAATAAAAGCAGATGGTATGGGTAGAAATTGTAGCTTGAAGGCAATGTTCCTCATATACTACATATGAAAATAGATTGTTCCTTTGGTGCATTTATTTTAAAAATAGTCTACACCTCCTCTAACAGATGAGTTTATTTAACATGTTAAATGGAAGCAAAAAGTCATAAATTACATTTCCTTAGCCATTTAAAATAATACAAAGCTATTTACACTCATCAAATTACAAAACTACAGAAAAATAAAGTACATAAAGTAAACGTTGGATGTGAGATCCTGAACTCATCAACCGGGCGATCATGACCTGAGCCAAAGTCAGAAGCTTAGCCACCCAGAACTGAGCCACCCAAGCGCCCCTACGCACCCCCAGGAATATTTGAATATCATAAAGAATAACACACAGGCACTGAAATGGTTGTGAAATAACGTTAATGACTCAAAGAGCAAACAGCAAAGTGATTCCCCAGGGAGAAGTGATCCGGGTCAGATCCTAAGTAAAACAGGAGCCAGTGGGGACAGCTGGTTTTGTTTTTCACTGCGGTTAGATGTTGGAGCCAAGGTGAAGGTTTTGCTGAACCTGAGTTTGGTTGCTTTAAATTTCCTACCAGCACCAATGGGGGGCGTTCAGGGTCTTGCTTATCAGCCTGCCCAGATGTGGGGCAGAAGGAGAGAGAGTGGCGGAGCTTGAACATCAAACAGTCGAATATCAAAAATGACATCAGGTTCCTTATTATAGTAAACATGTAACTGTGGGAGGCTTCAGGAGGACAACTTAAAGGTAGATTTCAAGAACTTTTATAATGTTCACACATTTATCTCCACATTGTTAACTTTGGAAATTATTTTAGTAAAATAATCAGATATTCACAGTGATTTTCATAGAGTGTTATTGCAATATTGTAATATTGCAAACATTCAAATATCTCAAACGATGCAATAATTAAATTTTCAAATAACATTTTACATCTATGAATGGTTAATTTTGAATGTTTAATAACTTGTATACTATGAGGTATTTAATACTAGATAATTTTATAAGAATATTTTTGTCTAATACAGTAATTAGATTATAATCATAAATGAAATGATGATAAAAACCTTGTATACAATACACTGTGTGTGTGAGTATATGCACAGGTGTTGTTTTAGAAGGAAATATACTATAGGACTGGTGGTTATTTTAAGTTAATTTATTTATTTTGAGAGAGACAGAGACAGTACAAGTGAGGGAGAGGAAGAAAAGGGAGAGAGAGAGAGAGAGAGAGAGAAAGAGAGAGAGAGAGAGAGAGAGAGAGAGAGAGAATCCCAAGCAGGCTCCAGGCTATGTGCACAGAGCCGGTCATGGGGCTCAATCTCACAAGCCATGAGATCATGACCTGAGCCTCAATCAAGAGTTGGACGGTTAACCGATTGAACCACCCAGGCCCCCCAGACTGGTGGTTTTTCTAATTAGTTAGATCATGGGGGACTTTTATCTTTGACATATTTTACTTTGCTAAGTTAATCATAAACACTTTTACATGAATTGAAAACAAATTGTCATTTTTTTCCTGAAAGTGACTCACAGAATATCTTTGGTTTAATCATATTCTAATAATTTTTACTGTATAATTAGAAGAAAATTTACAGTAATTCTAAAGATACCTGTTATTTAGAAATTTACATGCATAGTAAGAATAGTACTTAAGATTGAAATCAAGCTATACTTCAGATTCTTTCCTTTTAATTAGAATTTGACACTCATGTTAATATTGGTAATCCAGAAATTATTATAGCATGGCTATAATTTAACCTCTCTATTGCTAAGTAGGAATTCCATACTGGACAGAGAAACACCTGGGCATGTGAAGTAACACTTAGAGTCTCTGTTGGGATAGTTCTTCCTTTTTTTCTATATAAATTGGATAATTTAGTCATTTCACTAAAAATAAAAGGAGAATTGAAAAATAAAATATTATGTATTTCCTGAATGCTTAATTTCTAATTATTATCATGAATCCTGGCATCCAAGTACTGTTTTGTTGTTGTTGTTGTTGTTGTTGTTGTTGTTGTTGTTTAATTATTTTACCCAGGGCATGTTCTCTCTATGAAGCATGATCCCTTGCTGCCTACCTTCTTTCTTTTCTTTCCTGCCTTTCCTCCCTCCCTCTCATCCTTCCTTCTTTCCTTCCTTCCTTCTTCTTTCTCTCTCTTTTCTTTTTTTCCCATTTTATATTATTCTGCAGAAAAGATCTAAAATGATTGCAATCACTTACACAAACACATAGCATACACGTTATAAAATCGAGGCCATTTGACAACATAAACTAATGAAGAAAAAGGAATATTGTGCAGATTATTACTTGCAGTATTATACGAAGTGTGGGACACAGGATACATTTTGAGTCTCAGTTTCCTCATATCTAAGATTGACAGCTCTATCTGTCTTACACCTTTAGAAAGTTTGTTGATCACCCATTTGTTTGGAAAGTTCTTAGCAATGTTTGGCACACTCGTTAGGCATTTAAGTTAGAATGAACAATTTTTGGTTCATTTAGCAAATGTTTCCTGAGAGCCTATGGTTCTCTCTGTTTCTCTTCAGGTTCTCTTCTGTTTCCTAGGGATACAACAGTGAAGAATACAGACAATACCAATGGACTTGATACATTATACAAATGCAATAAATGGTATAAGTACTTCTAATAGTAAAATAGAGCATCATGTTACATGTCTAGGGAGTATTTCCTACGTTCAACAAGAACTCACTGATATCATAAATTCAAGCTCCTACTGAAACGTGTCAAACTATTCTGGGGACTGATTGATATGAACTCTTCCGAACTACCAAACAAAAAGAACATTTTCTATTACCTGATTCTCAACATTCACCTGATAATCAGAAATCCAAGAGATTTCTCAAAGAAAACATACTAAGCAAAGTTCTATAAGTTTCCTTAAAATAAATACAATAGTAAGTTTTATAGCTGGATTTTTCATGATTTTCCCTCAAAAGACCAATGTCCATTGCTAAAGTGTATGTAAATTAAAGTAAATCTAGAAAGGCCCCAAATGATGAGAGCACATAACAATCACATCGCCTCGAAACAGAGATTGCAAAGCCGCAGTTTGTACATTACGGTCCACTAGCAGACACGGCTTTCTTTGGCCAACACATAAATATCACAAAATTTCACATAAATATCCATACTTCCAGTTCTCTTTAAATAATGGGAAGTATATCAACTTTCAGCTTATATGAATACACAACAACCATATCTTCTATCTAAGCAACTGCTATCTTCCCTAAATAAGGCCTCAGTCCTCCTACTTGCTTCCTTCCTATTGTCACACATCCTGCTTTACTGTTTGACCCCCCGTAGGTGTCGAAATTTGAAGTCTGTCTTAGTCCAGGCTGCTCTCCTGCCATCGACTGGGCGGCTTATAAACAACAGAAATTTCGCATAGTTCTACAGAGTGGAAGTTGCAAATCAAGACGCCAGCTGTTCTGGTGTCTTGTGAGAGCCATTTTCTGACTGTTGCTTTACATGGTGGGACAGGTGAGGGAGCTCTCTGGGGTCTGTTTCATAAAGGCACTAATCTAATTTCTGAATGATTTGCTGTCATGACCTCATCCCCTCCCAAAGGCCCCCTTCCAAATGTCATTACACTGGGCGATAGGTTTCAACATATGAATTTTGGGGGGGACATATTCAGTCATTGGCAAGGTGCCCATCTCCATATATAAATATATACACTTTATCATGTAGAAAGGAATGGTTTAGCTTCGTCTCCTTCAAAAACTTCCCTTAATATTATTTTTTCAAAAGCACACATGGATATATTTGGATATTCTATTTTCTGACAAATAATATATCTATATAATCAAAATGAACCATATGAATGTCTGATCAAGTGAGCTGGAGTAGGCTTGACGTCACTTCTAGTAATCTATTTTTTTAATGTTTATTTACTTTTGAGAAAGAGAGAGAAAGAGTGCAAATGGGGGAGAGGCAGACAGAGAGGGAGACACAGAATCTGAAGCAGGCTCCAGGCTTTGAGCTGACAGCAGAGAGCCCGACGCGGGGCTCAACCTCACAAATCGTGAGATCATGACCCCAAGCGGAGGTTGGAGGCTTAACCGACTGAGCCAGCCAGGCACCCCCACTTCTAGCAATCTAAAGAGTGCCTGAACCTAATATTAGTGGACAAAGCAGGTATGTTGGCACTAGCATTAGAGTAAAAAAATACAAAGTCCAAATCCTCACAGAGTTCAGAATCCAGTGAAGAATGCAGAAAATAAGAAAAATAAATACATTATATAATTCTAGATAAGCACTAAAACAATAACAGAGAGAAAGAGGACAGAGAATGAATGAACAGGGATGATGGCTATTTCAGAGAAGGCAGATCAGGAAAGTCTTCTCTGAAGGCACAGCAGTTGAGGAGAGATATGTCGGGTTTTCCATATCCATAATTATTCGTGTCTTCTTGAATGTGCTCAGGAGGTATTCCAGATCAGATTTCTTGTTCATTCCCTGACAGTAAATAATAAACATGTTGCACTCAAACGTCCTTGCTCCTGGCCTTTCTCTTCAGGAGATGCAATGAACAGCAGCCAGAGAGGGTCGGAACTAGTTTTCCATAGGGGGACCCTCCCACAGGTGAAACAGAAGGAAAACTGAGTTTCTCTGCCGATCAAGGAGAAAGCAGTGGCTGTGTCCTCTCCCTTCCGGAAAATTTCCTCTTTCCTCCAACCCTTAGTTATACAAATAACGTCCCTCCAGGAGTTAGAAAAATCCAGTGAGTCTTGGCTTTGACAAACTGGAGATGCCTCCAAGTTCTAGAGCATCTTCTTTCCTGAGGTGTTAAGAGTGAGATACCACACTCTCTCCCAGGCACCTGTGCTTAACATAGGGACCTAGTCCAGGCTGCAACCACTTGGCCCTCGCAGAGAGATAAGAGAAGTTGTATCGTCCATTTGGATCAGAGCAAATAGACAGGTAGCTACATATCTAATTCTCATGCCGTGTAAAGAGTCATAGGGGCCTACGGTTTGTTAAAGAAGACTTAGAAAACAAGGGAAGTTTTGCTTCTCTGTAAGACATGAATAGGTGTGAGAGAATAACCCATGTGGCAAATTGTGAAGGTAGAGGGACCATTCTTAGGCAGATCTATAGTTGAAGTGTTCTGTATGGAACACAGATTAACATCAAAAAGCCTCAATCTAAAGATGATACAACTGAGTTTAGAGTAAATTTCATTTATTCTTTCAGTATATATTTATCGAGAGGCTCCAGCGTTCAGGCTCTCCAGATGAGCTATAATGTGAGGAAGGAAGTGCCAGGAAAATAAAACATTTTTTTGACTTGGACTGTTTGAAAGTCCATTGGCAGGAAATACCACAAGAAGAAGGAACAATAGCCCAGGATGACTCTGAAAATAATTCAATCTTTCTCTGAAAGTAAAGTTTGCCTTTTGTGTAATATAAAAGGAGAAGACATATTTATGGTGGAGTTCTAATAGGAGCAAACAGAGAGTTCACTGAGCACAGCCACTTAATATTTAATCTTTTAAAGATTTTCGCCCTGACTTGTAATCAAATAATATTGGACTGCACAAAGGATGCCACAGAGGTGTTGAGATTTGCTTTTTGATTTCCTGAAAAGTTGAAGTCCTGCAGTGTGACCAAGAAAGCCTTACGGTTTTTCCCTTCAGTTTGACTAAATTTACACAAGTCAAGCTTTCTTTTTGACTGTAGACCCCTGACTTCCCCACCACCACCACTTTTTTTTTAATTTTTTTTTAACGTTTATTTATTTTTCAGACAGAGAGAGACACAGCATGAACAGCGGAGGGGCAGAGAGAGAGGGAAACACAGAATCGGAAGCAGGCTCCAGGCTCTGAGCCATCAGCCCAGAGCCCAACGCGGGGCTGGAACCCGCGGACCGCGAGATCGTGACCTGAGCCGAAGTCGGACGCCTAACCGACTGAGCCACCCAGGCGCCCCCCACCACCACTTTTTAAAAAAAATTTTATAACGTTTATTTGAGAGAGAGAGATAGATAGACACACACACACACACACACACACACACACACACACACACACACAGAGCATGAGTGGGGAAGGGCAGAGAGAAAGGGAGACACAGAATCCGAAGCAGGCTCCAGGCTCTGAGCTGTCAGCACAGAGCCTGATGCAGGGCTTGAACCCATGAACCCATGACCTCAGCTGAAGTCAGAATCTTAACCAACTGAGCCACCCAGGTGACCCCCCACCCCACCACCACCTTTTTAAAGCATTTACTTCAGAAAAATTTCCATTGTAATTTTTTTCTTTGCTCCTTTGAGATGTGAGTCTGCCGTCTCTAAGGCTCTTGCCTGTTGGACAAACCAGCCAAGTCTTTCTTAAGAAAATAAGAAGAGCCATTTGTCTGAAACATAATCACCTAAGGAGACTGTGCCCCCATCGCCCAGTCTGTGTGAGATTAGAAGGCTAACCCCCACAAAAACCAATCAGCAAATGCAGATGGCCAAATCACAGCAAATAACCTTCCATCTGAAGAACTCCAGGGTTTTTCCTTCTACTGTTTATTCCAGCAGTTACGTTCAATCTCTCACCTTTATTTCAGTAGTCTTGAAGGAACTTGTCGTTACCTGTTTAGGTTACCTGGTACAATTTTGACAAGTAAGAAAGAACAATTGCAATTGAAAATATGTCTTCAGCAAGTGATTCAAATGCAGAACATCTAAATGGCAGGTGACCCAATGTACCCTCAGGAGCAGCCAGAGATAGAAGCATGAGCTCTCAAGAAGCCTGAGGAGTCCTTTTGACAAATCATAGGGACATCTTTTAGAGGAAGCTCCTTTGCTTTGTTCTCTAAAGCATGAGCTTATAATAAAAACTGAGAAGAAGGGAAGAGTAAGTTGTTCATTTGGAATGCCTTTGATATTTTAGAGGCATTTGCTTCATTTTTTGTAGTCAACATTATATGTGAATAATGATAATACTATTATTGTATCATTGAATGATGATTTAATCAATGGTTCAAGGAGACTGTTAAAATCTCCTACTATGTAGAATTATCTAGGTATTTTTAGATGCTTACCAGTATTATCACATTTAATCATGAAAACTTGTTCAAAGATTACATGTTTATGCCATTTTACAGATGTGGAAATTCAACCTTATGTTAAAAACAACAATTTAAAAAACAATACAGTTTCCATAAAGACGGGGTTTCAGAGTTGGAGTTTCCAGTATCTAGCAATTCCAGGATTTTCCAGTAATGCCTTCTGTTCTTTTATTTGTGAAATTGCTTACCAGTAAGGCACTGTGGACTGTATTCAATAATAAAGCAACAAAGTTTACCTAGATCGACTTCTAAAATTCAGACAGGTATATGGCATTTGTTTAACACTCCTAGCAATCGAGAACCAACGTGTGTGATCATGCATGGTATAATGTTTTATAAAGAATGAGAATCCGAAAAGGACTCTTGTTCTCTTACACAGGCAAGACTGCAGATAATCCTATGTACACATTGTCAGAAGGTAGTCTGATAAATTTGCATTGTCCAAACTTTTATTCTCATATTATTTTCTTGGTTTTCTAAAGAACAATCAAAATTGAAAAACTAAGATGCTTAGATGAGGGAGCGTGAAGCCAGCTGAGGGCAAAGAACAGGCTAACAGCACTCCCTCCTCCCCACTCTAGGTGGAGTATGTGTAACATTCCTCAGACACCCCTGGCTACCCAAGAACAAAGGAAAGGGGTTTAAGTGCTTGTCATGGTGATGTGGCAAACTAAGGCAAATGAAAATTTAAGTGCCCTTAGTCCCTACGGACCATTGACAAGCCCTGACCTTGCTCTAAGAGCTCAGTTGCCTCCATGATGACACTTTGCTAGGGGCAAAAGAAAATCTTAGCTTAACATTATCCCAACCTCAAGGATCCTAGAAGTCTACTTTAGCCTATAAAAATTCCTTTGGAAACTTCCTTTATCTCAACTCCCTCAAGATATATGCTGGCAATCATACTCCAGGCTTATGGCCCCTGATATACATCTGAAGGGTCTCATGACTGAGGCTTTACTAAATGATAATAAATGGTGTTTCCCTGGCAACAGCTAGTCCCTCAAGGTCTTGGAAACCTTGCTTCCAAAATTCCTTAGAGACTTACTCTACCCCTAACCCAACCTAAGAGTATATTATCAGTTACCCATCACGACCCCAGTGCAGCTCTTTCTGCCCATGGGTCCTGTCCTGTGCTTTAATAAAATCACCTCTTTTCACCAAAGATATCTTCAAGAATTCGTCCTTGGCCACAGGCTCCAGACTACCCCACCATCACCCCAAAACTTCACCACTTAGTAGCTGCTAAGAAAAATTTTAAAAACAGAGGCACAAACACAAATGGAATTTCTGCATATTAAAATATCATCAGTATTCCTACATTATAATATAAAATAGGTACCATTAATAACTCAATTTTATGTAAAAGGAAAGTAAGCAAGTGACAATGGTCACTTAGCTAATAGTTACCAGAATTGAGATCCAGACTCACATATGCTTAATTTTTAAGTCCATTTTTTACCTGATGCTGAAAAGATCTGGTAAAAAGATCTGAAAGATCTGAAAAGTTGTATAGAAAACAGTCAGCAACCGTTTGTGAATTTAATTTAAGGGATTGAACATACAAACATAATATTGAACACAAAGTTATCCTGAAAAAAAATGGGGAATTTAGATGTTAAAGGGGAACACAATTTTATCCAATACATTATGAATCTTCCATGAATAAGAGTTTAAGTAACAAGTTCTTTTTTTTTTTTTTTGCTGTTTTTTTTTCTTGTTTTTACAATTCTAATTTTTTTTTTTTTTAATGTTTTTATTATTTATTTTTGAGACAGAGAGAGACAGGGCATGAGCAGGGGAAGGGCAGAGAGAGAAGGAGACACAGAATCCGAAGCAGGCTCCAGGCTCTGAGCTGTGAGTACAGATGCCAACGTGGGGCTTGAACCCATGGACTGTGAGATCATGACCTGAGCCAAAGTCGGATGCTTAACCAACTGAGCCACCCAGGAGCCCTTTACAATTCTAATTCTTAAGAATAGAACACTACACAGCATATACTATAGCTATGAATAAGGATTTAGGGACCATCATGCATTTATGTAGAAATTTTGATGAAAATCACCAAAAAGATAACATCTCCAAAATTTAACAGAAAAAAAGATGAACTCAAGAAGAGCTGGTATTGCATAATGCATGGTTTCTTTACTGAAGTAAGTACAATATTTTGCTAAATTCTAAGCTTTCTTCAGAAAAGTTATAATCTATTGTTTATTCTACCAGGCTGTAGGCATTTTTTTCACAGTCCTTAATAAAAATAAAGAAGTAAAACAAAATCTAAAGATGAACATAACCTATATTAATATATCATTTTGAATTTGAATGCCTTTCCCTTGAGCTGGGTATTTTATTTTATTTTAATTTTTTTAAAGTTTTTTAACGTTTTATTTATATTTGAGAGGGAGACAGAGCATGAGCGGGGAAGGGGCAGAGAGAGATGGAGACAAGAATCGGAAGCAGGCTCCAGACTCCGACCTGTCAGCACAGAGCCTGACACTGGGCTCGAACTCACAAACCATGAGATCATGACCCGAGCCAAAGTTGGACGCCCAGCCGACTGAGCCACCCAGGCACTCTGAGCTGGGTATTTTACAATCTGTATCAAAGAAGATAAAACTATTATATAAAAATTTAGCAGTATTTTCTACCAGCAATTTTCCAATTGATTGCCATGCCATTTTCATTGTAATATGTTTAATAATCCACTTTAAAAATTGAAATACATTACTTTTGAACACACCTGTTAGCAAACTCTTTCCTTAGTTTGATGCAGCATCTATAAATAAAATACAAGGCTCTTAAAACACCGTGAGCTTGCTTCCAGCTCTCTGGAAATGGGACATCAGGGAATCTCACTAGGTGTAGGAACAAATAAAAGATTGATCTGATCGTTAAAAAAAAAAAAAAAAAAAAAAAAAAAAAAGTCTTGAAGCCAAAAAGATGTCAAAGCACTTCTTCTTTAACTGCACTTCCTTTCTTCAAGCTTCCATTTAATGATCTTCCAATAGAATTTAAAGAAAACCCAGGTAAATTTATGGTTTATCTTTTCCTAAGCATTTTTAAGGGGGTGGGGGGAAGAGGAGTAAGGCCACAAACAAAGTTCATCCTCACTCCAATTATCAGCAAAGTATATGCTGAAATTCTCTTCATGAATATTTAGTTATCATTTCAAGACATTTATATTGGAAATGATTATAAATATGCCAAGGATACGTTTTGAATTCATACCAATAACATATTGATAACCCTCTGACAAACAAAATTTATTGAACCAAAGCCGATATGCAAAATGCTATGGTCTAAATGTGTGTGTCTCCCCAAAATTCCTATGTTGAAATCCTAATGTGATGGTGTTGGAAGCTGGGGCCTATGAGAGGTGCCTAAGGCACAGAATGGATTCCTTGTGAAGGGGGTTAGAAAGTTCCTTAACCTCTTACACCACTAAAGGACACAGAGAAGGCACCAGCTGCAAAACCAGGAGAAGGGTTCTCACTAGAACACTTCTATGCTGGTGTCTTGATCTTGGACCTCCAGGCTCTGGAACTGTAAGCAATAAATTTCTGTTGCTTATAAGCTACCCAGTTTATGGTATTTTGTTATAGTAGCTTTAAAAAGACTAAGACATGAACCCAAGGTCATCCTTCTAAGCACTAAAGTAATCTGCCTTATGCTATATATATAATATTTCAAGGCCTATTTAGAAGTAATTCTACACATTTTGACACTGATGTATGTGCATATATTCTATACTTGTGCTTATATATATATATATGTATATATATGTATATATATACATATATATGCTTTGTGTTTTTGAAATTTATATAAACGGAGTATTTTTATTTCTGTGACTTGAAATATTTGTTCCATACTATGTTTTAAAATTAAATCCATATTCAATTATGCTTCTATTTTCACAATGATGTTAATATTCCATTATGTGAATATAACACAGTTTATTTTATCATTCTACGTGAACATATTATATGGTCTCAGTGCACATGTGTAAGAGTTACTGAGTGAATATGCTAAGGAGAAAATTTTCTGAACTGTAAGACACTGGCATGTTTAAGTTTACCACTAATAATTTTTTTCAAAGATACTTTCTTTAGATTTTACAAAGTGACTGATCCTGTTACTCCATAACCTCAACAGCATTTGAACTGTTAGACTTCAAAGTTGTGTCATTCTTTAGGTGAGTAATGGTATTTCACTGACTTAGTTTGAATTTCTCTGATCACTAATTAAGATGAGCTTATTTATATTTGGTTTATATGAGCTGTAAAAGTGCATATTCATGCAATTTGCACATCTAAAAAATCAGATTGTTGTCTTTCTTTTAATTTGTAGGATTTCTTATTTTATTATAAATATTAATCTTTTCTTAGTGGTATTTGAAGCAAATATCTTCTCTCTGTAGCTTGAATTTTTATTTCTTTTTATTTCCTTTTGACATATGTAATCTTAATTTTTGTATATGATTATACACATCAACTTACTAGATTTATATTACTATATTTGCATGTGTGTATATACAGGTGTATACACATATAGTTCACTCACAGTTCTTTCATGGTCATTTGTAGATGTGTGGAGAGCAATGGAAGAATTTGAATCACCCAATGCGTGTGTTTTCAGATGAGATCAAAGAAATGCTCTGCCTACTTGTTTCAACTCTCATACTGTAAATAAATGTTCATTCGTGGTCTTAGTGTCATGGTTTTCACATTTTTATGCTTTTTGTTGGTTTCTCTGTTTAAAATGGCCCCAAGGGTATCATGTGTAGTGCTAAAAAGCTTTTCAGTGATCCTGAGTACAAGAAGGCTGTGATGTGCCTTAGAGGAAATACGTGTGTTACATAGCCTTGTTCAGCCATGAGTTATAAAATTGTTGGCTATAATTTCAGATTAATGAATCAACAATACATATTCAATAAGGTCTCTTCAAACAAAACACACATAAAACAAAGTTATGTATTTATTGATTGATGAAAATGTTGAGACAAGTTTCAAAGGAACTTAACTCTGTATTTACCCCAGGAGCAGTATTCACAAATTCAATGTTCATAAAGACTTTATAGTACATTACTAATGCAAAAAATGAAAATATGTATGTATGTATGTATGTATGTGTATATATATATATATATATATATATATAGACACACACATATATATATATACATACACATATGTATGTGTATGTATATATATGTGTGTGTGTATAGATAATATGCAAAAGCCAATGTGATGGAGTCTTAGAACTTGTTTAGGTATCCAGAGGCCTAAGGGTGTCTATATTTTGTACACTATATTTAATTTATAAGGATTGGTAAGATTAGATTAATTACATTTATATCATACACTGCTGAAAATGTGTGTGTGTGTGTGTGTGTGTGTGTGTGTGTGTTTAATGTCTTTTTAAGCGTGGAAAAACTGGTCCCCCCTCACCCCAGTCAATAGTTATCATAGAAAAACTAAAATTTATTTTCCAAATAAATATATATTCCGCATCACATTTCAACATAAATGAACTCTTGCTGGCAGCATGACTAAAAAACAACTAAAGAAATCACTTCTTAAAATGCGGTATATGAAAACTGTTTAACTATTTAGTATAAACTCCATTTCTTTTCTTTATCAAAATTTTGTCCTTTTCTACACAAAAGCAGTGACAATACTGTTTCCCAAAAGATATGCAAGCAGAACACTGTCTGAAGCCACATGACAAGTAAATGTACTTAGGCATGTGGATAGTATGGCAAATGCATATGTTATTTACGACACCAATTTATTCTTGAATCAACAAATATGATAAAATATCTTCAAAAGTACACATTTATAGAGGCCATACATAGAGACATAAATCCAGAAGGAAATCTTATGAGATTGACAAGGATAACTCAGACCAGAAGACTTATTTTATTTGAAATATCTATGAATAAATTATACAGAAACTAGAGTTATTTTGTCTTACTGTACATCATAGATCTTTCTCTTTGAGTGAATAAGTCAAACATATAGTCAATGAAAACGTGCTCTTTCCGGTATTCAAAATTTTCCTGTAATTGTGTTCTCATGAAAAAACATTCAATTAGATATCTAATTGGGGATACTGATCTTTAGAGAATCTAAGAAATTTGATCAAGTTACTCAGTGGAAACTGTAGTGTGGAAATTCATGTTCATTTCTGCCACCATATAAAATTTGCATTCATACCACTAAAGCAGGTTACATACAAGTCATTGAAATGCAGGATTTGCAGTAGACAACTTAACTTCCTTGTAAAGCATAGTACCCTCAAATTGAATTATGTTTGATGAAGTATTGCAAATAATTCCTTCTTGTGGCACTTTAATTTTCTTAATATATCTTCAGTCTAAAGAATATTAGCATAAGATTTAACATTGTCATGTTACATATTTAAATTTACCTATTTAATCAGATATATTTAATCAACTTTTTATTTGAATACTTAATTGAAATTATTTTGGTTGACATTTTGGAACAGCCAGAGAAGGCTGAACTGTCACATATTGAGTTCACGCACTCACAAAATAATGATATTCATACTCAGAGTGGCTGTTGTTAATTTGTCTTCAAAAATCATTTTGACACTGATTATAACTTTATTATTATTTTTTTTAACGTTTATTTATTTTTGAGACAGAGAGAGACAGAGCATGAACAGGGAGGGTCAGAGAGAGGGAGACACAGAATCCGACACAGGCTCCAGGCTCCGAGCTGTCAGCCCAGAGCCCGATGCGGGGCTCGAACTCACGGACCGCGAGATCGTGACCTGAGCCGAAGTCAGCCGCTCAAACGACTGAGCCACCCAGGCACCCCTGATTATAACTTTAAAAAGCTTAAATATCGGGGCCCTTGGGTGACTGAGTCAGTTAAGCACCCAATGCTGGATTTTGGCTCAGGTCATGATCTCATGGCTGCGGAGTTTGAACATGCTTCAGTGCGGAACCAGCTTGGGATTCTCTCTCTTGCTGTCTCTCTTCCCACCCCCCCACCAATCATTTTGTCTCCATCTCTCAAAATAAATAAATAAACCTTAAAAACAAATAAAAATAAAAAGCCTAAATATCCAAAACCTGGAAAAAATTAGTGCTTTATTATTCCATACAGGATAAGCAGTCTAAATTAATTCTAAGAAGAACAATCAAGACTTAGGATTTATAAGTTTAACATATGTTTAGAGTTAACAGACGTGTGATTTGAGAGAACAACAGAGAAAATGGGGAAACAAATAAATGAAAAAATATTAAAAGGGTTATCTCTGCTTAACAGAATTATTTCTATGATTGTTTTCTTTATTTGTTCCTCCAATGTCAAAATTTTCTCATCCAAATATGAAATACAGTTATGTAAAAATGTGGAAATCTTTAAAATTAACTCTTTGATGAGTAATAATAAATCAATTTGCACATCCACACCACACGCAAGCAAACAAAAAGAAAATATGGAAAACCTGAAGTCCTCTTAACAAGGTCTTAATTGGACAGCTGTTTATTTTTCATGGAAAGATCCATATTTCCATGGGTTGCATGGTGCCTGAAGCATAGGCAATAGGTTCAGAGCTTAATAGCAAAAATATTATTCACAGCCACTGGTTATTTAGTAGGTGGCCTAAGTATATGCAGAAGGGCCATACATTCTTTTTAAATTTAGATTTGACATTTTTATGCCAATGTCACTTAATGGAAAGATTGAGTGTCCTGACGATTATTTTCATTGTTAGCATATGTTTTTCATATCGCATATAGCAGTGGGAGACACTTGGTTTACAATGAAAGGGCCTGCAAAAGTTGGATTTCAGTCCTTCTTGTTATCTCTTCTACTAAGTACAAACAAGAGAGGGAAAAAAAAAAAACTCAGTAATAAAAGGCAGAGGGGTCCTTGGGGGAAATGACAGTACCAAGGAGGAAAAGAAGAGAGGCTGGATGGCCAACAAAGGTCTGAGTTGCGAAGTCACTCATCCTGGGCTGATGTGGCTGTCTCCAAGTAAGCATGCAAAAATGCTCCTGGGCATCTCGGTTCATGATTTATCTATCCAGGGCCACACATAAGGTTATTGTTTCTGCCTGCCTGAACAGGTGCTTCTCCGTGAACAGTTGTTGGATGTAGCTTACTTCTCCAGTTCCTCTTTAGCACAGTTCCGTTTCATTGCAAGTGACAGGGAAAACAATATGTGAGTCGAAGAATACTTGGTGAGGTGGGAAAATCAAATGAGGGTCTCTAAAGCCTCCTAGGTTACAGCGGGACTATATTTTTCTGCAACCGCAGTCTCATTTCATCCAGTCCTGGGGAAAACCTTGCTTTAGTTTCCAGCATAATTTGCATTATTTCTCGGCTGTCAAAGAGAACTAATCCCTAGGAAAATTTTCCGTTTCAGTAAATATAATAATGAGTTAAATATCTCTCAGTTGTATCTAAAAATTTGACATTGCTAGAAAGTCCATATTCTAAGGCAAAAGAAGTTACGTTTCATTGGCATTAGCCTGTCAAGATAAATAGGAAATGCACTGGGAGATCACCTGGGAAAATGGAGAGTTAGTTCACATGTTCAAAAACTCTTCCATTGTAATGTAGTTAAGTTAATAAAACTGCCAAAGAAAGAGATCGAAACTTCAGCTAGAGTAAAACTGGAAAAGTCCAACATCCTACAGAGGTTGGAATGTCAACCTGAAGTAAAGAAATTTAGGAGAAGCTTGTAGAGGATACCAGAAGCCAACAACAACTCCGGACATCAGTAGAGTGCCATATTCTCGTACGCACACAGAGGACATTTCGAAGAACTCCAGGGATAATCCTTTTGAGTATCAAGATCAACCAGGACTGAAGAAAAATTCAATCATCTGAATGTTTTTTGTTGTTGCTGCGGTTGTTGTTGTTTTTGACTTGACATCCCAAGAAGGAAGCAAATGGCAGAGACAAGCCTCCTCTATAGCTAGGGTCAGTGATGACAGCACACATGACAAGGTGTCCCTCTGCTGTCAGAGAAAAATTACTTGGTGATACCTCACAAATCCAAAGACTAGAAGCCCTGGGGTGTCACTTCACTTCAGTTTCTCACCAAAGCAGTTGTTTAGTTTAGAAGAAGAAGTGAATTGACATCCATGGACACACTAGAATGACAAATTAAGTCCTGCAAAGTGGAAATGCCAGGCCACGGTGTCAGGATTCTACTTATTTAGAAAGCAAGTACCTGCATTCTTGTGATTTAATTATCTTTGATCATTTTTTTCCCCTCTTCTTTTTCAGACAACTGATACATTGGTTTCAGCCTCGACTGTCACCAGCCCGTCTCCAAACCTCTCCGGGGTAAAGGACATAGGCTGGTGAAGTAAAAACTCCTACGTCTACTGTTTTTGAGCAAAGCACAGAAATTGATAGACTTGTTTGCCTTAAAAGCTTGATTTCATCAATTGAAGTACTACATGACAATCCTAAGTATATTAGTAAAAATGAAATTATTTGTTGTATAAATCCTTAAAATAATATGATGCCTCTAGCTTGATTTCTATCCAGGTGTTCATTTCACTTTCAGTTTCACTGTTAAGTTATAGAGAGTAAATCGATAATACATTTGCAAGAGCAGAAAGCATGGGGAAGAGGAGGATCTCAAGGATAGTGTCCAGTGGTGAATCCAGAATCCTCCGGAAGTGCAACAGAATCAACAATATGATAGTACTAAGAAGGCCGGGGGGGGGGGGGGGGGGGGGGGGGGGGGGGGGGGCTGGGTGGCTCAGGTCATGATCTCAGGGTTCATGAGATAGAACCCTGAATTGGGCTCTGTGTTGACAATGCGGAGCTTGCTTGGGATTCTCTCTCTCTTTCTGTCTCTGCCCTTCTCCTGTGCATGCTATTTCTGTCTCTCTCAAAATAAACAAATAAACATTAAAAAAAAAAAACAATGATACTAAGCACAATGAGAGATGGGAAGGATTAGGGGAGTGGGAGAGAGAGCAAAAGCAGATTTGCCCAACATCAGAGGTTTGCTTTAGATTTCAAGACTTGTTCTTTGGCCGCAGGCAGGATGCTCCAGTGGCCTGAGTATATCACAAGGTGAGGGCCTTCTCCATCGTCTAATGTTGGTGATAACCTAAGTAACCTTCCTTCAACTCTGGGAAGATGAGATTTCAAGTACACCCAATTTCCCTTCTTTCCAGTGCTGATCGCTTAACTATTTTCAGTAAAAATAATTTCCACTAGATTTTTACAATGTTTTCCGTGTTCATTGGAATGAATGATGGTTTTTCTCTAGGTGGATAGACAGTAAAGCCGTAAAACACAGAGTACAGCATTTATAAGCCGCTCATCACTTGAGGAAAGCACACTCTACAGAGTAAGGACACAATTGCATCTCACCCCGATAAGTGAATAGGTTATGTGCACCTAAACTTTGCTCTTTAAACCGAAATAATGAAAATATGCTTCAGAAGAGATAAACGACTCCCCGAGGAGAGGGCAAAAGTTGTGCTCCTCTTGTGAGGTCTAAAGCATTCTTTGTAAAAGGGAGAGATCCTTATCCCATGGTTCCCTGAGGAGGAAAGGCGCTGGGGAGTAGAGAAGACAGGCACAGCATGAATTCAGGGAACAATTTCATTTCAGTGAGCATCTGCTGACAGATAGTAAATCCAGCGATAACTGCCGTGCAGCGTGGGTGCCCTTCTTTCTAGTAAGCATGGTGCGAGTCCCTTATCCCTCCTGGCATCATCGTTCTTTCTCTACCAGCGCATAATGGGGATTAAAAATTTACAAGGGATGTTAAAGGCAAGGAAAAAATCTACAGTATTAAAATTAAAACCCACCTCTAATGAACTTATTTCCTTTACATGCAAATCATCCTTATTTCTTCATTTCGTGTTACATAAAATATATTGTAATACTTCAAAATCTCTTATGAATTCAGACTTGCATTATCTCTTTTCAGTTCATTTATTTATTACTTTATCATTGATCTCTTATGATGATGGAGACAAGTGTCTTATAATTTTCAAAACAGAGGGGTTGGAAGAACTTATGAAGCAACAGAGATAATAATGAAATTGCTTTGGCTGCCAAGAGACACATGAGATTACTTGTTTCAATGAGTATATGGTAACGAGGTAATCTTACACCACAGATTTACAGTTAGACATAAACGATTTCTAACAAGAGTGTTAATATTATCTTTCCTTGTTAACAAATGTATTATACTTGTTTCTCTTGTCTAACAGACATGTGAACTCTTTAAAATACTTTAAGTACATATTTAACATGTGTAATAATTAATATTAATCTTTAACTGAAAGACTCATAATCTAACTGTAATAGAGAAGCACTATAATTGAAACAATATGTAGGAATTTCTATAAATGGGATTTACATGTAACCTGTCCAATGGGGCTCATTTACATTGACAGCAGTGTCTCGACACAAAGCATGTCTTGGTCTATTGGGGCTGCTTTAACAAACTATTATGGCCTGGGTGGATTAAACGACATTTCTTTCTCATGACTCTGGAGGCTGGGAAGTCCAAGATCAAGGTGCAGGCAGATTTAATGTCTGGTGAGAACCTGTTTCCTTGCTGGTAAATGCCTGGGTTTTGTTTTGTTTTTGCTTTTGTTTTTCGCTTGTTTTTTTTGTTTGTTTGTTTGTTTTGTTTTTTGTTTCTTGTTTTTTTCCACCTGTAACTTTCACATGGTGGAAGGGGCAAGGAATTTCTCTGGAGTGTCTTTTGTAATGGCACTAATCCCATTCAAGAGGTCTCCACCTTCGAGATCTAATCGCCTTCTCAGGGCCCCACTTCCAAATGCCATCACGTTGGGATCAGGTTTCAACATATGAATTTTAGGAGGGCATAAACAGTCATTCTATAGTACAATAATATTACATTGTTACATGCACATGTTAGCTGCTACAGTGTGAGGAACTGTAATGTCTCCATATGGATTGAGATGGTCTTCAAAGAAACTACTCTTCCTCAACTACAGTATAACATTATGTGTGTTTTTACACTTACAGAAGTAGTGCAAGTTTATTAATTCTAGCAATCAAAACATACATCAGAAATCTTGAAATACGTAAGGTAAAAAAAAAAAGAAGTATTTTATCTGTAGAAACTGGATATAAATTTCAGAGATTTAATGTCAGTGCTAATTTTCCTTGCTGGTAGCCACAAATCATCACTTCTATATTTTACCTTGTAGCTGCCATATTGAACAGAATCATCAAAAGCTTACAATTTATTTCACTATTGACATATCCCAAAGCTTAAATACAAATGCTTGTTTTTGATAAATAACATGTTTATTTTTTTATTTTTTAATTTTTTTTTAACATTTATTTATTTTTGAGACACAGAGAGACAGAGCATGAATGGGGGAGGGTCAGAGAGAGGGAGACACAGAATCCGAAACAGGCTCCAGGCTCCGAGCTGTCAGCACAGAGTCCGACGCGGGGCTCGAACTCACAGACCGCGAGATCATGACCTGAGCCGAAATCACCGCCTAACCGACTGAGCCATCCAGGCGCCCGATAAATAACATGTTTAAATGAATTACACTATTAACTGCACAGGGTCATGTTATATGTTTGAGTAATTTTCTATGAAAATTTCTATTTATCAAAATACAAGCTTATTAATATGTATGTTATCCTAACTAGTTAACTCTGCTAATTTAAATGGTTCAAATTTACTATCTGCTGTATCAGATTATCCCAACTGTGAAAGAAATACCCATGACACTCAAAGTGTGCAAACCTTTTGGGTAGATTTGGTTAGATACCTAATTTAATTCTCATTTATTATGTATATTAAATTGCAAATGACAGCTTAAAATGTTTTATACATTTGGTTGTATATTCTCTCCCAATTTTGGCTTAAAATGCCTAAGGGAAAAATCAAGGTTAAAGAAATGTAGTGTATGTTGTTAAAGACTTGATTTGCTTCCAATTATGTAAAAAATAATATTTTCTACTCTAATCTTCCTTAAATATTTTATTCAAAAGAGGCTTCAATTATTCGTTTATTTGCCTAACAATTTCTGTCTATCTGCATTGTGTTAGGTCACTTGTCTGTAATTAAGACAAACAAAATAATAGGTATTTCTAGATTTTGAAAGCACTAATGTAATGGGAGATTCAGTTTATAAGAAGAAAAAGCACCACAAGCTATTATAAAAATAAAGTGAAAAAACTAAACAGAAAACTGCAACATCATGTTAAAATAGCAGTACCACCGATGTTAGTAAGGAAAACCAGAGTGAATGAAAATCTACCTTAAAAAGAGAGAGAGAGAGAGAGGTCACTAAGATTTAAAAATAATAGGTGAACTAGGGCGCCTGGGTGGCTCAGTTGGTTAAGCGTCCAACTTCAGCTCAGGTCATGATCTCACGGCTCGTGAATTCGAGCCCTGTGTCGGGCTCTGTGCTGACAGCTCAGAGCCTGGAGCCTGCTTCCGATTCTGTGTCTCCCTCTCTCTCTGTCCCTCTCCTGCTCACGTTCTGTCTCTCTCTGTCTCTCAAAAATAAATAAATATTACAAAAATTAAAAATAATAGATAAAGAGAAGGAAATAAAAGGAATATATATCGTTATTGTACATGACATGATTGTCTTTGTAGATAAGTCACAAAGATCAACAAAATAGCTTCTGAAACTAATAAGTGATTATAGTAAGGTTGCAATGTACAAGGTTAATATGCAAAAGTCCATCACTTTCTTATATATCAGCAATGAAAAATTGGAATTTGAAATTAAGAGCAAAATACCATTTACATTAGCACCAACAAATAAATTATTTAGGTATAAATCTGAAAAGAACTACATGAGGGAACCTATGAAACTCTGACGAAACAAATCAATAACTAAATAAATGGAGAGATAATTCAGGTTCAGGGGGTAGGAAGACTCAATAATCTTAAAATGTTATTTTTTCCCAACTTGATCTATAAATTCAAGGCAATCCTAATCAAAATCCTAGTAACTTATTTTGTAGATATCAACAAAATGATTCTATAATTTATATGGGAAGGCAAAAGACTAAGAACAGCAAACATAACATTGAAGGAAAAGAACAAAGTCAGAGGAAAAGAGTACTATCTGAACTCAAGACTTACTACATAGCTAGGGTAATCAAGACAGTGTGAAATTGGTGAAAAAATAGACAAGCAAATCAATGGAACAGAATAGAGACCCTAGAAATGAAACCAGACAAATACAGTCAACCAATCTTTGAAAAAGAAGCAAAGGTAATTCAATGGAGAAATGATAGTCATCTCAACAAAAAGTGTGAGAACAATGGGACGTTTATGTAAAAAAATAAATAAATAAATAAATAATGACTTTTGATACAGGCCTTATCCCTTTCTCAGAAATTAACTCAAAATGGTTTTTAGTTCTACAACTTCTAAAAGGTAACGGGAGAAAATCTTTGAATTTGGTGATAACTTTTGGATACATTACCGACAGCACTATTGATTAATGAAAAAAGAGGTTGGATTTCATTACAATTTTAAAATTCTCATTTTTTTGGATGGAATGGCACATATATATCTATCTATATCTATATCTATATCTATATCTATATCTATATCTATATCTATATATCTTTTAGAACCATGTACTTTTTTTAAAATTCTGCTCCATGAAACACTCTATAAAGAGATTAAAAAGATAAGCCACAGACTTGAAGAAATAATCTGCAAAACATATATCTGATAAAGGACTGGTATCCAAATATACAAAAAACTGTCAAAATTTAACAATAAGAAAACAAGGAATGAAAATTAAAAAAATGGTAAAAGGTCTGAACAAACACCTACCTCAGCAAAGAAGATGGATAGCAGATAAGCCTATGAAGAGATGATCAACATCCTGTAGCATTAGGACATTTCAAGTTAATAATAATACATCACTACACACCTATTGGGATGGCTAAAATCCAAAATGCTAGCAACACAAAATATTAGTGAGGGTATAAAGCAAACAGAGCTCCCATTAACTGCTGGAGGAAATGCCAAATATTTAGACACTTTGGAATATGATTTGTCAGTTTCCATCAAAACTAAATACATGCTTGCTATATGATTCAGCAATTCTGCTTCTTGGTATTTACTCAAAGGAGTTAAAAAATATGTACACAAAATCCTGCACACAAATGTTTACAGCAGCTTTAGTCGTAATTGCTAAAACTTAGAAGCAACCAAGATGTCCTTTAACAGGTAAATGGATAAACAAACTGTGGTACATTCAAACAACGCGGTATAATTCAGCAATATAAAGAAATGAGTCATGAAAAAACGTGGAGGGACCATGAAAAGACTCGGAAGAACCTTAAATACATATTGTTAAGTGAAAGAAGCCAATCTGAAAAGGCTACGTACAGTGTAATTCTAACTATAGGACATTCTGGAAAAAGCAGAACTATGGAGATAGTAAAATGATCCATGGTTGCCAGGTATTCAGTGAAAGGGAAGGAGAGGGAAAGGAAGCAAGAACAGGTAGAGCACAGGGAATTGTTATGGCGGTGAAACTATTCTAATACTATAATGGTCGATGCATGTCATTATATGTCTGTGAAAACTTAGGAAATCTACAACACAAGTAGTGTACCCTCCTGTAAACTATGGACTTAATATTAATGTATCGCTATTGATTCATCAATTTTGACAAATGGATCACAGTAAGGTAAGATGTTAATAGGGGAAACTACATGTTATGGATAATGCTGTGGTATAGGAAAACTTTCTATATTGTTCCCTCATTTTTTCTGTAAACCTAAAACTGCTCTAAAAATAGGGTGCCTGGGTGGCTCAGTTGGTGGAGTGTCCAACTCTTGATTTCGGCTCAGGTCACGATCCCAGGTTTATGGGATCGAGCTCCACATCAGACTTTGTGCTGAGCATGAAGCCTACTTAAGATTGCCTCTCTCTCTTTCTCTCCTCTGCCCCCCTCTCTCGCTGGGATGTGCTCTCTCTCTTAAAAACTAAACTAAACTAAACTAAACTAAACTAAAATAAAATAAAATAAAATAAAATAAAATAAAATAAAAAACTGCTCTAAAAAGAACATCTATTCGTTAAAGAAAAAAAAAAGAATAGGTGAGCTGGACTTTGA
The DNA here is from genome assembly GCF_018350215.1 of Panthera leo. Lineage (NCBI taxonomy): Eukaryota > Metazoa > Chordata > Mammalia > Carnivora > Felidae > Panthera > Panthera leo. The sequence goes on along the minus strand of NC_056687.1, from coordinate 20,119,467 downwards.
CGATGTAGAGGTTAGAAATAATATCTCTCTTTGCCTTACAACACAACGGCAAAAAAGCAGGGTAAGTCTGCATATACATAACCTTTCTTGAATTCATCAGAAAGCTGAAGTTGTAGATCAGACAATTAACCCTAAATGGAAGGAAAGACAGGGGACTCCTAAATGAGTCTACTTGCTTATCTGTGGCAGATGCCATTGAGCATTGGTGAGAACAATTCAGCTAATTTTTTTTAAGGATTTGCTAAAGAAAAATGTCAAGTTGCAAGAAAACATGAACTTCTGGAGGCAGAAGACACAAGGGGAGTTTGCACCCATTCATGGGTTCTTTCCCATTAACTTCACCCGTGCTCTCAAAACAGATTAGGATCAGGGCAAAAGGTGGTGCTGGGGGGATGCTGCTGCAAAGAAGAAAAATATTCAACCCTGGATGCCTGGATGCCTTCCCTTCTAACTCTCTTGTGAAGAAAAACCTTAAACCACTAGGTGAAGGATAAGTACCACTGTCACCTTAAGGGCACGGCTGCAAACTTTTTGCACCTAAAAGAAGGGAACAGAAAGCAAAGCAGAGCATAACAAAACAAAATAAAAACAAAACAGAAACCCTATATCCACACGGGAGAACAAAAAGAAATCCTGGGCCTTGACCTATAGGTGGGAACAGAGCAGGATTATTGAGAAGGCTATACCACAAGACTTAGAAAAATAGTGCTTGCTTAAGACAGATTTAATCAGGAAGCCGCCCCTGTGACCTTGACCCTAGGCTAATGACTGTTGAATAACAATAGTCCCGCTGTTATATTCTGGTAAATAACCATCAGTGTATGAAAATAATGAGAAACCAAACACACAAAAAAATGAAAACGGGTGCTTCTCCTATGCTGGATAAGGTGAGGTGTTTTTGCTGATTTTAGGTGGAAATAAATTGGAGAGGCGTCAAGAACTCCTATGAGCTGAACCTTCAGGCTGAATGCCATCCTTTTAAGAAGGGGAGATTAGGACACACAGAGGAACACCAGGGTTGCATACACACAGAGGGACCACTATGTGGAAAGGCAGCAGAAGGGTGGCCATCTATGTGTAAAGTAAGGAGAGAAGCCTGAGAGGAAATCAAAGATACTGGTGATCTCCACCCCACAGACCAAATTGCTATGGTGAGTCTCCAGTAGATCTTATTAGTGATGAGGGAACATAAGGTAAGCTGAGGACAAAGCACAAGCTAGCACCTGCCCTCCCCCCACCCCTGCCCCAAGATGGGACATGTGTGATATTCCTTAGGCACTCGAAGAACAAAGGACAGAAAACCGATGGTTAAACTGTTAAGAGTCTCTATCAGTTTACATGTGTTAGTATAATTACAAAAAAAAAAAAAAAAGGGCAATCTTATCAATAGCCTAAAATCCAGGAATTCCCTATTATCTTAATGTTAATGCTTAGCTAGAGGGAAAACAACCTTAGCTTGACAATAGCTAGAACTCCAATCATCTCTGAGTCTTTAGCATATGGCAATCCCTTTAAGAAACTTCCTCTTGACTTTACCTCCCCCAACTCCGTAGTACATAACCAGTCACTCTTCCAACCCCAGCGCAGGTCTTTCTGCCCATGGGTCCTACTCTTAATGCTTTAATAAAATCACCTTTTTGTACCAAAGATGTCTTCAAGAAATCTTTCTTGGCTGTCAGCTCCAAACCTCCTGTCATCACCCCAAAACCTCATCATTAAGGACTACTTCTCCCTCTACCGCAGAGGTTCTGAACTTTTATCTTTAGATTCCTTTTCTACCCTTTTGATATATGTGTATGGCAAGAATAAGTAATCTTAAAGAGGAAGAAGTAGAATATCAAGAAGAATTTTTGTGGAGAAGAAAACATTATTGCTGGATGAAGTTTTCTTGGAAGTAGTGACAGAATAGATTTGTTTTTATGATACATAATTACAGTTGTGAAAAAGACAAACCCTCCAAAGAAAAAAGGGCTGCGGTCATAGTGACAGATGGACAAAGCTGGATTGCTAAAGAAAACGATGCTGGCTGGCTTGGTCCAAGGACCCAGAGGGGGACCAGCCAGGAGGGCCATTGGCTTTGCACAGGATAGAAATCAAATAGGAGCCAAAAGGAAGTGAGAGCAGAGTGTCCTGAAGATATAAAGACAGTAGATGCAGACAGAGCATCTGGAGACTTGGAAAAGAAAGGAGAGTGAGTCTCATCTTTGCTTGGGGCCTAAGATTTTTATTGAGGACAGTGGTCTGATGCACATGACTGCTCAAGCATCCAGGAACAAAGGCCAGTGTTTGGGTGTCCCTATAAATCACTTATGCCCTGGAACCAGAGGTCTTGGTGAGTCAGTTGTCTTGGAAATGTTCACGGTGACCCCACCTGGTCACTCCTACCATGTTAGCTATTGTGCTCAAAGACTCCAAAGAAATCATTAACGCCTTGACCTTTATAAGGAGAACATACATTGTCTGCATGATAATCCCTGTGCATGGTGGGGGAGCAGGTCCTAGCAGGAGTAGAAGGAAAAAGCAGTCCTTTGTGGGTTCCTTCAGTTTCCCTGTCATGAACTCACAGAACCCAAAATGTCAATATTTACTGATCGATCGTTTATTGCAATACACAACAACATCACCATTAAAATAAGAATACACATCAAAGGCAAAGCTGTTATATGCAATGGGTTTGGAAAAATCTGAACCAGGTCTAATTGGTTCTGTAAAATTCTATGCCAGTATGTATTTTCTTTCTTGAATAATGAACTACTGAGATGTGCACAGAACGCCTCAGACCCAAGAGCTCAGAAATGCCATAATATGCTGTTGTTCATGTAGGTATATTATTGCTGGGTAACCAGCCTGAAAAATCAAAGTCCTCTGAGAGTCTTATGGAAACCAGATGTTAATAATGTTACACTTGGAGTGCCTGGGTGGCTCAGTCGGTTGAGCGTCCGACTTCAGCTCAGGTCATGATCTCACTGCTCATCAGTGCTAGGCAGACAGCTCAGAGCCTGGAGCCTGCTTTGGATTCTGTGTCTCCCTCTCTCTCTGCCCCTCCCCCACTCATGTTCTGTCTCTGTCTCTCAAAAATAAATAATCATTGAAAAAAATTAAAAAAAAAAAGAGTTACACTTTACCTGAGCCCTGTGCTCCTAGGTTACACCCCGTATCCTTTGGTGTTCCAGGAAATTGTTTACTGCAAAGACCCACCCTTCCTTAGGTGACTGAAGTAAGACTTGAGGATTATACCTTGTTTACCTGTGACAAGACAAGGCAAAGATACTCCTAATTCCCACTTTTGCCTCAGAATGAATAGCTGAACTATTTGCATTTGCAGCCAATCTGGGCGCAATACCTGCTAACTTCACTTACCAAAATTTAGATAAGCTTCTCTGCTTCCCCACAAACCCTTGAACTTTGACTGCACTTTAAGATTAAGCAAGCGTTGGGTTGAAGAACAACCCTTCCAAAAAAAAACCACTTTCTAGAATCCACTGATATCAGGAAAAAACCTCTCATGCTTAATTGCCCGTGCACGCCACCCACTCACTCTATATTCCTCCACATCTGGTTCTTTGAGACCTGGTCACCCTTCTTCATGAGAGAGTTTCCCTTCTGCCTCACCTTGGAAAGATTGCAGACCTTCTGATCTGAGCACTCTCCTTATTCCAGTTGTCCCCTTGCCTGATTGCAGTAATCTTCTTCCTCTTGCCATTGTCCTTTTCAAGAACGTCTCTCCTACCCAAGTGTTTTGTATTTGACAGTGTGAATCATTAGTCTCACTGCTATTAATAAACAGCACTGGGAAACTGTCCTCAAAACTCTATGGACACATGGTTACAAAATGCTATTAGAAGTATTAGTCAATACTATTGAATACAATCTTATTCAATACTAATTGCATATGATACTATTTACTAGTAGTATTTTTCACAGTATTTCAGTGCAAACAGCTCAGGAAAATTAGAAGTCTGTTGGAATTAATTTTTACAACACAGGAGAAAAGGAGAAAAATTTAAAAAACCATGACAAGCTAAAAAAGACATAGACAATAAATTTAGAAGCCTAAACTGGGAAGAGTTTTAATGATGGGGAGAATATACCAGACAATATTTTTAATATAAAGTACTCCTTTCCCAAAGTGTTGAAGTGAGATAAAACATTTATTACATAACTGACTAATCCTATTAAATATTAAAGTTTTAAAGAGCAATACTCCTAAAATTATCCCAGCCAAAAATATATATAAATAATAATAATTAACAAAATTGGAGAGATATCAGATGGATCTAAAGTCTCCCTTCAGTTAATAAACACTAAGAGACAATGAGATATTTTACTGTGTAACAGTATTCATAAATATGGTAGAACCAGGAAATACAGCCCTTTCTGATAATCTCATACAATGATAACAGGAAATGCAATCAAAGTCAATACATATAAATAGAAAATTGTAGAGTATAAGTACTTTGAGCACTGAACTGATAAATACATAGATTGAAACCTACTATTTAGATATAAACCTACTATTTAATTTAAACCTACTATTTAAATTAAATATATATACAAATGATCAATTTTTTCTTTGAAAGATATTAATAAATGGCTTAAATTTAAAATTATAAAGATTACAAATCCAACTTAATTGAATTCAGTCTGAGAACTCAAAAGGGAGGAAAATATAATTCATTTATCAACGTTTAATGTGTTTTGTTTCTGTTGTTTTAGTTTGTGTGAAAAGCACTTAAATATATGTTAAGAACAGGAAAAGGAGTTGTCTGTCTTGTATATCTCAGAATAAAAGCATACCAAACAAAATAATATTTGATCTATATGGGTAGGAGAAGAAAATAAGATGATAAAAGACATTAAATAACACTGACATGTCAATGGCTACAAGAAGTCTAAACTTCATATTTTAAAGGCAAAAATGGAGCCATATTACTCAACCATCAAAAAGAATCAAATCTTGCCATTTGCAGCGAGGCGGATGGAACTAGAGTGTATTATGCTAAGTGAAATGAGTCGGTCAGAGAAAGACAAATACCGTGTGATTTCACTCATATGTGTAATTTAAGAAACAAAACATGAACAAACGGGAAGTAAACCATAAAAGATTCTTAACATAGAGAAAAAATTGAGGGTTGCTGGAGGGGTGGTAGGAAGGGAACGGGCTAAATGGGTTACAGGGATTAAAGAGGGCATTTGTGTTGAGCACTCAGTGTTGTATGTAAATGATGAATCACTAAATTCTACTCCTGAAGCCAAAATTACACTGTATGTTAACCAACCAGAATTTAAATAAAAACTTGGGTTAAAAACTAAGGGCAAAAATGTGAAGATTATTTCAAAAAAGTTACAAATGTTCATTCCTTATACAATACTTAAACGCAAAATAAAATGTCAGAAATAACGAATGACCAATCATAATAATCTAATAATGAAACAAATAATCGTATAAAAAATATATAAGGTTTAAGATGAGTATGAAATCATGAGGCAAAAGGGAAAATTTTGTTTATCTGCAAATTACAGCTATTTCCGTGATAAGCCTATATCTTTATAAGCACAAATATACATAGCACCAAAATATGTAAATGAAGGAAGTTTGCAATTATCGGGAAATACTGACAAGAAATAATATTTTAAAACACATTCAGGGGTGCCTGGGTGGCCCGGTTGGTTGAGCTTCCAACTTCGGCTCAGGTCACGATCTCACAGTTCGTGGGTGTGAGCCCCGCATCGGGCTCTGTGCTGACAGCTTAAAGCCTGGAGCCTGCTTCAGATTCTATGTCTCCCTCTCTCTCTGCTCCTCCCCAGCTCATGCTCTGTCTCTCTCTCCTTCAAAAGTAAATAAAAACATTTAAAAATTTTAAAAAAATAAAAAATAAAACACATTCATAATATGTGCTAAAATAGAAGCTGGACACAGTTTTCACTTTTTTTTTAATTTAAAAAAATTTTTAAGTTTATTTTTTGTTTTGAGAGAGAGAGAGAAAGCACGAGTCGGTGTTGGGGGGGCGGAGAGAGAGAGGTAGAGACAGAATCCCAAGCAGGCTCCGCACTGTCAGCCTAGAACACGCTTCAGATCCCCTGTCTCCTTTCCCTCTGCCCCTCTCCCGCTAGGGCATGCGTACATTCTCTCTCGCTCAAAAATAAAACATTACCAAAAGACATTACATAAACATTACAGAAAACATCACAAAGAGAAACACGCTTTTAAAAAAAGTAAATTAAACATACCCTTCTGTTAAATATCTATTTGTTTAAAAAGTTTTTGTATAAAATTGTATCGTTGAGAAAAGCACATCAGAAATGTGACATTTGACCTAAGTTCATTTAAAAATAGCTACATGGAATAGTTCTTTTGAAGAACAGATGGATCCATTGATACATAAATTATTTTGAAATAATTTTAAACAGTGGGAAAGCCATCAAATCCATTCATGGAGCTGGTATGTAAGATTTTCAATCCTCGCAGAGACCCACACATACGCGCACGCACACACACAAGTAATAATAAAGTTAGTTTTCTTGTTAGTATATGTAAAATCCTAACTATATTAAGTGATGTACTCAAAGATTAATCTGCCACAACTGATTGAGGTTTATCTAATTAAGTGTTTAATACTAAACAAGTACTAATATGGTAATTCGCAGATAGATAAAAATGTAAATACATTATGAATTATACAGAAATACAAAATGTTAACTTAGTATTCAAATGTCAACATAAAATCTGACCACAGATAAGAATAGAAAAGCGCTTAGAAAAGGACCACGTTGAAAACAAGTAAAATGTTTATTTTCTTATCATAGGGTTTTTTTTTCCCATTGATTTTCTTAATTATTGCTCAACTTAAATTGTTTCTGCCATAAGTATATATAAATTGTTCAAAAGAATGATAAGAAGTTGTTGAAAAATAACAACACTCTGATAAACTAAGAAGTAAAATGATCCAGCTTTTACTATATCCCCGGACTCAATGTAGATTTTGGCTGGTAAATCTGTTTGCCACCAAGGCTTGTGGGTAGGATTAGACAAAGAGAACCTCAGGGCTCAGGTCCCTTACTGCATTGTGAAATGCTAGTACATAGAGTGCTGGGACTCTGGTTACGTAATCCTAGCTGAAAGACAATTGGCAGTGAGCATTGTTTTTGCTTCTGTGGGTCCTCATTCTGGGATAAGTGAATACACTTGACTGCATAAAGTAGTAATTGCACTAGAATGGCAGATGTTGCCTGAGGTGGCAAAGGTCCGATCTCACTGACATTGCACAGAGTGAGATTTTTGGAACATAGCATTTTTCTTTCCTCTTTTCAATCTAGAGATCTTATTCATTAACAACTAAGAGGATAGCAGAATCCTATGTTTATTACAAGAATTCTGTATTTGTTATTTTTCAAGAGTTCTCTTTCTCCCTCTGCCTTTTAATTTAATTCACAAAGAACTCTGAAATCATGATATCCATTACATGCTTACTCCCTGTTTTCTTAAAAAAAAAAAAAGACATGAGTCAATTTTTTTATTAAAGTACAGATTTCAACCTTATTTTCTTTATGCTTAAAGTAAGTGAGATTAAGAAAAGAGAGAGATTAATTATTTGATGCAATCAATATGTTTAATGCCAATGTCTTTCCCTGGGGGGGGGGGATTGTCATGTAAATTTTATAGGAAGAATTTCTTAGAAATTATTATATAACAAGTTCTTGTCCTAACTACCCTTTAGATAAAACTAAATAAATAGATACATAAAAATCTAAATAAAGTATAAAATAAATTTGAAGCATCTTTTGGGAATTGTATAATTAAGTAGAATTATAGTATCTATGATCTTGTAAAATATAATTTATTCTATTTTCAGGATACTAGGGACTGAATTATATCCCTTCCAAATTCATGTGTTGAATCCCTAATCCCCAACGTGACTATGTTTGGAGATGGGGCTTTTAAGAGTTAATTAAAATTAAAGGAGGTTATAGAGTTGGATCCTAATCTGAAAGGATTGGTGGCTTTATAAGAAGAGGAAGAGAGAGAAGATTTTTTTTCCTTTCTTTGAGCAAACACCAAGAAAGCATCTATCTGCAAGCCAGAAAGAGGGCCCTCATCAAAGCCCAATCATCCTGGCACCCTGATTTCAGATTTCCAGCCTCCAAAACTGGGAGAAAATAAATTTCTATAGTTTATTTTTTTTTATTTATTTTTTTATTTTTTTTAAAGTTTATTTATTTTTGAGACAGAGAGAGACAGAGCATGAATAGGGGAGGGGCAGAGAGAGAGGGAGACACAGAATCCAAAGCAGGCTCCAGGCTCTGAGCCTTCAGCCCAGAACCCGATGCGGGGCTCAAACTCACGGACCACGAGATCGTGACCTGAGCTGAAGTAGGATGCTTAACCGACTGAGCCACCCAGGCGCCCCAAATTTCTATAGTTTAAACCACCTAGCCTATGATATTTTGTTATGGCAGCCACAGCAGACATTTTTATTTTTATCAGCTATGGTACAGAGATATGCACAATTAAGAGGCTATTTTCAAAGGGATGCAATTGAAATTCCAACAAAAACAGAAGAAACCAAATGGTAAATGATCCTCAAGTTTCCAAGAAATCTGTGACATGTTAACATAAATAGCTATGCTGAAACCTAAGTCATGTTCCTAGAACTTGAGGGACAAATTAATTCATTCCTCAAAATTACGTATTGGGAACTAAAAATCACAAGGCAATAAACCATTGATAATATAAGTACGAAGAGTTCTGCATGCTAACTTACACACAAAGATGCGTGTTGGACTGTAAGGGTAGGAGAGAGTCTGTGCTAGACAGTTGTTGGAGACATTAGGTGCTTATGTTGAGGGGGATGGTCTATGGAATCATAATAAAAAATGGAAAGTAAAATTTTATTTTTTTTAATTGCCAAACTCATTATAAAATATTAGGATTTAAACAACGTATTAGGAATTTTTCTCACTGAATAGTCAGTCACTGAGTTTACCGAATGAGTACTGGGAGACTGCAGGATGTTAAAAGAAAACAACTTAATATTCTGAACGTTTTATAATTTAATCTACTTTCTTTCCATACAAAAAAAAAAAAAAAAAAAAAAAAGAAGTACACATGTGGGGGCAGCTGGGTGGCTCAGTTGGTTAAGGGTCTGACTCTTGATTTTGGCTCAGGTCATGATCTCACGGTTCGTGAAACAGAGCCCTGCATTGGGCTCTATGTTCAAGGAAGCTGCTTGGAATTCTCTCTCTCCCTCTCTCTCTCTTCCCCTCCTCTGCTCGCTCGCTCTCTCTCTCCCCCAAAAATAAATACATGAAAACTTAAGAAAAGTACATATGTAGAAATTTGACAAGCATGCAAAATACCAAATAAGATTTGACTGAAATAAAGTAAAATTGGGAGATCACTGACTCAGTGACTCATGAGGTCTTTGAAAACAAAACAACTACTTGAGATATTTTATAATCTTTTATCTTGGGGGAATATGTTTTCACAGATAATGAAAACTAAAAAAACTGTCAATACAACATCATTTTTTTCCAGCAAAGTTCTGATTACATAGTTGCTGAGGATTTAAAAAAGAAACCTCTATATTTGCTGCATTTATTCTAATGTATTTTCTTTCTCTCTCATGTCAGGTGAACTACAAAGACATTTTCGATGAAAACATCTACATGCTTAGATAGGGGCAACTAAAATCAAGTAGTGTTAATCCACTCTGTTTCTTCACTCTGGGATTTTTCACTGTTGTGATTGATGCCACTGTTTCAATTACCCCTCCTCCCCCTCCCTTTCTAGAATCTTTTCCTGAGAAGTTACATAATCCCTTTCTTTCCTGGAGACACCAAGATACTTTAGGTTACCTAATGTCTAATTGCTCCTCTGAGTGTAAGTAAGTCCCTTGTCTTGACCATTTCCTCTTCCTGGATTAATTTTCATGTCTTCCTAGACTTGGTCTCACTTGACCTTTAATATACAGTTTAGATGACTCTTTAACACACCAATTCTGGGATAGATCGTCTGTCTATGGGGAAATATAGCATAAATGTATCATAAATACTCATTAAGCATAATTGAACATAGTTAATTGTTTATTTCTTCTAATAGAGTATAAGCACAGCCCATCTTGTTGGTTACTAGCTCAGTACCTAATTCTATGTATGGTACAAAGTAAGCAATAAGAAATACATGTTAATTAATATATGTATAAAATAAAATGGAAATATAATCCTATGAGAGGACATTCATCTGGCATTCCATTTCAAACTTAAATGTAAAAGTATAAAAGTAAAAATAGCCTGCTATGTGATTTTATTGGCCTTTTTATCTTATTTTAAATAGTTACATTTTGTTTACTTTTGACTTGGGCTTTTGTATATTTACACCTGCTCTCTTTGGGTCTGGTCAGTAATTAAGTCTGTCTTTTAAAAGATACCAAATATATATATATATATATATATATATAAAATATTATATATAGTTTATATATATATAATGTATATATAATATTATATATACTTTATTTTATTATTGTATATTATATAAAACTATATATATATAAATATTTAATTTTTAATGACATAAGGACTCTGAAGGGGCTGCATGTACAACATGAGTTTTTCATCTCACAATTTTAAAACATCAACAAATAACTGTTAACATTACTGTCTTTTCAATATTGTGGTTTCTTTTGTAAGTTTCAGACAGAAAACTTTGTTTCCTCATTTTGCTGCGGGTTTACTCCTGCTGTGAAAATTTATATTCAAATATTACGATCAAGATATAAGACCCCAAATATAAAAATTATGCAGTTCTATAATTTTCTATGTTGCTCCTAATATAGTGAAAGTAATTTTACAATTAGGCAGCATCTTTCTTTCTTTCTTTTTTTTTTTTTTTTTTTTTACTTTCTTTGATTTCTGCTTATTTAGGCAACAATGACTTCAATCACAAATCTTCACTTGAACTATGACGGAAAGCATGTACCATAAAGGATCCCAAATTCAGAGGTCTGTCCTACAAACTTCATTGATAACTGTCTGTGCTTTGGCCAACATCCAGTCATCTGATCTAGTGTGGTTATTTGGGTCTCTAGAAAGTTTTCCCTTTCTTCACCAACTTTAATTTCAAACCCAGTTTTAAATAATTCAAATATTTTTGGGATGTCACAGCCAATGGAATCTCAAAAAAACTTTGAAAATATTTATTTATTTTTATTTGTTTCAGTTTCTTCTTTAATGGTTTAACTTCAGGCATTATTTCTGAAGCACTTACATCAAAGCCTACATGAATTTCATCATCCAAAATCCTCTGAATCAGATTAGTTCATTTTGTGTGCTCTCTCTCTCTCTCTCTCAAAATAAATACATTAAACTTAAAAAAAAAAAAAAGACTGTATCAAGGCATCTTAGTGCCACCATCATATCAACCATTTGAGATTATGTTGGCCTCTAATGACTTTTTAATTTTCAAATTTTCCAAAGCGAAGATCTCTTTATTATGTATTCTAATTTTCACTGTAGTATTATGATGAATATATGGATACTGTTACGTGAAAACGCCAGATTAAAAACAAATCATGTTCCTCTCTTTACATTGATAGAATAGATTTAGGATACGGCTCATTTGATGGATTTTGTACAATGTGATCACTCAAATAATATCTATCAGAACTGACATCACATTTCTGAGCACTCTAGAGAGAAGTACATCTCTAAGGAGATTCTGAGGCTAAAAAAAAAAAAAAATATATATATATATATATATATATGTATATATATATATATATATATATATGGCTAAAATTAGATACTCAGCTTGTGTTCTATTAATACTATGCACACAGGTAAACTCTACTTGCTAACAGAAAAATTATTGGACTCCATTCTTATATTGCTATGGAATTGTGTTTTCTTTTATCTTCTATGCTACACTTGCCAATGTAATTCTTAAAGTTCATGCTCTGAGTCTCATATGGTGCATTTGAAAAGCAAGAGATAGACTAGTGTTATGGCAAGAGAATGTTGAGAATGGAGTGCACTAAAGGGAAAGTATTTGCTGAGTGGATAGTAGTTATGGATGAAAAGTAATTTGGTACCTCATGTGTTTAAAATTCAAATATATACATACATACATATACACAAATATGCACAGATGCATTTGTGCATCTATATACATATACATGTCTACCTATATGCATTTGGAGAACAAAACCATACAACTATTTCTGAGGGGAAAAATACAATACTCCCTTTAAAGGATTTATTGTTTTCATTTTAACTAAATGAACAGTAAAATTAAAGTTTCATTCTAACTCCTAATTTTATTTGAGAAATGGATGCAGAAACCCCTAAGTTAATTGTTTCTACCCCTCTAACTCATAATGAATTTATAATGATCAGCTAAGAAAAGGTCTTTCTCTCGGGTCTCTCATATGAACAATTAAATGCTTCTTGGTTGCCCCAAATCAGTTTCAAACATTGACTCTTGCATTTATGTATTAAAAAGTATCTTGCTTCTTATAATTATATTTTTAATATTTCCTTCTTTTCTGTAAGGTATATACCATTGTTGTCATTTCAGAATTCACATTAAGTCTAGTACTAACACTGATTTAGACAGTGATATGTAATATCAGAAAAACCACCCACCACATTAATAAGAAAGCACTGAGCAAGAATTCTGTGCGGAATCTGTAAGCAGCATTAACCAACTTAATAACATACCAGGAATGCAAAATCACTTAAATTGTTGAAATAAGACTTGGTAATTTGTCTTTTCCCCATTAGGCTTAATGCATTTTGATAGTTAGTTAGAATGAGGAAGGGGGAGAAAACTGTAATAGTCAGGGCCAATGAATAAACCTGCATTGCTGTCATTAATAACAAGCCACTGGTGACTGAGTATTCAGCACATGAATAATTATTATTCTCGGCCGAGAGGGTGGAGAACATTACTACAGAATATTTGCATTTTAATGGCTTTCAGAAGTCTTTTTAGTTTTCTACCTTTTTCTGTAGCACACAAAATGTTCATCAATAAACTCTTTATTCTTTGTTGTTAAAATGTCTATTGAACACTATTTTTTCAAAGGAGTTTTCTTTTTAGCTATTGAGAGTGTCAAAACCCCAATAAAATAATTCCATTTATAAATTTAATATCTTAGTTTCCACCCTGATGAATCTCTACCTATCTGAAATCTTTGAATAATTCTGTGTGGAGTCCTACAATTTTGTGTCAAGATAAAACGAATTAAATTTGTATTTTTAAAGTGGTCAGTTGACATGAAGGTCAAGGGTGAAACATTTTAAAGTATTTTAACATTAATGCTTAGAATTTTTATAATATGTTGTCTATTTTTAAAGATCTACTTTGAAGAACATCAAAAATTAATTTAAAGAAAATATTTAAGTAATTTTTTTAGAGATATTGAACAATATTCTCTTACTTTAAATTATTAAAGTTGTATATGTATGGACACACTGTATGTGAGTCACATATAGTAACTTTATATGATTAAATGCATTCTACTCTCTGGCTGGGCAATCTTGTGACTTGATATTTTGCTCTACTTTTTATATTGTAAATTTATGATATATTAATATGAACACATATGTCATTTTTGTTTGTTTGTTTTAACCCTGAAATACATTAACATTTTTAGCAAAGGACAAAGTGAGATGATCAATGCAGGATTTTGCACTAAATATCTAAAACAGTGAGGTGTAGGGTCAGTTAAGTGGTCGACTTCAGCCAGGTCATGATCTCATGGTTTGTTGGGCTTGTAACGTCTGTATGCTATTTCAGTTAAGGAACTGAAATAGTCTTCCACTTTTTCTTACAAGAGAATACAAAATGTCTATTTGTAATTATGTAAAGTACAATACTTGTTGATTATAAATAACTTGAAATAAGAGATAAAAACATTCATATTATTTTCATGTTTTTCAGAATGTTTATATTGGTGAATTTTCAGCTAAACCTCTTTTCTGTCTATCCCAGATATTTTCTCATAATTTGATATTTAATAATGCATAGAAAAAATGTTTTAAAAAGGATTTAGGATTATTATTTAGAATTTCAATGGTTTTTCATTCCAGAAATTTGAATGGTCAAGACTTTGACATTCTGACAAGATTATTACCCATATCTAGTTTCAAAATGATTACCCATATCCGAGAAAGGATGAGGCAAGTGTATTAGAAAGCAGATCCTTGGGGCGTCTGGGTGGCTCAGTCGGTTAAGTGTCTGACTTCCGCTCAGGTCATGACCTCCTAGTTCATGGGTTCGAGTCCTGCATGGAGCTCTGTGTTGACAGCTCAGAGCCTGGAGCCTGCTTCTGATTCTGTGTCTCCCTCTCTCTCTGCCCCTCCCCTGCTCATGCTCTGTCTCTCAAAAATAAATAAATGTTAAAAATTAAAAACAAAGAAAGAAAGAAGGAAGGAAGATCCTTAACAGTGAGTTTGGAGTTTTTACATATGCCAAACAATGAACTTTTAATTAAATGTATTAAAGCAAAAAAATAGAGACTCTGACTTTTTTTCAGCAATACATCTTCTAATTAGCTCAATCACATCCCTTTTATTTTATGGCCTAATACCGTAGGAAATAATTGCTTGCAGGTGTCTATTTTCCAAATACTCTAAGATTTTTCATTTGGGCATGTAATTCTTTTACTGTAATAATATATACCAATGGTATTTCTGCTACTTTTAGTCTGTCATGATTGTTTTGAAATAAATCAAAACAGCTCTTACCTGACCCTCTTTTATTTATATCATGTTATTTTGCAAAATGTATCAGCCCTTGAAATACAAACAAAAATTAGGATCTCTGTAACCATATGCCCACTCCTTTTCTCCTCCGATGCCTTTGTTTCTCCCTCCCTATTTTGACTATTCTGGCCTTATCCAGGCAGTGTGATAAGATCAGGAAGAAGATACGAATGATCAATAACCACCATGGATCTTTGAAATTCCATGAAATCTCTAGTTGCACAACACAAGTGTGAATATAACTCCACTCATCTTTGCAAATTTACTCAATAACATAAAATTATATCTATTTGTTTATATAACCTATAGTACCATAGAACAGTGTATTAGGGTAAGCTTATTATTTTCCTGTGGAAACAAATCCTAGTGGCTTAATTTTGGTCACCATATTAAAAATTAAACAATATGGTAGTGAAAATGAAATTTTAATGGATGTTATATATCTTATCTTTCTTTCTTCTTTGTACCTACACCCAGAAAAGGTAAGCTTTTGTGTAAGAGCATCTCTGAAACAGGGAGCCATCTTGAGCATCCCTTGAATTACTAAACAAATTGCATAACCAGTAAAATTAGTCTACATATATCCTTAATAGCTATAAAATAGGATTTGGAACATATCTTTCCTTTTTTTTTTTTTGGTCTTCCAGAATTTTGGCTAAATTTTTAAAGCAGAAAAGAAACGTGACAAGTGTCTCCTATATTATGAAAGAAAGAAAGAAAGAAAGAAAGAAAGAAAGGAAGAAAGATCTTATTAAAAAGTGACCTTATTAGTCCCATATTTTTAGCCTTTATGGAATAAAGCTAAACATCTACTAAGATCAGGAAGTGTATGAAGAATGTTCCCATTTTTAGCCCTTGAGACATGTTTTGGAGATATCCACAAGAAAATGGAAAGACATGATCTCCTGCCTTATCTGGAAGCTGCTGAGGTAAGCATGACTCGTGTTATCTATTCTGATCTAAGAACTTAGGGCACCAAGAGCTTCAGAAAACCACCAAGATTCTTGAGAAATTTGGGCAGAGACCAGTGTCTGCTTTTCACTTTCTTCTCCATAAAACTCACAACAAGGACTCAAATGTTGAGCCTATTCCCTGATGGAGAGGTATAACAGGTCAAAGAACACACAACTGAGTGAGAGGACATTTTTCTTTCCTTTACTACATCATCTCTCTTTCTCAGAACCTGGACTGTCCACAGGCAGCCAGTTAGGAAAGAGAGAGGGTAGAGCAAAGGTGAGCAGTGACCATACCTCCTTGAAACCTTACTTTCCAAGTCATGTGCCAGCCCTGACCTGCAGGATGGGGGAAACTTAAAGTTGAATATGAAGTTAATGTTTTAATTTAGACTGGTCTTATCTTTCAAATGCCTGAATGTGAAATTGAACAAACCAACAAAAAAACGGATAAAGGGGAAGGGACAAAACAAGAAAAAAATGAATCTGATATTTGCAACTTTCTAATTTCGATTAGAAATCCAAAATTTACTGAAGGAATTTATATAAGAAGAAAACTAAAAGAGCACTTATGATTTTTGTGCCACTACAACATAGGTTATGAGTTAACTTTAACATGTGCGGAAATGTATCAATTGGCAAAACTTCATGGTTTTAGTCAATACTGGGATTCAAATTAAAGTTTAGTTAGGGAATCCTAATAATTTTTAAAAGGTATCTTCTTTAATCCAAGGGGAGTTGCCAAAGATAAAATAGAGAAAAGCAGGTATACTTCACCTTAGCCATCAGAACTATTGCCTTACCCAAATTCCCCATAGTCTTAGTGCCCATTGCCTTAAAATATTCCATCATAAGGGCACCTGGGTGGCTTCCAGTCAGTTGACTGTCTGACTCTTGGTTTTGGCTCAGGTCATGATCTCATGGTTCCTGGGATCGAGCCCTGCATTGAGCTCTGTGCTGACAGTGTGGAGCCTCCTTAGGATTCTCTCTCTCCATCTCTCTCTGCCTCTCCCCTGTTTGCATGCTCTCTCTCTCTCTGTCTCTCAAAATAAATAAATAAACATTTAAAAAGTTAAAAAAAAGAAAAAAGAAACATTCCTAATTTAAATTTTTTCTTAAGCCTGGAAATGCTGTTATTCATAAATTGACCCACTTTGAATGCCTCTCCCCCACTAAAATAGTCTAGAGTCTGTTCAAATTCAAATACAACATATACTTCAATTAGTGTTCCCAAGAAACTCTTACTCTGCAGGGTACAAGAACGTCCTCTCATGCCATCTAGACTCTTTGGACTGCCTCTCCATAAGTTCTCCATAGGCTTCTGATGCAAGAAACTGCCATTTTTGGCTTCATATTACCTGACATTAGAGAAGTAATTGCTCGATATATACATGGATCTTATTGAAATAGACACTTTCACAGGCACTGAACCGGAGACCTTTATATTCAGCTACCCACTATGAACTCGGTCATGGAAGAAGCGGTCCGTAAGGCATGCATGGCCACTTGCTAACTGAAAATAGTACTGATAGGAAAGAACCAATCCTGGGCCTCCTGGCATATCCCAAATGCAGGAGGAGGTGGCCTCCTCATCCTCAGTCCTTTGCCAGATGTCATGGTGCTGGATTAAGGCATCTCTCTACCAAATCCCTTGGCTACATGGGAGTCCATTGGTATCATCTGACTGGATATTAAATAAAATCGTGCACTTAGTGAGTCACCACCATTGCACATTATGGAACCCCAGGGGATTTGCTGTCATCTGCTCCTCACCCATGACATCTCTTGTCGAGAACAAGAAAAATGAGTGAACCCAACTGGCCAAACTTTGGGTAGCAATTCTTGACAACGAATGCCCTGGCCAACAACAGACACATCTGCACATTTTTGCTGACCCTTGGACCGTTACCAATGGTATGGTCATCTGGTCTGGGCAGTAGTCAAAACAAGAATTCGTTTTCCAAGGTTGCCCCATCTGAGATGAAGAACTCTAGAAATCTCTGCCTTCATAGATATCCAAAATCAAAAGCACAATACAAGTCTCATTAAGACATTTCTTATCCCCTTTGGTGTTCCAAATGTCATTGACAGTAACCAAAGCACATATTTCACTTCTCAAAATATATAATGCTGGGCTTTTGAACAAGGCATTCACTAGAGCTTCTGCTTCCATTACTGGACTCAGTCCACCAGCCTCATAGAGTGCTAGCCATATGTTTTATTTAAATAAAATTCACTTAAGGGGTGCCTGGGTGGCACAGTCAGTTGAGCACCTTACTTCAGCTCAGGTCATGATCTCATGGTTTGTGAGTTTGAGCCCCACGTGGGACTCGCAGCTGTCAGTGCAGAGTCTTTTTCTTTTTCTTTCTTTCTTTCTTTCTTTCTTTCTTTCTTTCTTTCTTTCCTCCTTCCTTCCTTCCTTCGTTTCTTTCCGATTTCTTTCTTTCTTTCTTTCTTTCTTTCTTTCTTTCTTTCTTTCTTTCTTTCTTTCTGCCCTTACCCTGCTTATGCTCTCTCTCTCAAAAATATAAATAAGTAACGAGGTAAGTAAATAAATGAATGAATGATTGAATAAAATTCAACTAAAAGGAACATGGTACATTTCAGCCACCAGTGCAACATTAAGGGTGAATTGGAGTAAAGTGGCTCCCTTTTTGATGTTTGACTGTGAACAGCTTTCAAGACCCATCTCTCCTTCTTCCCCTCTTCCCTCACCTGTGGGCAAGCCTAAAATAGAATCCAACTGATCCTTTGTCTGGCACTGGCAAAGAGTCCAAACCATGTGGGCCGTGGGCCCATATGATAACCCTGCACTTGAACTAAAACCATTCTTTGCTCTTTTCTTTCTCACCTCATTTTCAGACATGCATGAGACCCTGTCCTAGAAAAGCTCATTATAAGAGCTGACCGGATATTAAATTATAAGAGTAATACATTATAAGATATATCCATGGATATATCCATGGATATATCCATGTATCCATGTATATATCATTATAAGGTATATATCCATGTATATATACATGTATCCCTGTATATATCATTATAAGAGTAATACAACTTTCCATTTTGTCTTGGTATGTGTGTGTGTGTATAGTATACACATATTATTTATATACAACATAAATACAATATGTATTTCTATAGGTATGGAAAATAAACATATGTGGAAAAATTGTAAAAAAGTGGGATTAAAGTTAACAAATTCAAAGGAGTGGCTACAAAGGCAGGGGGGGTTGTATATTACTAGGAAGGGAAATACAGAAAATATTCAAGGGATTGGAAATGTATTTCTTAAGCTGGGTGGTGGTCACATTAATAACCATTATTTTTCCTCAAACTCTTCTCATTAATTTTCATGTGTGTCGCCAAAAGTAGAATACATATAGGATAATATAATCATATTCTAGTTATTGGAAAAGTGAAAATGAAAAATTTAATTTGAAACACAGACAAACGTCAGGTATTGGAAAGAAAATTTAAACTGTTTTAAAAATTTATAATTGTACATAAAGAATATCCACAGAAATACAAATAAGATGTTATTGAATGGATAATTATCATTGGAATTTGAATTGTTCTTCATCTATTTATCATAGACCAATATTATTTCTAACACTGAAAACTTTAAAAATTAAAGCAAACTTTAAGGTAATTTTGTGTGACATAGAAAAAAAGAATTTAATAAAATACTAATGGTGTACATTTTCAATGTGCTTAATACAGATTATAATTTTTATGTACTATAAAATTATGATGGAATGCCACTAACATATTATGGATTTAATATCTTCAAGTATTAGATTTAAAGTCAGAGTTCGAAAACTAATATCTTCTCTATGTTAAATAATTTCTATGACCCCCCATTTCTCCATCCATAAAACAAGGATAACAAAAACCTTTGCAAAAGATTTGCTATAAAGAACAAAAGATAATAAAAGTGAAAATGACTTTCACAGTGTCTGACTTACATATGATATTCAATAAATTTTTGGCATGATTTAAGAATGCTCTTAAAAATAGAAAATATTTAAAATATATATGTGTGCTTCGTTGCTCCCTAATGAAATATCATAGAAATGGATCCTGCCTCATAAACACAGCCATGAATTTAGACTATGAATTAAATGGCCGCATGCTTAGGACTAACCAGAAGGGGCAGCATGATGAATTTGGTGAGATAAGAGTCAGTGAACCCTCAGGGATGAATAATATCAGGATTTCAGTATTCATTGGGCCCCAGGAACATAAATTTATTTATGGAGGTGGGAGGAGTGACAAAATATTGGCTCCTAGTTCTGGTGAAATTTATTCAAGTTACCATACTATTGCTATTAAAGACTGAACCCATGTCAGACTTCCTGACATCTTGACTTGCTTCCACATCATCTCTGATTGGTGTTTGACCACACTACTCTTACCCTTAAAAATTTGTACGTGTGTGTCTTTCCACATCTATTTCCACATCTTCTACCTGATTTTTGTAAACAGGTTAAGATCTGAAGCAGAAAAGAATGGAAATTCTCAATCTCCCTAGGGCAGAGGTCACATCCAGTGGAGGCAGCCATGGAGTTACTAAGAAAAAATGACCAGGTGGACAAACAGAATGAGGTCTCTGGGTTCAGCCACAGTGAGAAATGACAGCACCAGTGAGCAGTCCTTAAGGAGATCATCATTGCTACTAGGGTGGATGACCCTGCTCGTTGTTGCCTAATCTGGAGACATTAAATATTGAACTCCAATGCTTTTTGAGGGCCACGGAGAAATGCTTCCACTGAACAGGCTTACAGAGATGCTGCCTGGTATTGATCTTCATTCGTAGCCTCAGCTCCATCCTGGCATATGAAATTGTGGCACTGCTAAAGACAATTCCCGAAGGCTTTATTTTTTTCTTTATTCCCAAAGGCTTAGCTTAAAACCTTTTTTTTTTTTTTTTTTTTTTTTATAATTTCTGCTTCTGTAGTTTAGCCACAATTCCCAAATGGGGTTTTTAAAGTGTCCAAAAAGGAATATGATTTGGAAGGCTGTAGTTAAACTACAGTTTAGGTTTAGGTTAAACTACAGTTTAACCTGCAAAAAAGAAAACTATGGGTGTTATGGAGACTTGTTTATTCTCCCTCTCCCTTGCCACCCAACCAGCCAGACACCCACCCACCCATCCAACCAGCCAGCCAGCCAGCCACCCAGCCACCCAGCCACCCAGCCACCCACCCATTCAGCCATCCAACCATCCAGCCAGCCAGCCAGCCAGCCACTCAGCCAGCCAGCCAGCCAGCCACCCACTCACCCACCCACCCACCCAGCCAGACAACCAGCCAGACAGCCAGACACCCACCCATCCACCCACCCATTCAGCCATCCAACCATCCAGCCAGCCAGCCAGCCAGCCAGCCACCCACCCACCGATCCAACCAGCCAGCCAGCCACCCACCCACCCATCCAACCAGCCAGCCAGCCAGCCGGCCACCCAGCCAGCCAGCCAGCCAGCCACCCAGCCACCCAGCCACCCAGCCACCCACCCATTCAGCCATCCAACCATCCAGCCAGCCAGCCAGCCAGCCACTCAGCCAGCCAGCCAGCCAGCCACCCACTCACCCACCCACCCACCCAGCCAGACAACCAGCCAGACAGCCAGACACCCACCCATCCACCCACCCATTCAGCCATCCAACCATCCAGCCAGCCAGCCAGCCAGCCACCCACCCACCGATCCAACCAGCCAGCCAGCCAGCCACCCACCCATCCAACCAGCCAGCCAGCCAGCCAGCCATCCAGCCACCCAGCCACCCAGCCACCCACCCATTCAGCCATCCAACCATCCATCCAGCCAGCCAGCCAGCCACTCAGCCAGCCAGCCAGCCAGCCACCCACTCACCCACCCACCCACCCAGCCAGACAACCAGCCAGACAGCCAGACACCCACCCACCCACCCATCAATTCAGCCATCCAATAACCCATTCAGCCAGCCAGCCAACCAGCCACCCACCCACTCATCCACCCACCCACCCAGCCAGACAGACAGCCACCCACCCACCCACCCACCCACCCATTCAGCCATTCAACCACCCATTAAGCCAGCCAGCCAGCCAGCCACCCACCCACCCAGCCAGTCAGCCAGCCAGCCAGCCACCCACCCACCCACCCACCCACCCATTCAGCCATCCAACCACCCATTCAGCCAGCCAGCCAGCCAGCCATCTACCCAGCCAGACAGACAGACAGCCAGACAGACAGACAGCCAGACAGCCACCCACCCACCCATCCATTCAGCCATCCAACAACCCATTCAGCCAGCCAGCCAGCCAGCCACCCACCCACTCCACCCACCCACCCAGCCAGACAGACACCCACCCACCCACCAACCCATTTAGCGATTCAACCACCCATTCAGCCAGCCAGCCAGCCACCCACCCACCCACCCATTCAGTCATTCAACCACCCATTAAGCCAGCCAGACAGACAGACAGACAGCCACCCACCCAGCCAGCCAGCTAGCCAGCCAGCCACCCACCCGCCCACCCATTCAGCCAGCCAGCCAGCCAGCCATCCACCCAGCCAGACAGACAGACAGACAGACAGACAGCCAGACAGCCACCCACCCACCCATCCATTCAGCCATCCAACAACCCATTCAGCCAGCCAGCCAGCCAGCCAGCCACCCACTCACCCACCCACCCACCCAGCCAGACAGCCAACCAGCCAGGCACCCACCCACCCACCCACCCATTAAGCCATCCAACGACCCATTCAGCCAGCCAGCCAGCCAGCCAGCCACCCAGGCAACCAGCCAGCCAGCCAGACAGACAGACAGACAGCCAGATAGCCACCCACCCAACCACCCATTCAGCCATCCAACCATCCAGCCACCCACCCAGCCAGCCAGCCACCCACTCACCCACCCACCCAGCCAGCCAGCCAGGCACCCACACACCCACCCACCCATTCAGCCATCCAACCATCCATCCAGCCAGCCATTCAGCCATCCAACCACCCAGCCAGCCAGCCAGCCAGCCAGCCAGCCAGCCACCCACCCACCCAGCCAGCCAGCCACCCACTCACCTACCCACCCACCCAGCCAGACAGCCAGCCAGGCACCCACCCACCCATTCAGCCATCCAACCATCCAGCCAGCCAGCCAGCCACCCACCCACCCGCCCAGCCAGCCAGCCACCCACTCACCCAGCCAGCCAGCCAGCCAGCCAGCCAGCCAGCCATCCCTCCATCTATACATCTCTTTAGCTCTCAATCTATCCTTCTATTTGCTTAGATGATGCTAATCATATTATTTAGTCTATTTTCTATTAGTAAAAAGAAATAGGAAGAGCCCTCACTCATTTAGAATAGATAAAAGTAACTATAGGTTAAAAGGACACTAATAATAAATGCTTTAGGTTAGAAAGAACAAATAAATTGCTTTCCTTTAGAAAGTGGCTAACATACCAATCTAAGAAAATTTCTCTGAAAATATAAGATCCTTACAAATTCTTTCAGGGAAGTTCTCAGTGTTATGAGAGAGATTATTAGTAAGCTGGATACAAAAAGGGAAACAGCTTAATGCATCTAAAAATGGTAGTCATTATCTACTTTTAGTTTCTTCTTTTTGTGTACTGAGTATTTTTTATTAGATGGAAATGATATTATTAAATCTTAAAATTAACCTCCAGAAAATGAGCCTCTGAAATTTCATCTTATTAATTTTTTTAAGTTTATTTATTTATTTGGAGAGAGAGAGAGAGAGAATCTGTGCTGATGGCACAGAGCTTGCCATAGGACTTGATCCCACAAACTGTGACATCATAACCTGAACCAAAATCATGAGTCAGACGCTTAACTGACTGAGCCACCCAGGTGCCCCCATCTTATTAATTTTTCATCTAAGTATACATTTAAAAATGTTTCACATATTACTAGTATTATTAATCCATGTTTTTCAATAAAGTTGAATATACAATGCAATATAGTCATATATTATACTATCATTGTAAACGAAATATTGGTAATTATTTCAGATCTAGGCACACTAAACGATACAGTTTATTAGGTACCTAGTACTTTCTTCAACAAAATGTAACTAGTCACACATAATTTGAAGACTTTAAAATGCTTTTTTCAAAAGCATAGAATTTAGCAGAAGATTCAGGTTTTGATGTCACTAGACAATACAAAATTAAGTGACTTTAGTGACCGCTGAGTCGCAAAATTTGAGCCTGTGAGCACAGCTGATTCTCGAAATCTTTTCTAGAATCTTTTCTCTGCTCCAAGTAGCAATTAGAGAAAAGGAAGGATTAAAAATTAGATCATAATGAAACCAATCACCATCGGTGGCAAAAAGTTGGAAGGCATGCTCATTTCTAGCACTGTCTCACTTAGAGTAGTTTTTCTGAATCTGTTCAGTCCGTAAAAGGCTGAAGTATGATATCTGTGAACATATCATCAAAAGATGGTTATTTCTCCATGCCCTGCACGCATATTTTAAATAATAATTGGCTGAACCGCCTTGACTGAAATGCCTTAGCAGATGTTTCTGCTCTCTCTTTTGTAATTAAATATGCAAAGCTTATTTCTTTTGGCCTCTATGTTTCTTTGTTATTTACCACTGGTGAAGTTTTTAAAATAGCCTGCCAAATTGAGAAGACCTGCTCTGCCCTGCATAAAACAACCCAGAGAAATGTTTAAATTTTTAAGCCCCCCAAAATGACTTGAAATTAATGATATCTGTTCCAAAAGAAGTCAATTGATTGCCCAAGTCACCAAAAGTTAATTTAGTTGATTCTGGAAGTTTATTGTTACTGAGACTGCTAATGCCCCCCGACCCCATCAATGATATTTTTTCCTAGGTTATATGGTTACTTTAAAATCCAAATTTCTGATGTGATCTGAGTTTTGCCTTACACTGAACCAGGAAACTATCTTTATTTCAAAGGGTCAGTGCTTATGGCAATGTCCTTCAGTGTAATACACTTTTTAATACGTATTTCCTTTAACCACTTTAGAGATATAATCTACTACTCAATATGTGAGAGTTTATAAGATCATATCCATTTGTGAAAGGCTTGTTAGGATTCACAGCAAACCACAAACACCTGAATTTATTTTTTCCCAATTTTTTTCTTTACACAGCATAGATTTGGTGGCTAAGTGAGTTCTCTGCTCAAACATAGCAGATTAACTAGTTGTTATGTTTAAATAAGATATATGAAAGAAACTGGAGCTCTAACACACGCTTAACAGGTAAGATATGATTATTTTTGTTATAGGTTCACAATTTTAGAAAGTGGTAAGCCTGACTGATCTCAGTACCAATTAGTGTCAATATTCACTTAATTTCTCATCTGTCTCATTGTAAAATTTAAACCAAAATTCACTGGCTTTACTTCATGGAGCTGTTATAATAATACATTTCAGTCACAGATATATGAAGTATTCCAAATTACTCAGTTCTCCAAGTACTTTAACATGTAATTTGTTTTTCTGTGCCTAGATGTGAAAATTCATTTGGAAACCAACAGATTTCCATTTTTTTTAAGAAAATTAGATATATCACAATCAACTATAAGAGAAATACTTGGTTGAATTATCTATGAATGATTTTAGCTAAAATCTCAAATTTATTCCAGATTGAGTTTATATAGTTTTATCCTTTAATCCCATTTGTCAAGAAAAAATTAGAAATATCTCAACCTTGTATAACTTTTACAGGTAACCTAGTTAGTTTCACAAAAATCATCTGTTTATTTACTGTTTTTTAAAAATATGTAGTTATTGAACATACATTATATGCCAGATGCTGTAAACACCCTTTGTCAATTTTGTTATAAAGGTAAGTAAACAAAGCATCATTTGTCCACTTTTTAGATGGAATGTCTCTGAAAAACTGAAGAATTTTCAAAGCTCCCTACAGATAATATGTACCATTTCAGGATATAGAATCTTAATCCAGTATACTTTCCAATATAGTATGGTGTAATGTAATTCTACCGCACTTAGAAACTCTATTTTTCTTTTAGTGGCACAAAATATAGTTTTAAAATGTATTAATTTTATTAGGATTTTTAATAGTGAGCTACACTATTGACTTTTATACAGTAAAAACTAAATAGCTTGTAACTCTGATCATTCTTAATTTTAGTTTAAGAATCAAGAAGACTCTGGATGGAGCACGTGGGTGGCTCAGTCAGTTTAGCAATCGACTCTTGATTTCAGCTCAGGTCATGATCTCACAGTTTGTGGGATCAAGCCCTGCATCACTGTCAGCGTGGAGCCTGCTTGGGATTCTCTCTTCCCCTCTCTGACCCTCCCCTGCTCATCTTCTCTCTCTCTCTCTCTCTCTCTCGCTCTCTCTCTCTCTCTAAATAAATAAATAAATAAACTTAAAAAAAAAAAAAGAAGATTCTTAAGCAAGAAAATAATCAAAAAGATTTTACCTAACTGTGCATTTGAACCCAGACAAAAGATTAGATATGTGATTTTGATTAAAACTTATTAAAATGTTTTTCTTTTTTTTTTAATTTTTTTTAACATTTATTTATTTTTGAGACAGAGAGAGACAGAGCATGAACAAGGGAGGGGCAGAGAGAGAGGGAGACACAGAATCTGAAACAGGCTCCAGGCTCTGAGCTGTCAGCACAGAGCCCGACTCGGGGCTCGAACTCAAGGGACCGCGAGATCATGACCTGAGCCGAAGTGGGCCGCTTAACCAACTGAGCCACCCAGGCGTCCCTAAAACGTTTTTCTAATAAGTATTAACATTTATTTTATAAAATACACTTATGAGTGCTTTTTTTAATGTTTAATTATTTATTTTGAGAGAGAGAGAGAGAGAAACAAAAAAAGAGAGAAAGAGTGCATTGGGCATGTGCATGAGCAGGTGCAGGGGCAGAGAGGGAGAGATATAATCCCAAATAGGCTCCATGCTCAATGCATGAGCAGGGGAGGGGCAGAGAGAGAGGGAGAAAGTCCCAAAGAGGCTCTATGCTCAAAGCAGGGCTCCATCTCAAGATCGTGAGATCATGACCTGAGCCACAATCAAGAATCTGATGCTCAACCGACTGAACCACCCAGGCCCCCTGACATTTATAAGTGCCTGTTATGGAAACTAGCAGTTTCCCCTCACACACATCCCACATGCCCAGAGGTTTGTTTAATCCTTTCTACATATAGTTCTTCTGATTACTTCCTTGGTAAATCTAAATAACGTGACTAAATTTAATTAGATATGAAAATCCAAAAATATAAGCAAATATAATGTGTCATATATACATACACACACACACACACACACATATATGTACGTATATATGGATTTGAGAAAATATATCACGAAAGTAAGGTTGGTTTGACATTCAAGCATCAGTGCACTTTACTGCATTAACAGTAAAGAAGAAAATACTTTCGATGATGCAAAACATTGTCTCTTTAGCTTTGGAGATGCATAGATGGAGCAGACATCTGCACCAAGAGCTGTACATGATGTATTTTACCCATAAGTCTGATGTACTCTGATTTAACTGATTTAAATGATGCAATTTTAGATTGGGGAGATGAGGAGATTGAGATGGGATTTTGAACTAAGTACCAATGTTGGAATAGGATGAGGGCCTGGGGGCTTGAGGAGTGGTAAATGTATTTTGCTTTTGGGAGGGACAAGAATCCCTGAGGGCCAGAATGTGGGCTGTGTTAGGCAGAATCCTAAAATGTCCTCCATATCACTTGCTCCTGGAGTATATGCCTTGCGTAATCCTTGGGATGATGAATATAATGAGTTTTACTTCCATTTGTTAGGTTATTATATTCGGTGCAATTGATCTTAAAACAGAGAGATTATCTGACACAATCACATAAACAGAAGTCTGACATAACCACGTGAGCCCTTTATAAACAGAGAATTTTATCCGGCTGCTTCCAAGAGAGAAAGTCGGATTCAAAGCGTAAGAAACAGGAGACACGCATTGCTGGCTTGAAGGTGGAGGGAATCAAAAGCATGTGGCCGAGAGCTGAGCGGCTTCTGATGATCAGCAGTAAGAAAACCGGAATCTTACAAATGTAAGGAACTGAATTTTGCCAATAAGAGTGAGCCTCTATGTAACAACTCAGCCAGGCTGACGCCGTGACTTCAGCCTTATGACATGAGCAGAAAACTCATCCATATCATTTTAAACCTCGGATGGCTGACCTCAGGGAGCTAATGATGAATGGATGTTGTTTGAAGCCTGTGGATGTGCGGCGATTTGTCAGGAAGCAGTAGAAAACTGGCACAAAAGGCTAACAATTTCCTTTAGTAAACTGAGAGAATGGGAACTGATTACTTACTGAAAACCCATCGGTGAAGCGGAAGAAAGCAGCTGGTTCGTAGCTTGGTCATTGCTGTCCGGGGCACAGTCCTGTAGGGATTCTTGACCAGAGTTTTAAGAGTTTACCCTGGCTCCTCCTTTTCACAGTTCCAAAATTCTAATCTTTACTGTCTCAGTAATTTACAGTTGCCCCAAACCCCTCATCGCCTGACCAACTAGCCTCGTGCAAGCTGCAGGCTCAGGATTCAGCAAACATCTTGAGGGCAATTGGCAGAGGTTTGGTATTAGTTACTTCGTCTCCCGTGAATACGCTGGTCCTCAGGCTCTTGTCCCGGGGCCTAGACTCAGCCAAATTCCTGAAGGAAAATGTGGGGGAAAGCATTAGTTCACCTCTCCTTACGGTTTGCCTTTCTTTTGCAATTGTTTTCTAAAATCTTCTCTGCCTTAGCATTCCTCAGTTGCCTTGATAGAGCGCTCTTTTGTGTGTTCTTAAAACTCTTCTCCATAGCTGTGTTTGGCAGAGGCATTCATTGTTCTGTGGCAGACTACTACAACATAACTCAATGTTTAATTTGTATATAAAAATCTATTCATTGGATAAAAAAATCACAGTATTACTTTCCATGGGAAAGAGAAATAACACGTTGGTTAACAGGCAAACTGATAATGTCTCAAGACACGGTGCAGTTAATGCGTCATTCTTCAAAACTTTTCTCTGCCTCTGGGGGCGCCTGGGTGGCGCAGTCGGTTAAGCGTCCGACTTCAGCCAGGTCACGATCTCGCGGTCCGTGAGTTCGAGCCCCGCGTCGGGCTCTGGGCTGATGGCTCGGAGCCTGGAGCCTGTTTCCGAGTCTGTGTCTCCCTCTCTCTCTGCCCCTCCCCCGTTCATGCTCTGTCTCTCTCTGTCCCAAAAATAAATAAAAAATGTTGAAAAAAAAAAATTAAAAAAAAAAAAAAAAAAACTTTTCTCTGCCTCTGAACAAGGGGCATTCTTACACAATTAGGAATCTGGAGGCTGTTGTTTTACAGTTAAGCTCAGAACGTTTTATGGGATTATAAATGCTAGTGCGAGAGACTCTCAGACCCTCAACACCTCGTATCCAATTTGGGGTCGCTTGGCAACAGAACTATGACTTGGAGCCCCCTTGAATATCCACCTGACCACAGACTGCATTTGGAATCCTTTCTCTGTCTTTCTTTTTTGCTTTCTTTGGAGAAGACGGAGAGGGGCAGAGAGAGACGGAAGGAGTGAGAATCCCAAGCAAGCTTAGCACTGTCAGTGCAGAGCCTGACGCATGGCTCAATCTCACCACCTGTGAGATCGTGACCTGAGCCAGGATCCAGAGTCAGAAGCTTGGGGCCCCTGGGTGGCTCAGTCAGTTAAGCGTCCGACTTCAGCTCAGGTCGGGATCTTACGGTTTGTGAGTTCAAGCCCGTGTTGAGCTCTGTGATGGCAGCTCGTAGCCTGGAACCTGCTTCAGATTCTTTGTTTCCCTCTTCCTCTGCTCCTCCCCCACTCATGCTCTGTCTCTCAAACATAAATAAACCTTTTTTTTTTTTTTTTTTTTTTTTTTTTTTAAAGCTTAACCGGAAGCTTAACCGACTGAGCCACCCAGGTGCCCCGAATCCTTTTTCTTTCTTTCTTTTTAATATGACATCCTTCTTTTAAAAGAAATATTCCACATATCAAATAACATTAACGACAAACAAGTGTTGCCCAAAATGTGGAGAAATGGAAACAATTTGTGCACTGTTAATGCAAAATGGTGGAGCTGCTATGGAAAATAGTACAGAAGTTTCTCGGAATGAAAGGGCGGGCCGCCGCCGGCCGACTCCATCTTGTTCTGTGTCCTTCACCTTGACCACACCTCCTCCCCTTGAGTAACCGCCCCCCTCACCTGCCTAACAGGACTCGGACAACTTCCCCAGGACCCTTCCCCAACCAATCGGCCGAGGCCATAGCCATTACCTCCCCAACTGCCCCTAGGCCCCAATAAAACCTTTGTCCTTTTGAAACTCGCTCTCTTTCCCTGGTATCTCACCGCTGCGTCGGTGCAGGTAGGGGATTGAGCTCGAGCTAGCTGAATAAAGGCCCTTTGCTTTTGCATCGGACTCGGCTCCCTAGTGGTCTTTGGGGATCACGAATTCTGGGCATAACAGGAACATTAGAAATAGAACTACCATGCAATCCATCAGTCCTGCTTCTTGGATTTATCCAAAAGAGTTGAAATTAGAATCTCTCAGAGGTATCTGCACTCCTATGTTCATTGCAATACTATCCACAGAAGCCAAGATGTGGAAATAACCAAAATGCCCATCCATGGATAAATGGGTAAAGAAAATGTAGTAGATACATACAACAGAATATTATTCACAGGCTTAAAAAAGAAAGGAAACCTGTAATATTTGGCAATATTAATGAACCTGGAAGATATTATGAAAAGTGAAATAAATCAGTCGCAGAAAGACAAATAAAGCTTGATTCCACTTATATCAAGTATTTGGAATAGTCAAGTCATAGAAGTGGAGAATAGAATCCTAGTTGCCAGAAGCAGGGGTTAGTGAAAATGGAAGGCTATTGTTTAATGGACATAAAGTTTTCATAATGCAGGATAAATAAGTTCTAGAGATTTGCTATACAACAGTTTGCCTATAATTAACAATATTGCATTATACATTAAAAAATGTGTTAAGAGGGTGGATCTCATGTTAGGTGTTCTTAATACAATAAAAGAAACATAAAATTAAAAAAGAAAACATTGTAATTAAAAAAAAAATGACCGTTCATGCTTTTTATTGACAAATGTCAGGATGGCGTTCTGATTAAATCAACAACACAACTTGCTGTGTAATTTTGGTGTCAGATAGCTCACTATTTTGTAGAATTCTTTGGCAGGCCACCCCTAAATTATTAGGTGATATTTTTCTTTTTTTTAGCATTTATTAAATATTTGCTTCATATTATATATCACCAGCAATTTTATTGCCATGTCCTTATCTAATTCCTATATAAAAGCTGTATAATAACAGAGAAATTATTAAAAAAAAATTAGGTCATAGTAAGTAACAAATGTTCTTCTCAACTTCTCTTTTTCAACTATGTAGAAAAATTCAGTGCATGAGTTTTCTTAGATCAACTTGTATATGCATTTTTTTTTTCTTTCACAGACCCTCTGAGAGATCTCTAAGCCTGTTGGGACCAAGAACTTACACGACTTCCACAGAGGAAAAGGGGAAGTATGAAGAAGCCCAGAAAAGAATGGGGAGGAGTATTTCTAGAAAGAAAGAGTAGAAATATTTGCTCATAAATCCAGTTAGCAAAAAAAAAAATCCCATAAACTTACAACGCCCTCTTTTTACCACTTATAAACGGTAACTTTAAGGCAGGAAGTGACTTCTCTGTTTCTTTAATGGAGAGTGAAATGTTAATTTAATGTATTCATAAGAGAGTTTTACTTAAATTTAATTCAAGCTAAGGAACAAATTATGACCACAATAAGTGCAACAATAATAGTGATAAAAAAAAAGCAATGCTCACTAATGTTTATTAATTATATTACACTTTGCTTAGCCTTTACTTGCATTTACTCGGCAAACTCTCAACACCAATAATTTTAATCCATACCCTGAGTAATGTAACTGAAACTTACACAAATTAAATAACTTTCCTAAGGTCACTCTGAAAGCACGCCCCGAGGGCTTTATGAAGTTGAAACTAGAAGAAATAAAGCTTGTTTTTCAGAGAACTGTTTCTCCCTACTCAGCTATTATGTCTTTTTAGACCCCACTAACAAATCCATTAGCAGTCTTTGCAGAAGCCTCTGCAGCCTATGAACAAGCAGGACCCTGCATTCCTTCCCCAAGGTAACGGGCCCAAGACCCCATCCAGTTTCTACTAGCTCTCAGATTGTGTCCAGAGCCCCTTCTCCTTGTCCTAATATAACTTCCTGATACCAAGGCTGCGTTTGCTTTGTTCTGGTCTTAAGTGTCTCCGCAAAGTGAACACGGGATGTATATTACACATATGTCTGCCCAATGTCCGTGCTCCATCTTTCCTCATGAATAGTCATAAATTTCCCTGCTCTTTTCATCAATTGTATGTGATCTCCTCTCTTGAATTTCCCCTTTAAAAACCTCACTCTTTCACCTGGAATCAGAAATGGTCTTTGGACATCAGTCAGCCATTTGCCTCCGGTTGCTGGCTTTCTAAATAAAGCAAATTTTCCTTTCCATCAACACTTGCCTCTCAAGTACTGGCTTTCAAGCAGTGAGAAGCTGAACTGAGTTTTGGTAACAACTCGAGTTGAATGTGGTATTGAAGAATTCTGTAGACAACTGACCCTAACAGCACAAAGGCTAGCATATACTCGATCTTCACCACAACTTGCCAATATGGAAACCCAACAATAAGAATAAAACACATATTGTCCCTTTGAAATGTAAATACTATGCAAGACAGTTTCAACATTGAAGCACATATGACTTTAGAAGTCAGTGAAGATCTTTAGAGCCTTCTAGTGTGGAAAAGCTAAGCTTTAGCAATTGCAACATTTTAGATTTAGTTTAAAAATCCCTATAATGGGGGTTCCTGGGTGTCTCAGTTGGTTGAGCATCCAACTTTGATTTTGGCTCAGGTCATGATCCCAGGGTGATGGGATCAAGCCCCACATTGGGCTCTGTGCTGAGCATATCACATGCTTAAGATTCTCTTTCTCCCTCTGCCTCTCTCCCTCACTTTCTCTGTCTTTCTTTCTAAAAAATAAATAAATAAATAAATAAATAATATATATATATATATATATATATATATATATATATATATATACACACACATACATATAGATGCCTATACTGAATATAAAATCAAAATAATTATCTTTCTTGTGGAAATAAATATACTGTCAAATACGTCTTCATGCCTGGGATATTTTTACCACGTTAAAAAGTACCCTGCCAATAATGCATTGGACTTTTTTCCCTAAGGATGTAGGGAACTTGCAGATTTCAAAGGGACAAATAGAAGATAATGAGTTGTAAAATTGGGAAATAGCCACAGCCAACACCAAAGTTAGAAGTCTGCAGCTCTTTCAAAAATTGTGTAAATTGCATATTCGCTTCATTTTTTTTTCTTTTTTAAAAAACCCCCCTCAATGATATTGCTTGTTTCTAAGAATCAGAAAGATCAAGGGCACTGTGGCTTTGATTTGTGTTTCCCTGGTGATCAATGACTTTGAACATCTTTTCCTGTGCCTATTGACATCTACGTGTCTTCTTTGGGAAAATATCTACTCAAGTCACTTGCCAATTTTTTCAGGGTCTTTAAATAATAAGTTATGTAGGTTCTTTATTTATTTTAGATAGTCACCCCTTTGGGGATAAGATATCACCTCACATCTGTCAGACTGGCTGTTATCCAAAAGGCAAAACAAAACAAAACAAACACCCAAAACCAAGAGTTGGTGAGGAAGTGGAGAAAAGGGAACCCTTATACACTGTTGGTGGGAATGTAAAGTGGTGACCACAATGGAAAACAGTATGGAAGTTCTCAAAGAGATATCTGCACCTCTACATTCATTGCAGCATTATTGACAATAGCCAAGATATGAAAACAATCTAAATGTTCATCAAAGAGATGAATGGACAAAGATATTATGCACACACACAATGGAGTATACACAACTACAAAAAAGAATGAAATATTGCCACTGTTGACAACAGGATGGTTTTAAAGGGCGTTATGCTACATAAGAAAGTCAGCCACAGAAAGACACAAAGGGTATGATTTCACTTGCATATGAAATCTAAAAAACAAAATAAAGCAGAAAGAGACTCATAAATATAGGAAACAAAATGTTACCATAAAGGGCAGGGGTTGGGGGGAGCTGAAATTGGCAGAGTGTTAAGAGGTACAAATCTCCTGTTATAAAATCAATCAGGAGATGTAATGTACAGTATAGGGACTATAGTCAATATTGTAATAACTTTGTATGATGACAGATAGTAACTAGACTTACCATGAGAATCATTTTGTAATGTATACAAATATTGAAAAACTATGATATACACCTAAAATAATTGTGTTATTGTATGGAAGCAAAAAAAAGCATCAGGGTAAATCCTGATGTGAATGACTCTGCGGATAGAATATTTGTCATCTCCGAGAGTTTGTCAGTTTGAGTGAGTGATTGATTATGTTACTCAAGGTCAATGAGAGACAACACAGTGCTCATTGATAACATTCATACATCTATAGCTTTATTTGCTCACAAAGAGTTGAACTCCTGGTCTCAGGCTAAATTAGGCATATCTCTAATAGATTATTTTGAGTTTTGAATAGATTCATGCTCTTTATTAAATGGAGCACAAGTTGCATTATTCTGTCATCCATTGCAAATATATGTAAAGCGGTCCCTAGTATAGTAGATAGCATTTTTTTTTAATTTAAAAAAAGTTAACATCTTTATTGGGCTATAGTTAGTAGATAAAAAACACACACATGTTTAATATATAGAATTTAATGAATTTGGATGTATGTGTACCTCCATGAAACCATTATTATAATCAAACCAATAAACATATCCATTACCTCCAAAATTTGTGATCTCATTTTTTGTGCCAAGAATGCTCAACATGAGATTTACCCTCTTAACAAATTTTTAAATAAACAATACAGTATTTTTCAGTATAGGTACTATGTTGTTCAGCAGATAGCTAGGAATTATTCATCTTGCACCACAGAGATTTTATACCTAGTGAACAACAACTCTTCATTTCAGCGATCCCTCACTCCCTGGCAACCAACATTCTCCTTTCTTCTACTAAAAGTGACTATTTAGATACCTCATGTAAGTGGAATCATGCAGTATCTTTCTGTGACTAGTTTGTTTCACTTAGTGTAACGTCTTCTAACTTCATATGTGTTACAGCAAATGGCAGGATTTCCTTGTTTTTTTAAGACTGACTAATATCCTATAGCAAGTATATATCACATTTTTTTTTACCCATTCATCCATCCATCACTGGACATTTGAATTATTTTCATGTCTTAGCTATTGTAAATAATGTAATGAACATGGGGTACAGATATCTCTTTGAGATCCTGATTTCAGTTATTTTGTATATATACCCTGAAGTGGGTAGATTACTTTTCAATTTTTAATCTCTGCAATCATATCTTTAAAATGCTTCATAGAGGGGCGCCGGGGTGGCTCAGTCGGGGAAGTATCCGACTTCGGCTCAGGTCATGATCTAATGGTCCCTGAGTTCGAGCCCCGCGTCGGGCTATGGGCTGATGGCTCAGAGCCTGGAGTCTGCTTCCGGTTCTGTGTCTCCCTCTCTCTCTGCCCCTCCCCCGTTCATGCTCTGTCTCTCTCTGTCTCAAAAATAAATAAACCTTAAAAAAAATTAAAAAAAAATAAAATGCTTCATAGAAAAGAAAACACTCACAGGGAAAGAAATTCAACAAACTTCAGAAGAATCTGGTCATGTTTAGCCACAGAGCTAATCTTCAAAAAGCCATCTAACTTTAAATATTTAGTTTGTTGTGTATGTAGGTGTTGAACAAGTATTCAATTCATATGTTTTATAAATTTGTGAAATGTACAATTATATAAAAGAAATCATTGCATTTGTATATTTGAACATTTGGCTGTCTTCTTGGCCTGACTACTGGGACAAAGAATATTTTAAATATAAAACATGTAAATAAATATCAATATATGTTTATTTTATAAATATGATACTTTAAATATAATATGTAATATAAATATATAACATATAATAAACACATACATTATAAATGGTATACATGATTTATATACAATAGGTTACTTAAATGTTTATATTATATGAAAAAAATACGAATAGCATACAAGTACACAACATATATTAGATGATTTATGTGCTGCTCATTGAATTAATTAAAAAGGATTATTTCATTGAAATGACAAGAATTTAAATAAAAAGGAGAGTGGAAAAATTAACAATTTAGTTCCTCAAATTAAATATGTGCCTTGGATTTTTTTTTTCCATAGTGCGCAAAAATTTCTCACACCTGTCCCTATTAAGATCACTTCCAAGCCAGATGACTGAATTGAAAAAACCAGACTTAACTCCAGAGGAGCAAGTAATCTGTCTCTTCTTTTTACTTTCTGTATCAATGGCTCACAGAACAGTGCATTCTACAAGGTAGGTGATCAATATCTATTTGTCGAATGTATTGGATGAATTAAGTTTCTCATAAACTTCGGATTCTTACAAGTACTTATGTTTTGAGGCTCCTAGGTGGCTCAGTTGGTTAAGCGTCTGACTCTTGATTTTGGCTCAGGTCATGATCTCACGGTTGATGCTTCATAGAGGGGCGCTGGGGTGGCTTCCCACATCAGGCACTGCACACTGACCTCTGGAGCCTGCTTAGGATTCTCTCTCTCTCTCCCTCTCTCTTCCTTTTTTTTCCCCTTCCTTCCTTCCTTCCTTCCTTCCTTTCTTTCTTTCTTTCTTTCTTTCTTTCTTTCTTTCTTTCTTTCTTTCTTTTTAAAATCTGAGATGAAGTAGTTAAATCCTCAGGTAGATATTGGAAATGACTTGGAAATGGAAACATGCCCAATAAAAAAGAGTAGTAATTGAGCTGAAAATGAAGTTATTTTTCATCAGAGCACTCCAATGAGCTTTTGAAAGCATTTGCAAAGCTACAGTTTAGGTGAATATATACATAAAAGGGTAACAAAAGGGTAGCTAAATACTTTTAATGAATTTGAAAAATCGGTCGGCAATGGACTGAAGTTGAAATGCACAAATAGCAGGGCGCTTGGGTGGCTCAGTCGGTTAAGCATCCTACTCTTGATTTCAGCTTAGGTCAGGATCTCATGGTTTGTGAGTTTGAGCCCCACATCAGGCTCTGTGCTGACAGTGCAGAGCCTGCTTGGGATTCTCGGTCTCCTCTGTCTCTGCCCCTCCCCAGCTTGTGCTGTCTCTCTCTCTCTCTCTCTCTCTCTCTCAAAGATAAATAAAAACTTAAAAAAAGAAAAAAAACTACACATTTGGTTAGAATCTGTCAGAGTGAATTGAAGTTTCCAATTTTTACCTTACGAGTTTGATTCATTTATTCTATAGTGCTAGCACAGAATTTCAAAGAAAGTGTTACGTCAATTAACTGTAAACAATCCGTGTAACTTTCATTAATATTTCCAACAAGGCCATATGAATTCTATTGCTAATGAGGTCAAAGTGTGCTTCAAAACCAATGCATCACTGTCTTCAAAAATGGGAGAATACCACAATGACTTCACACTGTATGTCAACTCATTGACCGGCTTTTTACAAACGTAATGGCTAGATAGGGGAAGAAAACATGGTGAAAACTGAGTAAAAATTTCAGTTTCTTCCTTTACATTGTTAGCTTTATAGAAACAATAAAATATCCACTTTATTCCCCTATTCTGGTAATAGAATTCCGAATCTCCATATTCATTATTGTTTCATAATAGAATAATGCTTCAAAAAAATTCTGTTAATCAGAAAATGGGTTTATGTCTCAGATTTAGCGAGACAGCAACCTGCCAGCGTATAGGAGGGATATTAGGAAAAGACAGAGGTTTTCTATAAAACATCAGGTCTGTCGGTGGATTCACCCTTTCATTTCCTTTATTCACTTCTTCTTCAGCCGAGTTTCCTATTTGGCCCAACTCAGTGAGACAGCACCTGTCATCTACGCCTGTGTGAGAATAGTATTTAAATTAAAGTTAAATTTGCATGCATGGCTTTTAGAGTTTCTGAAAGTCCTTTGCCTATTTCATGAGGAATTTTGATCCACAAGTAAAATTATTTTTAATATATATTAAATAATTGATTCTTTAATGTTGTGGAAATAAAAGTAATGATATTGATCTCAGGTTTAATTTCCTACTTACTGTGATGATTGCTATTAATAATCAACTCAAGGGTTTATTTAACCTGCTCGAATGGTCTCAAACATTGTCATTATGAAGACTCTTTCATGAGAAAGTACTTATATTTAAGAGATTGTGGGAAACAAAAATCACTCTTAATATTTAATTTTTGATTTATGATGACTGATTATTATCACAAGTTAACTGATTTTAAGGAGCTTTAATTGGGAATACTTGAATAGACATTGAATATATCTAACAAACATTATGCATTGCAAATAAAATGTTCCATTAATTGATTCAACATGTATGTAGTAAGCACCAATTATGTTAATGTTGTGTTATATTAACAATTATATTAATTATTATGTGCCAGCTATGGTGGTCATTACTAGGGCACAACAAAGAATGAGAGATAGGACTTTTGCACACACAAAAAATTAAACTCTAAGGGTTCCATTTCCTTTTCTTGTTGATTAACTTCTGTAACATAACAAAACAATTTAAAACCTAAATGGAAGGGTCGCCTGGGTGACCTAGTGGGTTCAGTGGCTGACTCTTGATTTCAGCTGAGGTCATGATCTCATGGATCAGGAGTTCGATCCCTGCATTGTGCTCTGTGCTAACACTAAAGAGCCTGCTTGGGATTCTCTCTCTTTCTCCCTCTCTCTGCACCTTCCTTGCTTGCTTTTTCTCTGTCCCTAAATAAATAAATAACCTTAAAAAAAAAACAAACCTTAAATAGAAAATATGTGGATTAATATTGAAACTCTTCTCAGAAATACTATTAAATTTCATTGAGAAGAAGGGGCATCTGGGTGGCTCAGTCGGTTGAGCGTCTGACTTCGGCTCAGGTCATGATCTCACAGCTTGTGAGTTCAAGCCCCGTGTCAGGCTCTGTGCTGACAGCTCGGAGCCTGGAGCCTGCTTCAAATTCTGTGCCTCCCTCTACCCCAACCCACTCACATTCTGTCTCTGTCTCTCTCAAAAAAAAAATAAATAAACATTAAAAAAAATTCACTGAGAAGTAACAAATCCCAAATCTGTTATGTTACTACTATGTTACTATTATTATTCTAATTATTTTTAAAGAGACATGAAATATACAAATCATAATAGTAATAGTCATCAGTAGCTATTGCAATATTGAGAATTTTTTGCTTTATGTTACTTCTTTTAAAAAAATCTTCCCAATTTCTCACCCTCGGTAAACTAATTGTTTTCTCTAATTCTTCTTTAGATGTCAATATCATTTGTTGCATTTAGAAAAAATTTAAATGCAAAATCGACTTTTCCAGGCAAGACACCTATATGTGTACAGGCAGCTCTTAATTGTTTTCACATATTTGCTTAAATTATAATGAATAGCCCACTTAATTTTCCAGACTTCCTCATTTTTCAGATGGGTTGAGGGATAGTATACCATTGGAGTAGGAAGTGGAATAATATTAAAAAAATTTTTTTTATGTTTATTCATTTTTGAAAGACAGAGAGAGACAGAGCATGAGCAGGGGTGGGGCAGAGAGAGAGGGGGACACAGAATCCAAAGCAGGCTCCAGGCTCTGAGCTGTCAGCACAGAGCCCAACTCCGGGCTGGAACTCACGAACCACAAGATCACGACCTGAGCCGAAGTCGGATGCTCAACCGACTGAGCCACTCAGGCACCCCAGAAGTGGAATAAAATTAAAGCAGTTAACAGCCATGGCTGTGTAAAATTCTGCAGAGAGGAATGAAATGAAATCATTTCATGGGAATGAAACACAGTGGGAAAACATCCCATCTTCTCAATAATATCTCACTAGTTCTTTGTTGTCTTGGGCATACTACATTCCTTTCTAGGTTATAAATTTTTATGCATATATTTTAAATTCCCTACTAATATTTAAATCATAAAACAGGATTTTTATCAAAGGGTTGAGATCATTATTTTTAAAAATGTCAGTTCAGGGGCGCCTGGGTGGCTCAGTCGGTTAAGCATCCGACTTCGGCTCAGGTCATGATCTCACGGTTTGTGAGTTCAAGCCCCGCATCGGGCTATGTGCTGACAGCTCAGAGCCTGGAGCCTGCTTCAGATTCTGTGTCTCCCTCTCTCTCTGCCCCTCCCCTGTTCATGCTCTGTCTCTCTCTGTCTCAAAAATAAATAAAACATTTAAAAAAATTTAAAAAAAGTCAGTTCAATTTTATTTGTAAGATTATTAATATGAGCAATAATAGCAGTATTGGAAATGGGAGTTTTAATAATAAAAACAATAGTGGTTATATTAGTTATGATTTATTAAGTGTTCATTTGGGCCAGAAATTGTACTAAATTCCACATTTGTTATCACTTTTTATCCATTTTTATCGATTTTTTATCCATTCACAATGCTATGTAAAATTATTTTTTATTTGGACGAAAGCTGTAACATATTTGAAGACATGGGTACAGAATGTCCACGAAATACACTGACTTGACTCGGTAAATGTTCTGTATTAAGTAGAAGGGTGAGGCTTTGGATGAGGGTGGGTTTTGAAAATATGTTTGAGACCGAGAAAGGTCAGTATGATGGACTAAAGTCATATAGGTAACTAATGAGAGGTATAGGATTAGAGTTCCTGACCTATCGTTAACTCCTCTTGACATTTCCATCATTTCGGAGAGACGGCGCAATGGCTATTTTAGGTTGATAGCCTATCTATTGAACTTATTATTCACTAATTTGATTTTGGAAAAGTTATCTTACACCCCTTTATTTCTTCATCTCTAAAATGGGTGTAATAATAGTGTCCCCCTCACAGACTGATTCTAAGGACAAAACTAGTGAATATTTCATGTGTATGAATTCATCTAAATAGCGTCAGACACATCGCTGTAAGTATTACCCACTTACTGGCCTAACACAAAGATTCCATTGTGAAGAGTGCTTTAAATGAGTACACAGCTGATCAATATCAAATCAATATCAATATCAATATCAATATCAATATCAATAATTTGATTTTGGATTCCATTGTGAAGAGTGCTTTAAATGAGTACACAGCTGATCAATATCCAGGATCACTTACTGGTCATTTGCTATAATAGTCAAATAACTGCCTTTGTTTATAATACCTATCTAACAGCTGTAGATTTTTAACACATTTTAGATAAGAGGTAGGAATGGAATACAGCAAACCCATTTTCTACTTTCGGTTTTGGAGGCAAATAAAAGTGAAGTACAAGTAAAAATCAGAACTGATGCATTTAGAAATCTTTATTACACCCTTCCAACTAGACGTAGATTCAAGATTTTACTAGCAAATATATTGCCTAGCAAAGGTGATGCTATAAAATGCAGCTGTTGGCTCCTGTCCAATCGTCAGTTATCGATGTGCAAACTAAAATACCCAGAGGAGGGAGGATTAGATGCATATGAGTTAACCTCAGGCAACAGTCCTGTAAGACTTGCTGTAAATTCTTATCACATAGATTGAGAGAACTCCCCAAATGATACATGTGGCGTTCCACTTGAGTCAGGGCAACCGCATTTTTAATGTTGAATTTTATTTATTTATTTATTTATTTATTTATTTATTTATTTATTTATTTATTTATTTATTTTTGAGAAAGAGTGGGAGAGAGACAGAGCCCAAGCGAGAGAGGGGCAGAGAGAGAGGGAGACACAGAATCCCAAGCAGGCTCCAGGCTCAGAGCTGTCAGCACAGAGCCCAACACGGGGCTTGAACCCACAGACTGTGGGATCATGACCTGAGCTGAAGTCGACGCTTAACTGACTGAGCCACCCAGGCGCCCCATGCGTTTTTAAAGTATGGTGAAGACCCCCTTGTCTTCTTACACAGCTGTGTCTTTTAAACATTCCTTCTATGTTGGAACAGACGCGTCCTTGTTATGGAAAGAAATTGAAGAATCTTTCTCAGGATCTTCAATGGTAAAGCAGAATTTCTTTCTCAGAGTAAAGAGAAATTCTTCAATTATCTCAATAATTTTGGCAAAAATGTTTCATTCTAGATGATCAGGAAACTATCACCACATTTTTAATACATCCAACTGATAATTTTCCACCTTTTGATCCTATCTGGCCCTTGACATCTTTATAACAAGCAAAAAATAATTTTAACCTTACAAGTTTCAAAAATTCAACTGTACTTCTCGCTATTTAGTAAGGGACAAAATCACCCAACATCTACGTGATGTATTGAGATTGAAGAATAATACCTAGCTAGGTATTTGTAGAATTTCCAGGAAAAGGAATGCCCAGGATATATTTAATATTCAAGATTGATATCCCCATCAAAGAAGGAAATTAAAAGTTATTAAATAACAGACTAATCACCATTTCATACGAACTAGTAAGTGTTGAATTTGCATCCAAAATTAAGCTAATTAGTCATTTCTTTTAGGAGAGGAAATGGAATAATTGACCTGGATCTTGTTCTTGGGAGTGTGGGCCAAGAGGTTTTCACTTTACTCTAGTTTTCTTAACATTACTGACGTTCAATTTCACAGTTGCTATCTGAATTATATCCAAAGGTTCCAGAGCCACCTCTTTCAAGTGCATTTATCTTGAGCAACCTGCACTAGTTGGCTTGTTTCAGATGTCATTTCTTCTCTAGGGATGGGCCCAGATACAATGTATTGCAGACACATCAATATAAGATAGATTTTCTTTTCTCAAGGAATTTACTGTCTCATTAGGAAACTAAAAATATAAGAAAATAAATACATCTTTTGAAGACTACAATATATATTTACACATAATGGTGCTGTGTAGAACAGAGGGGAAAAAAAACAATGCTAATGGAGAATAAATTATTGGAGGAAGAGGTATCTGAAGAGGGAGAAAGCATCCAGACAGATATACTATGGATACATTATAATATTTAAACACCAAAACCGTTTAGTATTTATTCCTCAAATATTCTTATTCCCCAATTTTACTATTCAAATAATTTAAGTCAGAGTGTTACATTATCTCATTACTAATTCTGTTATTATTTTCCAGTAGGTACTTAATTGATTAAATCTCTCCATTGCATTATATTAAATATAATGTATGCTTAGTAACAGATATTTAGGTAATACATATTTTGTAAAATTTTTATTTTCTTTGTAGATCTTTCTGTAGCAAAATGGAAGGTAAATATCGGTTCATA
Source organism: Panthera leo (assembly GCF_018350215.1). Classification (NCBI taxonomy): domain Eukaryota; kingdom Metazoa; phylum Chordata; class Mammalia; order Carnivora; family Felidae; genus Panthera; species Panthera leo. The sequence goes on along the minus strand of NC_056687.1, from coordinate 20,076,436 downwards.
TATTAAACTTTTAAGTATTTAGGACTGACATAATTTTTTTTAGTTATTTTGCTTCTATTGGAAATATTATTATCCTTGCTGTAACATATACAAAAATATTTACGTTTCATATTTTTGGACTAAAATAACAAAAATATCATGTTCAAAGTGTGTCACCAAAAGTAACATTAATTTTTCTTCTAGAAATGGAAATTTGTAAGTAATAGAAAATGTTATAAATTTCTTTGTCTGAAATATAGACCAAAAGAATAATTTAATATTAGATATCACAAAAATAAAAAAGGAAGAGGGCAATTTTGACAATTTGTTTTGTGGTGGAAAGGACATCAGTCAATGGTATAGCCCTAATTTCATCACCCCCCCAAAGTTGAGACACTACTTTCAAAAGAATAATTCAAAAATATTGTATAGTTAAGTCTTAAGTAAGTTTTGCAAATCTTATGTTAAAAATGAATTAGAATTTTTAATAGGGTAATAACTGAAGCTAACTTACAAAATGTTTCTGTCTTTTACCCCTCCCCCCTGCTTTCCCCCTTCCTCCCTCTTTCCCTCCTTCCTTCCCTACCTCCCTCCTTCCTTCCTTCTTCCTTTCTATTCTTCTTTTCCTTCTTTTCAAAAAAACCCAGTGAGTGAGCATAATTTCATTGAATAATTATGTTCTTAAGCAAGGGCATCATGTTTCTTTGTACCTTCTGCTCAGTAGTATCATAATATAATTTTTCTCTATATGTTATTTTATTTTATTTTTTTTAAACTGGAATATGAATATATCTCTTTATTAGAATGCTCACGAGAATGGCACACGAGCACTGTCCTTCTGATGTGATGAAGAATACACACACCTGCCCCACACTGTGGCAGGGAACAGGGGTCATGGCTTTCAGAGCTGGTACCAACTGTCCACTGAAGACCTTTGCATTCACCAGAGAGGATGTTTCCTGGACTTCAGCATCTCTGCTGTAGCTTCCAGTCAGGCCTCCGGGACTCACGAGACTTCTTCATTTCAGCATCAGTTGATTCTCTTTTCTCTTGCCACTCTGGACTCCTTCAAGACCTAGGTCAACTGCCCCATGTCTAACTTGCTCAGGCAGCTTCTGGAATTCTGCAGCACATCTTTGCTATGCTGCTGCCCTGCTGCCCTCAGGGGCATGGTTAGGAGTTGGGGGAGAGGGGGAACAATAACCACATTACCGAAGCAAACGGCAGGGGCAGATTAGCACACGACACTTGGACATACACCTAATAACCTCACAGGATACATGCTTTCTCCCCAAATGCTACACAATCTCCATAGAGAGCAAACGCTTATGGAATGATTTTGTACACCAGGCACGAGGGATACAAAGTGAATGGTGTTTACACCCATCAGGTCCTGCACACAAGGGGAAGTCAGCGCCTGAAAGCTGGAACGAGATCTCTATCCTGGCTCTTCCCTGCCTTTGAATGGAATCACCACTCTGTCTCCGCCTGTTCTTCGCATTAGTTCAGTTTTCAAAAGGGAGGATAAGATGGCAGAGAAGAATGGGAGACTGGGCTGGGTGGAGGATTAATATACGGATAACACCCCGTAAAACAAAAATAATACAAAAATGCAAAACCCGGATTTAGTACTGTGATATAACAAGAGAACGTGGCCGGAGGTACTACATGCTAACACAGACAATAGGATACACAACCCCAAGGGGAGGACTCAGTGAGGAGTGGGGCACAGGCCGCCGGTTTAGACTAAGAGCCTTTCAATGGACTGCTGAATGGACTGGATCTGCTGCTTCAGCTGTGAGCCTTCTTTGATGGTGACAGAACAGGCGATGACAGGCCTGGAGACCCCACAGGCCCGCCCCAGGGCCTGCTTAGAGCGCACAAACACGTAGGGCACGTTCTTATCCTCACATAGCAGCGGAAGGTGAAGGATGATCTCCAGCGGCTCAGCGTCTGCAGCCATCACGATGAACTCAGAGATGCCTCTGTTGAGGGTTTTGGTGGCTTCATTAGCTCCTTTCCGAAGCTGCTTGTAGTTACATGACTGCTGAACAAGGTCCAGTAGTTTCTTGGTGAGGTGGGCGTCTGCGAGGGGGTAGGCCTTCGGATTTACATCAGCCTCAGTCATCGCGTCTGCCTCGGTGGTCTCCTGCCCAGCACCGCCTCTATATGTTATTTTAAAAAAGTTTTGTGGGGCACCTGTGTGGCTCAGTCGGTTAAGCCTCCGACTTCGGCTCAGGTCGTGATCTCACGGTTCATGGGTTTGAGCCCTGTGACCCGCTCTGTGCTGACAGCTCAGAGCTTGGAGCCTGCTTCGAATTCTGTGTCTCCCTCTCTGTCTGCTCTTCCCCCACTCATGCTTTGTCTCTCTCTTAAAAATAAATAAACATTAAAAAAATTTAAAAAAAGTTTTGTGTAATAAGCAGATTGTAAAGAAATGGCCTTCAATATCACTACGTGTTGCTTGGACACGAGCCCAACAAGGAGCATGAATTATTCCAGTCTAGAGGCCTGACGTCCCATCTCCCAAGGGTGGCAAAGCTGATTCATAAACAACTTTTAGCTATTTCTTACAATCCCCCAGGTTTCCAGGTGCTGATTACAGTAAACCTTAATTTAGAAGCAGAATTTGTTCCAGAATCATGCTTGTAATCCAAAGCATTCGTATATCAAAACAACTTTCAAGAACCATTGGCTCGGTTTTGATCATGTGACGATTTGGCATAACATACTATTCATATTGCAAGACATTGCTCACTTATCAAGTTAAAGTTAATTAGGTATGTTTGTTCATCTTGCAGAACACTACACTGGCAGAACAAGTTACTCACCATCCAAGGTTTTACTGTATCTAGATTTCCCAGCCAACTCATAAAGACAACTGATACACCAGATCTGTATTTCCTGGTTCCTACACTTAAGATTGTTCTTTTTATGCTTACCCTTCAATAAGAGGATGCAACAGAGGTATGGAGGCTGGAAGACCTCTTGGTTTGTAACTGTTTTTTATGAACCTATCCCTTTCCCATGCCACATAATCTGGAAAACGTCCTGCTGCACATTATGAGAAGACTATGAAAGAGCTCATCTTGCATGAGAAGTATATACTCATTAGATATCACAAGAGATTATATACACTTTAGACATGTAAGGCTTAACAAAAGAGTATTTATCAAAAGTATATTATAAAAAAAAGTGTGTGCTATACATAGAATAACTGAATACACAGGAAAACTATTTGATTAGAAATTTAAACTTAGGATATATATAAAAGTAGTATACACATAAATGTCTGGGAATACTGATAAAAGTAAAACCAAACAAATAGAGCTTCTTGTAGATCCCATTTATGTGTCATATCTTCTCCCCATTCTTGGATTTTCTGGGGCACATCTGCCCCCTGAGCCTCAGGGGCTCAATACTGAGCTTTGTTCATCAATGTCCAATGTCTCATCTCTATGTTAACCTCTACTAGGGTGAAAGCCAGACTTTGGGAGAACCTATAGAGACACTATGGGGACCCAGCACAGCAAGCGCCATTGTCAGACCCCAAAGGCTAAGTTTCCTCCAGGACTTCCAAATCCTGTTGAGGTACTACTTTGCCTCCTTCCCTGCTTCATATCCCCTTTGCCTTCATTCTCTATTCTGTGATCTCTATTCTTCATTTCATAATCACAATAATAAAAATGTTGCCTTAGATTAAACCAGAGCAAAGGCAATTGATCCCAAAGAGGAACACTCTACTCTTTGAGTAGACCACACTGAAAATTCCCCTTCTGATGAGAAGGAGGGATCAAAGGCATTTGGGGCTTAAATTCAGGCTCTTCCTCCAAAATACTCACAACTCTGAAGTTAGAACCCCCCCCTTTTTTTTCTTATCAAAGATCTATCTGACTTGAAGGTAAGAATCCGTTTAAGTATTTCATGTCATAAGAAAACAGAACAAACTAGACTGTGTAGTCATCAACAAGAAATTTTAGAGAAGGGAATGAATAGTGAATGCATGTGAGAAGCTTTGAAATTGAGGAACACCTCAGTCAAGTAGATGATGAAGACAACACCAGCACATTTTAGACAGGAACTCTTGTGTGCCCCCACAATTCCCAAGCTTCCCTCGCTTTTCCTTGCCAACTTTAAAAATCACATAAAGATGCTGAGAGGTGGGAGTGAAAATGTGATTCAGTCTAAGATTTAGTACCTTATTTGAAAGCAAATCTGTGTGGGTCGATTGCAAAGTTGTGTGGGCCTATTATTATCTATTCTAGATAACGAAGCAAGAGTCAGCCTCACGTTTCCTACTGAAAGATGAATGGCAGTGCTGGTCCTGGAGGTCATGCATAGTGTATGCCCAGACTTCACATCAAGCGCCTTCAGCTGCCCTGTGGCCAGTCAGCTAGAACTACCTGAAAGCCCCCCAAACATGCTCCAAGATATTGTAGGGGCTGAGGGTAGGCTGCCCCAAGATGGGCCACTTTGGCATGAAGATCATTCTCAGCTCAAAGCAATCTAGACCCTACAGTCTCAAGAGAAACTTTTGCCTCTCCCTTAATTATACAGAGGAACCTAAATTGAGGATTTTTCCCAGAATAAGGGTTATTAGTAGAGATAAATTTTATTCAAGTGAATACCTGTATGGCAGGATAAACATTTAAGTACCAAACATCTGCTCTTGTTTTTAAAAAAAAATTTAAGTTTATTTATTTATTTTAAGAGAAAGAGAGAGAGAGCACATGAAATGGGGAGGGGCAGAGAGAGAGGGAGAGAGAAAATCTCAAACAGACCCCATGCTGTCAGTGCCGAGCCCACAGCAGGGCTCAAACTCACCAACTGCGAGATCATGACCCCAGCCAAAATCAAGAGTGGGACCCTTAACTGACTGAACCACCCAGGCACCCCAAAATATCTGCTCTTCATATTACTCTGTGAAGTACATTCCTTCCTCTGATGTTCTGGACCCCTACTGTCTTCTCCTTTGTTCAGGATGACAGATATATCTCATTTTGTCTGACTGTCGTTGGAATTTCTATGTCTTTGTGGATTCCCTATACATACACTATTAAATTTTATTTTCTCCTGTTAATCTGTCTCATATCAATTTGATTCCTAGTCCAGGTAGAAGAACCTTCGAGGGAATGGGAGTTCTTGCTCCCCAACAATACCACACATTTACTCTTGCTTTCTATTTTACCTAAGCGTGTCTTCCTTAAACTACATGTGTCTTCTTTTCATTCATTCCATGAGCAGTTAAACTCATACAAACATTCATAAATTATCTTACAAGACACATATTTCGTGATGAATTTCTGATTTCCTAATCACATGATATTCCAGCCTCTTTTGAATGTTCATATCTCTTCCCACCTCATTTATGCCAATTCGCATTCTTAACCCTGTGGTACACTGGTTTGTGACTGTACCCTGTTCTCCTGACCCCTAAACTTTCCCTAGTTCCTAAACCCCTAAAAGACAGATACTGCCTCTTCCTCAACTTAGAAGGGACATATTTATGCATCAGTTGCTTAATAAATAAGTTTTGAATTATTAAACTTGTTAGAACCCAATGTTCTTTTTAATTGTACTAACATTTGTTACTCCTCCCTCATTTTCCTGTGTATTTCATTTTAATTATATTCTCATGTGTCTCCTGATGAGTATGTAAAAGACTAGCTTTTATGGTTTCTGATGACTTCCCTAATGTACAGAGAACTTGTTTCCTGTTCTTATAATTTTCTTAGGTTTCCTCAAAGCTTTTAACTGAGATATGTTCAGAGACAGTCTAAACTATTAAGCAATATCATAAATAAATTTTCTTGAGAAATTGCACAAAATACTTCCTTTAAATCCACACCAATTAAAAATGCAATATTTCCTATAGTTAGCAAACATTTAAATAATCAAAAGGAAAAGATTTAGGGATGAAAGTCTAAGGACCTTTGGAAATGTTTTTCTTCATTTGCCAAATTCTTAAATATAAAAGAAATGCTAATTAATACAGCTTTATAGTAGCTTCTGAAAGCAAATGACTACACAGCATAAATAAAAAAATAAATAAATAAATAAATAATAACTATTAAGTAATGATAAACTCACGTTACATAAAACCATCTCTTAGTACAGAATACCAGAAGGAGAGCTATTTCATAAATCATTTTAAAAATAAAGGTTTGCTTATGACTAATCAAATTTCCACCAACATTTCAAAAAAGTTAACTATTACATATTTGGTGTATACATACATACATCTGTGTGTGTGTGTGTGTATATATATATATATATTATATATACCCACATACATAGACACATACACATATATACACACATATATTTATTTTATTTATATATATAAATACATTTATATATATAAATACATTTATATATATAAATACATTTATATATATAAATACATTTATATATATATAAATACATTTATATATATAAATACATTTATATATATAAATACATTTATATGTATATAAATACATTTATATACATATAAATACATTTATACATACAGACATAGATGTACATACAAACACACACAAGTGTTCATTTTTTTGCTTGTGTATTGCTCCTCTTAGAATACAGGTGTGTGTGTGTGTGCGCGTGTATGTGGAAAGAGGATGAAAAAGCTATTTTTCTGGCTTTGGAAAATCATAGAGAAGACTTTTAAATATTTGAGCACTGTAAAATAACCTTGAATGATTTCATTATTTCAGGATATAAAATATTATCAGTCACACCTTCTTAGGGCAATATTCTCCATTAATTACTGATTTCCTTCAAACCAATATTTGTGAATGCCCATTTTTAATGCAGAAAGCATTGGAAGAGAGCTTGATATTTTTTGAGATTTATAACCCGTAATAACTTATATATTTGGTTCTAGGAAGCCTAAAAAATAAATAGAAGAGTATGTCATGTGGCAGTTATGCAGAAAACTTCAATTTTGATTGTTCAGGGTCCCTTTATTATATTATATCCCTGGAGGTTGTATTAGGCTGCCAGTGAATACTTTCCACAGTGTTTCATTAAAGATGCTTAAATCTTAAGGTTAGCAGAATTCTCTACATACTGCCACTTGGACTTGGAGAATTCCTGAGCTAGGCTTCATTAGGAAGCAAATATTTGATTTATAGTTCATTGGGTCTTCAGGGAGAAAGTCGTAACAACAGAAATAACAATCAAGAGGTTGATTATTCACTTAATGCCCCATATATACTGAGTCTACTTTGGAAAATAGAGCATAGCAAAATAGAATGGATCGATAACGATGCAGTCTAGTGTCATGAAAATAGAAGGTATTGAATCAAAAATTCTGAGTTATAATTTTCCTTTTCCTCTCCTTAGTCTTTTAAAGCTCAATTTCTTCATTAATAAAGTGGTTTAAAATCCAATCTTCCTTGGAGAATCTATGAGTAGCTGAAAAGTTACAGAAACTTAGAGAATTTATAAATACTAGTGCCACGACAGCAGATATGGTTTTGTTATGAACGTACCTCACAGTATATATAACTAAATTGCTAAACCATCTGAGAATATCTACAAAATTTGTTTTTGTGGAGACTATTTGGGAGTGTATCTAATTCAAGCATCTAGCGAGAATACTCAAAATAGAGTTGGTATTTTCTATGTGCATCACACATCTTACAACACTTCTCTCTTTACACACTTCTGTTGTGAGATTGGCCTGTGTTTTATTCAGCTGGAAAATCTTAGTCACAGCATCAATTGCTTGTTCTCCTCAGGACACGATAGACCATGGTGGCAAGAGACGTCACTCTTCTACGTTAGCAAGACACAGTTTAAATAAAGGTTTTCCTATGTTTGAGGAATGGTTTTGACATTGAAAACAGACGTGATTCTGTTTCCATTGCAATTGTAATTGCTGTCCAGATTTTTACTAACTGATTTTTGTTTATTTTGTTCAGTGAACAAAAATTCTGTAACGCTAACTGGTCTACAGTGCCATATATCTGTATATATATAAATATTTTTATAGTGCGGGGTCTATAAAATTGATGTCTAGGTACCAATCCCTTCCCCAAAAGAGGGCAAACGTATTAAATAAACCTGTCAAGTATATGAATGTCTGTGTGTGTAAAATTCCAAATTGGGGTTTTAAGTGAAAAACTAAGTGTTGTTAAATCTGAGGATCAAATGGGAGCTTGTTTGATTATAAACTATAGAAAAACATTCCAGGTTTTTAAAAATTATCAAATATCATACACAGATGGAGGGACTCAGAGGCGGGCCTATTCATTACAGGGTAGATCATCAATAGTACCAACGACAACAAGATATGCTTGCACTGAATCAAGAAACCCTACGTAAGTCTTGTGGATGGTAGCATACTATTCTCTATGAAAAATGATGGTCTTTGATAAAATGCCCAACAAATTTGGGCCACAATTTACAAAATTTTGGGCGGTTCAGTCAGTTAAGCGCCCAATGCTTGATTTTGACTCGGGTCATGATCTCACATTCATGAGACTGAGCCCCATGTCGGGCTCCGCCCTGACAGCACAGAGCCTTCTCGGGGTTCTCTCTCCTTCTCTCTGTCTGCTCCTTCTCTGCTCACACTCTCTCTCTTTCTCTCTCCCAAAATAAATAAATAAACTTAAAAGCAAAGCTACCTAAAAGATTTCTAGCTCACCTTTAAGGAAACAATTCAAAATCTCAAACATCAAAAAAAAAAAAAAAAAAGCAACTCAACCACCATGCTTACAATTAGCAAGAATAATTAATTAACCAGAAGCATTATAATTATAAATATTTCATTTCCATCCTAAATTTATCATTATTTTGTAAGGGATTATATTGCAAAAGCAGTAGCAACGAAAATTTTCAATATTAAAAAGATTATAAGTATTCGTTTTAAACATGCAAACATAATTAAATCACATACCAAGAAGGTACTGATGGTTTCCTCATCACTGTAATTTCATGATGTTTCTTTTTACTTAAAAAATTTCCTCGAGCATTTAATTAACTCATTTTTGTTATTTGCTTTTGAAAAAGCTTTGGATGGAAAAATGTGAAAAATGTCACAAAACAAAATAACCACACAAAGCCAATTGTCGTTTATTCTCCAATTTCCCCCATCCGTTGAGGTTATAGGGCACATATCAATCACCACTGACTTATTCTAAATATCATACTCAGATATGATCTTAAATATTTAAACAGGAAAAATGACCAGCTCTATGGAAACAGAAAATTTGATATTACAATATACTTAAAAAACAAGAAAAAAAAGTACATAATTTTCCATAAGTCTATTTTGATGTAATGAATATTTTAAGAATTGAACCACTGGTAATTAAATGTAGATACAGATAAGGACAAAAATTATTCCTAATGATAAAGACCCCTCATTCATGTAGTCATGACAACTAATTACAGGTGGCCAATAAAACCACTTCTCAAATTTTGTTGTATTCTTTGAGTTGAAAATACTGGACGTGAAAGTCAACGTGATAGTTTTATTTTGTACCTTTAAAAAATATTTGTCACTAGACAAATCTTATCTTTGAAAGTGATAAATTCCTGCTAGGTCTAAGTAGGCTAAGTAATAAATATCGTATGACAAAATTTTCACCTAGCTACTGGAGTGATACTGATATTTAAACATGATGGTCAACTTGTAAACTCAGCATGTATTATCTCATCCAAAAATAATTTAAGTAAGAGTGAGTGAACTAACATTTTTAAAACTTACCTTTATTTATTTGCCCATTTATTCAATAATATTGGCCCTTTGTTAAGTGTCTAGCTCCTTTCTTATCATTGGACACATGAAGTGGCATACTAGAGCCAGTTCATATAGGCTTGTGACAGCCAGATATATGCATCTCTTTCCAGCTCCATGGTTAGTGCTTTCACATTTGCAACTTCCTGTTGGCCACTGTGTGAATATTTACACCAGGGGAATTGGCAATTCTGAACTTACTGTCTTTTATCAGAGAGCCAATTTTTCAATATTTCCTAGCATACCACTGTATACACAGTAGCAGACAAGATAGACAAGAACACAGCTATTCCAAAGCCTGTCTTCCAGTTGAACAACAGGTTAATTAATTAGTGTTAACTGATTTGAACTTGAATTTCATCAAGCGTATATGGCTAATCACTACCATAGTGGACAGCACAGCATAAGGCAAAAAAAAAGATGACAGAAGATTCTTTCAGAAAGGAATATGAAGGGCACTCTTTGGCTGGAATCATATTGGAACATTCTAGAAAACATAAGATAAATGTGACAGAAGCTTAGTGGAGAGGGGAGAATGGTTTGAGACTAGAGCAGCTGGCTGGGCAATTTGGAGGCTCGTTTAGGTCATGCATAATTGTTTTCTTCTGACAGCTATATATCAAACTTTACATTTAATAGTTAGAAAGCTTTTATTTCCCCCCAAATCGTATATACTTGGCACTACTAAGAATCCATTTTGGTTTACTATATTCTCATAGAAAATGTATAGGAAAATAAGATATTCTAACATGTAGAGACCTAAAAAACCCTTTGTTTATTGTGTATAATGCTAATAGTGAAAATTGTGCTAAACTGTCATTTATTGGTCACAAACTATGACACTCTTTCTGTCTTTATCTCATTAAATGAGGTCAAAAATCTTTTGAAAAGAATATTATCATTCTCATGTTATAGGTGACACTACAGTTTAAAGAAGTTAAATAGTTGTTCATGGCCACGCAAGACAGTGGGGAAAGACAGATTTTTGTTGGGCTTTCTGGAATCCCAAATTTAAGAATGTCATGTAGAAGAAGGAGAAAATATAATTACAAATATAATCACAGATCAACCACTTTAGGCTAAACAATAAATACTCGTTTAATTTTAATTTTAAGGAAAAATATTAAAAAATGGGGCACCTGGGTGGCTCAGTCAGTTGAACATCCGATTCGTGATTTCAGCTCCTGTCATGATCTCACGGTTGGGAGATCCAGGCCTGTGTTGGGCTCTGCTCTGAGCTTGAAACCAGCTTGTGATTCCTTTTCTCTCCCTCTTTCTGCCCCTCTCCTACATGCTCTCCCTCTCTCGAAATAAATAAATAAACATCCCCCGTTCATGCTTTGTCTCTCTCTGTCTCAAAAATAAAAACGTTAAAAAAAATTTTTTAAGAAGAATTTATTAAAATATCTAAATAATTCTCTGGGTATTCACAGTTTTCCCCAATAAGCTGAATTTGGGGATTTTGTATGTATGTATCTATGTAATTTAATTAGTTACTTTTCCAACCCTCTCCATGCCTCTCTGGCCTAACAGATGATATAGATAGATAATGGATGATAGACAGATGGACAGACAAGAAGACAGATATATAGACTGACCCTTATACTACATTAACCATTAGATGAGTTTATGAAAGAATAATTAATAGTCAACTTCTGGCTATACCAAGAAATCTAGTAACAAATTTGTTATGTAGGAGGAATAGGTAAGAAGCCATTATTGATTCTGATTAGTTCTTACAAAGAAGGAAAATGAAGTTCAATAATTAATAATAGCCTATTAAAAAGAGTCTGTATGAAATATGAAACCACCTTACAGAATAATATTAGAACAAAAATTGGAGGTCGTAAAGAGGGTCCTTAGAGGAAAGAAAAAGGTGGGAATGCATGTACAATTGCTTTGGCTATGAAAATAAATATTAATGGAACTTGGGATAAGGACAATTTATGAGATAGAAGAAATTATCATTTTAGTATTTTTTTCTTAAGATATATTAATAAATTTTGAGATCAGGTAATAAAAATGTATGGGAATCTAATTAGTAGATTTAATTTCCAAAGACCCAAATACAGCTAACACATATGGGAAATGAGTAATGTATTATCAGAAACTTACTTTAAAAAGAAAAAAAAAAGCAAGGAAAACTTTATAGAAAGCAACTTCATTTGAAATCATTTTTACATCTGAGCTAATATGAACATTGTCATGTTATGGTTGGTTTAAAATAGGGCTAACTAATCATGAAATAAAAATGATAACACTAATGGAATCAAATAAGTATAATCGGCTTTACAATGAATCCCTGTAGGTTCTATTACTTAAAAGCAAATGGAAATTTTATTGTTTAAAAGCATTTGTTTTCTTCTAATGTCAGTGAAATGAAGGCCAATTTATATAAGAATATATAAAAATTGCTTCAAGAAATCATCCTTTTTGTATATGGATCATTGAAAAAGTTGTTCCATTCTTTAATGCTTCATATATTTTTGATTAATACTGCTTTTTATGATGTAAGAACTTTTACTGCTCTTCAATATAGCACCTCATTACAATTGTCTACTCAAATAACCTTTATATATATATGTATATATATATATATATATATATATATATATATATATACATATATATATATATGAAACCAAACTAAACAAACACAATGATAGGGCTATATACCATGCAGTTAAAAAATTATTTTGTTTGGATTAATCCAAGATATTCAATAGTGATTTTCCGTCAAGATCCTGAAGATGTAAAAAATAAGTAAACAAGTTATTACTTACCTTCCTCACCTAATTCCAATGTACATTAACAGGCAAAAATGTTTAAAGTTAAGCTCAAACTTATTAGAGAGGAACAGATTATTAATGGTGTTTTCTTAATTGCTTATGAATAGGATTATTGTTTTCATAAAAGTATTTGCCTATAGAGGAAACATCCTGCTGTATTCCCTTTCTTCTTTAGATCTAATGTAGCTAATCCTGTGAAATCTGAGCTGTTAGACAAGTTTGACATATTCAAGATCAAGCATTTTTCACTCAACTGAAGATCACTTTCTTGCTTTCTGTTAATTCACTGATTTGAAATTAATACAAGGTGGCAGATGATAGAGAGATCGCAAAATTTCTTCTTAGCAAAAAGTACTTTGTAAATACTAGATTGCTTATATTTTAACATAAGATATTTAATTTTATTACATTTCTAATTAATTGCGCTTTTGGTTTTGAGGCAACTTTTAAAAACCAGTTAAAACTTACTGAAGAAGAAGGGTGCCTTGTGGTTCAGTCACTTGAGTGTCCGACTTTGGTTCATTCAGGTCATGATCTTATAGTTTGTGAGTTCAAGCCCCACGTCAGGCTCTGTGCTGACAGCTGGGAGTCAGGAGCCTGCTTCAGATTCTGTGTCTCCCTCTCTCTGCCTGTCCCCTGCTGGTTCTCTCTCTCTCTCTCTCTCTCTCTCTCTCTCAAAAATAAATAAATATTATTTTTTTTTAAATATTGTACTAGGTGTCTATATTTTGGATTTTAGTTCTGAATCTAAAAATGTTATTACCAAAACGTTTCTGGTTTAGTTATTTAAATCCGCATCAAAGATTCTCTGTAGGTCTCATTTTTAAAAAAATCATTTCATGTAAGTTTATATGTGATTGACTCAGTGTGGAAAATTTTAAATGAGTTTTATACTTTTTAAGTTATCAATGGCTTCAAAATATTCTCATGGCACATAAAACATTATAATTTATATCACCTTATAAAAACAGTCAAAATCCATCAGCTACACTATTTTATCACTGTATTCATCTATGTGTACCAAAGCGTATAAGAACATGTTTTCTTTATAGTCTAAACTAATCTAGAAATGTTACTTTCTTAGTCAAGTTTTACACTATCCAGAGTTTATGTAATATTCTGTCACTACACTAAATGAAATAATGCTTTACTAATGACTAGATTTTCCTATTCCTTTAATTTGAAAATTGTAATTGACATTCTGTGACCAAAAGGGGGGAAAAAAGTAGTCTAGTGTAATGTACTATCTTCCTAGTCATAATTTTGTCTAATTAAAATATTCATCTGAAATATATTTTTCTAGGATTTATAGATTATAGATTATAGGTCAACAGTTTTGAAATAGCTGATACTGAATTTCAATTGAAGTCATTGAAGCACAATGAAAACTTTCAGCCAGAGGATTATGTGCATCGCCCCCTTCAACTACCAGTACGTGACAAATCAGTGCTTTTTTTCTCAAGTCTTCAGTTATGTTATGTGGCTAATAGTTGATAGGAGTTAACGGTGCTTAGAGTCTCATGTATATCAGGCCTATAATCCCAGTAGTCAGAGCTATGATTCCCTTCTTCCATGTGCTTATGTTAGCACTCTGTACTATAGGAAGTTCCAAAGAACTGTATAGAACAGGGCACTCATTTGCCCCTGTATTCCTAGCAATCATCCAGTATGTGGAAATGAAAAGCAGTTAATCAGATATTTTTAAGTGGATGAATAAATAAATGAACGATCATGGATCTGATTAGTACCATCAGTTTCATGAAATTCACATCTGTAATGGTCCATAGCAATATACTTATTGGAATACTAAATTTAAGTTCAGACTGCAATTAATAAAAAATTACCTTTATGTTACATTGATTAAACACAAGCAATTATTATATTACCTTATAAAAATTCCTAAAGAGTAAATTCCAAATTTAGATACAAATAATAACTGTTACTCTGTTAGTTACGTTGATGAAACACAATTATAAAATCACTGTATGTAAGGTGTCATAAAATGTCACTTATCACATTTAACTATGTAAATTTCTTCTGCTGCTGTTTACAGTAATGCATGTTTGATTCTAATGCTATTTTTTCAATGGCATGTAAGGGCAAATGTAGACTAAACAATTATAAGAGGGGGGGAAAAAGATGAAGCCCATTCTATCCAACCACGTTAGCAATCACTGTATCTGGAGTTTTTACATGACGACAGAAGAGAAATGAAACAGAAAAGAGGTCTCTACACAAGAAATAAATAAGGACGATGGGAATAACATAGTGATCGTAAAAATAAAATCTTTAAAATGATTGATTTATTTCTTAAATTATGAAGAAAACATAGACTCAAGTAAAACATGATCTATCTTCTACATGGAAAAAAGGTAACCAAAATAACTTTTTAGCTCCTAAGTTAACTATTCAACTATTATCCCCTGGTTTACATCTCCCAGCTGTTCATGATAATCCAAAAGAAAAAAAAAAAAAAAAACATGATAACTTACAGACAGCCATTGGGGCAGAATTAACAAAAACCATTCGAATTACTTCTCATCTCTCTTACTGCATCATAATGTATGGTGGTGGCTAGTAAGCTATTTAATGAAAGGTTCATTGTCGTCAAAGGGGATTGATATCAGTGAATGTCTTCCAAGGTTTTCTAGTTACTCATGTCACACAAAAATTAGAGCATGGAAGCTCAATCTTTGGATGAAGCTATAATTCTTGGTGTTTCACTCATTTTATCTACCAACTGCTGCAGAATAATCTGCTCCAAAATTCAATGGCTTAGAACAACATCTTCGTATCTTGCAATTCTGTGGTATTCAGTGGTGATAGCTCACTTCTGCTTGACATAATGTCTGCTGGGCTACAATGTTAACTATGACTATTCTCATGTGTCTACTATCTTAGCTAGGGTAGTTAGAATGCCAGGGGGCAAGGGTGGTGGATGGAATGTTTTGATTTAGGCCATGTGTTTGGAACTTTTAGCACTATCTGCCTGGTTCTTCTCCAAGTGGACTCCATGTGGCTGTTTGGGCTTCGTACAGCATGGCAACTGAATTCTGGCAGGCAGGAAGTGGGGCTTGCTATATTCCCATAATGCCTGAGATCCAACATCCCAAATTATCACCCCCGATGCATTTTATTGGTCACAGCTAGCCGCAAAATCGGTCGATACTCAACAGGAGGAAAAAATAAGCTTTCTCTCTTAAAATGAGGTACAAAGTGTTCACATAGTAGATCAGAAGTGCTATTGGGCGAAACTTTGAGGATTAATTGGCAAAACCCAAAACAAATTAACCATCTAGTCTTCACTTGTTTTGATTACGTGGAAATCTGAAAGTTATTTGGCTTCATGTCACTAATATTTGGTATCAAACTTGTGTTGCGCAAGCTATATTAACTTTAAAGAATTTGGCATAGTGGAGAAGATGTTTGAATAAAAATTTTAATAAATTATGTTTATATGTATAAAACTATGGCTGGTTCTGATTATTATTTTTGAAAAATGTTCATCACTTTAAAATAAAGTTTAACTGTTATGAATGTTAACACTTTAATTTAGGAAAAAAAATCCACAAAATGAAAAACAAAATTTTAAAAATTGAAAACATCTTAATTGCTTCTGTAGGTCTGGAGCAGCTAAATTTAACTTTTTTGCATGTCTACTCAATGTTCACTTTTCCTTATATTTTTACAGATCTCTTTAAAACATAATGCTCTTTATCATCTTATAAGCATACAAAGACATATTCATATGTGGGAAATCAAATAGCTATGCCCTGGGTTAGGAGATTATAGGGAATGTACTGCAAAGCCGAACACTCTCCTAACCCAGGACATAGCTATTTGATTTCCCACATTCATATTTCCACGTTCATATAGAGAACATCCTCACAATCATATAGAGATCTTGTGCCCTTCAAACATTTTCTTTCATGATGAAATCATTTTACTTGGCTCTAATTAAGTCAATGAACCATAAGCCTTAGGGCAACTGACCAATTAAAGAACTTTTGCTACTGTATTCAGTGGAAAGAGTCACTAGGGTCTTGTGTTTAATTCGCTTCATTTTACTAGTTCATAAGCCATGAAAACACCAATTTTATTCAATATTTTTCTTGGCACACAGACTGAATAAGTTTTCAACGAATGAGATATTGTTAAGGGTCATATCTGTTCTATGGATGTTCTTTCCTACGTGAACATAATTTTATAAGATTGCCAATACGGTTTTATTTCTAGACAAATACATATATATGTTCATTGTGCACAATATTATTGTTCTTAAACTTTCATACCTCTTGAAATAAAATCAATGACAAAGGGAATATTAGCAAAGCTCTTTTTCCTTTTGCAAAATAAAAGCATTTTAGGTGAATTTTTTAAATAATGATTCAGAGAAGACTTAATTGTTGTGAATAAAATGATTCCTGTCACTCAAAGACTTTAACAAATATTTGGATAAGTTGGTCCCTCCATTATGTTTTCTGACTTTTGTCCCCTTTTATGTTCCAGCATTTTAAGATCATGAGTGTATAGCTTCCTTTGTACAAACTTCAATATTAAAATCTTTGAAATATGATAAGGAAGGGCAGCCTGATGACATAAAGGTGACTAACAAAGCAAGCACTATATTATCAGTAGTTGACCATGGAGGAAATTCAGAGGGACCATAAACTTGGTTACAGGGGGAAAAAAAATCACTTCACTAATCTCTCATTGAAATTTCATATTTCCTAAAGGAAGGTAGGCAACAAATTATATAAGTATTAGTACTAACTATTACTTTTCACCAATATAAATCACATGTTTTCATATAAAACTTATTTAGTTGTTGGAGAGATCTCAAAGTAATAAGCTAACCACTTCTTTGATATTAATGGTAGGTTTTACAAATGCTGCTATTTCTTTTTATTTAATTTGTTAAGGAAGAACAACATATATTGATACAGAATGTATTAAATCTTGGTGAAACCGTAGATTTCCTAGAAATGTATTTGATTTCATGAATTTACAAATCTGCTCTAAGAAAGAGGTGCAAGGATCAAAAATAATTAAGAATTCCTATGATTCTCAGTATGGTAGGATTTTTAATGATTGTCAATTCCCTCCTCCATCCATTTTAGATTTTTCACTTTACTTAGTACAAATAGCCTTCCTGATGGAGTCACCTGGAGTTTTATTTTTTAGTTGCCTTGTCTTTGACAGGACTGATAAAATATCCCTTTAAATATCATTTAACATGAAAACACACTGTCTATCCAATCTGTAAGCAAAATATATGAGCTTTATTTTCAAAATATATGCTGACATTGGACTTTTCTATTCATTTTGCATTTTCAAATGTGGTATATTACCTAGTAACTATTCTAAGTGTTATAGCATCTGTTGTGAATTCTTATTATCGATGTCATACTAGGCATTAAAGATTTTGCCCATTATCCCTGCTTCTCAACATCTTCAATGTTATTATTTTAGCCCAAGACACTGTCATCTCTTAAATACGTATTGCAATGGAATCCAAGCTGATGTTTCTGCTTCCAACACCTCCAAAATATATATACTACACTGCATTTAGAGATTTCCTTCATCCACACGACTTATGTTGCTCTTTGTCTGAAAATCTCCAATATATAACCATCTCATTCACATATAGTAGTTTTACAATAGCCTTAGAATGACCAGGAATGTTTTACATAATCTCATTTTTATGTCTGGGTAGGCTCAACTGGGATTTCTGCCTGTGATCTCACAAAGGTGAAATCAAAGTGTCGGCCAGGCTGAGTTCTACTCTGGAGGCTTTGGGAAGATTTTGTTTCCCAGCTCATTCAGATAACTGACAAAACTCAGTTCCTTCTGATTGTAGGACTGAGGTTCCCATTTCCTGGTTGGCTGTTGAAGAAGATCTATTATTATCATCTAGATGTCACCTGGATTCTTGACATATGACATCCCTTCATCTTCAAGACAATGCTATGACATCAAATTCTCCTCATACTTAGAACAGCTTTGACTTCCATATCTTCCAGTTAGCCAGTATCTTCTGGCTAATCTTCCCGTTAGCTACAAACACAACAACCAAAATAAGCCCACAACTCTACTCTGAACGAACAGACTAAATTAGGCCTACTCAGTTTTCTTTTTGAGAATTTACTAATTAAAGTCAATGGACTAGTAACCTTTTTTTTTACCTTTTCAATAATCTCTTTGCCATACAACTTAGTATAATAATGGGCTGAATATCTGACCTTATTCACAGTCCCAAGGGTTAGGCTTAGAAGCGTTAAGATAGCCATTTTAGAATTTTCCTTCCCACAGACACAAAACACCTGGGAAGGAGGATGTGTTGTTGTTGTTGTTTTTTGTTTTTTTGTTGCTTTGTTGTTGTCGTTGTTGTTGTTTTATTACTACACGACAATATCATCACAAACTTAGATTAAGACATTGATTTATTATGTCCCAGTGTCTAAGGGTCAGGAGTCCAACATGGCTTACATAGGTCTTTTGCAAGGCTGAAATCAATATGTCCACCATGGTTGTATTATAAACCTGGAAACTTTACTAAAGAAGAATCTGCTATAAGTTCATGTCGTTGATAGAATTCAATGTCTTATGGTTATAGCAATAAGCAATAATGTCCTATTTTCTCACTGTCTCTTGGCTGGAAACCACTCTCAGTTCCCAGATCCTAATCTCAATGTTTCGTTTCTTATGTCACCGACATACCTGTTTCCTTCATCAAACCAGCAAGAGAGAGTCTTTTCCCATAAAAGGCATTACAATCTTATATAATGTAATCTTGTACATGTAATCTCTACATTCCATAATTTTTCCTCATTGTATTGATTCAAAGCAAGTCGCAGGTCAATCTTCAAGAAAGGATGATGACACTAAGGAGAGATACTAGGAGGGAGAGAACATGGGGAGGAAGGTGCCACCTTAAGAATGTTTCTGTAGTAGAGGAATATTGAAAAGTAAAAGTCAAAGTGGAGAAGAGCATGTGTGTACATATATGGAATCTGTGTGTGTGTGACAGTGAGCGGTAAGTACATGTTGGTGTATGTGAGGTGGGGCATAAGACTAATGACATTGAACCATATATATATATATATATATATATATATATATATATATCTGTCATTAAACCGGAGGTCTTTCATTCTGTTTTGTTTCTAACATTAGAGTTGGAGTTTGGTTTCTGTCCCTAGCAATTTTTACCAGTCGGGAATCAGACCCATATAAATAAAGTGTTTCAAATAATAACCAAACATTAAATGGCAGCTACATCATTATTATTCTCAGAAACAGAATATGAATCATGAAAGTACTAGTTAGTTAAATTGCCATAAAAGATTAAGAATAGAAGGTCATTTCCTTATCAAATTCACTGTCTTTATGTCCTTTCTATTCAAAAAGTCATTTTAGAAATGTTAATTTCGCCATAAGAAAGAATTTATATCTTTGAGTCAATAAAATTTTTAAATAGCTTTTTCTATATACAACATTATGCTTGAAACTGAAGATAACTCTGAATATTATTATAAATAAAAGAAGGAAACAGATGTAAAAACTTCAAATCACAATATTATATGTGGTACCTCAGAGAGCAGAAGGGACGATCAAGGTAGGTTTTTTCAAAGCATATTATACTTAGGTTGGATGTGGGCAGGGAGAGGAATGAAGAATGAATCAAAATGAAGAGATTTTGATTACGAATGGTGCAAATTTTTAAAGGGTTTTCAGGATAATCTATTCTGAAATAGTTGGGAGATACATAGGATTACTTTCAAAAAGGAATCCAAAATTAGTTTCTGAATTGGAAACATCAGACTAGTGACAGTATAAAATGATTAGCCTTGGATGAAAAGACATAAGGAGACCAGTTAAAAGGTTACTGCATTGTACCAAAATAAACAATGACAGTGTGGATTAGGCAATTTCAGGAATGATAAGGATGGGGAAACGTCTTCTGGAACATTTAGAGGGAAGTATTGATAGAATGTGATAGGAAACTTTAAAAGTGAATGAATCAAGGACTCCCTGTTGATTTGGAACAGGAATTAAGCAGATTGTGCTGAAAGTAGATTTGCACAGCGATAAAGAGGTGAATTCTGGTGAGGATTGGAGAACAAGGCGAACAGTTCAGGTTTGGATACCTTCCTGTGCTTGATATTGAGAAATCATCAACATGCAGAAGATAGCTGAAGCCAAATGAGTGAATATTTTTTCCTCAGGAAGACTTGATATCAATGATCACGTTTAGAATTCCAGGGAAAGCCACTGGGAACTAATTATCAAACTGTGAAGAAGAGAACAAGGAAATATCCGAGTAGAGGAGGCCAAGAGAGTTTCAAGAAGGAAACGGTTTTCCACATGTCAAATACGGATATCAGAGGGAAAAAAAAAATTAAACACTGCAAAATACACTAATAACCTACTGAATTTTATATGTAAGAGTCACTATGTTTTTCTTAAAAGACCAGAAAACTTTTGAAGATGGAAGCCACTTTAAAAGTAATTGTGAATGGTGCACAATGTAATCTGAGATTAGGTAAGTAGGACAGTAATGATATTTAATGTTTTGAATAATTAGGTGCGGACAGAAGAAGGGAAAACATATTCGTAGGTGTATGATCCTAAGAAATCAACAGGTTAAAGTAAATGAGACTGAGGAGGAAGAGTTTTTTTTAATTATTTTTTCAATGTTTATTTTTGAGAGCGAGAGAGAGAAATACAGAGCAGGAAAAGGGGAGGGGTAGAGAGAGAGAGAGGGAGACACAGAATTTGAGGCAGGCTCCAGGCTCTGAGCTGTCAGCACAGCTTGACTTGGGAGGAGGAAGTTTTGTGATAGCATTGTGCTTAAATGTTTTCAAAAATCTTTCCAAAGGGTGGTCTGCAGATTAGCAGCATTGACCTCACCTGAAAAATCCCAGGGCTTTTGCATTTATCAGCATTTCTAGACTGCATTATTCTAAACTTCCTTGGTGTACACATGCCTGAGCACTTTGAGAAAGAATTTTCTGTCAATGGTTTGTGATCATTTATATTAATACTCAAATAACCAGTTTATGATTGAAAGTGATTCAGTGCCAATGTATTATATTGGAGGTAACTTATTGCTAAGAAAATCATCTTACAGAGAGAATCCCACTGAATTTAACAGATATGAGACAAACTTCAGTTTTGCCTTAGAGCAAACACGGTTTTTAGCTATCTTAGTTCTTACATCTTAAAAGCGAAGTCATTTTTTAATGGCAGAAACCAAAGACCTAGGAGGGAAAATGTAGTTAAAAGGTGCCATTAGAGTGTGCATTAAGAAAGTGATAAATACAAACCCTACTGTAAGTAACAAGCAGTTGGGGCAGAAGTTCTGGTTCCTTTGTGAGTAGAACTATTACACATGTAAGTATTCCCAAATGAGTAAGACCCCGGGCGCCTGGGTGGCTCAGTCAGTTAAGCATCCCGTGTTGGCTCAGGTCATGATCTCACGGTTCCTGGGTTCAAGCCCCACATCCGTCAGAGCCTAAAGCCTGTTTCAGATTCTGTGTGTCCCTCTGTCCCTGCCCCTCTCCTGCTTTGCTCTCTCTCTCTCTCTATCAAAAATAAATAAACATTAAAAATTAAAAAAAAAAAAGAGTAAGACCCCAAGATCCCAAACTACATTATATAAAATGAGCGATTACCACTATGGAACCATATGAGACTTTCCTATAAGCTCAGGAAGAATGCCAAATCATTACACTCTCCTCTTGATTCTTTAATAATGCAATGCAAATTTCATTTGCAGTTACAATAAACAGACGATTTAGAATGCCATCTGAAGTAAAAAAATTACCGTGTTTCTATATGCATGAAAAATACTAATACTTAAGATAATATTGAGTCAAACAGGTAAATGTAAAATGGAATAGTTAATTGTTAATACCTATATAAGAAAAATCACCTTAGAAATTTTGTACAACATATTTCTATAATATAAAAATTCAAACATACATTATAAATTATGATGATCAGTAAGTATTATATATAAGTGGTGAATCACTGGGTTCTACTCCTGAAACCAGTACAACATTGTATGTTAACTAACTTGAATTTAAGGGCTTCCTGGGTGGCTCAGTGGGTGAAGTGTCTGACTCCCACTCAGGTCATGATCTCATGGTTTGCTAGCTCAAGTCCCGCATCTGCCTCTGTGCTGACAGCTCAGAGCCTGGAGCCTGCTCAGAGTTCTGTGTCTCCCTCACTCTCTGCCCCTCCCCCACTCGTGCTCCGTTTCTCTCTGTTTCTCAAAAATAATTAAATGTTAACAAATTTAAATAAATTAATTAAAAAGAACAGATTATATAAAGAAAAAATGTGAAAGATCTGTAGCATTCCCTGAACTGTTTCTGGGAAATAATAGTAGCAGTCAATGGCATATTTCAAAAGAAATCTCAAGTATTCTCATATTTACTGACCATGTGCTTTGAAACAGCCAACATACTACTCAACTAGGACACATCAGTAAATGCGAAAGGGAAACTTTACCTGCACAGAGCTTTACATTCAGGAGACACGTTAAACTGGTGAACTGTTTTTCAGTTTAAAGAAGGGGATTACACAGAGCAAATTCCTTTCAATTTATAAGTAACTGTTATAACCCGTTATTAGAAAAAAAAATGAATTAAAAAGGATATGTATTAGGTAAAATAATGACCTAGTATTTTGTTTAGCAAATTAACCTATTTAATATATATTAGGGAGGGTATTTGAAAACTATTTACTACTAATAAAATTCATGCCTGAAATCATCTTGGAACAATGCTCTCAGATTTTAATGAGCATTTAATCGAAATGAAGATTTTGATTTGATGGATCTGTAGTGAGGACCGAGATCATGAACTTCCACCGAGTTTTCAGGTTCTATCAATGCTGCTGGGTCACCTCTTAAATGAATGACAAGGCTACATTATAGACCTACCGAATCACTATTAATAAGTTTCCTTCACGAAGTTACTTTTCCCTAAAACTTAAATGTTCTTACAAGATTCCTTCAAAACATTGCTGGATGTCTCTGCCCAGTGTAAGTATATGTGGTGAGGGCTTTTGCAGTTGGCTTTCAAGGAGCTCATTTGCCCAGATCTCTTACTGAAGGAGGAGGAATGTTCTTTGTAGTTTCCTCACCAGGAAGCTGCTCTATCACTGCCCGAGGAGGTTACTGTGTCAGCAGGTGCGTGCAATTCCCACACTGGAAGGAAAAGCAAGGTCAAGAAAACTAAATCCAAATTTCTTATCTTTTACAGAAGCACCTGACTCAGTTAAAGGGACAAAAGAAATATCAAACACCCTGACATTTTATTTATGTTGAGAATACTTTGTCTCTAAAAGAACCACATGTCTATAGAAAAGATCAAGAGCAGCTGAAATCTTCACCGCAAAGCACGCTGAAATAGTTATTGTGTTGATGAAATACCCCTCATCAGAACAGATTTACAGTTCTGTAAATAAGCTGTATGCTTAAAGATAAAGGGAGTACTTTTACGTAAGGCAGCCCACACTGCTGGACTGCTTGACAGGAATGCATAATATATATGTTAAAAAGTTGGCATTCTGTACTAAAAATATGCTTTGTGGAGTACTCTTAAATCTCATTAAAAATATAAATTTGAACTGTAAGGATGGTGGACCAGAGTAAGAACATCAAGTTTGATCTGTGCACTTCTGTTTAAAATCATGATATATAGCGGCCCCTGGGTGGCTGAGCTGGTTAAGCATCAGACTTTGACTCAGGTCATGATCTCAAGGTCCGTGAGTTCAAGCCCCGTGTTAAGCTCTGTGCTGACAGCTCGGAGCCCGGAGCCTGTTTCAGATTCTGTGTCTCCCTCTCCCTCTGCCCCTCCCCTGCTCATGCTCTGTCTCTCTCTCTCTCTCTCAAAATAAATAAACATTAAAAAAAATTTTAAATCGTGATATATCACGAAAGGCACATAATTTCTGTGTCTGTTTGATCTTTTAAAAATACAGAGATAAATATTATGTGATTTCCTCTCTTTGAGACTATGAAGTTTAAATTAAAAGGAAAAGTGTTTTATAAATTATAATATGTAAATGAAAAGCATTATTACTATTATTGTAATATTTGAAACTGGGGAAAATAAAATAAAACCTAACCTCAACAGTAGCTAATTGCAAAATCCTCTATCAAGATGGATTCTAAATGTTACTGATTTACTCTGTGGAGAATTTTTTTTTTAATGTGCATATTTTGCCTTCTTGGAATGATGTATTTCATAGTAAAACCTAAATATTGTGAAATTAAGGTTTTCCCTTTAAATTCATTAATTTTATTGCCATAGTTTGGTATTTTAATGTTTTTTTTCAATAAACTAATATTTTCCATTCCTTCAGACAGCACTGAAATGGGATCTAACTTTGTCATAAAAATATGTCCCTTTAGCATCTCTTCAAACAGAAGTTTTATAACTGAAAATAATTATAATGGGAAATTTAATTTTGCTGAGTAGGATTGACATAGAATATTTACTACCTTAGTATTATGTAATGGACTTTTCATTGTGGATTCAGGAGGAGAAAAAATTTTAATGAATGTGGCTACTGATTTCATAGATATTTACACAATCTGAAAAAAATAATCCTCCCCTAAAACGATGAGGGCTGGACAAAATACAAGAACCAGTTTTTGAAGCTTACAAAAAAATCAAGGAAGATCTCAGGAGACAAAAGGATAGAAATACCCAGAAAAGAGTTGGCAGATATAGGCTAAAATGGGAACTCTCCTGAAGAAGTTGGCCAATACCTCAGTCTTAGCTGTGGCCTGGAGGAAGGGACACAAAGCCCTAGGACTTCAGAAGTCCTCGTGACAGTATCATAAAGTGAGAAGTCAGAACAACAGAACTTCAAAATTCATAGGCTCCAAAAGGATACACACTCAATGAAAGGGTAAATTTTAAAAATCCATCCACTACTAAGAAGATAAAATAAGATCTTTATTATATTAGTCTTGAGGAAAAGTTAAGATGGCGGGGAAGTTGGAGAAGCCTGGGCTTGCCTCATCCCTCAAACACAGCTACATAAATATCAACTCATTCTGGACACCCAAGAAGTCAGTCTGAGGACTGAGAAGAACAAATTGCACAACTGGAGGGAGAGAAAAGTCCACATCATGGAAGGTAGGAGGTGCAGAGAGGTGATCTGGAAGAGAAAAGGATCACGAGTGCTGTGGAGGGGAGGGAGCCTTATTCGGGGAGAGAGACAGAGAGACAGAGGAATGCACAGGGGATTGCACAAGGAAAATACTTTCCCAAAGCCACTGACTGGAAAAACAAAAGGGGCTGATTATCATGAGTTTTTGCAGATTGAAAGAGGATGGAGAAACATTTATGATGCAAATGGATGTCAGAAGAGAGCTGCAGTAGCAAAACTTCTATCAGACAAAATAGACATTAAAACAAAGACTGTAACAAGAGACAAGAATTACCCTATATGATAATAATAAAGGGGACAATCCAAAAAGAAGACGTAACAATTCTAAATATTTATGCACCCAATATAGAATCACCAAATACATAAAACAGTTAATAACACACATAAAGGAACTAATTGATAATAATACAATAATAATAGGGGACTAATACCTCATTTACATGAATGAACAGATCTTCTAAACAGAAAATTAACAAGGAAACAATGGCTTTGAATGACACACTGGGTTAGATGGAATTAACAGATATATTCAGAACATTTTATCCTAAAGCAGAAGAATACACATTCTTTTCAAGGGCACACTGAACATTCTCCAGAATAGATTACATACTGCGTAAAAAAAACAGGTCTCAAAAAATTCAAGAAGATCAAAATCATACCACGAATATTTTCTGACCACAATGCTATGAAACTAGAAATCAATCACAAGAAAAAACATGGAAAGACCACAGTACATAGTGGTTAAATAACATGCTACTAAACAATGAATGGGTCAGGACACCTGGGTGGCTCAGTCGGTTGAGCGTCCGACTTCGCCTCAGGTCATGATCTCACAGTTTGTGGGTTCGAGCCTAACACTGGGTTCTGTGCTGACAGCTCAGATCCTGGAGCCTGCTTCAGATTCTCTCCCTCTCTCTCTGCCCCTCCCCCACTCGCACTCTGTCTCTCTCTCAAAAATAAGTAACATAAAAAAAAAAAACAAAAACAACAAATGGGTCAACCAGGAAATCAAAGAAGAAATAAAAAATACATGGAAACAAATGCAAATGAAAACACAATGGTTGAAAAGCTTTGGGACACAGCAAAAGCAGTCCAAAGAGGTAAGTTATACAGGACTAACTCAAGAAGAAAGAAAAATCTCAAACAACTTAAACTTACACCTAAGGGAGCTAGCAAAAGAAAAACAAACAAAACCTAAAACCAGCAGAAGGAAGGAAATGGACAAGATTAGAGCAGAAGTAAATTATATTGAAACTAAAAAAACAATACAATAGACCAATGAAACCAAGAAACCTTTAGCCAGACTTAGCAAGAAAAAAAGAGAAAGGACCCAAATCTATATAATCACAAGTGAGAGAAGAGAAATAACGCCATCACTACAGAAATACAATTATAGGGGCGCCTGGGTGGCTCAGTCAGTTAAGCGTCCGACTTCAGCTCAGGTCACGATCTCGCGCTCCGTGAGTTCGAGCCCCGCGTCAGGCTCTGGGCTGATGGCTCAGAGCCTGGAGCTTGCTTCCGATTCTGTGTCTCTCTCTCTCTGCCCCTCCCCCATTCATGCTCTGTCTCTCTCGGTCTCAAAAATAAATAAATCGTTAAAAAAAAAAAAAAAAAAAAGAAATACAATTATAAGTAAATATTATGAAAAACTATACGCCAAAAAATTGGACAGCCTAGAAGAAATGGATAAATTCCTAGAAACTTACGACCTGCCAAAACTAAAACAGAAAGAAATAGAAAATTTGAATAGACTGATTACAAGCAAAAAAAAAAAAAAAAATGAAATAGTAATAAAAAAATTCCCAAAAGACAAAAGTCCAGAATCAGATAGCTTCACAGTCAAATTCAACCAAACATTTAAAGAAGAGTTAATACCTAGTCTTCTCAAACTATTTCTAAAGATAGAAAAGGAAAGAAAACTTCCACATTCACTCTACAAGGCCAGCATTACCCTGATACCAAAACCAGATAAAGACACCACAACAAAAGAAAACTACATGCCAATACCTCTGGTGAACATAGATGAAAAAATCCACAACAAAATACTAGCAAACCAAATCCAACAATACATTAAAAAAATAACTCACCAAGATCAAATAGCATTTATTCCTGGGTTGCAAGGGTGGTTCAATATCTGCAAATGAATCAATGTGATGTATCGCATCAATAAGAGAAAAGAGAAGAACCATATGATCATGTCGATAGACACAGAAAAAGTCTTTTGACAAAGTGCAACATCCGTTCATGACAA
Source organism: Panthera leo (assembly GCF_018350215.1). Classification (NCBI taxonomy): domain Eukaryota; kingdom Metazoa; phylum Chordata; class Mammalia; order Carnivora; family Felidae; genus Panthera; species Panthera leo. The sequence goes on along the minus strand of NC_056687.1, from coordinate 20,048,475 downwards.
AAGCCCTCAGTAAAGGAGGTTTAGAGGAAACATACCTCAACATAATAAAGTATGCATGAGAAACCCATCCTCAATGGGGAAAAAACTGAGACCCTTTCCCCTAAGGTCAGGATCGACTTGGATGTCCATTGTGACCACTTTTATTCTAAATAGTATTACTGGAAGTCCTAGCCACAGCAATCAGAGAACAAATAGAAATAAACACATCCAAATTGGTAAGAAAGAAGTAAAACTTTCATTATTTGCTGATGACCTGATACTATATACAGAAAATGCAAAGGTTCCACAACAAAGCTGCTAGAACTAATAAATGAGTCCAGTAAAGTCACAGGATACAAAATCAATTTGCAGAAATCTGTTGCATTTCCATATACCAAAAATGAAGCAACAGAAAAAGAAAAAAAATCAATCCCATTTACAACTGCACCAAAAACCATAACATACCTAGGAGTAAACCTAACTAAAGAGGTGAAAGGCCTGTACTCTGAAAACTATAAAACACAAATGAAAGATTTTTATCTTGTCAATTTTTATATTTAAAGGATAAACTATAAAACTGCAAACTAATGTCAGGAAAGTGTGATCTAATGAAAGTCAATTACACCTCAGAAAATGTCATTCTAAAAATACAAACATTAGTAATAGCTCTTATGCAGCATGGAGGACTTCACATTACAACTCTAAGTTTATATTTTTTCTATTCATTAAAAAGCTCTTACATGAATGAGATAATTTGTATGCCCCCACTGAATTCAAATCCTATAATTAAAAATTTGGTATATGCTGAGGTCTGTAAAGTGTACATTATGGACATTTAAAAAAAAATTTATAGCCAGACAAAGGATTTTAAAAGTGCACTGGTGAAGAAATAAATATTTTTCAAATTATAGTTGTCTTTTAGTATGTGATATTAAGTTCATTTCTACTACCACTACTTAAAGGATCCTAGTAACTGATTCACTCAAAACCATGTTGTCACCATGACTGACAAATACATCCTAAGGCTTATCCTGAAAAATGCTCACAGAATATTATAAACCTGTATTCTTAGATTTAATAGGAAATGACTAATGTAAAGCTCTTGTCTTTTCATTCACAGTTAGCCAGTAACTATATAAAAACTCCACGTGCTGCTCAACCAATGAGCCTTAGAAAAAGCATCAAGAAAGGCCAAACCAGCTTGACCCTGGGTGCTATTTCTTTTAAATAAGCCACTGAGTTCTCTAAGCCTTATATCATAATCTTTTGCCTTTGTTTCTCTCTTTTTTTCTGCTTCATTATTCTCCATAATTTTGTCTTCTAAATCACTGATTCACTTCTCTGATCCACCCATCCTTGCCATCATGGCATCCATTCAAGATTGTATCTTGGGTATAGCATTTTTAATTTTGTCCTGACTAGATTTTATTTATTTCTGTATCAAGGGATTCTATGCTTTTTTCAACGCCAGCTAGTATTATTACTATTGTGGTTCCAACTTCTAGTTCCAACATCTCACTTATTATCTGTGTTAAGCTACTGGCTGTCATTTCTTTCTCTTCTTTCCTTTGTGGTGAATTCCTTCATTTTGTCATTTTGGAGGATGAAAAAAATTAATAAAGTAAAAAAATAACAATTAAAAAATTAATAACAAAGCAAAAAAAAATCAAATAAAGGAAGCTAGATCTACTAGGTGGGTTTTGGTCTGCTTGTTGAACAAAGCTTCATAAAATAGAGGAAAAGGGAAGGAAAAGAGAAAAAAAGGTTAAAAAAATTTAAATTAAAAAAAATTATATAATAGAATAAAATGAAATAAAGAAAATTAAATGAATAAAAAATTTAAAAATTAAAAATAAAGTAAAAAAAATAAAATTTTCTCTTTCTGTATTCAAGAATGAGGAAGAAAAGAAGGGGGGAAATGAAAACAAGAAAACAATTTAATCAAAAAGAGAATCAAAGAAAATGAACAAATAAGTGAATAAGCAAACAGAATGAAACCTGAATGAATTTACATCCAGTTTCCCCTAGCACTGAAACTATAAAGCCTTTTACAGTCCATACACTAAGCAGGCGGAGTGATTTGTGCTGGTATTCTAGGGAATGTGCTTGGAGGGCACAGTTGGGTGAGACTTGGTATAATGGCTCCATTCTCCTCTAAGTGGCACCGCTTAGCTTACTGGGGTAGATCATTATGGTGCATATGGGAGAGGCAGAAATGGCTTCACCCAGCTCCCTAATCTCTGACACAGAATCTTCACCCTCTCACCAACCCGCGATCAAGCACCCCTCCTTTGTCTCAGGCCTCCATCTATCCCCACCTCTACCCTGTCCATGTCCAAGATGTCCATCTGCCAGATGGCACCACCCTCCAGAGTTTTACCTCAGATGGGGTTGTGTTTCAAAACCCCATGCTTCCCAGACCCCTGCAGCTTGGACCCCAAACGAATCTCTGCAGGAGGGTCTTGCTGCACAATGGCTGGGTGCCAGCTTGCCCCAGAAAATGTTCATATGGTCACGCAGTGGCAGAGGTTCAGAGATTATGGCAAACCACCATACAAAGCCAGCACCAACTTTCCCTGCACTCTGGCATCTTCGTCCCAATACCAGCAAATGTGGCTGCTCTCCACGGTCCACTTGACCCTGCCTGTGGGGATGCCATATGGTCTCTACCAAATGCATCCCAAGCAGGGGAACCACTTCTTCCCGTGTGGCCGACGGACGCCTCAGACTCTGCTGCCTGATCTTGGGGTTTCACCCTACTTCCTCACCAGAGCACTGCCAGGCAGGGAACTCCAGAACTTCAGACTCTGTGCTCCACTATTTATAGAATCCTGGTGATATTGAAACCCTCTACTTTCTTCCCGTCAATGGTTTTGGGAAACAGATACTTTTGTTCAGTCCCTTGCAAGCGTTTTCACTTTTTCTCTCTTTCTCTAGCTGCTCTTGGGGGAGTGCTTTTCATGCATGATCCCAGTGCACCGCCCTCTCTCCCTTTCCCTTTCTCTGTCCTCTCCCTGCAAAAACAGCTCCCTACCCTCCATGGCTTGTCTCTCCCCCAGTCCACCTTTCCATACTGCATACCTGCCAAGTTCTGTGGCTCAAGTTATGCAGATTGTTGTGCTAATCCTCAGATCAGTTTCCTAAGTGTTCAAAATGGTTTGGTGTTGATCTAGCTGGGTTTTGGGGATGAGACAAGTTCAAGGTCTCCATGCTGTTCCATCAACTTTGCAGCTCTGTTCAGGATGTTTTTAGTCCATCTAAATCTAAGACCTTCACTTAGATCTTTGTTCCAATAAATGCACAATAAATATGTACTAACTCTTGCCATCTCTCAATGTGTACTTAACTAATAAATGAATGCATCATTTTTGCTAAGTAGTAGCTTAAATGGATTTGAATTTTTGCTAAGTAGTAGCTTAAAAAGGGACACTTTAAAACACCACGAATAACTCTTTCAGAGTTGGAGAGTACTAACATATATGAACACACAAAATTACACCTTTGCAATTTTAAGTTAATTAAAACATCTATTTCATTTTAAATGTTTTTTATAGATGTTTTAACATGCCAAAAATTATTCCAAATGCTATAATTTTCAGTTATCATGACCTCAAGGCTCTGAATTTGTATTCTCAACTCCAGTCATAAAGCATTTTATTTATACTATATTCTACAAAATATGTTTTATTTAGAGTTATCCATGTGAAGTTATTTGATTTTGCTGTAGTTTAAAAAATTATGCTGTAATTAAATTTATATGTTGATACCTTTACCACATGCCTTAGGATTCCTTGCATCTGCTAAACACAGTTATATTATATTATCTTGCATCTGCTAAACACAGTTATATTAAACACACTGAATAACAATGACGGCAAAATATTCAAAAAAGTAAATTCCTTCATACAAATTAGAAATGGTAAAGTTTGATAAGTTTACTTTAGACCAATGCATCTTCATAGTCTCTCTACAATTTTATAAAACTAACACCTGGAGAATAATCTTAGAAGAAGATCAGAGTCCCCTTAAATAAGATACTCCTTACCACTTAGACACGTGGTTTATAAGAGAATTCCAACCTCCGATTGTAGCAATTTTCAAGTTATTTATATAACATTCTCATCTTTCAGAGAACACAGTCCCCAAAAATAATTGAATTGCATCAAATAAGATAATCCATGTTAAAAAATGTAAAAGTAGATTCATCAATAAAAATATCGTTGCTATTAATTTTATTATTATGCTTTTCCCTTTTTTATCTTTACAGAGTAGCCATAGTCATATATAATATAAATTATGTACATTTACTCTTCAGTCTTTGAAGCCATGATTGTTCAAATCATGTTTTTCAAAAAAGAAATTCATTTTTCCAACAGTTCAACACCATGACAGTAATAGAACATCCATTCACTGAAATCTGGAATAAAAGCAATAGGTGCCATTAACTTTTATATCATTTCTTATTTTTTGCTTTCTTTAAGATAGCCAAATAAAATGAGATGATCCTCAGATTTAGGGGTAATATTACCTTTACTATTTTTTGTTTGTTTAAAATGTTACAAATGGTCTAAAGTTAAAAGTATTTATAGAATTAAAAAAACAATGTAGGAGTTTGATATGGTTCAAGTTAACTGAGATAATAAAGGAATATTATGGGCAACATTGTGATAAGAAATGTTAAAACTTAGATGAAAAGGTCTAATTTTTTGAAGAACACAAACTTCCAAAACTCACACAAGGGGAAATAGATCACTTGAATAGTCTTGTCTGTTAAGGATTTTTAATCAATAGTTAATAATCTTCCAAAAATAAATCACTGGGTACTAAAGAGTTTACTGGTAAATTCTACCAAACATCTATGAAAGAAATGAGAGTTTATATTCTCCACAAATCTTTTCATAAAACAGAAGCAGAAGGAGCACTTCCTAATACATTTGATGAGATTGGAATTACCATCATACCAAAATCAGATAAAAAACATTAATGGCAAGGGAAATTATATATCATCATCTCTCACTATCATAGAGGCAATAATGTTCAACAAAATATTATCAAGTCAAAGCTAACAGTGTATTAAAAGAATTATACACCACGTGGGAAATATTCTAGTAGGCAAAGCTGGTTCAGCATTCATTCCAAAATCTATCAAGGTAACCCATCATATTAATAGGCTAAAGAAGAAAACTCATGTGTTTGTATTAATTGATATTAAAAAAAAGTATTTGACAAACATAACACCCAGTTATGGTGAAAACTACTCAAACTAGAAATAAAAGGGGACTTTGTCAACATGGCAAAGAACATCTACAATCAATCTGTAGCTAACATCAAACTGAATGGTGAGGAAATAAGCAATTCCTTTGTAAGACCGGAAGCAAGGCAGTGATGCTCTCTCACCACTCCTATTCAATATCCCATTGGCAGTTCTAGCTAGTTTAACAAGAAAAGAAAAGGAAATAAAATAGGATAAATAAAATAAGGAAATAAAATAAAATAAAAATAACATATTAGGAAGATAAAAACAAACTGTCTTTGTTTACAGATCATATTATTATCTGTATAGAAAACCCCAAAGATTTAACCAAAAAAACTTCTGGAACTAACTAGTGTCACAAGATACATAGTGTGCACAAACAGGTACAATATCATACGGTACATACGGTTGATTTGTCTCCCTGAAATGTTATTTTGAAATCCTCAGATACCTCTGAATGTGACCTGTCTGGAAGGAGGGTCTTTGCAGATATAATTCAACTAAAAATGAGTTAGGGTGGACTCCTAATTTAGTATGACTGGTGTCACCAGAAGAGGAAATTTGGAGAGGCAATCAAGAAGACATCATCTGACAACAAAGGCCAAGATAGGAGCAAGGCAGCTATAAGCCAAGAAGCATCACGGCTGGAAAGCTAAGACCTGAAGTTAGGAAGAAGCAAGGAAGTTCTACACAGAATCTCACAGAGAGCATGGCTCTCCCGATACCTGGAATCTGGACTTGTGGCATTCATAACTGTGAGAGAATAAATTTCTGTTATTTTAAACCACCCACCTAGTTTATAGTACTCTTTTTGGCATATTTAGGAAGCCAATACACATGGCTTAGATTAAAAAGTCAATCATTTTTTTTCTCTATAAAAGCAGCGAATTATTAGAATTTGAAATTGAAAGTCAAAACCATTCACAATAATATCAAGATGAAATACTCAGGTATAAATCAAACAAAGTATGTGCAGGATCTGTATGCAAAAAACTACCAAGCTCTCATGAAAGAAACGAAAGAGAATCTAAACAATAGATCAATATCTGATATTTATGGGTAAGACTAAATATTGCTATGATGCCACGTATCCCCAGCCGAAATCTCTAGGTTCAGTGCTACCCCAACCCAAATCCCATTGAGCTGTTTTACAGATATTGACAAACTGGTTCCAAAATGTATGTGGAAAGGAGCAAGGCTTAGAAGAACCAACACGATCCTATAGAAAAAAGTCAGGGAGATACATTACTTGATTCAAGATTTACTACAAAGGTACGATAATTAAGACGGCACGGTATTAGCAAAAGAATATACACATAGATTAACTGACCAGAATAGAGCCCCAAACAGGCTCACCCTAATATAGTCAACTGATCTTTGTCAAAGGAGCAAAGGTCGTCAAATGTAAACAGGACTCTTTTCTATAAATGATACTGAACATTTGGATGTCCCTATATAACAACAAAAATGCTAAACAATTCAAAAACATCTAAACATATACCTTACACATTTCAAATAAATTAACTAAAAACAGATCAGAGATCTAAATGTAAAACACAAACCTGAAAAATTCCTAGAAGAAATCATAAACGAAAATATAGCTTGTTTTTGGCAATCTTGTATTCGGCAATTAATTTTTAGGCACAATACCAAAAAAACAAAAAAATGATCCAAGAAGGAAAAACTAGGTAAGTTGGACTTTCTTAAAGTTAAAACTCCTGCTCTATGAAAGACACTGTGATGATAATAAAATGACAAGCCGTGACTCAAATTAAATACTTGCAAAAAACATACAAGTCCTTCTCAGGAAGGAGAAATATACAAAAGCCCCTTATAATCCAACAATAAGGAAAAAAAAACATAATTTAAAAATGAGCAAATGTGAGAGAGGCTGTGAATATAAGAGGACATGGGATATATGAGAATTGTCTGTACTTTCTACTCAATTTTGCCAAAATTGTCTCAGAAATAGTCTATTTAAAAAATGATAAACAACAACGACCAAAAATTGTCCAAATGAACTGACCAAACACCTCACCAAAGAAAATATCATTGGCAAAAAAAGCATATGATATGATTCTCAACATCAAAACAACAATGTCATAGTATTATGCACCTTTTAGGAAAGCTAAAATTAAACGAAAATAATACCAATTGCCATTGAGGACAGAAGCAGCAGTAACCCCCCTTCATTCCTGATGGGAATGCACATTAGAACAGCAACTTTAGAAGACAGGTTGTCAGTTTCTTTCATACCTATACATGGTCTTACCATATGATCTACCCTTGCTATGTATCAAACCAAATGGTTTGAAAACTATGTCCACACAAAAACTTGCCTTTGAAGATGTATACATCTGTATACATAATCATCAAAACTTTCAGAAGCAAGCAAGATTTCTTTCAATAGGTAACTGCATTTACACACTGTGTTTACTCAGGCAATGGAATACTATTCAGAGAGAAAAAGAAATGAACTATCGGGCATAAAATTCTGTGAGTGCATCTTACATACATGTTGCAAAGTGAAGAAAGACAATCTGAAAAGGAATATGTGTGCGATTCCAATTATAGCACATTCCGGAAAGAGCAAAACTACAGAGACACTAAAAGACAAGTGGCTACAAGTGAGGGGGCAGGGAGACGGGGTTGAATATGTGAAATATAGGATGTATTTTATGTGATTCTATTCTGCATGACACTGTAGTTATGGATATGTGACACTATGCATTTGTCAAAGCATACAAATTTAGAGCACAAGAAAAGAGCAAATCTTAATGCATGCAAATTTAAAACATTCATAACAAGGTGAGGATTTGAGACACTTCTGTATGCTTTAAGCTTATACAGTATTACATGTCAATTATCACTCAATAAAACCTGAAAAAAATAACTTTAACCAAAAACATTCTTTACAAGGTTGGGGAAACCACAAGATCGAGGGCAAACTGTTATAAAATAACTTAACATATTGCAAATGTGTAAAAAAACAACCTCACTGAAGGAGGCAAGAGAATTAAGTTCCTTGACCCAAGCAACTTTGGAAATAAATGGAGTCGTACAGCTAAAGGGCAAGAAATTGTATGTAAGGACTTCTCTCTAGTTGTTAAAGTTGTGTTCCATGGAACATGGGGAGACATACATGTACACATATTGGAATGAAACCATTCAGTGACTGGTTTGCAGGTGGTAGGATCCAAGTTTCTCCTATTGGAAGGGGACTTTACAGACAAGCAAGAGGAGGAGGCTAAATGATTCATGTGGTAATGGGTTAGAACTAGATATATCACTATGAACCGGTGTTTAGTTTAATGTAGATACCCATGGTTAACACATCAATATTTATGGTAATGGGTTAGAATTACATATATCACTATGAGCCGGTATTTAGTTTAACGTAGATACCAATGGTTAACACATCAAGATTTGTATATCCCTTGGTTAGTATACATGCATATATTTTCTTGCTTTGTCAGCTGAGAGAAACTAAAAGCAAGATTCCCTAGTAGCTACAAATATACCTAGCACCCAGTTCTTTGTTTCTAATAGCAATAAAAAGAAACCAGGGATCCTTGGAGAAATGGGTAGAATATATAAGATGAGCCTGAAGTGTCTTTTAGTGCCAGAAGGGAAGAAAATGTCATACACACACACACACACACACACACACATGCATACATGTTTTGTCTTGATGTCCAAATCTGGAAAAAACCTCAGGCAATTCCTAAATAAAATAATATTGGATCATAACCCAAATAACATACATATCCATGATTTCATGCTGGTACCAACTAATGATTCAATAAATAGGTACATTGGAAGAAAGAGAAACTCTCCCATGCAGAAAATGTCCAAAACCTTTTTATAGATACTTTGTTCTCAAAGAGGTGAAGGATAGATCCCCATTCCTGAAGTGTGGGTTGTGTGTGGTGACTTCTTTCCAAAGAGTAGAAGTATGAAAAGCTGAAAAAAGTGTAACTTTACAGGGACTAAACCTCACAAACCCTACCTGAGGCAGGCGATTCAAGTCAACATCACCAATGATGTCATGTGGAAACGATGTGTCTTTGGCAAGATGTGAATAAAGTGGCCACTCCCCACCTTTCTAGCATTTCTTTCAAATATCCCTACCTCCAACCTAATCACAAGAAGAACAGACGCTAATGGGAGGATGGTCTACTGATTATCTGACCCATACTCTTCACAAATACCACGGTCATCAGAAACAATACATGTCTGAGAATCTGCCATAGACAACAGGGGCCTAAAGAAACCTAACAACTCAAGGCAATGTGTGGATGAAATTCTGGAACAGAAAAGTACGTTAAGTAAAAACTAAAGAAATCTGGGGGCTCCTGCGTGGCTCAGTTGGTTAAGCATCTGACTGTTGGTTTCAGCTCACGTTATGATCTCACGGTTGGTGGGTTCAAGCCCCACACCAGGTTTTGTCCGGCTCTGTGCCTTCTGCACCATATCAGTGCTGCAGAGTCTGCTGGGGATTCTCTCTCTCCCTGTCTCTCTGGCCCTCCCCCACTCACACTCTCTCTCACTCTATCTCAAAATAAATAAATAAAACATTTAAAAAAGAACTTTAGATTTCTGCTGAAGTCCAGAGTCGGACACTTCACTGATTGAACCACCCAGGCACCCCCAAAATGCTGAGTTTTCGAATTAGAATGTTTTTGAAACATGCACTCTGAAGACAGATGCTTTCAGTGTGCATGCACACACGTGTGTGTGTGTGTGTGTGTGTGTGTGTGTGTGTGTGTTTAGGATATTTGTCTCAGGGTATTTTGGAAAGATGGAATTAATCATTTGGTTATTAAAAATACTGTTTGATTTTTCCAAATAAAAAGTGACAAGGTCATTCAGGCTTGTGCTGATGGACAGCATCCACTATAAACTGTACTGAAATACATTTATGAAAAGCTCTTTTTAAAGGAAGCCACAAATTAAAGCTGTTATATGACCTAAGTAATTAGTAATGTTTCAAATATTTTCAGAATGTGAATTTTATATTGAATATATCTTTTGTATCTTATTTCTGATAATCAAAATTTAGATGATTAAATAATTTCATTTAGAATAAAATATAAAAATGTGATTTAAAATTAATAAGACATATATAGTACGTCAACTAACTGGAAGTAAAATAAAAACCTAAAGATATTTTTTCACGTTAATATCTCTTTTATTTGCAACAATTCACAAAATATATTTATTGATAAAATTTGACATTATATAAGAAATGTATTAGTGCATATGTAAGGTTAGAGTCTTTCTATTGGCTTAATGATAGTAAAAATGACTTTCCCGACTTCATATTCTGAAATTCTGGGTGAATGAGGACGATGTTGGAGCCTAAGAGTGAATCATTTTTATGTTTCAAAGTTTAGATTATTCCTTTGATTTATTAAATTTTGATAAATTAGTATGTTCAGCTCTTCAATTGTATTTAAGCAATAGTATAATTCAACTCATGGATTTATCAGTGAACTCTTCAGAAGTTGACTGCTAATATTTGCTACCTACTGCAGAGAGGCATTAACAAACAGACAAACAAATATGCTAACTAAAACAAAACAAAACAAAACAAACAAACAAACAAACAAAAAACAGTGAATTCAGCTCTGAGCACCACAGATGTTATAGCAGAGATTGAGAAACCTTGCAACTTAAAATATGTAGATTTCTAAGAAATGAGTCAGCAGGGGATTTCAGAATTTTTACAAGCTATTTTTTTTATGTATGTTCTTACCCTTAAACATAAATATTGGGAATAAAGCTATTTCAATTCATATTTCTTAATATGAATACTCATATTTAGACAGTTATATATTAACACCATCAACCGAGTTATTGAACATTGAAGTGATCAAGATTCAGACTCACACATTATTGCTTTGTCCCTTGACTGTATCTAACGTGCCATTTCTGAAACAGCTTATGGATCTGACATAAGAGTGAACTGTACATACAAATTAGAATTTTTCTTTCTTTAATAGTGAGTAATTTAATTCAACTCTTTAAATTACGGTATGGCTATTATTTGCTGTTTTATTTTTTAACTATTTAAATTTCCTATTGTGACACAATTGCCTTGCCAATTTTTTGAATACCAAATAATTTTAGAAAAGATTACCCAGATGATTTTATTGTCTACTTTTCCCAGAGATTATAGACAACTTTGTGCATATGTTTCCTAATGAAAGTGCTTCCTAATTTAAACTTTTCCACTTGGCGATTTTCAGATACCATAGCCTCCTATCTCACATGTGCCTGTTCTACCCACATGATATAATGGATTTAACCCTTTTCCAGCCACGTAGATATAAAGGCAGAGACCAGTGAATGTCCAGCACGGGGACACTTGGAGAAAGGCATTGCTTAGGCTCTTGTAGAACACAGAGAATTTTGAACTTCCTCTCCTTCACATCTTAAAATCGACGTGACATCTGTTCTATGCTATGTTATTCCACTGTCTGCTTTTATATAAAAACTTGGTTACGTATCTCCAATTTCCTGCCCACAGTGACTCTTAACAAGGGCACCAGTTGAATTTTGTGACATCTAACACCTATCACTAGGATTTGTGCACCCCTGAAGTTACATAAAGCCCATTTTTAGGAGCCAAATCCAGAGGATACAGATTATTAGCTTCTGATCAACAATCATAAGTAAAGATATTAAACTCTGCTGGGAAACACAAAGCCAACTGTGGACACAGGATTCTAAGCCACTTACAAAATTCCTATCCCTTGATGTATACACTGGAGGTAATCCTTTCCCCTTAGGTGTGAGCAAAATCTCTGAGTACGGTGGGCTATCACTCCTCTGGTTTAGTTACACTGTATGGTAAACGGATTTTGCAGAGGTAATTAAAGCCCACAACCAAAGGGGAGATTACCCTTGGTGGGCCTGACCTTATCAGGCAAATAAAATAGGATCTAAGGGTGAGACCGGAAGCAACAGACACTGTCTCCCTAACTTTCCCCATTTGTGTTTCTCACCGTCAACTCACTTGTTTGTTTTTTGGGAATACATTTTGCCAACGACCACATGAGTTAAGAAGAGCACCTCAAACCTGCCGTGAGACCACAGTTCCTGCTACTGAGTGGGGAAAGGCTTCACGTTAGACAGAGGGAGATAAGAGTCCCTCAGGGAGCCAGGCTGAAGCTGCAAGCAGGTGTCAGTGGGAGATTAAAGAAGTAGTTTGGGGGGGGGGGGGAGTCATTGAAAAAAAAAAAAAGGATAAACATGTTCCATGTATTCCAGACCTGTCTGGGCTGGGTGCCACGCGTGAAGTCTCAAAAACTTTCTGATGAGGTCCCCCCGAAACGTCAGGGACAGAAATCCTCCGTGGCTACCTAGTCGGGACCCTCTCACTCTTGAGAGCTTTATACTTTCCCTCCATAAACTCTCACTTTGCTCACTCTCTGTTGGCCGTGAGATTCATCCATGAGACAAGGACCAGCGTCCCTCCCACCCTCCTGTTCCAATACCACGTTAATTGCAGCCTCGTGAGACCCTGAGCAGAGGATCCATATAAGCCGTATCTGAAATGATGACCCACGCAAATGTTAAGAGAACAACTATATGTTGTTTCAAGTGGCTGACTTTGCGGTAAGTGCGATGAGGCAATAGACAATTCATACACAAGCACTTAGCATATTGAAAAACTTTTAGAATATCCCCGTAAATCCTACTTACCTGCCTCTCTCTGTTGTTCTTGCCTCTCACCCTTTCCGGGAAGCCTTGTCCAGAACAGTGTATTCTTTTATAGTAAGTGTATTTCGCATTTTTTCTACACAACGTAGGGGATCATGCAAGAAGCTAAAATGGCAGGTGTGTTAGAAATCCAGGGGTGGTTTAGCCTTTGAAGGTTTTGCTCTGCCCCCTATACTTGCAATACAACAGGTCTGTGTTTATCTTTAGATCCTCTGTTGTTTCACAAACATTTTTTTAAAAATTGTTTTCATGTTTATTTTTGAGACAGAGAGAGAGACTGAGAATGGGGAAGGGCCAGACAGAGAGGGAGACACAGAATGCAAAGCAGGCTCCAGGCTCTGAGCTGCCAGCACAGAGCCCGACACGGGGCTCAAACTCACAGACGGCGAGATCATGACCTGAGCCCAAGTCGACGCTTAGCCAACTGAGCCACCTAGGCACCCCCACAAACATTTTCTTAAATGCTTATTTATTTTTGAGAGAGAGACAGAGTACACATGGGGGAGGGGCAGAGAGAGAGGGAGACACAGAATCCAAAGCAGAGTATGGCTCAGAGCCCAATGCGGGGCTCAAACCCACGAACTGTGAGATCATGACCTGAGCCGAAATCAGACACTTCACTGACTAAGCCACCGGGACGCCCGTTTCGCAAACACTTTTTAATAAAGCAGTTTCACCACTAACCATTAACCAAAATGCTGTTGCAGGTACATTTAATGTAAGAGCACATGTCTTACGTTAATATTTCCTGTCCTATCAACCTATGTCCTCTTTTACCACAATGCTGTAGAACAGATATAGATATGTTCTAATTATTTATCATACTTTAAATCAAGTGGTTCCAACTTGTATCGTCCTTAGATGAATTTGAAAAATTAGGGACGAAAGTGAGTAAAAAGGTGATCATTTCAATCAGCATTCAGTATTTTAGGGACAATGTTGACTTCTAATACCTCCAGTGTCATTATAAATAAAACATAATTTCTGTCTTCTTTGTAAACACAAATAATTTAAATAATTTAAACAAAGTTATATTGCCAATTTTTTTATAGAAATGATAAATAATATGCTGCAAAGCATGGTACAAATAATATAATGAATTTGAATATAGTTTTATTTTGTCTTCTATACTCCCTTTAATATTCAGTGAAGTATCATTTTTTTTTTCCTGGCATGGAAATTCCAGCAGACTGAAGAGTTTTATGCTCATTCTTAGGTCAGACATAATATCACAGTTGCTTCACACTTGGGAACACAGACTGGGTTCAGAAATTAAAATGCTCATCCAAATATATTTATCAGAACTTGTATCCTAATTAAAACATATGGCATCCCTCTCCCCACCTTTGACCAGCAAGAGCTGGACAGCAGATCACCCTCTAGTCCTTCTTCAATCTCCCTTTCCTCTTCTCAATGCTCTTGGTTTGGAATCCACAGGATTTACGGGTGGGGTAGGGCAGCACAGTGGTAAGCACATCTTTGACCTCTGCTTTAACTAGATGAAGTTAGGGATGTGCCTAGTGGCTCAGTCTGTTGAACGTCCCACTCTTGATTTTAGCTCAGTTCATGATCTCATGGTCCATGAGATCAAGCCCTGCATCAGGCTCCATGTTGACAACACAGAGCCTGCTTGAGATTCTCTATCTCCCTCTCTCTCTGCCCCTCCCCTGCTTGCACTCTCTTTCTGTTTTAAAGTAAATAAGTAAACTTTAAAAAATAATAAAAAAATACAAAGAGGAGGTTACACTTTCATGGGTATGTCCATGGTTTCTTCACACCCTTCCAGCTGTGCCCTTCCATAGCTGACTCCCTTCATGGGTGGTCCCTTGACATCCCTTGTACCTATCTTCCTTCCAATTTGTGATTTTCAGACTTTTTAACCCATGTGAATGCTCACTGTTTGGGTCGAGTTTTTATCTAGCATAAATTCTTAGGTAGGTCTAATTTAAAATTACTCAGTCTTGGGGCACCTGGGTGGCTCAGTCAGTTGAGCGTCAGACTTCATGTCAGGTCATGATCTCACAGTTCATGGGTTCGAACCCCACATCGCGCTCTGCACTGACAACTCAGAGCCCGGAGCCTGCTTCAGATTCTATGTCTCCCTCCCTCTCTGCCCTCCCCCAGCTTATGTGGTCTCTCTCTTTCTCTCTCTCTCCCTTTCACTCTCAAAAATAAATAAATAAATAAACATGAAAAAAATTACCCAGTCTTACTTTGCTGTCTTGGGTCCATATCTGGTGACTGGGTTTCCTGGTCTTTTACAGATGATGGAGGAGTTTTCAGTGATTAACACAGGCTCTCTCTCAGACCCCCCATCCCTCTATCCTTCTCTCTCTCTCTCAGCTGCTCCATCTGAGAAAGAACCACAGACTCTGGGGGATTCTACGTCAACAGTTCAACAGAAACTCCCCATTTAACACCCTGCCATGCATCTCCATTTTTCTGTTCCTCACCATAAGAAGAAGCAAACACAGGAGAGTTTGATATTATTTGCACATAAATTTGAACCAGCATAGAAGAGTTTTGCCCATACTCTTTACCACTAAATTTAACTGAAGGAAACAAGTAAACAAAATAGAGTGTTACTTACTGTTGGAGGAGATCACCGAGAGGACGTGAACTTGCGGTTGACCTGTAAGCTGGATCTGGGTAACCAGAGGTTCCTTACCCTTTCCCTTGCCCTCGGGATGTACATTCTGTCCACTGCTCCCACAGTGTGATGTGAAACGTTTTCAACAACAAATCCTTGAGAGGGCAATGTGCTGATGAGCCCACGTGGATGGTAAATGTGATTAAAGCCAGCTGAAGCCACTCTAAGAGCTTTAAAGATTCGGCCGGTGGGGTGCAGCGATCTACTCGTTTTCCAGGCACCCGAGACAAGTCTCATATGTAAGCTTCCTTGTTTACTACACCTGCCACCTACAAATCCGGAGTGGTCTGCCTCTGACTTCCGTCTCTCTTTGCCATCCTCCTTCTAGGTGTTAGTTTCAGATTTCATCTGGGAAGCTCCTAAAGTGTTGAAGGGTTAACAATTGGCAGCCATGCAGTAGTCAGAAGAAAGGGGTCTTGAGACAGAAGCATCCATGGAGGAAAGGCTTAGCTGGCCATCCACTTCTGTGTGGGGACGGGTGGCGCATTCCTCAGATGCTTGTGAATTGCCACGTGAGTGCAGGGGTGACCGAAAACACCTGCTGGTCTAATGCGTTTGTTTGAAGAAATCGACCCAGCACGCTGCGGCAAAGAAGGGCAGCAAATGGTTGCTTCAGGGGGCTGGCCACTGGGGTGGGCGGTTCAGAGGGACACCTGTGCCCGACTAGAGGCTGAAGCCCGAGTTTAAAAGTTGGGAGCAGAGCTGAAATTAGAGAAGGGCTTGTGTGGTCGTCCACTGCTCTGCTGGCTTCCAGGCCGGCAGACAGGGTGGAAGACCAAGAAAATTAGAGAGCTTAGTGTGCGGTTCTGCAAAGCTGGGAGGGTGCAAGCTGCTGTCGAGTCAGGGTCTGAGGGGCTGAGCTCTCGTGATTGGGTTGCTAAGAGGTGGAATCTCTGGGAAGGTGTAGAGAATTAAGAGGAGTATGTCGCAGTAATTGACGGTGAAAGAGACAAAATGCCCGGTGTCTGACCCCTAACACAAAGGAAGGCAAAAAGCACAGCAGCAATAACCCCAGATACCCGGGCAGCCCCCAATTCGAGGACTCTTCGTGATGAAAGACTGTCTCCCACTGAGCTTATTGATATTGATGCCAAGTTCCAGCGCAGGTCAGGGAAAGTTCCCAGGCATGGCTGGAGAGGCTGTGGGTTATGGGGGTCATGGCATTTCCCTGACTTGGCGGGAGGCAGAGAAAATGAGCAACATCACCCCACACACCCTGCCCTCCCACAGCACCTTGATGATACTCAAGGGATTCAAGACATTCACGCCCTTATGCATCGTTATTCTATCCTGCAAGGAGGCTTGGCCAAATGACTGGTATCTTCCTGGGCATGTGGGACATGGGAAATCTATAAAGTACAACAAAGTCTTAGGGAGTTGGGAATGAGACAGGCAATCTATACCTCTGTCTTTGAATGCTCTGATCAGGTCACATTCAACACAGACATGAAAGCTAAAATACTTCAGTACACCCCCAGCACCTGGTATGGGACGCTGATATTCATGCTGAGCCCAGTTGTGGGACAAGGCATTTATGATGTTAGGCAATCCATTGTTGATGTGAGGAGAAATGACAAATCCTGGGAATAAGTGGCTGTGGGAAAGTCCTGAGACATGGAAGGAACGCAAAATGTCAAAAAGCTATCCCAGATGGCCATAAAATGTTCAGTATGCTGAGTTGCTGAGCCTAAGGAAAACGTCAAAAGCTGAACAAGAGGCCACACCCATCCCTACTTGTCCCTTCCAGCCCGGATGCCCCACCTGCTCTAGCAAAGGGCTCAGGAATATAGTCCTAGTCTGAGTGAGGGCCTTTCATGTCCTGAATATAGGATGCAGGCCAAGACTGCCTCACCAGACCTCGTGCTGAGCTCATTAGTCATTGGTCCTCCAGAAATAAACAAAAGGGGATGGTTCTGGTGGATACTGAAACCGAATGTACTCTAAGACAAGTTACCCTCAGAAATCTTCCAGCCCCCTCAGTGCCATCAAGGGTTATGGAGAGCAAACAATTATGGTCAGGAAGTTCTACCTCAAGAATATAGAGTTTTATCTTTCTACTACCAGAGAACATATTGGGCATTGGTAAAACTCTGCAAATTCTATTCAGGAATTCCACCAACAGATTAGTCATCAAGCCAGTGCTGAGGGAAAGCACGAATTGGGAACACATAAGCCGGCCACGCTTTGAAAAGTGGTAACTGTCACACAATATAAATTGCTGGGGCGTAAGGAGATAGGAGAATTATTATATATAACATATATATATAGTATATATATTATATATATATATATATATAACTTATATTATACATAATTCATTGTCAAATTGGTTTCCATACAACATCTGGTGCTCTTTCCAACAGGTGCCATCCTCGATGGCCATCACCCACTTTCCCCTCTCGCCCACCCCCCATCAACCCTCAGTTTGTTCTCAGTATTTAAGAGTCTCTCATGGTTTGCCTACTTCCCTCTCTGTAACTTTTTTTCCCCTTCCCCTTCCCTGCCCCATGGTCTTCTGTTAAGTTTCTCAGGATTCACATATGAGTGAAAACATATGGTATCTGCCTTTCTCTGCCTGACTTATTTCACTTAGCATAACACTCTCCAGTTCCATCCACATTGGTGCAAATGGCCAGATTTCAATCTTTCTCACTGCCAAGTAGTCTTCCATTGTATATATAAACCACATCTTCTTTATCCATTCATCAGTTAATGGACATTTAGGCTCTTTCCATAATTTGGCTATTGTTGAGAGTGCTGCTATAAACATTGGGGTACAAGTGCCCCTATGCATCAGTACTCCTGTATCCCTTGGATAAATTCCTAGCAGTGCTATTGCTGGGTCATAGGGCAGATCTATTTTTAATTTTTTGAGGAACCTCCACACTGTTTTCCAGAGAGGCTGCACCAGTTTGCATTCCCACCAACAGTGCGAGAGGGTGCCCGTTTCTTCACATCCTCACCAGCATCTATAGTCTCCTGATTTGTTCATTTTGGCCACTCTGAAAGGTGTGAGGTGGTATCTCAGTGTGGTTTAGATTTCTATTTCCCTGATGAGGAGTGACGTTGGGCATCTTTTCATGTGCCTGTTGGCCATCTGGATGTCTTCTTTAGAAAAGTGTCTATTCATGTCTTCTGCCCATTTCTTCACTGGATTATTTGTTTTTCAGGTGTGGAGTTTGGTGAGTTCTTTAAAGATTTTGGATACTAGCCCTTTATCCGATATGTCATTTGCAAATATCTTTTCCAATCCCATTGGTTGCCTTTTAGTTTTGTTGATTGTTTCCTTTGCAGTGCAGAAGTTTTTTATCCTGATGAGGTCCCAATAGTTCATTTTTGCTTTTAATTCCCTTGCCTTTGAGGTGTGTCAAGTAAGAAATTGCTGCAGCTGTGGTCAGAGAGGTTTATTCCTGCTTTCTCCTCTAGGGTTTTGATGGTTTCCTGTCTCACATTCAGGTCCTTCATCCATTTTGAGTTTATTTTGGTGATGGTGTAAGAAAGTGGTCCAGTTTCATGCTTCTGCATGTTGCTGTCCAGTTCTCCCAGCACCATTTGTTAAAGAGACTGTCTTTTTTCCATTGGATATTCTTTCCTACTTTGTCAAAGATTAGTTGGTCATACTTTTGTGGGTCCAATTCTGGAGTCTGTATTCTATTCCATTGGTCTATGTGTCTGTTTTTGTGCCAATACCATACTGTCTTGATGATTACAGCTTTGTAGTAGAGGCTAACGTCTGGGATTGTGATGCCTCCTGCTTTGGTTTTCTTCTTCAACATTACTTTGGCTATTTGGGGCCTTTTGTGGTTCCATAAAAATTTTAGGATTGCTTGTTCTAGCTTCGAGAAGAATCCTGGTGCAATGTTGATTGGGATTGCATTGAATGTGTAGATTGCTTTGGGTAGTATTGACATTTTAACAATATTTATTTTTCCAATCTATGAGCACGGAATGTTTTTCCATTTCTTTGTATCTTCTTCAATTTCCTTCATAAGCTTTCTATAGTTTTCAGCAAAGAGGTCTCTAAATGGGCCCACTTATATGTCTAACCAAGGAATCAGTTCAGCTGTTGGGTATGTGGGAAGCTGCCCCTCTCTAGCTCATCAGGATTTCCATGGTGGGTATCACCACTGCAGGGAGAGGATTGGAGAGTCGTAAAGCCCTCCATTAAGGAAAAATAAGCTAAAACGAGTATGTATCCGTCTGATATTACCAATACTGATCCAGAAGCCTGGCCTGTGACACACACTATCACTAACGCTGCACATGAATATCTTTTTCTGTCAATCAAACCACACAGGTAGTCCATTAAACTGCTGACCAGAAGAGTTCTAAAAGTACTACCATCAGATCCATGAGTGACTATGCTCAGATTTGGGAGGGGTTCGTGGAGCTCACTCTAACTTATGGACATCAGAGCAGCCAGGCAGCCCTATAGTGGGAACAGAAAAATCACTCTAAACAGAAGCAATTCAACTGTACCAGGAATATAGGGTAAGTATCACCGGAATTGTCTGGTCATTCTGTATCATTAAAGGATAGTGACTGGCTTGGCACCGACAGGTCATGCCCCCCAGGTTTTTAGTGAGCAACCCCCCAATGGAACCCAGTGGTGTGTGGCACTCAGGGCTTCCACCCAAGTGGCTGGGCCACTATGCCCTGGGTTTCCCCTGGACACAGGGGAGAACTGGCTCCATGGCAGCAAAAATTGCAAAGTTTGCTCTCCCCAAGGCCAGATGGGCATATTTTATTTTCCACTGGTGTTATCATTTGGCCACTGTCTTTCTTCCTTCCGTTGGCCTGGATGATGTTATGGCACGTGTAGAAACCTCGACTAAATTCACCCAACAAGCCTGTTCACTACACAGATCACTGAAACGTCTCCACTGAGAAAAGCTGTCCTCCACAATAGGATGGCCTTGGACATTACTATTGCCGTGCAGGATGCTCCTGGGCCATCATCCGAACAGAATGTTGTGTGTTCATACCTGATGCCTCTGTGCATGTGTCATCTTTATTGAGGCACATGAGAAAAGAAGTGAATTCCTCTAGTGATTTGATCCCCAGCCTATGGAACTTAATTCAAATCATGAAGCTCTTGGTGGAAAAACAAAAGTTACTTATTTGGGGAATCATTATCTTAATCTGTTTTCTCTGGCCCATATAGCCAGAAAGCCACCAAATAAACCACCCTTAGGCTAGTGAAACCCCTTGCTGACTGCTCAGGGCACATAGTGGAAGATGCTGGTGTATGAGATTCTAAGATTGCCATCAGGGGTGGAATGTCAGAGGAAGTCATCGAGTGGACATGACTGTGAGTCACCTACAAGCTGGGCCCAGGAAGTTACTGGCTTCCCCACCCCTGTCCCTGTCCTTGGGCTGTATGTTCTGCCTACTTTTCACACAGTGGGAACTGTCTTCAGGGACTCGGCCTTGAGGGAGCACAGTGTTGTTGTGCTGGGAGGACTGTGTTTGCGACTACTCCAGTGAAGGCCTCTCAACTTTTAAGATTCTGGCAGGTGATTTCAGAGAGATACTCATTTTGCAGCCTCCTAAAACAAGCCTTGTGTGTAAGTTTTCTTGCTTATTAAAAACTGTCACCCAGCAACTTGGAGTGTCCTGCCTCTTTCTCCAGGTCAACTTGCCCTCCACGTACTGGGGTCACTTTCAGATTTTACCCAAGAAACTCCCAAAGGTGCCAACCCACACTTACTATATTATAGATTTATGGATGAATGTTGTATTTTCCTTACATAATCTATATTATTCCAGCTATGCAAAGTGATTATGTATTGTATCTAAATCAGAAATCAAAACAACACAATATGTGTTTCTTGAAAGGCAAGCAATTTGAAAGAAAAGGAGGAGATTTCTTATTATAACTTTCAGGGCTTCTATTACTATTTCTTCAATTTTTTGCTGGGTTATCACCTCAATCTCACAAATCCTCTCCACCCAAGGCTGGGAAGTGAGCCTGGGTCATGGGAGACAGGGTTCCAATTCTCAAGTTTCTTTTGAAAATTGTTCATCCAAATATGAAATCAGAGAGCCATATGCTGGTGTCATACTCTGCTCCTTTGTCCTAACACTGAAGTTACAATACTTGTAAGCTTCAAAGGGAAGTCTTCTTTTAACTATTATTTTTGGAATATGGCAAATATGCCTAGCTAACTATATTTGTTAAGGTTGGTATTTCAAAATGCTATCAGACCTGCGCAGTGCAAAGGCTCTTCTTCCACAGCATACAGAAATATACAAAGAGAATATACTTGTTTCTGACCAATTAGTACAGTAAGTTATTTCACGAAACACACTATTCCTTCACAAGGCAGTGTCTGCTTATTAAAAGTCATTCGTGATAAGAGTGAAATGCCAGGATTTTGAGTTTCTTATACATATATTGAATATGTGGCAAATGTGCATCCCTAAAGATCTGCTCAATTATGGAAAATGAAATCTTGGCATTAATATAGCCTCGTAAGTATGTCTACGCAAGACTGGAAAACATCTTGAAATTTTTAATGATTGAAATCTTTTAAGAACACACAAAACAAACGGAAACTCTTGGTTAGGAAAGTAGAAATTCAGTATAATTTAGTAGCTGTTTCACTGAATGGTCGACATGAGAACAACTTATGAACCTCTCACTTGGAACAATGTTAAAGATGAAAATATAAAAGGTGATATTACTCTTCTTTTTTTTAATTTCTTTTAATTTTTAAAGTTTATTTCTTTATTTTGAGAGAGAGAGAGAAAGAGAGAGGGAGAGAGAGAGGTGCGAGTGAGGGAGAGGCAGAGAGAGAGGGAGAGACAGAATCCCAAGGAAGTTTTGGGCTGTCAGGTCAGAGCCCAACCCTGGGCTAGAACTCACAAACCGTAAGATCGTGACCTTAGCTGAAGTCAGGTGCTTAACCAACTGAGTCACCTAGGCGCCCAACTCTAACTTCTTAATCTAACTTTTCTTCTCAGCAAATAAAAAACATTTTGTTAAAAATCTATCAGGATTTCAACATTAATCTAAACAACCTTTCCTTTAATATTGAAAATCTATTTTTTCTACCACCGTGCTTACTAGTTATCACCTTTCCTTGTTTGCAGTTGTAATGTTTGTGTGTACATATATACAAGTACTCCTATTATCTGTGTGTTTGTGTTACATCTTATAATAGATTATAAGCTCTTAGATAACAGAATTTAAGTATTTTCCATGCCCATATCGTATGGAGTTCACCATGGTGCTTTGTCATCAAGAACTATTTTCACAATAATATGTATTTCCATTACGTGTCCACTAGGACGAAATGCTATGTGTAGATAGAAATAAAACCAAATAAGATGCTATCACGTATGATGTGTACATTTCTTTGGATGTGCTTTTTGAACTCTTGAATTTCCACAGCAGCACTTAGTCACATTCAAAAACTATTACTCAGTAAAGTTTGATTTCATTCCTACATTACAACTTATAGAAATAAAGAATCTCGTTGAATTACAGAAGAAGCGTAAGACAGGAAAGAAAGCATGAACTAAAAACAATCCTTCTGTCTTGTTGACACAAAAGTGAATTCCCACTTGGGAACTGAGATGAAAAAAAAACTCTATTATGGTTTACATCTGGATTACAGTTGAACTTCCCACGGGTTTTTTATTGGTTTTTATTTGTTTTTAGAGAGACAGGGAGGGCAAGTGGGAGGGGCAAAAAGAGGGACAGAGCGAATCTCAGGCAGGCTCTGTGCTGTCAGTGCAGAGCTTGATCCCACAACTGTGAGATCATGACCTGAGCTGAAATCAAGAGTAGGATGCTTAACCCACTGAGTCAGCCCGGTGCCCCTCAACTTGCCAAGTTTTATCTAACACGGTATAAACAGTGCCTCAAACAGAGTCTGGTAAAGAATAGTATTTGGTAAATATTTGTTGAATGAAGATCCCAATGATTTTACTGAACAAAAGAGGTATCATTCATATTTCTCTGTTAAACAGATCAAAAATACTGGCAGATGTTTGGAGATTTTTAGCATTACCAACCTCCACTTCTCTGTCCATCTCTGAAAAATAGGTGGGGCGCTAACATAATTACCTTTAAAATGGCATGAATTGGAACTCAATGGGTATGCTTATTCTTGGTTTAAAATAACATTTCATGTTTCCTTTTATAGTCTTCAAAAGACAAATGAGTTAGATGAAACTTCCTGTAATGTATTTATTTAATAAACTACTTATATGCCCATAAAATAGCAGGCACGTTATAAAGGTACTAAGTGTTTAAAGAAAGTTCATAAGGGTTTGACCTAGTTTGGTGGCCAAGCTGTCTGCCTCATCTAAGGGAGATTAAATTGGAAACTGAAGAATGAGTAGCCAATGTTTAACTTTGGTAGGTGTGGGAGTGTGTATGTGTTGGAAGGGTAGGGAAAGTTTGTACACCAAAGCTAATTGGCAGGGCAAGAGTCTCACAACTGGCGTGATGTATTCAGGGAACAGAAAGAAGCCAGTGTGATTGGAGAGGAGAGAATATGGCCTAATGCAAGTATAACGTTAACAAAGTGCATAGTAGCCAGATATGAAAGGCTTTCCAGTTGGTAGCAAAAATTATTACTCTTCAAAGAAGAGAAAACCATTAAGTATTGCAACACTTTCCTCAAGAAACAAGATCTTGTTGGGGCGCCTGGGTGGCTCAGTCAGTTAAGTGTCCGACTTTGGCTCGGGTCATGGTCTCGCGGTCCGGGAGGTCGAGCCCCATGAGTTCAAGCCCCACGTGGGGCTCTGTGCTGACAGCTCAGAGCCTGGAGCCGGTTTCAGATTCTGTGCCTCCCTCTCTCTCTCTCTGACCCTCCCCCGTTCATGCTCTGTCTCTCTCTGTCTCAAAAATAAATCAACGTTAAAAAAAATTTTTTTTGAAAAAAAGAAAAAAAAGAAACAAGAGTTTGTGTATTCACTGTGTTATAAGGCCCAATGCCTCACTCAATGTTGCAAAATCCTCCCTTCTCTCTTACCAAAAGGCGATCGTTGGAGGAATGCCTTGTGCCACAACTGCGTTCAAAAGTCTCTAATTTCAATGTTATACAACTATGATGTGATACCAAACTGAGTTCGAGACGTGTTGTTTTGAATGCATGCAGATTTTCTTTAAAATGAGAAAAAAAATCTGTTTAATAAAAAAGGAGCCATGTGATTAAAACACAAATCACAGTAAGAAAAAATGAGACACCCACGCAGTAAGGACTGTTGTAGTGAGTAATTGAAAATATACGTGAGTTGCCTATTAGACATGAGTTGAATAGTGTCAATTGATATTGACAAAGTCTCTCTTTCCTAAAAGTAGACTTGTGACTTTGGGCTGGGTCTTGAGATTCTGTACTCTACGCATTCTAGATTCCAGGTGATTTCCTTGGGCTAATTCTCAGGACATCCTCTCCCCCTCTTTAGTTTTCTTCCCAACGCATCTTAGGTTGGACTCTCTGTTGGCCCTAGGGGAACTAATTCTGATTAGGATCCCTTTGTTTCAGAAGAACTGCTTAGCAACATCTAGTGTGGCCCAGAGACTGGACGCTGTCATTGACTCTCAAAACAGCTGCATCTAGGTTTGAGCTGGATGTCCTTCCTTAAGTTCTACCATAATTTATTCACCTAGGGTGCCTGGGTGGCTCAGTTGGTTAAACATCCAACTCTTGATTTCTGTTCAGGTCGTGATCTCACGGTTGGTGAGTTCGAGGCCCACATCAAGCTCCACATCAGGCTCTGCACTGACAGTGTGGAGTCACCTTGGGATTCTCTCTTTCCCTCTCTCTGCCCCTCCCCTGCTCATTCTCTCTCTCTCAAAATAAGGAAATAAACATGAAAAAAAGAAGTCATAGCCACCTGAAAAATGATAATATCTTTATGGCACATTTAGGTGAACTCCTATCTAACACTCTCAAAGGCATTCTCAATTCAATAGAATCCTCTTCTAAAAATAAAATATAAATCCCTCAATTGCTTACTTAATGAGACAAAGGAGACAGTACCTTTCAGTTAGATCCATAAAATGGGTTGCAAATATTATTGAAGAAATAAAAATACTCTTAATTTGTTACCAGTATGAGGCTACCCAGCTATGGACTGATTAGCTGTCACCATTCAATTGTCCCCAGTATGTACCAAACACACTCACCATCTCTCTCATTCCTGTATTTATTTTGCTATATTTCTGCAATTATACCCAAATTTCAGTGACCTTTCCCTTTCCAGTGGCAAATCCACACATCTACGAAGGCTACTTAAACAGAAGTTGTTCAACTTTTCTTCTGCAAAAAGCCAGACAGTAGGTATATTAGGATTTCATTCCATATGGTCTCTTCCCAACTGTTAACACCTGTCATTATAGGGCAAAGCAGCCACCAACCATTTATAAAGGGCTGAGCATAGCTGTTTCCCAATTATACTTGATTTCCAACAACAGAGAGAAAAACAGATTTTTGCCTGCAGGGTTTAGTTACGTGGAAATATTTTAAAAT
The DNA here is from genome assembly GCF_018350215.1 of Panthera leo. NCBI lineage: Eukaryota > Metazoa > Chordata > Mammalia > Carnivora > Felidae > Panthera > Panthera leo. The sequence goes on along the minus strand of NC_056687.1, from coordinate 20,022,377 downwards.
ATGATTTGATAGACGTCCTTTCTTCTCCCCTATCTCAGCCATGTGCCAGTATTATATTTCAGGCATATGATTAAATCCTACTTTTAAATTACACGCATATTTTTAATCCCACATTTTAGAAAAGAAAAAAAAAAAGCCTATTTTTAGTGTCAGGCCGCCTCTACGAGGAGTCACCTAAAAAATACTGGAATCTATATTTCTCCATATGTGTCAACCCATTCACGGTTCATGTGTTGCTAGGGTGCTCCTATGTATTCAAGTTTCCAAATGGTAGGTGTGCCCACAGGACACCGGGAGAGAGAAACGAGTTGTAAGAGGCAATGATTGCAGCTATGCAAATGGAATCTTCTTTGGGCAAATATTTAACAATGTGTTTTCTATTGTTTTCCTTCACATCTATTTGTTGGTTCATAACCTCTTCAGGAGCTTCCCAGGTATCATCTGAAATAAGTCCCCATACATGGAGGGCAGAGAGAGGCCAAAGAAAGGGGCAGGTCACTCCACGTTGATAGATTGCAAGTTTTAAGAGGCAAAGAGTGCTTACACATGAGGCTTGTCTTGGGCGGCAGCAAGATGAGTGGATGCTTAAAAGTTTATGAAGAGGACCCAAATGGATTTAGTCACGTATACTGTGCGGGTGTTTAACAACACATCGCTACCTCAAGGCTATATCCTTGGGGCAGCCTCTAGGAGCTGGAACAGTAAGTGGAACCACATTCCAAGAACAGGGGAGGGGGTGAGGATCCTCCCAGTGCTGGGGTCCAGCGCCCAGCTCTGGCGGTCACATCTTCCTCGACACCATTTAATTCGATAAAGCTCAAGGGCTGATGTTCAGGAAGGGATACAATGGACATTTTACTATCAAAAAAAACCCCACACATTAATATAAAAGAGTTGCAGCCTGTGTTTACCATTAATGGCATGGTTGAAAGTGAGAGATTTTAGAGAAGATGAGGATATCGTGGATGTGAGAGAAGAGAATGATACTTTTTTTTTTCTCTCTTTTTTGTATCCCCTGCAGGGCAAAATACAAAACTTGGTATGTTTTACTAGTGCAAGAGTGCCAAAAGTTTAATTAACAACAGCAATACTTTAACTCCATGTTTTTAACGTTATTTCTTCCCTTCTGCAACATTAAAGCTACTTATATATCTTTAAAAAAATGTACAGTCCCAGAGCATGCACATAAATATATCATTGTCATTTTGTAGAGTAAGGACCACTGATGTCTCCTAAAACTCACAGGTGAGATTTTTCTGCCCCACAGGTTTCGGGAGGCAAAGATCCAGCCAGCTGTATTATCTATCCCATTCCGCTGACTGAAATAGTAGTTATAAGAGGTTAGAGTAGACAGTTTACCATAAACACTTTCTCCCAAATCTGAAGAGTTTCCACTGTAAAACATAACGATGCTTCCTTCTGTCTTCACTGTTTCAGAGAACTGTATTTGTTAAGTCAAACTTGAAGTTCCCTTTGTTGTAAAATAAATACTTGTTTTGTGGCCCTCTAAGGGAACAATGGTCTGCGAGTTATTTGAGGGAATGCAATTAGTTTTACATATTAAGTTTCAGAATTGAAGTGATTTACATTCTTATCAGAATGATTTTTCCTTATCGTCCGCCTGGCCTGTGTAACCAAGGGCAAAATGATCAGAATAATTTAATAAAAAAATTTAAAACATTAAGAATTATATATTCCCTATCTTGTATTTTAATAAAAATGTTAAATTTTCTTCACGACTAGTTTCTCAAAATATTTATGGTTAATTATGTGCTGTCATATAATTATATGCACAAATTGTGGTAAATGGTATTTCCCTAATGACATATCAATACTATAAATATGAAAATTGTAGATGAACCACAGATGTTTAACCAGTGAGAATATATTATATTTTAGAGATAAATTTAAACCGTGTCGAACTTTCAAGGCCTTTGAAGTATTCTGGAGTATATGGATTTGGGTTTCAAAAATATGACATTTTCAGTGTTAGGGAGGAATTTTGAAGGATTAAATCACAATATGACCTTGCTTGGAGGCATAGAAGGAAAGAGACCCAGAAGCTATAATAATTTGGCATTCAGTCCCTCTTTGTCATTTCAATTTCTTTTTTACACTTTTATTCTGTATTCAAAACTTTTGCCCTGACAACTAGACATATAAGTAAAGATTAAGGAAAACCCACACAATAGCCGGATTTGTCTTTCCTTTGCCTCCACCCTTCCCTCCCTGTTGTCTCCTCATTCTTCGTAAACTTTACTGGTTTGAAACAAGGTCAGTAGAAGGATTAGTTCCGGGGCCAGGTGACCCAAGCAGCACATATAACCTCTTTACTCCTCTGCTTGACTTGGAAAATACTGAAATATTTACTGACATTCAAAGGCATGAATCTCTTAAAAGTCCCACCTTGCAAACGGTCACCTTGTAAAGGGAAGGATTGAAGATGCTCTATTTTCATCCATGACATAACTCCGGGACTCTCATATATATATATTGTTATAGCTTTTGGGCTATGTAAGGAGGTGACAGGAGACATGCATTTGTTTATTTCGGAACTAAAGTTTTGACATAGCAGCTCCCACTTGTAGAATTTCAGGTCATCAGCCTCAAATGCCACAAAAAGCAATAGCTACAACCTGCTTTACAAAAGAGTTTGAATTATTTTTCCCAGGTTCATTTAAAATTTGGCTAGCTACCCTGGTTTCCTTCGCCATAATATTCATGCAGGTAAAATTACAGCAAGTAATCATATGTATTGCATTTAATGGGCTAGTCTTATTTGCTACAATAATTATAGTTGTGCTCCTAAAAATATGAAACTGCCCAGGAACGCATTATTAAACAAACTGGGTGGGGGTGGGGAGGTGGTTAAAAGCTAGTGAGATTTGCACTTAAAAGCCAGACATTTGCCTCATAACAAAAATAAAAATATTTTTTCAATGGCTGTGTTTAGATTTTGTGAGAGCAAAAAAGTTGTTTGTTTATTACTGATAAAGATTAATGTTAGTGAGAGGTCGCCTTTAAAACTTAGGTAACGCCTGAACCTCTTCCCTTTCAGCAAGCTACAATGTTGCTGGTGACTCAAGATGCAAATCTCTACTCTAAAAAATTTAAAAAAAAAGAAGCTGAGGATATATTTCTCTGCCTTGATCCCGAAATCTTTTTTTTTTCTTTCTGTTTCTTGGGTGCTGATCAGGATCCAATAATATCCAGTAATAATGGAAGACATTGCAAATTGCAGGATTCACTTGACAGCTTATTTAAATGCAACTTTATTTGTTTTTCAGTGTTTATTTATTTATTCATTTATTTATTTTTACTGTTTATTTATTTTTGAGAGAGAGAGAGACAGAGCGCCAGCGAGGGAGGGGCAGAGAGAAAGGGAGACACAGAATCTGAAGCAGGTTCCAGGCTCTGAGCTGTCAGCACAGAGCCCCGTCGGGGGATTCCAACCCACAAACCACAAGATCATGACCTGAGCTGAAGCTGGACGCTCAACCAACTGAGCCACTCAGGCGCCCCTAGCTTATTGAAATACAACTTTAAAACCTCTTGTGTTTGTAGTTTATCATGTAAAGTTCATTTCATTGTCCATTGTCATTGGTTGGCCAATGCAACCAGCTTTGTATAAAAGTGTCTTTGAAAGAAGAGTATATTGGGGTGCTTGGGTGGCTCAGTCCGTTGAGGGTTTGGCTTTGGCTCAGGTCACAATCTCATGGTTTGTGGGTTCCAGCCCCACGTCGGGCTCTGTGCTGACAGCTCGGAGACTGCAGCCTGCTTCAGATTCTTGTCTCCCTCTCTTTCTGCCCCTCCCCTGCTCTCGCTAGCTCTCATGCTCTCTCTCAAAAATAAATAAATGTAAAAAAAAAAAGAGCATATTATTTTATTAGAGCAACTTGTCCCAATTGTTTTCTCCTATAGTCTTTTTAATAAACGAAACATTCTCAAGAGCTTTCTGAATCATTCTATACTTACCTATACCACTGGGCTTCAAACAACTGTGTTCATACAGGTGTCATGGAATTCTTGCTCCTCATAAGTAAGTTTTCTCTGGTTGTTATAACGAATTACCAGGCATGTCGTGACTTAAAAAATATAAAAATGTATTATCTTATGGTTCTGTAGGGTCTCTCAAGGTTAAAAAACAAAGGTTTGGAGGACTGCATTTCTTCCTGGAGGCTCTAGAGGAAAATGCACTTCCTTCTGTTCTCCAGCTTCTAGAGGCTTCCCACATTCTTTGTCTCCTGGCTCCCTTATCCTGTCTTCAAAGCCCACAGAGTTGCAATTCTCTGACCACTCTTTTGTAATTGCATCTGACTCTTTGCTCCCCCACCTTCTTCCGCCTTTAAGGATTCATGTGATTGCAGTGTGCTCACCTAGGTAATCTGGACTGCTCTCTCTGTTTAAGGCCAACTGATTGATAAACTTCATTCCATCTGAAACCTTAATTTACCCTTGCAAATAGAGACTAACATAATTTATAGGTTCCGGAGATTAGCATTTGGACATTTGGGGGCGGTCCATTATTCTTCCTACCTCTCCTGACAAATTGATGAACTCCTTATATGCATCTGTGGTTAACTACAACTTTCAGAGAGTAATCAAAAATGCAGTCAGGGGCACCTGGGGGGCTCAGTCGGTTAAGCATCCGACTTCGGCTCAGGTCACGATCTTGCAGTTTGTGAGTTCGAGCCCCGCATCGGGCTCTGTGCTGACAGCTCAGAGCCTCGAACCTGCTTCGGATTCTGTGTCTCCATCTCTCTGCCCTACTCCTGCTCTCTCTCTCTCTCTCTCTCTCTCTCAAAAATAAATAAGCATTAAAAAGAATTTTTTTTAAATGCAGTAGATACTTTTTGTCCTTGGTAAATCCTAGCAGTGAAGTGATAAAGAGAAAACAATGGATAATTCCCACACTCTGTCACAACTCACGGAAAATAATAGACAAGTCGATATTTTGAATACATCTCTCAGTAAATAGATTAAGCCTATTTATTGTTTCTCTTCCAGCTCTTTTAGACATAATTAAATTTTCTCTTACTGTATTTGATATTATTAAGATCATCATGTATACATTAAAGTACTTTTCATCACATGTGTTTATGTGCCAATACAGTCAGTGCTGTGTTTCACATTTGACTGTAGGTTGTTTTAAATAAGACCTGTACCTTAACCACCTCCACGTTCATCGTGGCTCTCGCATTATATTATGATGTTGCACATCACAGACATTTGTTGAATGGATGAGTGGATGAATGTATGAATGGTTGCCAGTCAATAAAATTTGATTCAGTTTCGAATAATTTAGAACATGTTAAGCCATCATCTTTAGTTCGCGTTCCGAGTTTATATTCTAAGTGAAAAAAAGAGAAAATTTAAAAAAAAAATGATGTCTTTGAGGGCAGTTGCAGTATGGATTTTTTATAATGTGTATTTTATTTTACCTTGCTAGGTAATCATCTTATGTTACTAATCATCCAGTATATAATCTTAAAATAGAAGGATCAAAGTCACAGTTAGGGGTGATAAAGGTGAGTGGTGGCTGCCACATTCTGGTGTAAAACCGAGTTGCTTCTGGGGCCAAATCTGCTTCATTCTTTATTGTAACATATCCTGTTGACAAGGGGAATGTTTTTGAGCTTCTTCAATCTTGTCAGTTACAAAACCCAAAATGTATATCTCAGGCTGGAGTATCTTTACATTTCCATGCGTTAAGCACTTGATTTCTACAGGAACTCATTACCAAAACAATAGCTGCTCTTTTTTTTTTTTTTTTAATAGCTGCTCTTTTAAAAGAGATGTGTCCTCATCCCCAAAGGCAAGAGAATTAAAAGCAAAAATGAACTACTGAGACCTCATCAGGATAAAAAGCTTCTGCACAGCAAAGGAAACAACCAACAAGACTAAAAGGCAACCAACGGAATGGGAAAAGATATTTGCAAATGACATATCGGACAAAGGGCTAGTATCCAAAATCTATAAAGAGCTCACCAAACTTCACACCCGAAAAACAAATAACCCAGTGAAGAAATGGGCAGAAAACATGAATAGACACTTCTCTAAAGAAGACATCCGGATGGCCAACAGGCACATGAAAAGATGCTCAACGTCGCTCCTCATCAGGGAAATACAAATCAAAACCACACTCAGATATCACCTCACGCCAGTCAGAGTGGCCAAAATGAACAAATCAGGAGACTATAGATGCTGGAGAAGATGTGGAGAAACGGGAACCCTCTTACACTGTTGGTGGGAACGCAAATTGGTGCAGTCACTCTGGAAAACAGTGTGGAGGTTCCTCAGAAAATTAAAAATAGACCTACCCTATGACCCAGCAATAGCACTGCTAGGAATTTACCCAAGGGATACAGGAGTACTGATGCATAGGGGCACTTGTACCCCAATGTTTATAGCAGCACTCTCAACAATAGCCAAATTATGGAAAGAGCCTAAATGTCCATCAACTGATGAATGGATAAAGAAAGTGTGGTTTATATACACAATGGAATACTACATGGCAAAGAGAAAGAACGAAATATGGCCCTTTGTAGCAACGTGGATGGAACTGGAGAGTGTGATGTTAAGTGAAATAAGCCATACAGAGAAAGACAGATACCATATGTTTTCACTCTTATGTGGATCCTGAGAAACGTAACAGAAACCCATGGAGGAGGGGAAGGAAAAAAAAAAAAAAGAGGTTAGAGTGGGAGAGAGCCAAAGCATAAGAGACTATTAAAAACTGAGAACAAACTGAGGGTTGATGGGGAGTGGGAGGGAGGGGAGGGTGGGTGATGGGTATTGAGGAGGGCACCTTTTGGGATGAGCACTGGGTGTTGTATGGAAACCAATTTGACAATAAACTTCATATATTGAAAAAAATAAAATAAATTAAAAAAAATAAAAATAAAAGAGATGTGTCTAACAGCACACCCACATGCAAAACCCCAAAAGGGGGAACTCCCTGCTGCTACTCTTTGAATGCTACTCCCGTTTTCATGGTAAGTATCCAGAAACACAGCAATTTTGCCTTGACTACCAGACCACAGAGATTACAGGCACTTGTAGTAAACCATAACTCATTTGCTGTGTGTAAATGACAGGGGAGTGGGTCCCACTAATATACTTCTCTAAGTGTAGCTTTCCTCTGTTGAGACCTTGGGATGGTCCCTTCTGGAGTTTAGGAGATGGGAAATCACAAGCAAGTCATACATCAATTCAGATCTACATACATTTGGCAAATAGCATACATTAAGACGTAGAAGTAATAAAACAATACAATAAAACATTGTGACGTTTTAATCTTTCTTCGCTAAGTTTTACTCTGAGCCTTAGCAGTTAAAGTTAACTGCTTCAGGGGTTAAGGTATAGCTGCCAGGAGATCCTGTTATCTCCTGGCTAGACTGCTGAGAATGAACAGGTGGAATTGGAGCGGGAAAGGCTAGGTGAAGGATCTAACACAGGCAGACACTTTCTCCCTCCCTCTCCGTTGATTCTTTGCCTCAGAGTTTGTTTTCATCCATGTAGCGTATCTCAGCATCTGCAACGCTCAGGGCTCAAAGGATCATTGCCCTGCCCCCTCACATTCTACCTTACATTTCTGGGTACCTGAGATACCTCTGCATCCAGCATCCACAAGAGGGTGAACATTTGGGTGCCTTCTCTCCTTGAAATTTCCAAGCGTGTTCAGATTTACAGTGATCTCTCGGCCCCACCCCTAACCGTGAAAGCAGCTGAGGTTTAGGTACATGAAGAAAGGTTTAGCTGAAGTTTAGGGAACATGAAGAAAGTTATCTCTGTGCTAGTAACTGATACACATTTCAGGAAGGAGAGCAGCTGCTCTACCCAGAGCCTTGCTTCAGCTCTAGAAATCACCAATTAGCCATTTCCCTTTCCGTATGAAGGCAAGAGCAAACACAGAAATCAACAATCAGGTTGCTTATGGTCACCCTACTCTCCCACACCCGGCTGGCTACCGTCTCCTGATTCCTCCTTAATAGAAAACAAATGGAGAGAACCATGTATTGTCCATCAGCCAAACAGTGTGGTCAATAAATTTGCTGTCAATTTCAACTGGCTTGTGGGCCCTCATCTTTCTTGTCTAGTAAGTCACATTTCTTATAGGACTCTAACTTTATCACCAAATTGATAAGTGTTTCTATCTATATTTATTTATTGTATCCTGACAGTTAAAACTAGGTTTATGTATCAGAGGCCAAAAGACTATTTATATACAGAGTATTTTAAAACAGGTTTTATATGCCTTATTTCTACCTTAGGGCAATACGATAAGGACAGAAATCACTCCATACATATAGAAGGTATCTATAGTACAGGAGAGGGACGCCAAAATTATAAATCTCAAACTTGTAAAGGGCAACTTGTACATATTCCTTCTTCCCATCTTGAGAGGAAGACAAACTTTTGCGGTCTGAGGCAAGCAAATACTCTATGGGAAGTGAAGGGAAAAGTTCGTAAATTGATTCAACTCTTTGGAATGTAAATGAATGGGTCAGGTTTTTGGGTTTTTTTACTTCTTTTTTAATGTAAATGAATTGATCTTAATGTGATTAATTTGTAACTTTCCTCAGGGTGTTCCATTGTGGTTAATTTCAAGGTTTGTTTGCCACTTACTCATTTTTTTAAAAACCAAGGTTACTAGGAATGCCATGCCACGCAACACCATGAAAATTTTCACATTTTTTTCTACCACAAATTGATTTCTATGATGATAACATTATGCATATTGCAAAGAATAACATTTTTAGCAAAGAATTATCAAGCATATAGTATGCGCCAACATAGAGAATAAAGCAATAAACAGGAGAAGAATAATGCCTTGCCCTCATGACCTTGTAGTGGAATAGAAAAGAAAAAAAAAAAAACAGATGGGAAAACAAGTAAAGCAGATGATTAAAGTTAGTGATAATAGTTAATGATTAAAGCTAGGAAGAAGAAATAATTAGAAAATTAGAGCTAGAAATTGTGGGGACTTTGCGACTTCAGAAAGGATGTCCAAAGAAGGTCAAACGGCACTAGAAGAAAGAATCTAAAGGTAAGGGGGTAAACTGAGGTTAACAGAGAGAAGATGATCAGTTGCAAGACCAGAAAGAACTGAAGCCTTGTAGTGGGGTCATGCTTGGCCTATTCAAGGAACATCAAGGACAGTAGTATAACTAGGACAAGCAAGTGGGAGAGAGAATTCAAGGCAAAGTCACACTGATTCTGACTAACTATATTTGTGAACATGTTAGTAGGTAAGTTCATTTAATATATAATGATCGCTAATATATTGCATATGTTACAAAGTAAAATTAGAGAAAAGTGTCACAGAGGGATTGGAGACTGCACTCCTTCTATAGAGGTAAGTGAATTTTATATACTGACAGAGGGAACTGCACAGCAATTCACACGAAGGCTTTGTGATCAAGGCCCCTAAGTAATTGCCAAAGTCATTCTTCTCTTCCTCTGTATAGATAGTTATAGTTGGACACATGACTCCCCAGCTAGATTATATTCCCTATATTTCGTTATAACTAGGTGTGGCCATGTAGCTAAATTATCAAAAAAAAAAAAAGAAAAGAAAAAAAAGAATATGGCCGTTAAATAAGTCTTGAGCAGAGGAAATGTGCTATTTCTCAGATCTCCCACCATCTTGAATCTAAAACTTGCAAGAGCTACTTCCTCTCCCCCTCCCTTCCACCCTATCTCCCTCCTTCCTTTACTTTTTCCATTCTTTCTTTACTTCATTCCTCCATCCATTCTTACTTTTCTTTCACAAATTATTCCTATACTTCTTCATGCCAGGCACTTCACTAGCTGTTGGAGGTTCAATTATAAACCAAACTAGAGTCTCCCCTACAACTAATGGGTCTTATAGTCACATATACGAATAGGTCATGATAAAAGAATCACAGATATAAATGTTACTTTGCAACAATTTTAACTAAGTAATGAAGGAGGGTATAAATACAAACAAAGTAAAATGGTACTCTAGCATATTATTTAAGAATTCTGTCACTTTCTGTAACTTCATAGCTGCATAAACTTAAGTAAGTTACTTAAACATCCAACATCTTGGCTTCTATTAAAAAAGATTATGAAGAGCGTCGCTTGGGTGGCTCAGTCAGTTTATCATCTGCTCAGGTCATGATCCCAGGGTTGTGGGATCGAGCCCCACCCTGGGCACTGCACTAAGTGTGGAACCTGCTTGAAATTTTTCTCTCTCTCTCATTCTCTCTCTCTCTTTCTGCCATTCTCCCATGCTCATGCTCTCTCTCTCTCTCTCTTTCTCTCAAATATATATATATATATATATATATATATATATTTATATGTATTTACATATATTTATATATATGTATATATATGTGTGTATATATATGTGTGTGTGTATATATATATGTGTGTATATATATATTCAACTCTTTGGAATGGAAATGATTTTTCTTACTTTTTTAATGGAAATGAATGGGTCTTAATGTGATTAATTTATAACTTGCCACATATATATGTGTGTGTGTGTGTGTGTGTGTGTGTGTGTGTGTGTGTATATATATATATATACATATATATATATATATATATATATATATATATATATATATAAGCAGTTCACATAGAGCCTAACATACAACAAGCTCTTAACAAATGCTACTAGTAGTGATTGCAAATAATTTTAAATGGTTTAAGGGTGATGATTATGACACATGATGAATTTATGTAAAATACTTGCTGCATTTTCTGATACATAACAAGAGCTTAATAAATTTAAGCTATGGATATTTTGAATTACTCATGAACTGACTGTGGCAGAGTCATCACTGAAGTCTTCCTGAGGATATAGTGATGTACTCACAACATAAGAGTAAGAGTGTAAAGCAATGTGTGGAAAGTGCTGTTCAGAAAGAAGGGTAGCATGTGCAAAGGCCATGTATCTAGAGACTATAAAGAACATTAAAGGAACAAACCCCTCCCCCCCCAAAAGCAAACAAACAAAAAAACCTAGTGTGTTAGAAGTACTGAGAATGAAGGGAGCAGGGGACAATTGGAAATGGAAAGATAAGTAGAGGACAGGCCACAAAGGGACTAGTAGGTACTTTTAAATATATATGATTTAAGTTGATTATTTGCAAACTCACATACTTTTGACCAATGGGCGAGACGTGTGATTGTGTGAAGAACCTAAGCAGAAGGTGATAGGAGGTGTGGCATTTCTATGGGCACCACTTAAATAAGTTATATTCAAGGACTAGGGTTGTCGACTTCCATATCCCCATTCTAGGATGAATCATGAGGATAAACCCTTGGCTATCCACTCGATTTGTTATGGAAAGAAAAAGAAAAAGAGAATTCCAGGGAATCATCTGCTCAGTTAAAAAATAATGACTTCCTATCAAGATTTCTATAAAAATTAGAATCATAAATTTGTAGTGATAAAGAGCCTATAGATCTTCGTATATCATTATTATGAAGTAACACCCTTGAAACTTACTGACAGTATTATCGCAAGTCCATATTAACTGTGAATAGGAATTGAAAAGGGTAACATTGAAATGAGATTCCAGTATATTTCTTAATATCAAGATTTGTCAGTGAAAAAGAGCTATTGTGTTACTTAGCACTTTTAGTCCTTAAAGATCCTATCACAATACATTGTCGTTTGCATAAACATGATTATTTAAACAAACAAACAAACAAACAAAAGCAGAATTGAAGCATTATACTCTTTCTCAAACTAAGGTCAGAAAGAATATACTTTAGTAAAGTATACTTTATGTAAAATTTAAGGAATCATTGCATTCTCCTAACGTCAGATCAAATAAAGTTGGCCAATGGTAGGAAGTGCTTAACATTTAAAACATCTCTTTAAAAACTATTTGGTGATCACCTAAAATGATACCTTCTTCTAAACAAAAATGACACATCCAGTATTTTAGAATAACCCCAGGGCACCACAACACTGGGCATAATCAAGTAGAATATTTAACAAGTCAGCAAATGCCATGTTCCTGGGTACCAGTAGAAAAACCCAACCTTCAGAGATGCATACTTTATGAATCTTAATAATGTGTAGAACAGGAACTACAAATCTAAGAATGGTCAACAGGAAGTATCAAACAAGCCTGAAAATCTTGGAAAACTTAAGGCCTTTGGAGAAATTAACCTATTTGGGGCAAGAGTAAACAACTACTTAAGTGTGGGAAACCAGTTCCCCAAGAAAAAGGGCACCTTTGACAGTACGACTCCCAGAGTGACCTATCTAGAGGAAGTTATGGGCATAGGAAGTGACTCTAGGTTTAGATCAATGAGAAGCCCCTTAGTACATTCAGAGCTATGTCTTTCCCAGTTTGAATGATTGAAGGCAGGAGTAACCTGAAAAGCACTTTTTGAATAGCACACACTCTGATGTTGTGGATCATGGATTTCAAGGGCTTTGAAAAAATAACAATATGAGAAAATTTCCCTACTATTATTCTGGTCACTTTGAGCTTTGAGTTTACATTTTCCATTATTTCAAAATGCAACTAAAACAAAACATAATTTTTTTAAATTGGCCATTTCCAGGCTAAGCAAAAAAAAAAAAAAATCAATTTGTGGTTTACAATACCTCATAAAAATTTAGGGGAAAGATAGATGGATATACCTTTTAAACAATTAGCAAATAAGTTGGAAAATTGTTTTTGTTTCCAACAGATTATTGTTTTTAGTGTAACAGTTTAATTTTGTCTAGATGTGCCATGGTTTAATTTTAGGTTCGTTGAAATAGTTATTGAAACAACAGGTTTTATTGCTTTTATTTATATGAAAGCCTGCTTCACAGAAAGGGCCATTAAAATGACAACTATGTTTTTTTTTTTTTCAATGTGAATTTAATCTGAGACTCTGAGTTGCGTAATTTTTCCAGTTTGAGAGCATTTTCTACTGATATATCTTATAAGCAAGTTATCGTTTAGGAACAGTGAATTTATTTTAAATTATTTTATTGAAATAATATGCTGCTAGATGTGATACCCTGAACATTTCATGCACAGAACAATGCTGTATTTACCACAGTGAGAATAACCATGCAAAAATTATATATTTGTGTGGTGATTTGCACTGTGACAGATATAGCATTGTTCCATACATGCAGTGATCAGGGTATCACATGAGATTGTAAAAATTGTTATAATTAGTATTTGTTACAATAGATTTGGTCATTACAATGGTAGCATAATAAAATTGTCAGAGATCTAATGTAAAATATAATTAATTTTAATTATCATGATGGCTGTTGTTAATACATTTGGAAATTGATAGAACCTGGACAAAAACAATAATTACAAATGTTGCCACAAGATACAATTTTTAGTTTGCGTTAAAATATGTCATTAAAATTTACCTGCTACCTATGCCTACTGGACTGATAAACACCATCGTCAACTGATTTGTCTCTATGGTTTATGTTTATGGCTTCTATTCAGACAGATTAACAACTTGTATCTTGATTGTGCTACAAGTTCCCATTCTCCGCACAAGAGCCGATGCAAAACACTGAAGGAAAACAATGCTGGTTCGATGCAAACTTGATGTGAGACAGCCCACCAGTCACAGGCATCATGGATTTTTTAAGTAGGGAGTTTAAGTACGAATATGAGTTTCTCCCGGATCCTACCATCTAATCAGGTATAAGATTAAATATTTGGTGGAGGGTATTTTTGTCTCTCCACATGTTTTCTGTGATAACGCAGAATCGGGGCCAATAATGGTTGTGGCATCAGTAATGTCAACAACAGCCCGACTGGAACAAAGTGCACGTGAGAAATGTGGCAGAGAAAAATGAAAGGATCTGGGTTTGCAGGTGATGTAAGCATTTGGAATTAGCCTAAAGTCAGGAGACCATTAGAAGTGCTTTAAACCAGAGTACAGGGTGAAGATCACTTTGGCAACAGTGCGGAAGGTGAATGTGAAGGCGTCAGGGACAGAAACTGAGCCATGGTGGAACAGCAGTGTTGGAGGCAAAGTGCCAGATGTGTATGTAGAAGACACGATGGGGTGACTTATACAAGAGTGGAGTAATGGAGAGGTGCCTGGGTGGCTCAGTCAACTAAGCGTCTAAGTCTTGATTTTGGTTCAGGTCATGATCTCACAGTTCATGAGATTGAACCCTGCACTGTCAGTGCAGAGCCTGCTTGGGATTCTCTCCCTCGGTCTCTCTCTCTCTCTCTGCTTCCACCCCCCACTTGCAGTCTCTTTTTTCCTCAAAATAAATAAGTAAACATTAAAAAAAAAAAGAATGTTGTATTAGAGAAAACAAGGAAGGGAGCAGCCTGGTCTGCAGAAACTAACAATTCCTTTCTGATGGTTTGGTGACTGGTGTAACCATCATCTATCTTATCAGGAGTGTTTAAGAGGAGAATATTTCCTCTCTCATGTATTCTTTTAATGTTTTATTTATTTTTGAGAGAGAGAGAGAGAGAGAGAGAGAGCAGGGGAGGGGCAGAGAGAGAGGGAGACACAGAATCCAAAGCGAGCTCCGGGCTCCGAGCTGTCAGAGCAGAGCATGAAGTAGGGCTCGAACCCGTGAACCCAACCGTAAGAAGCGTGAGATCATGACCCGAGCCAAAGTCAAAGTCAGACGCTCAACCACCCAGGCGCCCCATCTCTCATGTATTTTCATGAAACATTTTATCCTGAGTGTTCTGAAAGGCAATTTCATGTTCATCATCTAACTCTCAGTGGAGATAAATGGGAGGCGCTATCGTGCATCACCTGGTACAACATCTCATCCTGTTATTGTTCTAATTACATGAGTGAAGAGCTTAATGTACCATAAAATCCCAGCACATAGAGAGCAACATCACCCGTTTGCCATTCAAATAGGATTTTTAGAGTGGTTTTACCTATGACTTTTAAATTAAAACCTAATGTGCTTTCATCTTCAATTAAGTTCAATTGCCAAGTATAATTGACCATGGTAATGTAACGAGCAATTTGAGGACATTCAAACACCACACATGCTGTACCCATTTTTAAATGGGTCTCGCTCATTTCATGGAGCTTTTGGCCTAGAAATCACTCCATGAAAGAATCTAGTTCAATCCTTTTTCTGACAGGAGGAGAAAGAATCATGAAATACAGAGAGATGCTCGGGAAGTACAAAGTACAACCAGGGGGAAGACTAAACCCAACCCTTCATGTATCAAGGTCAGGCTTAAGCCTTGCCCAGTGGACGTTGTTCCTAGAATTCATATTAATTAACTAGCATCTCATTGACCTCCCTTCTCCCCTTCACTCCCCATCACTCAGTTAATACCTCCTTCTCATTCTCTCATCTGGCTATCTGGCTAGGAGCAATTAGCAGCTGACCCAGAATATGTCATCATTGCATTATTAAAATGAGAAGGTTCAGGCACGAAAGAGTAAAACTGATACATACACTTGGAAAACGTGGGTGAGAGAGACAGGGAGAGAATCTTGTTACTAATATAATTGCACAGAAAGGAAAGCTAAAAACTGAGGTGTGCTTTAGGCCAGAGGAACATGGGAGGTAAAAATGTAGCTAAATTTTACCACACCAAATCATCAGTTTAAAAATTTTTCAAAGAACGCTTTGTTTTGATCATTCTCTCTGTTATATGATTTTTTTTATGTTTAACTCTCTGATCTTATCTTTATTATTTTCTTCTTTTTATATTCTGTGGGTACCTTTTGGTGTTTTATCCTAACTTTTGAGGATAGACGGTGTTTTCATTAATTTTCACATTTATTATTTTTAACTATTACTGATAAAATTTGACACCTCTTATCTTCCTTCACACTGCTTTATCTTATACCACATGTTGTCACTGTTTTTTTCTGGGATAATTCAGTTAAATACATTTCTAATTTTATTGTGGGTTTATGACTTGTGGATTATTTTGGTATTTTATTTATTAATTTCCAAATGTATGGAAATATTTTAGTTATCCTTTCATTAGTTATGTCTCACCTAATTTATGGACGAAGAACACATTTCAACATTTTGAAATTTGTTATTTTTTTCTGGTTGTTTTATTAGCCACTGAAGAATCTTTAGCTGTTTTTGTGGGTTTGTCTATTTTTCATGCTATGCTGTACATTACTGAGTCATGCACTTTGAAACTGTATTTATTTATTACATGTTTGTGATAGCTTCTTGGGAATTAATCTAGTAGCAGTATGAAATATTTCATTTATGCATTTGTGAAGTATGCATTTTTGCCTTAAGGGTAACTTGATTTTAATATAGCTATATGTTGATATTTGCATGGAATAGCCCTTTACATTATTTTACTTGCATACTTTATGCTTTTGTTTTGATATTTCTTTTCCAATTAGTTTTTTTTTTCTATTCCAAGAGACTTTTTGGTTTTTAAATTGGTACAGATAGTCACTTCCAATTAGTGTAATTTTGATATGTGTAGGTGTAAATCTATCATCTTAAGATGTGCTGTTTGTTCTTCTTGAGACGTATTTTTCTATTTCATTTGCTTGTTTTGTACTGCTTCTTGTTTTTCTGCTTTTAATCCATCTATTTGTTTGGATCTCACACACCCCATTTTGCTATTGCTTGGTGATAATGATTCCGTTAGAGATTACAACACCTTAAAGTATCTGAGACTTACAAGAGTCTTACATTGATCGCAGCCTCTGACTCTCTTCCCAGGCAGTGTTCTGACCTTTCACTTCCTCCCCCACAAGAATATCCTACCACTTCTGTGTGTTTTAATTAAGTCTATATTTTAAATTCCACATGGCATCTCCACTGTTTTCAGAGTCAGTATTTATTTAAATGCAGCATATTTACCTTCCATTTTTCTCTTGCCTGTAGAACACATTCCAGTATTATCTTCAGTTAAGTTACTAAATATCTGTCTCTGTCTTTCTGTCCCTCAGTCCCTGTATCTCTGTCTCTTCCTCCCTCCTCTTCTGCTTCCCCTCCCTCTCCTTTCCTCCCAACCCTTCCTCTCTCATTTGGCTTTTAAATATATTTATTGTACCTTAATTGCAAAAGAGTATTATTAGTGGCAGTCATTATTTTCTGGTGAATTTTCTGGTAAATGAAATATTAATACCACTCTCTGCTTGCTTCAATTTTTTCAGCTATGGAATAATCTGTTTCTTTGTTTCTGACTTTTTAAATATCACCTCTTTGCCTTTACTTTCTGCAGAAATAATAGTGATGAATTTACTTTTTTTTTTTTAATGCTACTTAACATTCTCTGGATTTCTTGCATTTTTTTTTTTTTAGTGTCTTTCATTAGTACCACCTCCAATCTTTGATCCCTGCTTTCTTCTCGGTTATATTTCTGACAAGCAATTTGTTTCAATCATGCTAGTGTTGACGTTGCTGAGATTTTATATTGTTGAGGACTTAGCCATTATTGGCCAGAGTTCTGCATATCACAGAGATACTCATATGTATACTTCCACTCATAGGAAATCTATGAAGCCGGCTTCTGGTCAGCTCTCTCGTGTCTACGTCCACCATCTAAAAGAAAGTCACACTTGCTGAGTCAAAATGTTCCTTGCCTGCCTTTTACATGGGATGTATTCACTGAGTACTTCAGGATGGGTAAAGTGCCTTCCAGATTCTCTGCAGCCTGAATAATTGCACATGTTGCTTTCTGTATCTATCGCATACACACGCACAGGAGGATGAAAACATCTCAGTAGTTTAATACAAGAAATGTTAACACTTCACTCGTTCATGGTGTATTTCAATGCAGATTGTATGTCTCATGTGGGTAGCACTACTCCAGGTGATATCCTAATGTAATACTCTCCTTCTATATCTGTATGTCTTCCCTTTTGACTCATTTTTTTTTCTGCTTTTATCTTCTGACATATCTCTCTGACTTGTCTGAGAAAAATTATTTACCTTTTCAGGAATGTGTGGTTATATTGGACATGCCTGGAAATCCCCTATTTTAAGGAAAACTAGTTAATAATTTTCATTACATCTGTAAGGTGCATTGACAACAGTTCTTAGATTAGTGTTTGGTTGAATAACCCAGAATAGAAAATTCCACCTACCACAATTAGTAACACTAATTTGAACTGCAAACACATTTCATTATTATATATTACCCAATCTTCTAAAACAAAAACATACATATGTTTTGGGTTAAAGCAAACAAAAAAATCTAATATATAAGTCGTAAGCACATATGTTTTAGAAGTAAATTTCAACTTTAAAGTAGGTGCCATTTGAGAGATATTTATAATTATAAAATATGTAGATTAAATAATAACTTGACAACATGAGAAAATACCAGGAAGCGAAAAAACAAAACCAAAAACGAAAAGCAAAACCAAAACTTGTGGTGTTATCCGACAGAATTGGGAACATAATGAAAAGTCAATTTTTAAACTTGTAGTCTAAAGCATGAGAATCTGAAACAGAAATAGAGATAGAGAAGACAACTATAAAAATATCCAAAATACATTATTCAGAATCCGAGGAGAAATTGCTTTACAGTAAAAAGAACATAAAACAACAACAACAACAAAGAAACCAAGTCCTGTAACTACAGTACGGTTACTACTCCCTCTACGCAGTAATCATTAAGGTGGTTACTTGCATGCACCGTGATACTGTTGTAAGCTTAACATTTAAAGTCAGTAATAGAAAGGATTTAATCAAAAAGCTCCTGTTTTAGATTTATTTAGATCATTAGATTTCTGCACATGTAATGTTCAATAGTAAACTCAAGTAATGGAGTAAAACAATTGCTATGCATCCATGAGGGTAAAAACAAACAAACAAACAAACACACAAACAAACAAAACCTCTGAGGTTTAAAACAGCTATAATTACCGTCTACATTTATCACTTTAGTGGAGTAATTATTCAACCAAATTTGTAAAAGTCTACATTTACAGACCCTAATTTATTGACTTCCTGGACACACGCGCGCACACACACACACACACACACACACACACACACACATAATTAATTCCCAGGGACGCAGATGCGGAGATGGAGTGATGAGCCCAAGAGATAAAACAGAGCAGGGCAAAGAAATTGTTCACGCTGCAGTGCAGACCTAATGCCTGTAAAGAGAACAGATATGGAAGCACGATGGGCAAGGAGAGGCTCAGACCACAGTGTAGACACACAACTTCCTGACTCTTCACATTGAGAGTTCCAGAGCAAATACTGTCTATTAGAGTTCAACACTGAGAAGAACCGGCCAGACTGGAGTACCAGATCAAACATTGGCTTTAAGATCATTTTGTAGTACAGGTCTGCTAATGGTGAATGTTTCCAGTCTGGAAACGTTTTTATTTACCCTCATTTCATTAGTGAAAAAAATTTTGCTTCCTATAGAATTCTAAGGTGACAATATTTTTCCGTTACTTCGAACATGTTACTCCACTATCCTTTGCTTTCCATTGTTTCTGAGTTGAAAACAGCTGCTACCCTTACCTCTATTTTCCTCTGGGCACAGTGGTTTTTTTTTTTCCCAATTGGTTTCATTTTTTTTCCCTAAATCACCAGTTTTAAGGAATTCAATTATGGGTTTTGGTGATGAGGCCAGAAATTCATGTTCTAGCTTTTTTCTCAAGAGACAGTGGGTTTGCAAATGATCTTGAAACTAAAGAACTAAGAATGCAGTATACTAGAAATTACTTTTTGGGAGGGAATCCCTAAATTTGAGCTTAAGTGAAAGAGGAAGAGGTAAGTGGTAGAACTGACTTCTGTTCTTTATTTTTTTAGTTTTTAATTTTTAATTTTTAATTTTTTTCTTTTTTTTTTAATTTAAATTCAAGTTAGTTAACAACAGTATAGTCTTGGTTTCAGGAGTAGAATGCAGTGATTTATCTCTTACATATGACACACCGTGCTCATCCTGAAAAATGCCCTCCTTAAT